>NC_141699.1:6676448-7276448 GCF_964263255.1 Lissotriton vulgaris | reverse complement strand
AAAGAATGTAAGTTTATTCTTCAAGTTATATCTTCAGTTACAGGAAGATGGTAGGTTCTAATGTGATGCCCCACCAGGAGCAGCCCCCTTGCTTCTCGGCCCATACACTCTTATCCAAGCACAAACACTCAGCGTTCTAATGACCTCACCACTGGCTGAGCAGGAAGGGAACCAGGAGAGAGAAAGCATAATACTTAAATCAGGATATAACAAGAGTGCCTCTCCCCTTTGAGGCAGCCCTCTGCCTGGCTAGCTTCAAAGCACCGTGGACACTTGGGTGAGTGTCACGCATTCAGCATCTGAGGCCCAGACCTGTTCTGCTGGTAAATGGAAGCTGTTCACACACTGCTGACACAAGGGCCTTTTGTAGGTGTGCACTCTTTAAGTTACAGACATCTTTAAACTCATGCGCGCTAGCGGAATTCCGCTCGTACGCTGAGATTTTTAAAAGCGCATGTTACGTGACGAGCTGGGCTCGTCATCAGCGTGCGAGGAGGCTACGCCATGACGAGCTGGGCTCGTCATCAGCGTGGAAGGGGTTAAGAGCTCTGAGACAGCTGTTTCAGCTTCAAAGGTGGCGTGGTCACGCATTCTAGATCTGCTCTGGTGGTAAGTGTAAGTCTTTCACACACTGCTGACATGAGAGCCTGTTGTAGGTGCTGGCTATGAACATCTTTAGGAGACTTCCCCTCACCTTCGAGGCAGCCCTCCTCCTGTCCCAGCTTCAAGGTGCCATGGATGCTCAGGTGAGTGTCACGCATTCAGCGTCTGAGGCCTGAGCAGTTCTGGCTTAAAAGACCCATCATGGGTAGGAAAGGTGGGGAGTGTAGAGATAAAAACAACAAGGGCAAGCATTTGCTATGCAATAGGTCTCGCATTTACACGAGGCCTATTGCATTGGAAACTGTTGACATCACAGACAACAGGAGGGATGGTGGGTTGAGAAGGCATGGACAACGGAACGGCGTGCGGCCGGGGGGGATAAGGCAAGGACCACGAGAGTGAGGGCGTTGAGAAGGCACAGACAACGCGAGGGCGGGTAGTGTCGGGGGAGAAGGCACGGACAACAGGTGGGATGTCGGGCTGGGGAAAGAAGGCACAGACAACAGATGGGAGGGGGGGGGTAAGGAAGGCACCAAAGCATGTTGTACCTGCAGTAGGAGAACCTCATTAAAGAAAATAGTGCTCAAAGTCTAAATAACACATGCGTGTAACAACCGGAGAAAAAGGGCCAGTCACCATGGGAGGTGACAAATGAAGTGGAGGCGGTACTAAGTAGGGACTAACAAGCCTATTTACGAATCAGAAGTCCACATTTATGACAGAAAATGACAAAAGCCAATGGCAAATATGGGCGGGGAGTGGGCGGGGCTTCTATTCGCTACTCTACCACGACAAGTCTCGCAGAGCAGCGCATTTGCGCTGCCTCTAGGCTCGACCTTAAGAACCGATGTACAAGAGAACTGGAAATTACCAACTGTACTGAAGCGTTAAGAAACACTACTCAACTACACCTGTAATGGAACACAAAGGTACTCCTGTAAACAACACAAATATATTCCTGTAAACAAACACTTATGTGCCACAAAAGTAAACAAAGATTACAGTACTAGAGCAAGAAGTGACCAGAAATGTACTAGAACTGTATCAGGGCAGTAAATCACTATAAATGAGGTAAAAGAGAGAATACATAGAAGCACTAGACTCGCATGCAAATAGACCTCTTCTGGACAGGTAAAAAAACGACTATACTATATCCGGGAATGAACAGAACAGTACTGGAATTGGAAACCACAGAACTGTACTAGAGAGGCAATCAAACAGAGCTCCATTAGAGAGGTAGTCGAACACAGCTCTACTAGAGAGGTAGTTCAACTCAGCTCTACTAGGGAGGGAGTCAAACACATCTGTACCACAGCCAGGAATGAACAGAACAGTACTGGAATGGGAAACTGTAGGAAAGTAGAATCTGCTTTCATGGACACTCCCACCTTTTGCCTGGTGTCAGAGTGTTTTTGACCTAGACTGCTGGGATCCTGCTAATCAGGACCCCAGTCTCTGTGTTTTCTCTCCTAAAATGGTTCTGGTAAGTATTATTTTACCTCCACAATTGGCTACTGGTGTACTCTTGTAAGTCCCTAGTATGTGGTACTATGGTACCCAGGGCATAGGTACACCAGAGGTTTCCCATTGGCTGCAGCATGTATTGTGCCACCCATGGGAGTCCACTTAAACGGTGACTACAGGCCTGCCATTTCAGCTGGTGTGAGTTATGCTTGCACCTCTAACAACATATATAAGTATTCTGATAGCTGAGGTCACTGCACTTAAAACCTATACGTCATCCCTATGGCAGGCTTTTCAGCCCTGAGGGCAGGGTGCTTGGTTACAAGTGTGCGGGTGCCCCTGCATGATCAGGACATCCCTACAAACCCCAGAGTCTATTCCCCAGGCTTAGTAAGTGCAGTCAGCCATTTTAAGACATATAGTGGACATCTGTAATTATAATATGTCTGACTATAGTGGCTGCACCGAAACTGGTCATGTTTGGTATGAAACATGTTGGAATCATACCCCAACACATATTCTGGTGCTGGCAGTATGGTCACATGTACTGGGGGCTCCCTTGGGTGTGAGTGGCAGTGAGCAGTAAGCAGTGACTTATTCCATGACAGAGTACAGTCCGGGTGTATTAATTCAGTTTAAAGCACCAAGCACTGTAAATTTGCACGGGGCCAGGTTCGAGTCTTGGCATTGGCTCAATATCCTTTGATTTTGAGTAAATCACCTGATTGCCCTGCGCCTAAACAAAAACTAAATATACTGTAACATTGTTTAATGTGTCTCCATGCCTTCATAAATAAATAAATAAGAATACAATTCAGAAACCCCAAAAAATGCAGACCGGTAACAAAATACGAAATGGGAAAAAATGGCAAATGCAGATGTGATATATAAAACACGCCGAATGGAATCAAAAGAATAATTCAGATGCATGCCGATTGGAAACAAAATAAAACAATTGCAAAACCCAAAAACATGGAAACACAATATCGAACAGTAAAAAAATGTCAAATGCCAATGTATATGCTTTTTTAGCACTATGGCAATTGTTGCTGACCTCTAGTTGGGTGAACGCGTACATGTAGAAAAGTCAACATTCCGAAAACACGGGCAGAAAGAAAAAACAAGCATTTACAATGCAATGGTCTCGGCATTATTAAAGGTAGAGCTATTGGCATTGCTTATACATTTTTTTTAAAATCATAAATAAATAGCTTTGTCATTTACATTGCCAATAGCTTAATCGTTAAATAAATGGCATTGTCATTTACAATGCCAATAGCTTAATCGCTCGCATATGCATGACCTATTGCATTTACACCCACACAGAGCCACACACACACACATACAGAGCCACACGCACACACAGAGTAATTCACATAGAGCCACCCACACACACAGAGCCACCTACAGAGAGCCACCCACACATAGAGCCACCTATAAAAAAGCTATCTACACAGGTGGAAAAAGTAAGATGGGCAGAAAGAAAGACAAGAATGGAAGGGGAAAGGAAGAGTGAAAGAAGGAAGGAAACTTCGAAACAAAGAAGGAAGAAATGGTGAAGGGTGGAAGGATGGATGGACTTTAGAATGAACCAATTGGAGTGATGGATGGAGAAATGGAACGATAAGTAGCAGAGTGAATTGAGGATTGGTGGAAGGATAGGTGATGGGCTAGTGACTGGATCAATGGCTAAAAAGAGAAATGGATGCATGCATATACCGACGAGTGGATGGACAATGAAGGAAGCATGCATATGTGGATGAATAAAGGGTGAACGTGAGAACCGATGGATGGATGTGTGGGGAGACAGAGGGAAGGAGAGGGAGACCGACCGAGGGAGACAGAGATACAACTACATTCAAGACACTTTTTCCTACATTAGTGGGCACTAAAGGGAACCTTTCAAGTTTATACTGGGTGCCGCTCTCATATGAAGCTCCCCAGACACAGTGGTGGCTGCCACCTATTAGAAATGGTAGGGCGTGCAAATGAGATGTGGGTGCCAGTCCATGCGGGCACATACATCAACAAAATTGCTGACATGCATTACATTATTGTAACCGTAAAACGGTAATGTGGAGCAATGGACTGACGGGTAAAATATTAACAACACATATAACTGCAGGATGGGTAGGTTACTTTTTTACCCTTGGGTTTGGCACTACTTAGTGTTTGTGGGGGAAGGCGGGGGGTTATTACTTTTTCTTCCTCATATGTATCATTTTTGAGTAGTCATGCTGCATATTCATACAACCAACTGGCTTTGTGTGCGAATATGCACATGCTGGTTGTAACTTGACAGCTCAGTGCACATTGTTGTAAACTGTTACTAACATCATCTAATAAAAAAAGTTTTGCAAAAAAATTAAAGAAGATAATGGCCACACCAAATCAAAAGTCAGGCAGATCATTCAAACGGAGGACATAACCTGGGACTGTGGGACAAAACAACAAGTAGAGAACATGGCCGCCAACACACTTGGGTCCTTTAATAAGCTGCAACCACTCAACTGCTTCTATCATCTTAAGAGTCGATAGAAGAGATGTCATCCTCATCATTAAAAGTCTCTAAGATATCAGAAGAGCAACATGAAATGAAAAAATTGCAGCAGCATCAGTGAAGGCTGAGATTAAACTGCCCAATTCCTAACATCATTGAAAAGCTGATTTAGACAATATTTTCATGCTGACTTGTGTTTGAACAGTTAGTTATCTTCTTGAGGTCAGAGTATAAGTTTAAAGAAACAAACTTATGAGTTCCTTTTGAGTAGAGAACGGAAAGGGAAAATTAGAAAAGGTCCCAGAAAAAACTGGAGTATACGTCCTTAAAAGAGAATGAGAAGGCCAGGAAGCAGGGACCTGGATTGTTGGGAGGCTCGAGTTCCTGTATAATACCATGCTCGGTAGAGTTAGGGTTTCATCAAAAGTCAAACTGATAAATAAGGATCATTTTCAGGGAAGCTTTGTATGATGACAAGAAAGGATCCTTCCTTCCATATGTAGGTTGGCATATCGTTTCTGGTTTTGGGAACGATAGATCGGCTAAGCAATAACAAAAACAAGCACTGGTAAAATCAATATGCCTTGTTTTTATGAGGTAAAGCATTCAAACCAGACAACAACAAATGCTGTGGGGAGCTGGTGATTGTAGTGTGGTAGTACTGGGGGTAGTGTTAATGATGAAGGTGACAGTAATGGCAGCGGTGATAATTATATTGGTCCGGGAACAAAAATGTGTGTGGGGAGGAGGCAATGCCTCACACCCGAGTACAGATAAACAGAAAACTGGTCACTAAAGTAAAGGACATAAAAAAAAATTACTAATTTCCATCAACAATGCATGCATGAGATACAGAATTAAAGCTGTGATGACTGAGTGTATTTTCAATGTAAAATTGGCCCATATGTTGCAATGCAAGCACTTCATATGGATTGGACAGGTGACGAATTGGCCAGAGGAGTAATACTCCTCTGGATTGAGACAAAGCTCATTATGCAGTCTTTAAAGACATAGTAACAAAAGTCGACAGACAGCTATATTGTTAATGAATACCTAGCAAAAACTTACCCTAAATTCGGCAAAGACAGCTTAGCTTGATAATTAACGTGAAAATGAGTACGTTTGAAAAATTCTGTCAAATAAAAGTAAAGAAACAATAGACTACAGGACGAGATTTGCGCAAACAATGGCATAAACAGGACGGTCGTAGGTAATAAGCTGTAGAATCCTCCAGGGAGAGTTCCACTGCTGGTATTGTATTCAAGACTGGAAAGCACTAATGACCTGAACGGCAACAAGGCGCAGATTCTTCTTTCAAGTGCCTCCTACGACGAGGGACAGACCCGCATAGACTCTAGGAGCCACGCCCTGTAAATGCGATTTTCAGAAAAACCTAGGAAGGAGCCCGACTTTTGGAAAGGAGGAATGGCTGTGTAACAAACACAAATGCTTGATTCCTTTCATCTTTACACCATACTTTCTCCACAACCTCCCACTGCAAAAACTCCTTCCCACCGCACACTGACCGCATTGTTAACCGCCAAACACACAACAGACCAAGTTTTCGCAACAAACAAAAACACGTTTCTGATCTACAACCAAAAAGAGCAGAGACTTTCTTGCACTTTCCTTATAAACATCTCAATAACCAGGAAGCCATTCTCTTTAGGTCTATCAGCCAGCGGATCATCCTTCTCCACAGCCCACCAGGCCGGGGATGTTTCGCTCCGACAGCGGGACTACTCACTCTCTCATCCACTAGCCAGCAGACTGTTCTCGGAGTCTCCGAGCCTGAGAACCATTTGCTCGGCATATGCGTGAACGGACCATTCTCCAGGAGTCCATCAGATAGTAAACCAGGGGGAGGCCTCACGAGTTAGAGGAGGGCACTGCACTTGGAGCCTGCAGGTGAATGGACCGTTCACTTGCAGCAGGCACGGTAGTTTATAAAAGCTCGAAACGCGAAACCGCTAAAGAGAGGTTGTTGTTGCCCGATCCTTGGCAAATCACTTAATCTCCTCGTGCCTACCGAAAACTGAATGCGTCCTTGTGTAACGTAGCTAGAGCTCATTTAAAGCGCTCCAATACCTCGGTCGAGTTCGCTAAATAATCTGCAAAAAATCAAAGAGCCTGAATGAATTCATAGACCATGATAGCACTCGGCACCACAGTGGCTTGCAGCAGGTAATCATTCGCCAGGCCTCACTCTCCAGGCAATCAGTCGGCATACAGACACAAAGCAAGGCAGCCAATCAGAAAGCAGGTTCCTGGGGGTGGCGAGCGCACCGCAGACAGGGCCAATCAGCAATCACGCTCCGCTAGACTTTTACCGGTTCCTAAAACAAGAACTCAACTGCCACTCGGCATACCTCAGAGTCGACCTCAAACATATGCCAGAGCTTATCTGCTGACACCCAACCCATCCACTACATCTAAAACGGCACTTACTTCTGTGGATTTTATTTTTTGCTACAGCTCCCAAGCGCTAGTGAAGCCACCAAACAATATGGCTTACCTGCCGGTCCTTGCATCACGGAGAAAGCGAGACGATCCTCATGGGAAGACAAAACAAATAATGGCGGACACAACGTTCCCAATTTTTTCAGATTGGGGGCGTGTTCGGTGTTCTCAGAATGGGCGTGGCCTAAAAGTGGAAAGAAGAACACCGAACACACCTCCAAATCTGGAAAGGACAGAGCCTATTTGGAGGGACAGCTCTCTCCTCCAATGGCTGGCCTCCGTTTAGGAAGCTAGCCAATGGGAGAGAGGCAAAAACAGAGGCTGGACAAATAGTCCACCCTAAGAAACATTAAATCTCGGTACTTCCGGTTCTGCCTTCGGCAGACCGGATATTCCCTCGACCTAAAAATGGGGTTTTTACACAAACCTACATGCGCAAAAGAGCAAGACAACAAGTAAAAGGGACATGCTCGATGGGACGGGTCGACACACAAAAAGGATGGACATATAACAAACCACAGAGAAGCAAGCCTTTGTGAAGAATACGCAAAGCAACAAATCAAAAGTGATGGGCAGGCTGAAAGCCCACAGAGTGGATATAGCATGTCTAGAAGAGACAGAGTATACGCTGCCTAGGCTCGACCTAAAAATGGGAAGGACTAGGAAACAATAGGGGTTATTCCCAAATTACCCTCCTATACATGAGCAAAATACATCAACGGATGAGAGAAAAATAACAAGTAGTACAGAGGGATCGATTCAATATTTATTCTCATGCAGGGATAGACTAATAACCCTGATGTTTCAATTTTTTTAAACAATTATATACATCAATCACAATAACATATATATGTATCCAAAGACAGAGAGGGGCACAAAAAAAGAAAATGTCAAAAACAAGACTTAACAACAATGAACAACCCTAGTTTGCATTCATCCTATATACATACATTATACGAAATATATATATATATATATATATATATATATATATATATATATATATATATATATATACATCACATCTTCAATATCTACAAAACATATATAAAACATATATACCCTACGACAAATATAAAACACTATCACCGTGTGCACTTTTACATCAAAGTGCTACATTTCTAGGAAGACCTACACAGTGCCAAAAGTAAAACACTCAAAACAAATTATTTCTAAGGCGCTTATATTGGAATATAAACCAATTTAATCTTTAGGACGGACTCCTTCATGGATGTCGACGCAGTCGCAGTCGCGTTTCAGCCACTCGTTTCTATGGGCTTCATCAGAACAAGGGCATACACTTAAACCAAAAGTGCGGATGCACTCACAGGTCCCTGGTAGTACAGAGACCAAATAAAGTGGGTACTCAATCCACGGGTACCTCGGGGAACAAATCCCTTTCGTGCCCATTACGTAATTTGGGCAGTCCCTACAAATGTTCCTTCAAATCAGCTATCCCAACATGACTGTTTCTGCCTTTCATCTCAGGATCACTTGTATAGGTTTGTGCAGGTGGTGGTGCAAGCACTCATATTTTCTATCATCACACTTTGAGCTAGAGTGAGAGAGAGAGGCAGAAAATGGCCTAGAGTAAGAGAGAGAGGAAGAAAAGGGTCAAAAGAAGAAAGCAGGGATGATAAGAAATCTGCAAGAATGAGCCAAAGACACAGGAAGTGTAGGGCGGTGGAAGAAAGAGTCATGAGGTGGCATCAGAACACGTAGTCTTGGTATTCAGCAACCCTGGCAATCACCGTGCTGAGTGCTCGGGTAGACCTGCAGGTCCCTCTCAGATGATGGCGGCTGATGCTCAGTGCTCGTGTAGACATGTTGGTCCCTCTCAGATGATGGCGGCTGATGCTCAATGCTTGTGTAGACATGTTGGTCCCTCTCAGATGGTCGTGGCTGATGCTGAGTGCTCTGGTAGACATGCTGGTCCCTCTCCAATGATGGAGGCTGCTGCTGAGTGCTCTGGTAGACATGTTGGTCCCTCTCAGATGGTCGTGGCTGACGCTGAGTGCTCTGGTAGACATGCTGGTCCCTCTCCAATGATGGAGGCTGCTGCTGAGTGCTCTGGTAGACATGCTGGTCCCTCTCAGATGATGGTGGCTGACGCTGAGTGCTCTGGTAGACATGCTGGTCCCTCTCAGATGATGGTGGCTGACGCTGAGTGCTCTGGTAGACATGCTGGTCCCTCTCAGATGATGGCGGCTGATGCTCACTGCTCATGTAGACATGTTGGTCCCTCTCAGATGGTCGTGGCTGACGCTGAGTGCTCGGGTAGACATTCTGGTCCCTCACAGATGATGGTGGCTGATGCTGAGTACTCCAGCAGGCATGCTTGTCCCTCTCAGATGATGGTGGCTTATTTTGAGTGCTCGGGTAGACATGCTGGTACCTCTCAGATGATGGCGGCTGACGTTGAATGCTCTGGTTGGCAGAGTGATCTGTCTCAGATTATGGTGGCTAATGCTTAGTGATGGTGACTGATGCTGAGTGTTTGGGTAGACCTGTGGTCTCTCTCAGATGATGGCAGTCGATGCTGGGGGCTCTTGGAGACATGGTGCTCCTTCTAGATGATCGTTGCTGATGCTGAGTGCTCGGGTAGACATCCTGGTCCCTCTCAGATGATGGTGGCTGATGGTGAGTGCTCAAATAGACATGGTGGACCGTCTCGAATGGTGGTGGCTGAAGCCTAGTGTTCAGGTACACATGCTGGCCCATCTCAGATGATGGTGGCTGACACTGAGAAATATATGTCTTTACTACGCATGCGATACATCCCATGCCATTACAACACGGTCGTCACAACAATCACATTGTTACATCGCGAACCATTACATTGCAAGTCGTTACAACGACTTGCTGTAGGGGGCAAGCTGGATTTAGGAATAGTATAATTTACTATTGCTACTCCAGTTTGTGCATCAGCAGGGAAGGTGTTGGATTGTAAATCCAACACCTTCTGCCCCCTACAGCAAGGGGTTGTAACGACTTGTGATGTAATGGTTCGTGATGTAACAACATGGTTGTTTTAATGACCACGTTGTAATGGCATGCGTTGTATCGCATGCGATGTAAACGCTGTTTCCCACACTGAGTGCTCAGGTAGACATGGTGGTCCCCACTGGCTGTTATGGTCCTATCAAGCTGGTGTGTGGAATTTGCCTCCTCTGGGTAGTCTAGTTTCTATCTACCTTATTACCCACCTCTTGGCAGTTTTGAACTCTGGGTCTGACTGAAAGCACAAATATCTCATAACTGCCTTGTACATAGAATGAGTCTCTTGCCAACGAGAGGGTGTAATAACCGACTTTTTCTGGCCCTTTTTAGAGGGTGGATGATGGAGAATGACTCCAGTCTATCGCCCTTATAGTATAGGGATTAGGACTATAAGTAGGACCTATCCATGAGGCACAGTAGTGCATTTTCGTACCCTTTTCTTTAGATCAGGGCTTATAAACTTAAGCTAGGGGATAGATATATAAGTATTAGTGATGATCCATCCTTTTGCAAGAGTGTTAGTATATCTTCTATGGAGTTATGCGTATTTTGGGCCTTGTAGGCCTTAAACGGGACAGACTCCATCTTGCCTTCTGCCCGGTAGCTGGAGAGGCTTTCTAGGTCAAGTGTAATGTTTTAGTTTCAAGGTGTTGTTCGCTTGGAGAGAACCGGTTCAGGCTGGCCCTTATCGAAAGACTGTATTTTTCTGCACTCCGAAGACACAACTTCAGGCCGGCCGGCTGGGAATGTGTCCTTGGTACGGGGAGGTACAAGAATTTGGTGGGCGGCAGGTTACTGGCCGTAACTTTCCATGAAGGGACAGGCTTTGATATTAGCGAAAGTGTTAGGCAATGAGTCAGTCAGTCTGTAGGCGGCAGCTAGCCGTTAGCATCTATGCTATTAATTATTTCCGAGGCGGACATTCGCCGTTTTGAAGTCCGAGAAATATTCTAAGACCGAGACTCTCTGAGAAAGACTGAAGGAGAAATAGCGCGGAGCGCACAGAGCCAGAGAGAGAGAGAGACGGTAGCTAATAGCGAGCAAGGTTCCGGTGACTTGGAGGGAAGCAGAGGAGGTTGAGCCTAGCGGTGCAGACGTGTACTTTTGACGGCTGAGGTGTGACCCAGAGACGAGCCAAGACACAGAGACGAGAAGGGAACCTAGATGACTAACGAGCCCCGACTTCATATTAACCAGGTGACCTCCGCCCTTTCCCATATTGAGCGCGCATTCTAACCTTTTGCCTTTTCTTTGCAGAATATATATATTGCATAGTATTGTGTTTGTGTTTATTACAAATAAATACCCCAGTTGTTAGTGAACCGACATGTGCCTTGTATTCTTGTTCAATCAGGGTAACCGCACTTTCTAGTCAGGCATTGTTTGCATGAACGGATGTGATTCCCGATCAGGTAAGGAAGGAATGAACAATGAGGGAAGAAGGGTACATTTGATATCAAGAGCAGAAGGTACATATATATATATCAATTCGGAAAGTCGTACTGATTACTATTATTGTAGTTTTATCCCGAGTAGACAAGTGAGAGATTTCTTCTTAAGTATTCATAGGAAAGTGATCGTCGTTAGTATACGGCGTTAATGAGAGCACCGGAGGGATACGGTGCGTAGGTTCGCCGGATTGTGAACCGTATGAAAATGAGAGCACCGGGGGATACGGTGCGTAGGTTCGCCAGATTGTCAACCGTGTGTAAATGAGAGCACTGGGGCTGCAGGCCCATGTGTGTAGACACGCCAGATTGTGTGTCGAGTGAGCACTGATAATCATCAGTGTGTAAGAGTATATATTCAGACCTGCCCCAGGGTAGATTAGTCTGGGCCTAAGTGGCCGCGAGACTAGTTGGTATAAATAGGATATCGTAGAAAACCTATGCATGTTTTATTGCTATTTCCCCATCCTTAGGTACGAGATGTACATACATATATGTCTATACCCATTGTAAATACGTTCTAAGGTGGGAGGTGATTACGTTCCGGCTGGGTTAGAGGGGCCCCTAGGGGCTGATTCCATCTAAGCGGAAAATCCGGTCGTTACAGAGGGGCACTAACATAACACACCCCTCTTCTGTGGAGCAAAGTATCTGTGCAGTGCCTATCTCAAGTCTATCTAAGAAGTGGTAAGTGTGCACATTTCAGCAGCTCGCATCTCAGAATGAAATGTCCCAAGGCGCTACATCTGTATGTGCACCCATTCGGAAGTGTGCCAAGAGTTTAGCATTTGCTGCCAATTTTTAAACCATTGATGGATGAGTGCCACCACTGGCGGGAGACATGTTTGTTTTCATAGCTAGGGGCCCCCACTGCTAAAAGAAGGGAGCAACAATGATTTATAGAAACATAACCTCACTGAGCAAAAATATGTAATTCCCTATTTGCAAATAACACTGAACATGAAAGGAAATCACACACCTAGAAATGTTTCTATTATATTGTGCAGTCATATAAATGTACTGCCAAGTATATATTTTTTCTTTTTTATATATTTTTGTTAAGTTTTAACAATATAGTAAAACACCTCTTAGATATATATTCTCATGGAAATAAGTATTGCAGCTGGCGTGCAATTCCACCAGAATGAATAAGAATGTAAACATTGGCCTTCCTTCCCCAAGTAATGTTTATTCATAGTCAGATGTCTCTCTCTTAACCATATACAGTATTTTTTTCTATTTTTCTGTCCCATTGACTTCCTGTTTTCATGGCCAGTCATTGATGTCTGAATGAGTCACTCTGGTGCTGTGGCCGACATGAGAATAACCTGCTCATAAATGCTATAGTCTGGTGTCCCTGAACAAAGTATGCTCTTGATAACGTTCAGCAAAGGCCATCAATGAATAGACACTTGGTATTAATTGTGTGTGGGCGGGTAATTACCCACTTCAGTAATAATCACAATCCATGTCAAGGTGAACTACTAAAGTTTCTAAATTAACCTGAGGCCTTGGTTGGTTGGCACAGAGCAGATCAGACAGGCTCAACTTAGAGGCAATGTGTGAAGTGTGTATTCAGTGCTAAAACCGCATAAAGTCAAAATGCAAAACAAAACAAATCCCAAAATGAGCTAGTAAAATAGAGCAAGTTTTATTAAACAAGGCCTCTAGTAGCTTGTTGTGTCCCTGTAGCTTTAACAGAAGTTCAGCCATTTCACCCTTGGAGTTCACTTCTTTGTCCTGGCTACATGAGGGAGAGCAGGTCTAGTCTTCTAGGCTCTTCCCAGGTCACAGACAGCAGGTTCAGTCCTCTTCTTATCTTTCGTAGGTCCAAGAATGCTCTGGAGTGGGTACTTGGAGGTGCCACATTTATGTCTGACACAAGCTAGTGGGTGAGAATGACCCCTGGATGCCCCAACCAATGGAGTGAAGGTTTCTGGGGCTAAGCCTGCCCATTTTGGTCATTTTTAAAGAGGCCGAAGTCTTTGGCCACACTAAACATGAGCTCTGAGACCTGGATGTGTTTTTCAGGGAATGTACTATGGTGATCCTAGTGTCCTTCCACATCTAACACCATAACCCAAGTTGAAGCAGTACCTGTACACACAACAACCTCAGAGACAGAAGTATGGCAGAACGAAGCTGAGTATTCAGCAACCAGACCTGAGATGCACAAGAATTGTTTTGGCATCCTGTGTTCGCCCTTTGAAGTTATGTTATGTTATGTTATGGTGATTTATACCGCGCATGGCTGCCCCAGCAACAGGGCGTCCCAGCGCTTGCAGAACGGGAGGCCGGGAGAAATGTAGCTAGATGGATGTGGAAAGCCAAGTTTTAATCAGCTTCCTGAATGCCCAGTGATCTTGAGTTCTGCGGGCAGCCTGATGGATGGAGTTCCACAGTGCGGGGGCCTGGGCTTTGAAGGAACGACCCCCAGCTCTGCAACGGCGAACTCGTGGGAGGCATAGCATATGTTGATCAGCGGAGCGTAATGCGCCCCTAGCAATATAGGCGGTGCAGAGCTTCTGCAGGATTTGGCCGTGCAGAATTTTATGAATAGTGCATAAGGTTTTAAACTGAATTCTTTGCCTAATGGGCAACCAATGAAGACCGTGGAGAAGATTGGAGGTGAGACACTGCCTAGGTACGGCAAAAAGAGTAAGTGCCGCTGCATTTTGTACCCGTTGGAGTCTCGCAGTGACTGTTTTATTCACGCCAAACAGAAGACCATTGCAGTAGTCTAGGTGAGATTGAAGCACTATCAATTGACGGGTAGGGGCGTCAAAGAACCCCAGAATGGGTTTGAGGCAGCGCAAGAGGGACATGTACCAGACACTTTTTTTGCACACGGGTCAAAAGTGAGGGCAGTGTCAATCAGAACCCCTAAATCTTTAATAGTGAATTTCGGTTGTGGGGGGAGCCCAAGGTTGCAGGCCACCACTGGTAGTTCCATTTGTGAGTGTCACGACCTACCAGGAACAACTCCGTTCTGGCAGAGTTCAGCTGTAGGTAGTTATTAGTCATTCAGGCTGAAATAGCCAGAACATCTGCACAGAATTTCAGGTGGTCTGTGGCCGGGTTGTTGGTAAAGGGAACACCAGCTGGGTATCGTCCGCATAGGATACCATTTTGATGTTGTGTTCTTTGGCTAGATGAGCCAGAGGGCGGACGTACACATTGAACACCGTGGGGCTCAGGGCAAGCCTTGGGGAACACCACAGCTTAGAGGGTAGATATTAGACAGATGGGGGGGCGTGGACCTGGAAGGAGCGTTCCTATAGAAATGAAGCAAACCAGGCAAGGGCCCTGCCTTTGACTCCGATCTCCTCAAGCCTTTGGAGAAGGATTTTATGGGAGACCGTGTCAAAGGCTTCACTAAGATCGAGTAAAAATAGTGCCGACGTACTACCCTCGTCTAGTGTTGCCCACAGCTGCTCTGTGACTGCCGTGAGCGCTGATTCCATGCTATGTCTGGATCGGAACCCATTCTGAGAACTATCCAGAATCTGATTGGATTCTAGATATTTGGTCAGAATGATGTTGACGTGGGATTCCATGATCTTGGTAGGCATGAGCGGATTTTGCGGATTGGCAATCCGCGAATTTGCGGATTTGCAAACTCGCAATCCGCAAAATCCGCGAATTCCCGCGAATTTGCGGATTTTTTTTTTTTTTTGTGTTCGCCCGTGTTTCTGCCAGTTCGCGAGGGTTTTTACAATTTCGCAATTTGCGAACTTACCTGTCGGGTCGCAAGTTTTGCGAACTTGTTGTTTCTACGTGTCCAACCTGTTTGGGACACTCTTCTTCATCACTGCCACTCTCTGTCACCACTGCCACTCTCTGACTACTCATGCCACCCTCTGGCCCACCCATGCCACCCTCTGTTTCATCACCACACCCTCTGGTTGTCCAGTGTACATTATTTTCGGCAAAGCAAAGCACACCTTCCCTGCCTCAAGTGACCTGAATTAATTTGGGGCTGATTAATGTGTCACAGAATATTTTTTTAGCTGGCACCTGCTTCCTTAGTGCGCCCTGATTAGTGATCTTTTGCACTTGCTAAGTGCTTTCATTGTTGCAAAATTAGTTACAACACCTGCCCTGCCCCAACTGACAATAATGAATTAGGGGCTGATTAATGGATTTTAACTTCCAGCCTGGCTCCTGCTTGTCTCCCTTAGCTGTAATTCAGGACCTTTGTGGCATATGTGTAACTATTCTGAGGTTCAGAGCAGGGTCACATAATAGTTGCAACTGGCAACTGAACTCTGGAGGGGCCCCTCAGGAAGCACTACAGGAAATGGCTACTAATGATGTGCCTGAACTTTTGAACCTGGTAAGTAGTTACTTTCAGTTTTGCTTAGATCGTATTTCTGCAATTTCGCACTTATTCGCGGGGCGCGAACTCACGCGAACAGTGCGAGCAGTGCGAGCAAAATCCGCTGCTCGCGGATTTGCGGATTTTGCAGGAAATTCGCAAATCTCGCGGATTGCGGATTTCCCGAAAATCCGCAAAATCCGCGAGCGGAACGGATTTTCCGCCCATGCCTAGATCTTGGCCAGATATGGAAACAGAGATATAGGTCGAAAATTCTCTGGCAAAGATTAATCAAGAGTGGGCTTTTTTAGTAGCGTTACAACTTTAGCGTGTTTCCAGGATATAGGAATCACTGCTGATTGGAGGGAGTTGTTAATAAATTTCCGGCCCTTTATCATAAGGCAGTTGTAAAGTTTCCTGAAGATGTCTGGTTTTACTGGGTCATCGGGGATAGGGTTTGCCACGGGTTCAGAGGGGTGTTGCCTCGCGTCAAAGGTGCTATAAATATATTCAACCTTATGTACGAAAAAGTTTGCCAGTGATCGCATTGGGTATTGGAGGATATGGTGTCGCTGGTTCCTGTTGGAGGTGCTAGAGCGCGCAGTTTTACCCAGGTCACCCGAGTTACCAATTCCTTCACACGCACTGGGCCCTTAGCGTGAAAAGACACTATTTATTATTTCACTAATTTTATTGGGTGATCCGGGTGAGGATTTCTCCTCCTGCACGCTGCTAAGAGTAATAAAGTTTGGATTTACCTCTGCTTACCATGCACCTGACTTACCACAGGCACAATTCTTCCGACGGACCTAGAGCTATTAGGGAAAATAGTAGACAGGCCTAACATCCAATATACTAAAAATCAGTAATATACTTTCCACAATTCTGTAAAATGACCACAGACACCTGATGAAGTTAAAATTTTTATATAAGTATTCAAAGAGAAGATGCCAGGATAATAAGCGATACACAGAGTAATATATCAAACATTAAAATCAACACCAATAGGTAGCTTTGTATCAAAAATATGACCATTAGGATATATGGGGAGACTAAAGGTAGGAGTTTTAGAGCAAAACTAGTCACTGCAATTTTATACTAGAACATAGGATTGGGAATGACCTAGAACATGCACTTAACCTAAGTATTTAAGCTATTCTTTGCTAAGTTCACTGCAAACCACTAAAGGAAAGGGGGAAAAACGGGAACATGCTACGGTTTTATAAAATCAATGAGTTCTCTAAAGGATGGGGGGGAAGAGAAGGAACCAACTAAAATTCAGACACATATAATTGCAATGGCAATAAAGCAAAAATACAGGTAAGAATGCTTTACCAGTTCGGATAAGAGAGAGAGAAAGAGAGAGAGAGAGACGTAAACCCACAATCTATATTTACCTAGATCAGATTGAAGACCAACCCTGGCCACGGGTCAGTTGGAAAGACGGGGACAGGGACCCTCAGAAAAGGAATGCCAGAATGCGAGCAGGTACAGCTCACGGACAGTAAGGACAGGATACCCCTCAGGTTCAGGTCAAGGACTGGGCCTCCCAGGGTACGACCAACACCCACAGCTTCGGACAGCAACGCCTGCGTTACCCCCTCCTGCAAGTAATCCGCCAGAAACCCCGATTGGATTTTCGAATTCCCCAGCAAAGTGCTTCGCCAGCACTTAGGATTTTCCACCCCTTAGGAGATTGTGGAAAGTATGGACAAAGTGCTCCGCAGCACTTTCAAAATGAGCACCTATTGAGATCGTAGGGTCAGTGACAGGTCTGCTACTCGGACAAGTCGGACAATTTTCCTAAGCTAAACTAGGGTAGTTATACAGTTTGGGGACCCTTAGACCACCCATTAATGTTGCAAGTGACAGTTTCCCACATTGTGATTGGTCAGGAGAGGTGGTGCGGTCTTTACCACCTCCTAGAATTCAGTTTCACATGATTAAATATGCAATTTTGAATACCCGCCCCTCAGGTTCACGTTCCCATGCATAGAATACAGCAGTACAGGACAGTTTTCAATAGGTAGCAACAGTATTGCTTCTTTCAAGGTGAGACTCCGTATTCCCAGCGGTGTTCCCAGGCGCATTGTGCTTCAGGAGCCAGCTGGCTAAGTTTAGCTTCTGCGCAGTTGGAACTTTCTCTGGTCAGGTGACGGTGCCCAGCAGAGCCTCAAGCATGGCTCCGCTCATGATCACCCCAGCCCAAAAGACGCGGTACATGAAAAGTAAGCGAAGACAAATTAGAATCATACATAAAATGATCGCACTGTATACCAAGCTAAAACTTAACCAACCCTTACTTTATAATGACTATAGCGCTAAAGATTAATGCGAAAGAATAGATAGGCTAAAAGCTGCTGCAGTAAGCAGAGAGCGTGGTAAGAGACAAGCGGCCATATTTAGCATCAATGCGCATGAGCACAGAATCCCTCCAGAATGCGAGTGCGTCACATCACATGGGTATGACCGACGCATGCGCAGACTGAATTTGCGGCAAAGCAGCCATTTTCAGTGCAAGCTTCGTTAGTACGTGAAAAGACAAACAAGCAAGCATCCTAGGGACACCCGCGTGTAGGGGAAAACACTTTACAAATGACGAACAATGGTGTTAATATTATTATGCAATTATAGACGAGGGTTTTGCATACGAGCAAGGCGCTATGCGTGCGAATCCTTGCTCCATCAATCCCCTCTTTGATGATATTTACTATCATCACTACATGAAGGAAACAGATGCCAACTTTTCTCATTCATTCATATCGTCCATTTCGATTTCAATAAACTTATTGTTTAGTTTTCTTTCAGCTTCCCTATGAGAGTGGTGATTTTTCGCCTTTTTATAAATTGCACTCTTCAGCTCTTCTAATTCTAATTCATCAATGTTTCTTTTCACCCCCCTCGGATTGACTGTATATTTCTTTTTACACCTTTGACATTTGCAGCAGATAAAAATGATCAATACAATCACACCTATTATGACTATTGGCATCAGTATTTTCCACAAAATATTTCTACCTAGATTAGTAAACCAACTACCTATAGAGGAGAGACCTCCAGTCAGTCTCGTCCAGGCACTGTCAACCTCCAATGGTTTGAGTTCTCTTTCCAAATTAGTTATGTTCTTCACATATTGTTTTAATTCGATACTTTTGTCAGGAATGTAGGTGCAACAATGTTGCGCTTTCAGCATTCTACAGACTCCGCCCTCTTTTGCTAATAGGGTGTCAAGGGCAAGACGGTTTTGTAAAACCATTGATCTGATCGCAACCATTTCAGTATTGACCAGCAGGAAACCAGCAGCAGTGTCCGTTGATAACCGGTCCACTACTGTAGACAGTTTGCAGATTCTATGGGTGTTCAGAACTACCCCCATTCCAGGTATCAGTGCACTGAAGATATCACCTACAATTTCGCCTACACTTTCGCGTCTACTACGCACTAAGCCATTAGTTTCATCATCGCTTCCAGCTGCGTTATTCATATGGTATATTTTCGGGAAAACAATGCCAAAGTAGCAGCTTCCATACCAGTGATCCGGCAATTTGAAATAAGCCTTGTTCCCACATATATAATATATTCCGGGAAACACAGGTTCTGACCCGTTTTTGAAACCCCAACCTCCAATTACCTTATAATTATGTTCACACTCGCTGGAACCGATGAATACATTGTTATAGTACTCTGTCTTTTCCCTATGGATACAAAGGTTCCCCTTTCTTTCAAAATCCAGCAACAAGGCAGGACTGGCTTCGCCTTCTGAGGTGTTGTCCATGTGCTCAGCCCACCTAGGGATTCTATCCTTCTCGTCATTTGCCTTCTTCTGAAACTTTTCTCTCCTTCTGTCTGCCATCTTTATAAACATCTTTTCCTGCTCTTGCAGTGAACAGGTCAGATTGTCTTCTCTTGCTTGAACTAAGTCTATGTTACCTATAGTCAGGAAATATTCTCCCATATAGCGGGTCACATCACTTGTAGTATGTACACGGTTCAAATGTCCTCTAACAGGAAGTTCAGAAAATACTACGTCATCGTTTGAATAATAGTACTGCAAGGTGCTTCTATAGAACAAGCTAGCTAATATACTACAGGAGATTCCATAGGTCAAAGGTAGATGGTGGTATGTCACGCCTTCAGCCACTGAGGTTGGTAGCTTCATGCAGACATAACAGTCCTCTATTTCCATAGCTTCTACATAATGCACTAACAGGTTAGCAAAAACATTTAGATGCGTCCTGTTCTTCATTCTGTGAAAATGTAGTCCATCCTCATCTGGTGCTTCTAAATTAGGTCGTGTGTGTGTCAGTCCTACTCTTTTGTCGCGTCTTTCTAGTCTACGTGGTGTTTCTGCAGTCTGTACAACCCCTACATCTACTGCTTCGGGTTCAGTAGGGGACAAGTTTGGATCTCTACTTATCATAAAGGGCAGAAAAACTGTTAGTCCTATCCACATTACTATTAGCATAGCTACACTACACAAGCATATCTTACAACATGTTTTGAGACACCCACACCGGGATCTCCCAGAGACACTCGGATCAGACATTTTTAGCTTACAGGTGGCTTTTGCTACCCCTCTTCGTTTCTTTGCACCAAAGGCTCACTTCAGGGGTTCTCTTACGGAGGGTCTTCGTCCGAACTCCGATCAGCAATAGACTCGTTGTCACTGTTGCCACTGTGGTGAGGCTCGTCAATCTCCTCCAACACAAAGTACGTCCATTCAGGGCTCCGATACAGTCGGTTCTGTTTCTTTATTCTGTCGCTTTTTCTCAGCGATTTTCCTTGGGCTGCACTTCTTTCACTTTGAGCCCTTTTTCGGTCTTTATCGTTTTCTCCGACTGTCTTTAGTCTGAGCCTTAGTCTCTTGACGTATCTGGGTTCACTTCTTCCTCCGTGCCTCCCAGTGGTTGAGGAGACTTCGCCTTCCTCGTGCACTCTTTTCACTTTTTGATGTGGCACTTCTGTTTCCCTGCCTGTCTGACTAGTTCCAGGTCTTTCGTCTATTTCTTCTGCCTGGTCCCTATTCTGTCCCTGCTCAGATTCAAATCGCACTTTCTTTTTGTTTCTGGTTACTGTTGTTTCCGTTGTCTGAGCACTTTGATCTAGTTCTATCTGTTCCTGTTCATGCTCTTCGATCTCTTCGTTTTCTTCTGCATGAACGTCAACTCTAACTTCTAACTGTCCCTTTCTCGGCTCCGGAGTTTCAGGAGGAGTCTCGAGATCTTGATCTGACCCTACTTGGCCTATGTCCTGATCAGGTGTGTTGTGGCTTTCGTTGACCTGACCTTCTCCTTCTACTCCTGACTCACCTGGACTATCCCACTCACTGTCTAAGTAGGAATATTTCCTTGTTCGTATTGGATCATGAACTGGTTCGTCGGCGGGATACCATTCAACGTCTCGACTTGTGCTCGGCAGTTCGATGTCAGCTAGTTCCGGACCTTCCTCCTCGGAAGTCTCTTCAGCTGTGCTGCCTTCAGCTCCAGTCGCGTTTTCTCCAGATACCCGCTTTGTGTGGCTGGCGTGGATCCACTTCGGTACACCAGCGCACTTCACAGCAGTGGTAGTGACGAGGATCACTTGTCGTCGCTTTCCCCACCTTGGTTTCAAGCAGCTGCTCCGGGTGTGTTTCTTTAACACCACCCAGTCTCCTGGCTGCAGGTTGTGTGCTGGAGTCTTTGGCCACTCGTCTTCAGTCTCTCCAATCTGCTGAGAGAGAGAACGCACTTGGTCACCCAGCTGCTTGCAGTATTCTAGCACCATATCATCAGAAATGCTTAGCAGTTTGTTTCCGGGTACCCATGCCTGGCGCATCACTCTTCCCATCAACACTTCATGGGGACTCAGGCCAGTCTTTCGATTCGGGATACTTCTCAAACTCATCAGCACCAGGGGTAAAGCTTCTATCCAGTTCATTTTTGTGGAATCACACATTTTTCCCAGTCTGGACTTCAGAGTGCCATTTATTTGTTCCACTACCCCAGAAGCCTCTGGGTGGTAGGCACAGTGCAATCTTTGCTTCATTTTGAAGGCTCTACAGAGTTCCAATAGGACATCGTTGGCAAAATGCCCACCTTGGTCTGTTTCGATCGTCTCTGGGATCCCATACCTAGGTATCAACTCCCTGAGCAACAATTTGGCTGTGGTGACAGCGTCATTTTTCTTAGCTGGATACGCTTCCACCCACCTGGAGAATAGACATACTACGACTAAGACATATCTATATCCTTTGCATCTGGGCATGGTTATGAAGTCTGCCTGCATTCTAACGAAGGGACCTACTGCCTTTCCAATAGTACTCTGTTTCACTACTGTCTTCTTTCCTGCATTGAATTGCTGACACACTAGGCACCTCTGGCAAAGCCTTTCCGCCTGGTCCCTGAACTTTGAATTACAGAACACCTGTTCAAACACCCGACACATTGCGTCTCTTCCCATATGTGTTGGCTCATGTATCATTCTGACCATGGGGTCTATCAGACTATCAGGCAGTACAGGCACCCCATCCGGACTTACCACCACACCATCCTCTCGCAATTCGCATTCCTTTGCGGCCCACCTGCCTTTTTCTTGCCTGTCTGTTGCTTGCTGTATCTCTTTTAATTCTTCCCACGTTGACACATTATCAAACAACATAAGTTGGCAGCTGGTTCCATCCCACCGGGCAATTTGTAGGGACATCTGGTGACGGGCACAAAATTGTGCAATTTGGTCAGCGTACCTATTACCGGCAGTCACATCATCATTTCCAGATCTGTGAGCCGCACACTTGACCACAGCCAATTCTTTGGGTAATTGGATAGCTTCAAGTAATTCATGCACCACCTTCCCATTTCGGATAGGTGTGCCTGAGGAAGTCATGAATTCTCTTTGTAACCACAATTGGCCGAAGTCATGAACAACCCCGAAACAGTACTGACTGTCTGTGTAAACAGTAATTCTTTTGTTCTTTCCCCTCTTGCATGCTCGAGTTAACGCGATGAGCTCCGCCACTTGTGCAGATTTCACCTCGCGCATGTAAGATGCCTCGACGACTCCTGTCAGTGTAACCACAGCATAGGCAGCACTCAGACTCCCACTTTCATGTCTCAAACACGAGCCATCCACAAACATTGTTTTATCCCCGTCCCGTAGTGCTATTTCACGGATGTCAGGACGGGGCTTGGTGCTATATTCAGTCAGATCGATGCAATTATGTTCCCCGTCCTCATCAGATTCTGCATCCAGAGGAACAGGTAACAGTGTCGCAGGATTTAGGACATTGCACCGGGAAATAGTTACATTTTCAGCACCAATCAAAATTCTCTCATACTTAGTCAGCCGACTAGGTGTGAGGTACTGGGTCTTAGTTCTAGTCAGTAGGATGACAACAGAGTGAGGAACATAGACAGTGACGGGATGTCCCATGACAATGCCCTCACTCTGTTCTAGACTGACACAAGTAGCAGCAACGGCTTTTAAGCAGCCAGGCAGTCCAGCGGCCACTGGGTCTAAGGTGGCCGAAAAGTAGGCTACTGGTCGTCTGACTGATCCGTGCCCCTGGGTCAGGACTGAAAGAGCACAATTTTCTCTGGTGTCACAGAACAGTTCAAAGGGTTTAGTGTACTCAGGCATACCCAATGCAGGTGCGGTACATAGACAGTTTCTCAGAGTTACCCAAGCATTCATGCTCTCACTGTCCCAGTGGACGGGGTCTTCCACTCCTTTCTTTGTCATATTTATCAGGGGTCGGGCTAGAGCCGCAAACCCTACAATCCATTGTCTGCAGTAACCCACAACTCCCAAGAACATTCTCACTTCTTTCTGGGTGGTGGGCAGTTCCATTGCTTTAATTATTTTGATCCTTTCGGTAGTGACCTTCCTGATTCCCTTTTCTATCTGGTGCCCCAGATATTTTACTGAGTTTTTACAGAATTGTAATTTGTCAGGCGACACTTTATGTCCTCCTTTTCCTAGGTGATTCAGCAAGGCAATTGTGTCAGTGACACAGTCAGACTGGGTTTTAGATGCCACTAACAGGTCATCTATGTACTGCACCAAAACAGACTCTCTTGGCAGCACTAGGGATTCAAGGCACTTTTTCAGTATCTGGTTGAAAATCGATGGACTTTCAGTGTACCCTTGAGGGACACGATTCCAGACATAGATATGACTGTCAAATTCAAAACTGAAAAGGAACTTGCTTTCCGGGTGCAATGGGATGGAAAAGAATGCGTGGCACAGATCGATGACAGTGAACCATTCTGCGTTCCAAGGAATCTGGTAGAGTATCACTGCAGGGTTGGGTACAATAGGACAGCAAGGCACAACAATTTGGTTTACCTTGCGCAAATCTTGCACCACCCGGTACTTCCCACTAGGCTTTTTGATCCCAATGATAGGCGAATTACAGGGGCTGCTCAGCACTTCTTCTATTATTTCTGCTTCCAACAGCCTCGTGACTTCAGTCGCTACTCCTGCCTTCACTTCTGCACTCATTTTGTACTGTCTGGTTTTGGGGTATACAGCATTTGTTTTTATTGCTATTTTAACCGGGTCCACATTTGCCATCAGGCCTACATCTTTTCCCGTGAAATCCCACACTTCAGGTACTACTCTTAGCTGGAGTTCCTCAGGTAAATCCTCAATTGTCAAAGGCTTGATATCAGCATCTTGTCTGACTAACATCAGTTTGTACAGGCCATCTTCATCGGGGGTCTGAATTTCAACGCCATTTGGTGTGCAGTAAATGGTACAACGCATCTTGCACAACAAATCACGTCCCAGTAGATTTACAGGGCTGGAATCACAGACCACAAATCTGTGCATTTCCTTGAAATTTCCTATGGAAATCTCCATGGGTTCAGTTACAGGGGTACGTATTATCTGATTCGAGACTCCCACTACTTGGATCGCTTCTCCCGAGAGGGGTAGGTTAGGAACATCCACTGTTCTTACAGTAGATCTGGTAGCACCAGTGTCCAACAGAAAGGTGACGTCTTTTCCTTCAACCTTTCCTTCAATGTATGGTCCAGTCTGGTCTACCGGTAAGGAGGCGCCAAGTACGCACTCCTCATCCTCCCCTCTCAGGCCCCGTCAATCTTGATCTTCACAAAGGAAGGTATCACTTAGCAAGTACTGTGGAATGACTGCATTTCTTTCACTCTCAACCTCCCATACTTCCGCCCTCTCATTCTGCTGACCCTGACTCTTAAAATTCTGTCTAGGAGCGCGAGGTACTGGAGGTAATTTTACCTGTTGCTGGGTTTTTCTTGTCCCCTCTTTCGGCACCTGTGGATTTAAACCATTTACAGGGGCATTACCAGCCTGTAGGTGTGGACACTCGTCTCTCCAATGCCCCATCTGGCCGCACCCATGGCACGGAAACTTTTTCATGGCCTCTTCACGACTCATTTTAGGTCTGGGCTTTCCTCCCCCCCCAGAATTGGTATTCGGAACATTATTATCAGAAGTAATTTTACTTAACTGTTTTTCTTGCTGTTCAGCTAATTTTACCTGAGCCCACATCACTTTCTCCTTGAGGGCTTTCTTTTTATTTTCGATTTCATCTTCGCAGTATTTTGCATATTTCAGGACATCATCTATTGGTTTCCCCTGCCAACTGATTTTGTTATCTCGAATCCATTGTGAGATTTCAGGCCTTAATCCTAGCACAAACCTATAACTGAAATGCGTCATGTCTTTCATGTCTACATTATCGATACCACTGTAAGTTTTGAATACCTGCAGTAACCTTTCATAAAATGAATGCACTGTTTCATCCCGTTCTTGGGTGGTTCTATCTATTCTGGTCCAATCTGTTTCCTTTGCTGGCACCTTTTTCTTAAGGTACTGTATGACCTGGTCATATTTCCTCATTACATCCGGTGAAGGGGCCCCCGTTCTCTCATCTCTGGGATATTCATCATTTGGCCAATCAATTTCTATCTTACATTCGGTCCATAGATCTACAGGGACCACAATGTCGAAAAACCCATCCAGGTCTTTCAGCAGACATTTCTGAACTTTTATGAAACGTTCCACCTGTCTGTACCAGTCAACTGGTTTCTCACGTAGTTTCGGGAAGTCGTTTGTAAATGACACAATGTCTTGTCTGGACCAAGGGACATGGACATATTTTCCTCCCGGGACCTCTCTCATGGGGCACAATTTTTCTGTTGGGGTTACTTCTTTTAATACGAATTCTGAAGTTACGGACCCAGCCCTGCTGCCTTCCTTTTTCTTTGCCCACCTGGTTCTCCATTTTCCCACTTCGCCCCATTTCTGCAAGATTTTCAACAATTCTCTTACTTGGATCTGTTTTCCCATCACATTCAGGCTTTCTAAATCCTTGTCTGAGAAGTCTACTCTGTAAGGTTTCTGGAGAATTTTTGAGCGACTAACATCAACTCCCATTTCTGTGGCGGCATCCATTATCTTTTCATGGAGCACCCTAGCACTCCGGGTAAGATTTTTACTGATGAATAGTAACTCTTCTTCATTATACGAGCTCAGGCGCTCAACTCCCACATTCCCAGCCATCATTTCTTCTATTTCTATTCTTAATTTATATATTTCCAATGCTTTAGTTTGGGGAGCGGTCTCCTTCTCTATCTCCTTTGTCCATCTGTCTAATTCTTCAGGGGAGACTAAAGAGGCGTTCCTAATTCCAGATGCACTTTCAATCACCACTTCCCTTTGCCTGGGCTGACTTCTTGTCCCTACTACACTGGCCCTTGACTCCCTTATGGGCAGATCCATCAAACTTCCAGATTCACACTCACTTTCCTGATCTTCATCTATGAATACTTCCTTCCTCGGGGTCTGGAAGCTAGGAGTAGGCAGTATTGGGGTGATAACAGGAGGAAGGGGACTAGTCAAGTCATTTTTGTACATTGGGATAGCAGGACCAATAGTTACCGGAATGGTCAAGGCCTCAGGATGGGGATGCATCTGGGCAATGGTTCTGACTAATTCCTCTCGCTGTTTAGTCAGGGCTTCTCTCTCCTTTTCCTGCAACCCCCTTCCAGCAGAGTTGCCATGCAATACCTGAGGTACTAAGGACGGATAGATATTCGGGGCAGTCGGGGCAACCAATCGAGGGGGACTTTCCCCGAATGGCTGATAATTCGGGACTGTGGGCTTAGGTCTGCAAAACTCATCCCTTCCACTATATTTACTGCTTGTAGCTGTCCCGTCTGAATCACTTTCCCTCCTACTTCGGGGGTAATTGGTAACAGAGTTTTGGGAATGCGCCGAATCTGATTCTGCTACGTAGGGAGGTGGATCCTTCATTAACAAGTCTTCCAGGTGTTCATCTTCCATATCCCCCATAGGTGCTAGGTGATGGGTCTTTTCTTTACATTTTCCTCTTTTCTCCTCTAATACCCCCATCATGGGGAACAGCCCTTCAGTTAACATAGACTGCCTCCACTGTTTCATTTTCTGCTCTTTGGTTGGCGTTGGAAGTCTGGGATACCACTTACTCACTCCCTTATCCATTCGTGGTTTATCTCGCTCTGCAGCCTCAATTTCCCATTCCTCCAAAGCTTCGTACTGGGTCAACCTAGGTCTAGGGTGTAATTCGTTCATGCGGGTCCTTAAGTTAAACAGGATCCGACCATTAAATGTACCTTCAACAGGGAATGCTAGGACTCCGTCATCTACAGTATACTTTGCCCAATTTTCTAGCCAGACACAAGTGTGATACCCTTTATCAAACAACATGAAAGAGGCAGGGGTATTTGGCGGGGGAATGAGTACGCCTTCCCTCGTTCTAATGGGCTTGTCAGTTTTGAAAAAATTCTTTACTTTATCCGAGAATGACAATTTTCTCTTTATTCCATACATCATGTGCGGTCTACCTCGTAAAGTCTGCTCCTTATAAAATCCTAGGTATTTTGGATTTGGTATGAAATCTGGATACCACATACAACTCTCCAGATTCGCTTCTATCTCGGCTGGATTAATTTTGTTTACCTTTGTGCTTCCAATGCTAGCGCGATTTTTATTTCGCACCACCCAATCAGGTCCGAGAATACAACTACGGTTAACCAATGGGTGCGCGGCCTTTTCGCAAGACAGAGTCTCACGCTTCGGCACTCACCCCTCCTTTACAAATTCAGCTCCGCTACCTTGACCAATACTAGCGCGGCACGAAGTGACGTCAGAGCAGCTCTCCGACTGACTCCCTCCTTCACAAGGTAACGGAAACTTTTTACTCTCTCTAAAGTGCGAGTGCAAGTTTTAGTCAATAACACACAACGTTTGCCACTATGTCTGAGTGTTCTAAAGAGAGAAAAGACTTTTCTTTCGCTACTAGTAAACCACTTCTGTCTACTTTTCATTCACTCTGGATAGACTTCTTTGCCTGTCCCTTCACACTAGTAAATCTAGAACCCGTTATTCTTCTGACTCATCCACCTTGATCGGGGATATGTACTGAGCCAGGATTTCACCAGCGAACTATTTTACTTACCAGACAAGCCTCGGAGACCCTACTACTCCTTCCGTATGCGACCCTTACTAGGTGATATCGCAATGAAAGTTTTATAATGGACTCGTAGCTATCATTCACTCCAGAAACAAAAGGTCCTAATTAGTGCTTCCAGTTATCCTTAACCCTGCACTAATACTTCAAACTTAGTGACTTCAACAGCTAACCGGATTCTACTCACCGTTAGCTAAAATACTTCCCCGGGGATTCGGACTACACTGAACATTTACAAACAATTCTGGGTTAATTCAACATGCAATATTTATAGCAGTAATGCAAAATCATGTACATTTATATATATAAAAAACACATTTCATAAATTTTGAAAAAATACAGTAGAAATCAGCAGCACGTTTTATTTTCACGGTTTGTTTATGCCTATCCTGTCTACCTAATCTAA
Organism: Lissotriton vulgaris; assembly: GCF_964263255.1. Taxonomy (NCBI): domain Eukaryota; kingdom Metazoa; phylum Chordata; class Amphibia; order Caudata; family Salamandridae; genus Lissotriton; species Lissotriton vulgaris. The sequence continues at coordinate 7,247,780 of NC_141699.1, read as the reverse complement.
CTAGTCCAAACCATCCTCTGGCTGCCAGAAATTACTGCTAGAGCGCGCAGTTTTACCCAGGTCACCCGAGTTACCAATTCCTTCACACGCCCTGGGCCCTTGGCGTGAAAAGACACTATTTATTATTTCACTAATTTTATTGGGTGATCCGGGTGAGGATTTCTCCTCCTGCACGCTGCTAAGAGTAATAAAGTTTGGATTTACCTCTGCTTACCATGCACCTGACTTACCACAGGCACAATTCTTCCGACGGACCTAGAGCTATTAGGGAAAATAGTAGACAGGCCTAACATCCAATACACTTAAAATCAGTAATATACTTTCCACAATTCTGTAAAATGACCACAGACACCTGATGAAGTTAAAATTTTTATATAAGTATTCAAAGAGAAGATGCCAGGATAATAAGCGATACACAGAGTAATATATCAAACATTAAAATCAACACCAATAGGTAGCTTTGTATCAAAAATATGACCATTAGGATATATGGGGAGACTAAAGGTAGGAGTTTTAGAGCAAAACTAGTCACTGCAATTTTATACTAGAACGTAGGATTGGGAATGACCTAGAACATGCACTTAACCTAAGTATTTAAGCTATTCTTTGCTAAGTTCACTGCAAACCACTAAAGGAAAGGGGGAAAAACGGGAACATGCTACGGTTTTATAAAATCAATGAGTTCTCTAAAGGATGGGGGGGAAGAGAAGGAACCAACTAAAATTCAGACACATATAATTGCAATGGCAATAAAGCAAAAATACAGGTAAGAATGCTTTACCAGTTCGGATAAGAGAGAGAGAAAGAGAGAGAGAGAGACGTAAACCCACAATCTATATTTACCTAGATCAGATTGAAGACCAACCCTGGCCACGGGTCAGTTGGAAAGACGGGGACAGGGACCCTCAGAAAAGGAATGCCAGAATGCGAGCAGGTACAGCTCACGGACAGTAAGGACAGGATACCCCTCAGGTTCAGGTCAAGGACTGGGCCTCCCAGGGTACGACCAACACCCACAGCTTCGGACAGCAACGCCTGCGTTACCCCCTCCTGCAAGTAATCCGCCAGAAACCCCGATTGGATTTTCGAATTCCCCAGCAAAGTGCTTCGCCAGCACTTAGGATTTTCCACCCCTTAGGAGATTGTGGAAAGTATGGACAAAGTGCTCCGCAGCACTTTCAAAATGAGCACCTATTGAGATCGTAGGGTCAGTGACAGGTCTGCTACTCGGACAAGTCGGACAATTTTCCTAAGCTAAACTAGGGTAGTTATACAGTTTGGGGACCCTTAGACCACCCATTAATGTTGCAAGTGACAGTTTCCCACATTGTGATTGGTCAGGAGAGGTGGTGCGGTCTTTACCACCTCCTAGAATTCAGTTTCACATGATTAAATATGCAATTTTGAATACCCGCCCCTCAGGTTCACGTTCCCATGCATAGAATACAGCAGTACAGGACAGTTTTCAATAGGTAGCAACAGTATTGCTTCTTTCAAGGTGAGACTCCGTATTCCCAGCGGTGTTCCCAGGCGCATTGTGCTTCAGGAGCCAGCTGGCTAAGTTTAGCTTCTGCGCAGTTGGAACTTTCTCTGGTCAGGTGACGGTGCCCAGCAGAGCCTCAAGCATGGCTCCGCTCATGATCACCCCAGCCCAAAAGACGCGGTACATGAAAAGTAAGCGAAGACAAATTAGAATCATACATAAAATGATCGCACTGTATACCAAGCTAAAACTTAACCAACCCTTACTTTATAATGACTATAGCGCTAAAGATTAATGCGAAAGAATAGATAGGCTAAAAGCTGCTGCAGTAAGCAGAGAGCGTGGTAAGAGACAAGCGGCCATATTTAGCATCAATGCGCATGAGCACAGAATCCCTCCAGTATGCGAGTGCGTCACATCACATGGGTATGACCGACGCATGCGCAGACTGAATTTGCGGCAAAGCAGCCATTTTCAGTGCAAGCTTCGTTAGTACGTGAAAAGACAAACAAGCAAGCATCCTAGGGACACCCGCGTGTAGGGGAAAACACTTTACAAATGACGAACAATGGTGTTAATATTATTATGCAATTATAGACGAGGGTTTTGCATACGAGCAAGGCGCTATGCGTGCGAATCCTTGCTCCATCAGAGGTTGCAACATATCTTTCATGAGGAAGAAAATGGTTTTAGTGGGGTTGGAGCTGGAAACAATCGATGCTGTGTAGAAAGAGGCTTTTGTTTTTTTACTAAATTATGGTAGGTTTTTATGGCCTTTCTGTAGGTATGTTTTGCAGTGTCGTCATAAGTGCGCCTCCAAGCCTGCTCCAGGATTTTACATTTTTTTCTTTCCCCCCTTAGGGTCTCATTATACCAGGTGTGTGTTTGCGTGCGCCTGGCCCCTAACAGTTTCTTCGGGATGCACTGGTCAAGTGAATTATTGATCCAGCTCCTAAAGGTTCTTTCGGCTGCCTCCGGATCAGAAGGCCAGTCTGAACTGGAAGAATTTAGGTTTGATAGGATGGTGGTTTCGTCCAATTTATGCCAGGGGCGTTTCTAGAGGGATTGGCTAGGGGCCCTAAGGATGGTGCCTTCCAGGTCAAGGTGCATAGAAATAAGAAAGTGGTCAGTCCACGTCAGAGGGAGGGGGAGAGTACCGACACATTTTGTAAAATTCGAGAAGACTGGATCCAGTAGGTGGCCATCTTGATGAGAAGGGCCCTCTACCAGTTGAAATAGTTGGCAGGCTTCCAAATCACCTAGGAAATTAGAGATCTCCTGGGAGTCCCAGCAGTCCAGATGGAGATTAAGATTGTTTATAATATTTAGATTAGCTGAGTCTAAGGCAAGAGTGGAGGCAGTGTGCACCAGAGCCTTGTGGAAGGCCCTGGCTGGGTCGGGAGGGTGATAGAAAAGAAGCTCGGTGAGGTTGAAGTTGTGTGACAGAGATTTTGAACAAGGCGCCTTCACAGTCGGTAATCAGCTGTGGAGACAATGAACACTGAAAAGCACATTTGTATATCGCTGCTAGGCCACCACTCTTCCTTTAGGCCTGTTCTGAGTAAGCAACCTATAGCATGCCAGTAAAGCCAAGGTAGTTATTGCCATGGAATCCATGATAAGCCAGGTTTCTTTCAGAAATAACATATCTGGGGCAGAGTCCAGGAGGAGATCAAATATGTTAGCATGGTGTTTTATCAGTGACCTGAAGTGTAGGCTGTATAAAGTGATTTTTGTAGAGCCTGAGACAGCATGGTGGTTACTGGGCTCCAGTATGACTTTAAAACCACGGTTGTTGCACTGTTTCTGGGGGCAATTATCATGCCACTTATAGTGCTTACAAGGTTCTTTAGGTTGTAAGGCAAGCAGCTGCTCCCGTGGATAGTAACGTTTTTGGGGAGGACCAGGACCAGGGGTCCTGGCGCCAGGCGCTGTACAGGCACGGACAGGAGCAGATGGGCCTGCCTTTGGCACGTTTTTGGTGCGCCAGCGGTGCGTCCGCTACGCGTCCGTGCGGCATCCGGTTTTAATGGTGGAGAGCGGGGAAGATCGCCAGCCTCCTCCACAGCCCGGAAGTACGTCACTGGCGCAGGTTCGCAATTGGTCCGGTCCCCACCCTCCACTCAATCAGCAACAGCTGCGGTGGACCGAGGTCTGGGCCTGGGCCGGACCGGAAACAGAAACCGGCCCTGGCAAACTGCTCAGCCGGCTCCCCCACTGGGGTGAGGGGGAGTGCAGCTGAGCAGTTTGTGAGGGCCGGTTTCGGCCGATTTTGTTACAGGGAGCCGATATTGCCGACCCCGGTAACAAAAATGGCCCCAGAGGCCCAAAACTGACCCCCACCCTAGCGGTCTACCGGGGAAACGCCTGGTGCCCGCTGTGGCCAGTCCGGCCCTGGTCGGGCCGGTAAGTTCAATGCAAATGCGCACATTTTAAAAAGGATTTCAGTAGCTAAAAAATATTAAAAACAGTTTTCCTTAGCAAGCTGAAGGTGTGGGTAAAGTGATTGCAACACACTCAAGCAGCGCGAGCAAATCAGGGACAGAGCAAAAGACCCTCTAGCTGCCCGCTCCGCTGCGCTATGGTGGCGGCATCCGGTTTTAATGGTGGGGAGCTGGGAAGATCGCCCGCCTCCTCCACAACCCGGAAGAACGTCACTGGCACAGGGGAGCAATTGATCTGGTCCCCACCCTCCACTCAATCGGCAACAGACGCGGTGGACCGGGGTCGGGCCGGTAAGTTCAGTGCAAATGCACAAATTATAAAAAGGATTCAGTAGCTAAAAAATATTAAAAACAGTTTTCCTTAGCAAGCTGAAAGTGTGAGTAACGTGATCGCAACACACTCAAGCAGTGCGAGCAAATCAGGGACAAAGCAACAGACCCTCTAGCTGCCCGCTCCGATCAGTGCAACCAACTTGTTATATGTAAGCCCAGCAGACCTATCAAACAGTCCGTGATCCCGTAATGTCAAAAAGAGGCCCACTGTGATTGGCGCCTGACTGGCTTTAGGGACAAAAGAAGGTCCCTGCCTAAGTGACAGCTAACATTTTCCTTTGACAGGGGAAGCTTCTTTGAAGTGCACCTCAAGTGTCATATGAAAAACCCCAGTTGACCTGTCAAGCAAGATGTGATATTCAAGCAGGACATGGCACTTCAATGTCAAAAAAGGATCCTCCCAGCTCGCATGTATTTTCTGCCAGATTCAGATGGGTCATTTCTGCCCATTCAGGTCAGCCTGTTGTTTGCTCCTGGGAGCAAGTTCGTAAGTCATTCACACCTATTCAAATGCTAATTACTGGCTGGTAAAAGTACAGAAGCATAAAGGAGATTTAGCTTTCAGGGACTTCGCGTAGAGCAAAGGTTACTTTCTAAAAGTTACATTTTCATAATGTTTAAAAACAATTTGATTTCACAATTGAATTATATTTTTAATAACTATTAAAATAGTTGTAAATTATTTTTCCTACTAGATCCATTCCTGAGATATAGTATTAGTATTTAATATTGCATCCCAGTGTATTCCAGTAGAACAGCAAAATGTGCTACTGTGTAAATTGCTTTGAGATGCTAGGGTCACGATGTCACTCACCAGAACCTCCTAGTTTTTCCTGGTTGTTTCCTTCTTGGTGCTGTGTGTTCACAAATCCTCCCTGAATCATCCAAACCGACAACATTGTAGTAATTCTTGTCGATCTGATTGATCCCTGTGGGAAAGGGGAATTGGAATGAGAAAACAAGTGAAACTGGGCTCTTTTCTTAGCTGTCTATAAATAGGAACACAGAACATGAGCATTCAAGATAAAATAACAGCTTCTTAAAATATCAAAATTATATACCTTATGGCCTACCTAATCTAGAAGAGCCCATGCACACACTTCAATAGATACTATCTTTTGTAACCTCATGAGAACCTGTGACTCTCAGTGAAGACTTGTTACGATGGGGTTCTGAAATTATAATGAGAAAACAAACATAGAACAATATGTGCTTCTACTGCACCATGAATCTCCTTATCTTCAGGAATTACTAGATGTACATCAGATATTCCTTTCTCAATGCACAACAATAAAGTTAAATACTTAGAAATGTCTCCTGATTCTCAAGTAACTATTCAGTAATCTGAGCGCTAGCATGGAGCCACTGTACAACTGTATAACATTTCTTTGTTAGCGCTCAAGTATTGTCTCACATACTGTAGAGTTCTTAAAAAAATTTCCCAAAGTCTTTTTTCTCCAAGCGCGATGTAGTCTGTAACTTAAAAAAATGTGAGAAAGTCAAAATAAGCTTACCGGAGTTTCTTTTGAGATCAGCTTACACTTGTTTTATTTACCGGTTTCCAGGCTTGAAATAATCTCTCTCGGCAGAATTACCCATGTGAGCAAACAAGCACTGCTACCTACAGGTACCTATGAAATGCAATGGCAAATACAGCAAATACAGCTGAATGTACAATAACATAACAATGGCACAGAATGTTTCAGGAGGTTTTCAGAGACATATCAAGAGAGCACAAATATCCACTTCTGTCAACAATTACCTGACAATCAGGTTGAAACCCTAACAGCTAGTCACTGAAATGACAAGTTTCAATATCATCCATCCTATCTTTTGAGCCCTAAGGGATCCATAGGGGTGACTTTTAATTGTTTAAAAGAAGGCTTAGGCATGTCATAAGGGGTCATATTGACAGGAAACATTTGTAGCAGTGCCACTGCAGTGGATGGCACAATGGGTGGTGCAATCCACTTGTGACATTTAACGTGCAGGCCCTGGGTACACCGTGGTACCAGTTACTAGGGACTTATAGGTATGCTAAATATGCCAATCAGGTGTATACAAATTGTACCATGTTGAAAGGAGGAGCACAAGCACTTTAGCACTAGTTAGCAGGGGTAAAGTACACAGAATTCTAAAGCCTGTACAAATAGGGCTCAGCAAAAATACAAAATAAACCCAAATCAGGGTGACCCTGCAGAAAGGGCAAATTTCCAGCAACATTGTACACATAGGGAGGTGCTACATGCACTAGAAAAGATGGGTGTGTGTTTTCGAGTTCCTGGGGAGGTCATTGATTAACGTGTGGCATCTAGTGTTTGTTTATCACTGGCGTCCAACGCCTGAGGTGCATTTGCTCTGATTGACGGTGCCACATACACCTATTTTGGTCCTGACTGTGTTGTGGTGGAGGACTGAGTAGTGAAATCTTACTCAAGGTGGTGATTATTGGTTAGGAACTCGAATGTGGTGTGAAATGATCAAATCATTTGCAACAAATGTCAAGCCAGATATATATTTGGTTCTTTACTTGGACTTCTAGTTGCTACACATGCAGTAATACTGAGCGTTGGAGCAAAGAGAATGAGTGCAGAAGTGATGACGCAGAACCTTATAAGTCACCACTCTGTGTACTGGTGTCATTTCTATATTTTCTGCATCGTTGTTATATGGGTCTGTGACTCCCACCTTTCTAGTTGATATTTTAATACACAAAAGTCCTTAGATTATCGTATTTCTCATTTGTTCTAGTTTTTAGATATGTCTCCTCCAACGCCTCTAGCTTCCAACCATGTAAGTCCTACAGGAAGTAGATATCTACTTTTGATGCTCACATTAAATGCATGTCTTGTCTAGGGCCTCCCCATCTCCAGTGGGAAATGCCCCCGATGCATCTCAAGGGTCTGAGCGAGAGGAAGGCGAGGAGAGAAAGGCTGTCTGTTTGCAAAGCCTATGTTGGCGAGCCGGCCTGCTATAGTTAGCCTTGCCCTCAGCACGTTAATTTACTAGAAAGGATTAAAACACAGGAAAAACACACAAAAGGATGGATCCATATACCCGCCTGGATGCCTTCAGTAGGGTACCCTAGGGATGGCCAAGCAATTTTGTTGAACTTACTTTTTGATGGAGAGCCACTTTTTGGGAAAAGGGAAGGATCCTCATTAGAACATTGTAAAGATAGCATGGCCACAGCTCAGTCATTGCGTCCAGCCCTACCTGCCGGGCATGTTTCTCGGGAGTTCAATGATCTCTGCGGCTTATTTTAAAGTCTCATCTGAGACAGTTCATGCAAAGTCACTTGCAAGACATTTGGTAACTTAAAGCGGGCTTGGTGCTTCCATTCATTAACTCTTATTTGCTGGCTTCTGATTGGTCAGTCAATGTGTGCCGCTTTCCATTGTTTCTCCCTCCCATAGCGCACAGACCAAGTACTGATTGTCGTCTTTTGATTAGTGTCTTTTAGCTCCTTCACAGGATTCAGGTAATTTGTTTTTCTTCTTCCCCTGTCGTTGTTGTTGCTTGTTCTCTCTCCCATGTCATTGCATGCCCATTATTGCCTTCCCCCTCCCCGTTGTTGTTTACTCCTGTCCTGCACCGTTGCTTGTTCCATCGTCTTCCTTCTGATCTAATGAAGGCCCTTCGGAAAATCTTAGATGTGCTCCCAGTTGCTGCCCGGAAACTTTAGTCCACGCATTTGTCACCTCTCGCTTGGACTATGAGAATGCCCTCTACATAAGGGCCAATAAAAAGAGCATGCAAAGATTACAGTACATCCAAAATGCACCGCCCGCCTGGTCCTGATGCTCCCCGGGAGAGCCTCATCAAAAAAAAGGCCCAAACTACTCTCCATTGGCTCCCTATAAGGGAAAGAATCATATTCAAAACTATGTGTATCAGTCAACGAATTCTGTTGAGGAAGGGCCCAGAGTACTTGCATAACGTACTGGCACCTTACACGCCTACTAGAGCCCTGCGTTCCCTAGGCGCAGGACTGGTGAAAGTCCCAGTTATAAAACAAATGAGAATAGGAGGCCGTACTTTTTGCTACCTGGCCGCCAAGCAAGGAACGCTCTTCCTGTTGACCTCTGTATGGAATAGTCAGAGAACATCTTTAGGAAAAAACTGAAAATGTGGCTTGTCCCGGACTCTGTTTTCCTATGAACTTTACTGCACTACTCTTCGATCTCGCTCTGTTGCTCTTTCTAAACGCAGCTCGGGGACACACTAGTCAGTGTCACCAGGCGCTATATAAACTCTTTATTATACCCTCTCCTTGTCGTTGCCCATTGTTTTTGCTTGCTCCGTGTCCCCTTCCCCCTTCCCATTGTTGTTTGCTCCTATCCTGCTTCATTGCTTGCTCTATTGTTCTTGCCGCCCGTACCCCTCCTGTGTCATTGCTCATTGTTTTTGCTTGCTCTGTTTCCCTTCCCCCTCCCATAACAGTGTTTGTCCCTTTTTTGCGTGCCCCATTGTTGCTTGCCCATTGTTGCATGCCCAATGTTGCTTGCCCCTTTGTTGCTTGCCCATTGTTGCGTGCCCCTTTGTTGCTTGCCCATTGTTGCATGCACATCTCTTGTTGCTTCCCCCGTCCTTCCTTCCCTCAATGTTGGCTGCCCCCTGACACCCACCACCTCCCCCGCACATGCTTTGTTGCTTGCCCAATCCCACCTGCCCCCTCAACCTCCTACCATCCACCTATTGTTGCTTGCCCCGTCCCACCTACACCCTTCCCACCACACAAAAAAGCACAGACAAAGCCAAACATCTCTTATGAGAGCTATTTGTCTTTATCAATGTGTCTTTAAGTCATGTCTGGTGGCTCAGTGAACTAATGGATGCATTGCATGGGCCTGTGTTTGACCTCATTGTCACAGGTTCAAATCCTGGCGGGTCCATTCACCCTTTCATCCATCTGAGGTCAATAAAATGAGCCCTGTTGGGGAACAATAAACATCTGTTATTCAGCGCCAAGATATCTATGGGGCAACGTGCGCTTTACAAATACACTTGGGGCCCGATTCACAGAACTAACTTAAGACAAAATCCTAAACTTACTACTTTTGGTATTCACAGAAGTTAGGATTTTGTCTTAAGTTTGTCTTAAGTTTGTTTTAAGACAGACTTAAGGCAGACTTAAGACAGACTTAAGACAGAATCTTAAATTAAGTCTCTCTTAAGACAAAATCCTAATTCTGTGAATACCAAAAGTAGTAAGTTTAGGATTTTGTCTTAAGTTAGTTCTGTGAATCGGGCCCATTATGAGTAGGGCTCCCAGTTTTCCATGTTTACAGATAAATACAGACAGAAAGCAATGTGCTTCATGCCTGCATTTATTCTTAAAAATGGAAAAATACAGAAAATCGGGCTTCTTTTGAGTGCCTTTCCATACTGTCTTTCATTAATTCCAGGCAAACAGCTGAGCAGATAGATGGCATGAGGAGTTAAAATACAGGATGAGGTTTCATTAAATCCATACTAATATAATAAAGAGAGAGCCCAAACCTTTGAGGCGGGTAATCTCAGGAACCACTGCACAAATCACAACACCCAATGCAGCGTTGGAAAGGGCAGTTGCAGCAGAAGGACATAGGCTATGCAGACGCCCACCATATACATTTAAAAGGTAAAAGAACTGTGCCAGCAAAGTAGTCCCTTGTGGGCGTGTCTGCGTTGTGCTGTGGGCGTGTGCTGGGGGAATGACAAACGCTGGGGGCGTGTGGTACGTTCCGCCCTTCATGCCATGTCTCATATCGTGTGCTAATCCCACCCTGCTCCCTTTAAATACCCCTGCACCCCATAATCATAACCCACCCTTACTCCTTAAAATACCCCAACACCCTTAAACACTAACCAATCTTAACCCTGTAAATATACCCTGTACCCCAAAACCCAAACCTATCCCTGAACCCTAAAAATACCCCAAAACCCAAACCTAGCCCTGAACCCTATAAATACCCCTGTACCTCAAAACCCAAACCTACCCCTGAACCCTAAAAATACCGCTGTACCCCAAAACCCAAACCTAGCCCTGAATCCTAAAAATAGCACTGTACCCCAAAACCCAAACCTACCCCTGAACCCTAAAATACCCCCGTACCCCAAAACCCAAACCTAGCCCTTAACCGTTAAAATACCTCTGTACCCCAAAACCCAAACCTACCCCTGAACGCTAAAAATACCCCTGTACCCCAAAACCCAAACCTAGCCCTGAACCCTAAAAATAACCCTGTACCCCAAAACCCAAACCTACCACTGAACCCTAAAATACCCCTCTACCCCAAAACCCAAACCTAGCCCTGAACCCTAAAAATACCCCTGTACCCCAAAACCCAAACCTACCCCTGAACCCTAAAAATACCCCTATACCCCAAAACCCAAACCTAGCCCTGAACCCTAAAAATACCCCTGTACCCCAAAACCCATACCTATCCCTAAACCCTAAAACTACCACTGCACCCCATAACCCAAAACTATATCTGAACCCTTAAAACACCCCAAAACATATACCTCGGTACCCCAAAACATATACCCCTATACCCATACTTACCTTATCCAAACATTTAAAAAAAAAACATGCTTTTACCATTCATGCATTTACAACGAATTTCGTTGTAAATGTATGCGTGGTAAAAGCATATAAAATGTAATGCCATGCGTTATAATGGCATTGCGGAGTCATGGTACTTTCGTAATGAAAGTATGCGGAGTGATGGTATGCGGAAAGAAAGTTGCGGAATAATGGGTGTTTACCCTCCCTCGGTAAGTACATTGGTGGCACGGCGGCCCACATCTCCAGCAACATACTCATATTTTTTCACCACCCATTTGAAAAATGCACAGGTCTCTCTCATTGATGGCCAGCACCGACATACACTTTTAGACACACCTCCCGCCACAAGTTCTAGAATTGCGAACTTTAGAGCTGGGGAGCTACGTTCGAATCTCGGCATCAGCTCACCATCCTGTGATTCCAGGCAAATCGCTTTGTCTCCCCGTGCCTACCAATAATGAATGTGTTTTTCTGTAATGTAAATTGTGCTCATGCCATGTTGTCGAGTTCGCGCTATATAATATTGCAAGGAAAAATAAAGTAGGGAAACTCGAGTTCACACACTACTGAACGCGCACTCTTAAGTGCATCAGCAGTGCACTGGGAATCGGAGCGTTTCACAGGCCTGTCACAGATAAGAAATGCTATCAAAACGAAATCCTACAAAACAATATACTACTGGCCGGAGGCAATTCATACCCGGACAACGTCGGGACGGGCTGCTAGTAATAACATATGTCAACATCCGTTTGTAGTATAATGTCAATATTTACCTGTGGGTGGATTGTTATGTTGTATTTGGCTGCTTAATTTGCAAAAACACGACAGGCATCAAAGTAGGAGCACATATTTATTAATTAAATACATTTAGAAATATACCATAATATAACTTCATCTATTCAGAGAAAAATTAAATAAATATAGATAAATACTGACAAGATGGGCAAAAAATATATATGGATAAATGTCAGAAGGAACAGAACATTCAGGTTATGGTCTTGATGATTCCTGCGATGGCGACTTCTCCAGTTCTGATGGTGTTGAGATGTGTTGACCTTTTCTTCTCCTGAATTCTTCTGGTTCTTCATGCGAGACAAAGGATGAGGTCCATGCAGCGGCAGCGGCTTCAGCACCTGGAGTCGTTTTGAGACAGGAACTGCCTAACCAGCTGTGCCAGATGATTGTTGCTCAATCTGTTGCCCAGCCCTCTTGCCTGCTGCCTGTTCACTCAAGTGTGCTGAAGGTGTATCTTTCCTCAGCTGTGGAGGCCACCTGGATGTCTATGGTTTCCCCGGACACCAGTTTGTTGGAGGTGCAGGTGATTCTTCAAGTTCAGAGGGCCTTTCTTCCTTTGATTTGTGAAACAGGGGTTCAGAATCTCACAGACAACACCACTGTGGGGTGGAGTGGGATGGGGTCCAGAAAAATCTGCTCGGAAGCCCCCCGTTTTTTCTGTTGCATCTTGTCGAACTAAGAACTAGACTTTTCTGCTGGAGCATCACCTTTCGGGCTTTCTGGATGTGAAGGCAGACGCACTGAGTAGACTCTACGTGGCGGACCATGAATGATATCTTAATCTGTAAGCGGTTCAGATGATCTTTGTACTGTGGTGGTCCTTTATAATGGACCTCTTCACATCCTCAGGAAATGCAAAGTGTCCTCTGTTTTGTGATCTGCTGTTTCCTCTCTCAGGTGATCTGGGGGAGTGTTTTCTGGTTGACTCAGAATTTTGGTATGATTTATGGATGTACCCCAATTTAAGTAACCCCTCAGGTTCCATGGAGTCTGAGGAGGGACTTACCTCTAGTCATCATTGCACCACATTAGGCGAGGATGGCCTGGTATTCAGATCTGTTGGAACTAAGGGCTTGCCGTGTGATCCCAGTTCCTTACAAGGTGGGTCAGCTTCCTCAGCAGATGGATCAGGTGTTGCATCCTAATGTTTGTAGTCCCTGGTTAGATGCTTAGAGAGTGAATCAGGGAATACAACCTTCTTCAACCTTCTGTCTGAGGTCAGGGATGTTACATGGCAGCAAGGTAGCCATCACTATTTATTTACATCTGGGTGGATGGACGTTCTTCGTGGCCTGGTGTTCATCAGCAGCTGTGGACCTGTTTGGGCCAGTCTTTCTGAAGGGTTGCGTTTTCCCTGTTTCTAGCCAAGGTTCTGTTCTTACACTATGTCAAAGACTGTTTGTCTGCTTTCTCTGTGTTTTTTTTGTTTTTGCCATGCTTGCGTCTCTGATCGTCTCCTTTGATAATTTGTGTTTGAAAAGATTATTTTACATAATACTACTTGCCCCCTTTTTGGGTCCGTGCTGGGATCTGACTTTGGTTTCAAAGTGTTTTTGGTGGCATTGCTATTTGAGTGGTATAGCTATTGTCTTTTTTTTCAAATATCTTTTTATTCATTTTGAAAACAAAAAAAGAAACAAAAAATCGCCATTTGCATTGGCTTTAAAAAAAATAGACATGGTTGAATATGGCAATTCGTCAAGGTTACAGAATTTTACATGGGAGTCGGCACTGTAAAATATCAAACTGTCGTGTTCATATCTAGGACCCTAATTCTATATTTTCGATTTATGCCCTTGTGAGGTTATAATCAATAATATCCTGATAAAGGCATAAGAATCAGATTCATATTCAGTAATAGCCCATGCAGTCCAAAGCACAGCTACTCCCATCGACTCCTAGAAAGCACAACCAAGCCTCCAGCAGCCCGGGAAACCCCCCTGCTTTTGTTTTGATTTGAACAAGAACTCCTGAAGTTCAGCAAGAACTGTTAGTTCTTGGTGACGTCTTATGTCCAACCTTACGTCAAACCCGGCACCTTTCAGGTATAAAATACCAACAGTTGCCTTAAGCAAACACACGGTGGTTTGGAGCAGAGCGGCCATCTACTTGCCCGAGAGCCCAGCTGATGCGAGTGCCCACGGAAGCCGCCTCTCCTGTTTGACGCACTGAGAGAGACGCTGTCTTTTTTTCCATCCAGCCGAGAAAATCCAGCTCCGGTGTTTCCAGCCTACCCTTGCGGGTTGCTGGAATATCGAGTCCTGAGGAAAGAGATACCAGACCTCCCACATTCTATTACCAAGGTACGGAGCTGACTAAACCCTTAAAGAGAATTCTTGATGCAGATTCTTGGCAAAATTATCTTAACCAACTTAACTTAAACCTGCAATTTACTCATCCCTTCCCACGTATTCGGCTTAGGTCAGGTACACCGGGGTAGGCGTAATTAGAAGCACCAGTTGAGCCTTTTAGTCAATGTATTTGTGTATGTATATATTTTATCCATTTTAAAGTATCATATGGCTAAGAAACCGTATCAATGCTTTTACAGTATTATTTCATAATACTACTTTTACTGTACGCACTCTACTTTACTTTAAGTATTGCAATTGTGGCAATTCATTTCTCTTGCATGATTGCAATTCATTTCTCTTGCAATCGTACCCTGGATCTTCTCCCCTTAGATTCCAGGCGTACCATGACTCAGGCACTTATAACCTCCCGTATAGACTACGGCAATGTGCTCCTGCTGGGTACCTCCGAAAAGAACATCAGAAGATTGCAAGTCTTACAAAATTCAGCCGCACGTTTAGTGCTAAGACTTCCTAGAAGAGCACCTTCTAAACCCACCTTGGCTACCCTCCATTGGTTGCCAATCAGAAAACAAGCATTTGCAATGCAACAGGTCTCGCAATTGCGAGATTTTGAGCTATTGGCAATGCCTTTTATTTATGTGTTTAAAAAAACCTGCAATACTAAAAGGCAGTGTCATTCAGAATACCAATAGTTCAAAGTTTCTAAAATGCGAGACCTATTGCATTGCAAATGCTTGTTGAAGTTGGCTTGATTGTTGGGCATTTTATTGGTGCACCACATTCTTTCCAGTCATTTGCAGGTGTGTTTGGAGGACTTGAGCTCCACGGTGAACCAGCTGGCGGGTGTGTGTCTACCCCGTCTGGCAGGTTTGAGGGGGGAGAAGGCCAGTGTATTATTTATATGACCTCCATGTTATCCACAAATTATGTTTGTAGTATGTAACTGCAGAAAATTAATCCCCTTCAAAATAAGCTTAGAGTTCAATTTAGGTTCACTGAGCTTCGTTAATAAGCCCCCAGGAGCAGATACGAGCGAGCAGAGGCGCAGAAATCTCCACTTGGAAGTAAACATTCTCACCCACAAAAATGTTCAGAGATTAATTAGGTGGACATTTGATTTCTTTGACGGCACACCTAAAAGCCCAGCGTTTTGGCGCTCATTTAACATGTTTTATTATGACTAGGATTGATTTTTATTTGCACCTGGCTTTGAAAGACCTTTGAGGGTTTTAGAATGTTGTTTCCATACCTACTGCTGAACACCCTGTGCACCTTTAAGAGAATACATTCTGTACATTTTTATAGATTGTGCTCATTAGACCTTCGCTGAAATGCTGACACACCACAGATCACAAAGCATTATAAGCCACCAAACCAAAGGGTGCTTTATTAGCACTGACACACACCTAACACGAGAAAGAGTGTTTTCTGCCTCCCGGGCTGGCAGCAGTGAAACAAAAAAAACAGTCTTGTCAACATGTCTCAGTCGAATGTGTGATCTCATACATTTCCCCAAGTTTTATCATTATTGGTCATCACTGAGAATTCGGAGAGTGGTGTTACAAAGCAGCAAGAGACCTGGACCCCCCTCCCCCATGACTTACCTCCTTTTTTTCCCGTATGACTTGTTTTCCTTCATCAGCCTGACCAAGTGTGAGCATGCATGCATAAGCAATGAAGGAAATCCCATTGAAATTCTGAACAGACGTACAGCTACCGAGGCAGCCTTGGAATCACAGAATGGTCTCTAAAGAAAAGCACGTATGGTGCGTAAGATAAAGAGAGGAAAGCATGAAAAATATAGAGAGGAACAAAGGAAACGAACAAGGAAAAAAAATCACAAAAGCTTGTAAATTTTCATCAAAGAGGCCGAATTCTCCGAAGGGTGTTAGAAGAACATTGAAATTCCGAAGCAGTCTCAGCACTAAAGCACGTGAAGGCGATGCGTTACTAAAGAGAACAAGTAATTTGCCCGCAATCACAAGTTACCGGTCTAGGTTGCTGCACGCTTTCATGAAGCAGAGTTGCTGGCGGGGGCGAAAGCAGGAAGTCAGGCATCCTTGCCCGTGACATGGGCGGGGCCTGTGACGCGGCCGGAAGAGGCCGGTGTTGCTCGTTGCGCCGGAGAAAAGGAGCTCAGCGAGGCGACGCGACAAAAGAGCACGGTGAGTGGAGGGGGGATATGTGTGTCTGTGTGTGCGCATGAGCCCCGTGAGTGGTGGGGGAGGGGGTTGCGTGCATACGTGCGTGTGCTTGTGTGTGTGTGCCTGCCTGCCTGTGTGTGTATGCCTGGGGGGAGGGGGTGATGTGTGTGCGCAAGCGTGACTTTGCCTGTCTGTGTACGCGCAAATAATGTACAAACTGTCTGGCCAAAGCTTACTAATTAAATAACAGGAATTAACGCTGTGCCCAAATAAAGACACGCACTCAAAAAATGAAAGCGCTAAAGCTTTTAAATGAAAGCCAGACCACGTAGCGCTAAAGCTTTTAAACGAAAGCCAGACCACGTAGCAAGCTCCCAGCAGCTAGATCCAAAAGCGCGTTCACACGGACGAATCTGAAACAGCGAAGCGCGTGGGCGATCGCTGTTTTCACATTCCTCCAGACACGCCAGCAAAAGATGTCTCGCAGACAGCAGGCTTACGCCTGCTTTTTACGTCTGCGAGACCTAAAGAATCCTATTCAAGGCACTTCTCTGGTGCTATAGGATTATCTCTCAGAAAGCTCCATCTTACCTATCTGATCTAGCCACGCCCTACGAGCCCAACAGATCCTTCCGTTCCAAGGGAATGGGTTTGCTCAAGACTCCGCGCATAAAAAAAGCTAGAATGGGAGGTCGCTCTTTCCGCTCTCTAGCAGCCAACAGATGGAACACCCTTCCCACCAACATTAGACTAGCCAATAATGAGTCCTCTTTCAGAAAACTGCTGAAAACACATCTGTTCGCCCTTTAGCTCCCCCTCCCCTTCTCCTCCCCTGACTCGATCTCCACAGCGCGGGGACACGCCGGGAGGCGTCACCAGGCGCTTTACAAACCCCTTTAATAATAATAATTGCATGAGAAAGAAGACTGCTCAATAAATAACACCTTTTTATTGAAAACGCCTGTCTCTCTATTTCTCTGCACTCTGGTGAAACTAAGTATGCACGATTGACTGAGTGAAACAGCTGTCTATTGTTTCACACGACTCTAGAGATCTACTCTTATTCTGAGGGAGCAAAGTTGTCATGTTTATGCGGTTGTCGGAAACGGAATCCCTTCTTGTCTGAGCCAGGGGAGGTTGTCCCTCCCTATTCATTCAAGAAAGTCTCCAGTGACCTCTAAGCTAGCTGGCGCAAACCTAAATTAAGATTAACATAGTCAGTAGAGACCTAGTTGACCTCAGTCCTTCGTCTACACTGCTGTTTATGTTATTCCAATGCGCAGATCCTATTGGGAAAATAGGAACTACACTACAAAACATTCATGGAGACATTGGGTATCATCGGGAGGTTCCACATGGCCCATAGCTATTGTCTGTGATGGTTATTTTCCAATTGATGACTGACTCTGAATTATCTCTGACTAGCATCACTTTGGCACAGAGGGTCAGTGGTCGATAGGCTTTATCCGTTAATCTTCTCTGCACAATAGGTGTTCTCTGGACAAGATGCTTTTGGGCACTCTCTCTTTCTTTCTATGCCAGGTGCTTTCTTCTTTCCATGTTGCTCAACCCATAGATTTGTTTTTTTTTTCTCCACCTCACACTTCTGAGGGTGACCAGATGATACACAGCTTGGACTTTAAGAGGACTTTTTATCTGGATGGGGATAAGGTGACCATTTAAATGATCTGTTGGGCAGAGCAAGGACAAAGCTGTCCATCAGTGGATAGTTTTGTAGTGAAATTCCCTTTGTATTAAGAGGTTAAGGTTACACCTAAGGGCATTAGAAGGTCACTTGACTAGTGCCAACGTGGCTTTCTTGACGTTGTCCGGTGCAAAATTTCTGTTGTGCTGAGACTGAGGTCTCTGTTCATATGTTTATGGTGCTTAAAGGCTCTGCCAATGAGTGATGGCCATTTTGCTAGATTCGTCTTTCATGATTTTTTTGTCAAATACTTCTGCCCTCAAACCAACTTCCTGAGCTGAAATTACCTGGGAATTCACTCACACTCTCAAGAACCCTCCAGGAAGAGGTTCCATCAGAAGAACAAGTTACTTTTCTTTGAAAATCCTTGTTCTGGTGCAATTTTCTGCAGATTCGATTCCTCAATCCCTGTCCTCTTCTCCTTCTGATGGGTGGTCACTGGTTTTGGTATTAAAAGGTCTCCGTGGTGAGTGTTGATTGTTTGGGCTATTAGTCTCTGCTCACACTTTGATTCTCGTCTGATCTTGCTCTAACGTTCTTCTCTGTCAGGCGTGGAAAAAAAGCTATATAAGGTGACATTAATATGCAGAGGTGTGGCATTATGAGAACTTTTCTT
The DNA here is from genome assembly GCF_964263255.1 of Lissotriton vulgaris. Lineage (NCBI taxonomy): Eukaryota > Metazoa > Chordata > Amphibia > Caudata > Salamandridae > Lissotriton > Lissotriton vulgaris. The sequence goes on along the minus strand of NC_141699.1, from coordinate 7,229,395 downwards.
GTCCAATCCGTAGGTGGTACAGTTATTGCTGGAACTGTACGGTGCCACCCTGCTGTGGCGGGTCACTATTCCCCATTCAGACTGGCACCTGAGAATATTTAACGGGTGAGAAATTTGTGGGAAGATGGAGTATCCACCAAAAAGAGAGTGCTAATAAAGGAAGTATCAATCAATCAGTCAGGGTTTGTAAAGCACAGCTACTCACCCATGAGGGTCTCAGGGCTCTGGGAGGGGGACGGGGACGCTGGCCCGTCTTCGCTAAGGTTTTCAGTCAAAGAGCCAGGTTTTGAGGTTCTTCATGAATTGGTTCAGCAATAGGGATTATCTTGTGTGGGCAAGGTGTTCCAGGTCTTGGCGGCGAGGCAGGAGAATGATCTTCCGCCGGTTCTTGTCTTGTGGATTCAGGGGACAGTGGCCTGGGCCATCTGGGCGGAGCAGAGGTGTCTGGTGGGAATGTGGAATGAGAAGCGGTGGTTCTTGTATGCTGGTCCTGTGTTGTTAGAGGGCTTTTTAGGCATGCATGAGGAGCTTGAAGGTTATCCTTTTGTTGACTGGAAGCCAGTGGAGTTCTTGGAAGTGTTTGCAGATGTGGGTGCAGCAAGGGATATTGAGTATCAGTCTGGCTGTGGTATTTTGAACGTTCTGAAATTCGCTTAGGAGTTTCTGGGTGACTCTGACGCAGAGTGTGTTGCAGTAGTCGAGTCTGCTGCTGATGAGTGTGTGGGTGACTTTTTCTGGATTTGGTGGGGATCCATCTGAATGTTTTTAGAAGCAGGCAGAGTGTGAGGAAGTCTGATGAGGTGATGGTGTTTATCTGATGGTTCATTGTGAGCGAGGAATCCAATATGATGCCGGGGTTTTCGTGCATGGTCTATGGGGGTGGGCGTAGTTCCCAGAAGGGAGGGCCACCAGGACTCGTTCCATGCTGAAGGTGAATGTCCTATGATGAGGACTTCAGTCTTGTCCAAATTCAGTTTGAGGCAGCTGCTCTTCATTCAGGTGGCGACGGCCTTCATTCCTCTGTGGTTGTTGATTCGTTGGTGAGGGAGAGGATCAGTTTGGTGTCGTCGGCATAGGAGACAATGAGGGGGGCCATGCAGATGAAGGTGGGGCTCGGGGAGGAATCCTGGGAAACTCCGCAGCTGATCTCTGTGGGTTCGGAGAGGAACAGAGGTAGTCTGACTCGATGTGTTCATCCGGTGAGGAAGGAGTGGATCCAGTCCAGGGTCTAGTTTTGGATGCTGGTGTCATGGGTGCGGTGTGGTGATTAGGGTGCGGTGGGAGACATTTTTGAAGGCGGCCAAGAGGTACAGGAGGATGAGGGCTGCGATTTTGCCTCGGTCTAGGAGGGAGAGGATGTCGTCGGTTGCGGCAAGGAGTGCAGTCTTGGTGTTGTGGTTGCTCCTGAAGCCAGATTGGGAGATGTCCAGGACGTGGTTTGCTTCAATGAAATCAGAGAGTTGGCCATTCATAGGCTTCTCAATGACCTTGGCTGGGAAGGGGAGCAGGGAGATGGGTCTGAAGTTCTTGAGGTCTGTTGGGTCGGCAGATGGTTTCTTTAGTAGAGGGTTGATCACAGCATGTTCCAGTAATCGGGGAAGGTGGTAGTCTCGAGGGAGCAGTTGATAGAGCGCCAGAGCTTGGGGGTGATGGTGGTGGCTGCTCTGTGGATGATGTGGTGTGAACATGGGTTCAAGGGTGCTCCGGAGTGGATGCCCTTCATGGTATTGAGAGTGTTGTCCGTGGTGAGTGGGGTTTAGTTGTGTAGGATCTGTTGGGGTGAAGTGTCTTTGGGTGCGCTGGTCTCGGGCTTGATGGGAGGGTCTTTGGTGTTGAATTTGTCATAGATAAGCCTGATCTTGTGGTAGACGAAGGTGCAGAGTTTGTCGCTAAGCATGGGCGAATTTTGCGAATCTGGCGTTCGCGAATTTGCGTATTTGCGAACTCGCATTCCGCAAAATCTGCGAATTCCCGCGATTTTTTTTTTTTGGTCTTCGCAAGGGTTTCTGCCAGTTCGCGAGGGTTTGGTACCAGTCCGCAATTGCGAACTTACTTGTGGGCTCACAACGGTCGCGACTATGTTGTTTCTACGTCTGGTTCATCATCACAGGTTCCCAGCACCCTCTGTTTAACCACTGCCACCCTCTGTTTCACCCATGCCACCCTCTGGTACATCAATGCCACCCTCTGGTTCATCATCACTGTAGATTATGGGGGGGGGGAAGCAAGCACACCTGCCCTGCTTCAATTGACATGAATTAATTTGGGGTTGGTATATTAATGTGTCACTGTTTTAAAATTCCAGTCTGGCACCTGCTTCCTTATCTGTAATTTGCTTTCTGTTGCAGTGTAACTTTTTTTTTCCAGGACCTTTCTGGCCTACTTGTAGCTATTCTATGAGCCTGCTGTGAGGGTCAGAGCAGGGTTATGTTATGTTATGTTATGTTAATTATGTCTTTTATAGCGCTCGGCTACTCGAAAAGAGTGTCCCGGCGCTTTATTGACAACCTGAAAAAAAGACAGACACAACACAAAGATAGAGAAGACGGAGTCAGCAAAATAAAAGAGGGAGTCTAAAGAGCAAAAAGCCAAGTTTTAAGGCCCTTCCTGAAAGCCAGCAAGTTCGAGGTACTGCGCAGTGTCAGGGGCAAAGTGTTCCAGGGCTGTGACGCCCGCAACCTAAAGGAGCGACCTCCGATGCGGGCCTTCTTCACACGAGGGACAGTGGCAAGAAACATCGACTCTGATCTCAGAGATCGTGCCGGACGGTAAAAGGCAAGCCTCCTTTGAAGTATTTAGCCCCGGAGGCGTAAAGAGCCTTGTGTGCAAGGGTCAGGGCCTTAAAAACTATCCGCTTCCGGATAGGCAGCCAATGAAGAGACTGCAGCAGGCCAGAGACTCTGGCTCGCCTGTGCAGGCCAAAAATGGCTCGTGCTGCCGCATTCTGGGCCACCTGCAGCCGTTGTAGGAGATACTCCGGCAGGCCAAGGTATAGGACGTTGGAGTAGTCCAATCTAGAACCAATTAAGGCCTGTACCGAAGTCCTCCTGTGATCCTCAGATAGCAGAGGAAAGAACTTCCGAAGCATCCTGAGGAGGCCAAAACAGGTGCCAGTGAGGGCAAGAATCTGAGATCTTAAAGTCAGGCCGTTGTCAATCTTAATCCCCAAGTTCTTAGCCAGCTGAGACGAATGCACTGGGGGAGACATATCCACGGACCACCATTCCTGCCAATCTGGGTCGGATTGGCAACCGAAGAAGAGTACCTCAGATTTATCTGAGTTGCACTTGAGGCTGTTCAGCTGGAGCCATTTAAAAACAGCCCCAAGGCACTTACGGATACTCTCTCCATCAAAATCCTCTCCTTTCCCGCAGGTAAATAGAAGCTGGGTATCGTCGGCATAGGATACGATTTGGGCCCCGAAAGACTCAGCCAATGCCGCCAAAGGGGTCATAAAGATGTTAAAAAGAGTCGGGCTCAACACAGAGCCCTGCGGGACTCCGACTCCCAAGGGCGGCATCTCGGCAGAGCTAAAAGAGGCCCAGACCGTTTGTCGATGGCCAGCCAGAAATGATCTAAACCAGCTAAGCACCGTCCCCCTCAGACCGATCTCATAAAGTCTGACGAGCAGACCCTCGTGGGGGACGGAGTCGAAGGCCGCCGACAAATCAAGCATTATCAGCATGGCTCTGCCACCCGAATCCAGCGTCTCCTTAATGGCTTCAGACACCTCCAGAAGCGCCGTCTCCGTGCTAAGATTAGAGCGAAAGCCCGATTGAGTGGAATGAAGTAGATCGTAAGATTCTAAAACGTTCGAAAGCACAGTATGCACATGCTTCTCCAAGATTTTGGCCAACACAGGGAGGAGAGAAATAGGCCTATAATTGGCCAAAACCTCGGGATCTAGACCAGGCTTCTTAATGAGGGGAATGACCATAGCCTGTTTCCAGGCCGGTGGGACCACCTCCTGGCTCAAAGAGAGATTCAGGAGGGGATTCGCCAACGGATTTACCACTACCGCCATCTTCGCCAGAAATTTGGCCGGACATGGGTCAAGCGGCGAACCCGATTTAAGATTGGCCATGAGTGTCTATGACGAAGAAGCTAAAATAGGCGGAAAATCTGACAGGACTGACCCTAGAGGGACCGCAGAAACTGATCCGTCCTCAAAACAAGGGGAGACTACAACCGGCCTCAGTGGAAAAGAGTCCTGAATCAGCTTTATCTTAGTAGTAAAGAAGTTGGCAAGATCTGAAGCCCACGTCTCAGTAGGGGCGGTCTGGGTCGCATTCGACCGTGGGGCAGTAAATTCCCTAACAATCGAGAAGATCTCCTTGCAGGAATTAGAGGCAGCCTCACGCCTCCTAGCAAAATAACCTTTCTTCTCTAGGAGGATATCCCGATGATAGGCCTTAACCATAGTTCTATAAGCGAGCCTGGCTGCAGAATCGTACTGAGCCCGCCAGGCCCTTTCGGCCACCTTGCACTGCCTGCGGGAAGCCAGCAGCGCTTCAGTGAACCAAGGGGCAGAGACGTGTTTAGATAGCGAGCGAGGACCCCTTGCAGGAGCCAGATCATTCAGCCTGTCCACAAACCAGGCCTGCAGAGACTCCAGGTCCCTATCCAGACCACCCGTGAGAGGGTATGGATGTTCATAGGATGCCTGCGCCAGCATTTCTAGGGTCACCCGATGGTACGCCCTCGACGCTAATCCCTGCTGTCTGAGGGCACTGCTCGAGAGCTTCTTAGTCCCCAGTATTTGAAAATTGACCAGCCGATGGTCTGTTCAAAGGACCGGCAAAAGTGCTGTCACCTCTATAGGGGATGTAGAAAAGACCTGATCCAAAGTATGGCCTTTATCATGCGTTGGTTCAGAGAGATAGGGGACCAGGCCCAGGGGGGCTGTAATATCGGACAATTTGATCACATCTGGGTCCAAAGCCTCATCCATGTGAAACTTAAAGTCTCCCGCCAAAATACAATGATCAGCTCTCAGGACCAGCGTTGACATAACAGACTGAAGCTCATCGAAAAAAGAACCAACTGGACCGGGGGGCCTGTAGACTAGCAGCCCTTTCACAGATTGATGCAGCGTCAATGATATAGAGAAGGCAAGGGATTCAGACCCTTTGATAGCCTCCGTAGGAATAATTGAGCATACGGCAGATTTCCTCACTACGAGTGCTACACCTCCACCCCTCCCTTCCAGTCTATCTTGCCTGTAAATATTGTATTCTGGGGGAATTGCTATGGCGATATCGGGATTGGAAGACTCCTAACCAGGTCTCTGTTAGCATCAGACACACCGGCTTTTCCGTGGTCAGGAAATCAAAAAGCTCCTGAGCATGACTGCGCACTGATCTGGTGTTTAAGAGCAGGCAAAGATGCTTCACACTGTCCGTCTCCCGATTGGACAGTGTAGACGGAGCATTGCCTGGCGACCAGCCGCAACCCGAACATCTCCTCTTACCCCTATAACGACCAGGAAACACCTTATAGCACGCACACGATACCTTTTGTAAGGACCGCAGCTCCGAAGATGTATAACAGACCATGATGACACTAGATGAGGTTAGTCCATTTGAGCCAGCCCCCCGTCACTCCAGTCGCCTCCGGTACGCTGACGGGCGCAGACGGGCTGGACTCTGGCGTGACTCCGGCGTCACTACGGCGAAACGCTGCGCGCAAACGCTGCGCGTATAATGGCTGCTTTATATGCAGGTCCGCGTGTCCTTGCGACAGCTGGTCTGCTACCCCCAAATGTCCAGGCGTGCAAAAGACTCACCCAAGATGGCAGCCAAACCTAAGATGAAGCAGGGACCCGCAAAGCGCGGTGAAGGTACAATTATAGTGCAGGCGAGGGAACAAAGCACCAGCTAAAAACAGGGTAAATGGAAAACAAACCAAACACAGATAGAAAAACGGGGATTTTAAAAAACGCTATCGCGTTAGTGAATAGCTCGCCCTGCAGCGCGCTATGGCGTTATGATGTCAGGTCAGGCGTCCGAGGTAGAAATAAACAGAGCAGCCCGCCTAGAATGCCCCCTTATATGCAGGTCAGCGTGTCCTTGCGACAGCTGGTCTGCTACCCCCAAATGGCCAGGCGTGCAAAAGACTCACCCAAGATGGCGGCCAAACCTAAGATGAAGCAGGGACCCGCAAAGCGCGGTGAAGGTACAATTATAGTGCAGGCGAGGGAACAAAGCACCAGCTAAAAACAGGGTAAATGGAAAACAAACCAAACACAGATAGAAAAACGGGGCTTTTAAAAAACGCTATCGCATTAGTGGAGAGCTCGCCCTGCAGCGCGCTATGGCGTTATTTTGTCAGGTCAGGCGTCCGAGGTAGAAATAAACAGAATAGTTGCAAGTAGGCAACTGAACTCTGGAGGGGCCCCTCAGGAAGCACTACAGGGAATGGTTACTAATGATGAGTTTGAACTTTTGCACCTGCTGAGTGCTTTCAGTTTTGCAAAACTCGTTTTTCTGCAGAACAGCAACTGTAATGCCCCAAACAAACGTAGGCAACTGAACTCTGGAGGGGCCCCTCAGGAAGCACTACAGGGAATGGTTACTAATGATGAGTGAACTTTCGCACCTGCTGAGTGCTTTCAGTTTTGCAAAACTCGTTTTTCTGCAGAACAGCAACTGTAATGCCCCAAACAAACTTACTTGTGAAAGTTGATTTCTAATCCAAAAGTGATCCAAAGAGAGTCAAAAGGCCTCAAATCCCAAAAAGTGCAGGCAAATGTCAACCTGAGGAGTTATTCTGATAAAAATCATCATTTTCAGAAGGTCTATGCTGCTTGCTAGTGGGTTTCTTGTGCAGAATTGCAAATCTTGTAATTTCGCGAGCGCAAGACTGTTGCTGCCCGCCGCACCTACATGTTCGCAATTGCGAACTCTCGCGATGCGTCGCCAAACTCCCGCGGGATCCCGCAGCAAGATCCAAAATGGCGCAGCACTCGCAAAAATATCGAGAAAAACAACTCGGCAAACGCTGAATGATGGTAAGTGAACGCTGCACGCCGCAAAATTGTATCACCAAGAAAAAAAAATCCGCTGCGTGCGAATTTGTGGATCTTGCGGGAAATTTGCGAATCTCGCGGATTGCGAATTTACAGAAAATCCGCAAAATCCGCGAGCGGAACAGATTTTCCGCCCATGCTTATTTGTCGCAGAGGTCTTGGGAGGGTGGGACATCCATGGTCTCGCTGTTGGGCCTGGTGAACTCCTTGGCGATGGCTCAGAGTTATTTACTGTTGTGTGCTGTGGCGTTTATTCTGTCCTGGAGGGGCATCTTCTTAGTGGTTTTGAGGAGGAGGTGGTGTGTGGTGACCACAGCTTTGAAGGCTGTGTGGGTGTCCAGGGTTTTGTTGTTCCTCCATGTCTTCTCAAGTCATCTTCAGGTGTGTCTGGACTCGTGGAAGGCAGAGGTGAACCAGCTGGCTTTCTTGGAGTGTTGCTTGCCGGGAGCCTTCTTGAGGGGTGCCAGAATGTCGGTGCAGTTAGGGATCCATTGGTCGAGGTTACATGCTGGTAAGTTGGTATTGGTGTCTGTCGGTGGTGTGGTAGTGCTGAGGGAGGCAGTTAGCTGTTCTTCGTGACCTTTTTCTAGCTTTGGCCGGGGAGTGGGGGCGGTTTAGGTTATGGGGTGCAGTGGGTTTGGTGAAGGTGAAATGCATTCAGTGGTGGTCGATCCAGAGGAGTTCGGTGGTGTGGCTATAGGTGACGTTTTCGCTGGCAGTGAAGACTGGGTCGAGCATGTGTCCTGCGGCGTGGGTAGTAGCAGTGACTAGCTGTTTGAGTCCTACATTGGTGAGGTTTTCCAGAAGGGATGGGGTGTCCTGTTCATTGTGGTTGTCCAAGTTGAGGTCACCGATAAGGATGCGAGAGCCTGGGGGGCGATGATGTGGATCATGGCTTTGGTGAAGGGCCGTCAGGCCAGGTGGTCGGGAGATGAGGGTGCCTCGGAGGATAGTGTTGGGGTTGGTCTGGATCCAGAAGTGGAGGTGGAGGTGTTCCATGGCAGTCGTTGGGTCATCCGAATGGGTGGTCAGACGGAGGGCGTTTTTGTGGATGATGGCGATGCCTCCTCCTGGTCGGTTGATGCGGTCCTTGCGGGTGATCTTGTAACCGTCAGGGATGGCGGTGGCGAGGTCTGGGCCAGAGCAGGGGTTCATCCAGGTTTCTGTGAGGAAGGTGATATTGGTAGCAGTGGAGTCTAGGAGGTCCCAGAGTTCGATGGCATGTTTGTGAAGGGAGTACCCCTTTGCCTGCTACTTACCGAAACCTGGTTGGGAGAGGCTTCCAATCCGGATGTCTTCTCAGCCATTCCTCCGGCGTATAATATCTTCCGGCAGGATAGAGTGAAGGGCAGAGGCGGGGGAGTGGCGGTAGTGGTGAAAAAGAGCGTTTCCTGCTCAGTTCTTCCCCTTAATTCCATCGGGAGCGCTGAGTCGCTCGCCTTCACGCTCAGACTGCCCCGGGCCAGGCTCTGAAGGGGTTGTTGGTTTACAGACCACCAGGCCCTTTGGGTTCTTTCCTGGAAGATCTGCAGACAGCTGTCTCTGAGTTGGTGCTGACCTCACAGCACTGCGTCATGGCCGGTGATTTCAACTTCCACCTTGACGTAGCGGACGACCCGGATGCGGTTAAACTGTTGGATATTACATCTCCACTGGGTCTGATACCGTTCGTGTCGGGGCCAACTCATGAGAAGGGGCATACCCTGGATCAGGTGTTTTCGTCTGTCCCTCTTATGGAGGTTGACACCCTGCCGGTGCTCTGGACCGATCACAGGCTGATCAGATTTTCGGTGCTGGAGAGTGCGCGGCCGGATAATAGTGCCTTGGTCTTGTCTAGACCGGCCTCGAGAGCGCTGCACAGAGTGACACCTGACATGCTGGAACAGGCGCTTCTGGATCACCCTTGTCATCTTTCGGGCGATCTGGATAGCGACACTGAGGCTCTGCAGCTGTGGCTCATTGATAGGCTGGACGATCTGGCCCCCAAGGCAGCCCCCCGATCCACGGTGGCACGGCAATCTGCACCGTGGTTTACGGAGGCCCTTCGTGTGGCTCGCAGCCAATGTAAGGTGGCCGAGAGGGCCTGGCGACGTCTGTATGATGGGGAGGCTAAACTCGCCTACAAGGCGGCGGTGAAGGCCTACCATCGGGACATTCTGGGAGCTAAGAGGGACTATTTGGCTAGGAGGATCGAGGCATCCGCGAACTCCTGTAAGGAGATCTTCACCATTGTGAAGGAGTTCACGACCCCTAGTTCCCAATCGCCCCCTTTAGTCTCTTCGGATACGTGGGCAGGTGATCTTGCCGGCTTCTTTACTAATAAGATCAAGGCGATTCAGGCCTCCTTTGTGGAAGGACCGGAGGATGGAAGCGGCGTCACCGGGGCTGGGTGCGGACTTCCGCACACACCGGCGGCGGTGCTGTCTGATTTTCCTGCTGTTTCCAGCGATGTGTCCAGGCAGCTGTTGGCCAATTTGAAATCTGGCTCGCCACTTGACCCCTGCCCCGCCAAATTTTTGGCTGGGATGGCGGAGGTGGTGAATCCGCTGGTTAATCCCATCCTCAACGCCTCTCTGAGGGAGGGGAGGGTCCCTAGCTCTTGGAAAAGAGCGATGGTGATCCCCCTCCTAAAGAAACCGGGTCTCGACGCCGAGGCTCTGGCCAATTATAGGCCAATTTCACTTCTTCCGGCCCTCACGAAGATCACGGAAAAACACGTCCACGGTGTCCTGTCACGCTTTCTGGAAGCTAACAATCTGCTCCACCCATCTCAATCCGGTTTCCGCCCTAATTTTAGTACGGAAACGGCATTGCTAGAGGTCACTGAGATCATCAGGGAGACTCTGGATGTCGGCGGGAGGGCCATGCTGGTCATGTTAGATCTATCGGCGGCCTTCGACACCGTCCCCCATAGGGCGCTCTTAGCGGGGCTTTATGACATCGGCCTTAGGGGGACGGCGCTCAGGTGGTTTACATCCTTCCTTGAAGGCCGCCTCCAGACGGTCTGGGTTTCCCAGAGCTCTGCCGAGATGCCGCCATTGGGAGTTGGGGTTCCACAGGGTTCTGTGTTGAGCCCCACGTTGTTTAACATCTTTATGTCCCCTTTGGCGGCCTTGGTGGAAGCATATGGGGCCCAGATCGTCTCCTACGCCGACGACACGCAACTCCTCTTCACATGCGGGAAAGACCAGGAGTTTGATGGAGGGAGAATTCGGGACTGTCTTACATTGGTCTTTGACTGGTTCCAACTGAACAGTCTAAGGGCCAATTCTAGCAAGTCCGAGGTTCTATTCTTCGGTTGCGTTGTCGATCCGGAGTGGCAGCACTGGTGGCCGTCCGACATGAGCCCTCCTGCACAGTCTTCCTTGGTGGCTAAAAATCTGGGTGTCAAGCTGGACAACCAGCTGTCGCTGCGAACACATATTCTGGGTCTGGCTGGCACCTGTTATGGAATTTTGAAAATGCTCCGTAAATTCCTGCCCCTGCTGTCTGAGGAGCACAGGCGTATTACTGTGCAGGCTCTCGTCGGCTCTAGGCTAGATTATGCTAATGCCCTCTTCCTTGGCCTCCCTGATTACCTAGTTCAGCGCCTACAGGTGGTACAGAACTCTGCCGCCCGGGCTATCTTTGGCCTGCGTAGACGAGCCCGAGCTTCCGGGCTGCTACAGGCGCTACACTGGCTGCCTATCCGGAAGCGGATCCAGTTTAAATCCCTGACTCTGATGCACAAAGCCCTGTTTGGATCAGGGGCTGGATACCTGCGGCGGAGACTGGCCTTTTATCGACCAATCCGCTCCTTGCGCTCGGAATCCCTTTACAAAGCGGTGGTCCCTCGGGTGAGGAAGGCCCGCACGGGAGGGCGCTCTTTCAGCTGCAAAGCTCCACAGCTGTGGAACTCGCTTCCTCTTTCGCTGCGCAGCACTGCCAATTTGTTCCAGTTCAGGAAGAGCCTGAAGACCTGGCTTTTTAATCTTTAGGCTGTTCTTATTGTTCCAGTTTCAGTTCTTTTTCTCATTCTTTTTGCTGTGTTGTGTTATTTTTATTCTGAGCTGCATGTGGAAAGCGCCGGGACACTCTTTTCAAGTAGCCGTTCTCTATACAAGAACGCTGTAACATAACATAACATAACATAACATAACATAACAGGATGCAGCTGAGCTGGTCGGGGCCACTGTTAGTCGATTGGGCAGCAGGGGGTTGTCGGAGTGCGGAGGTGGGTCAGAGTGTCGCTACAGTTCCGGCAGGAGAAGAGTCCATGGGTGTCCTTTGGCGATGCAAGGTTGCAGGCGGCATGGCATCTGCCATTGAGGGCGAGGAGGGTGCTGGCGTCGTATCGGTGGAAGATCCAACAGCCAGGGTCCATGGCGCTGGGCGCAGTCCAGGCGCAGACGGGTGCAGACAGGCTTGTCTATTGCGCGCCGCCAGCACAGCTGCCATTAAGTAGAGTGCAGGGGCTGGATAGCTGGGAGGCAGGTAATGCGGGGAAACCGAATGGGTCACTGGAGGGAGGCGGGCCACGGGGCTCGCAGGGGCGAGGGCAAGAGCGGCGATAAGGAAAAGTGCAAAGAGAAAAAAGGTAGAAAAAGAAAAAATCAAACGGCAGTAAAAGCCAGAAAACAAGCAGACAAAGAGAGACAGAGGACAGCCCAGCAGCAGAGCAGTGACGCTCTACCACTAGACCACCAGGGATGAAGTGCAGGTAGCATCATGTGGGGGGAGGACGGTCTTGAACTGAGCAGCAGCAACGGGGGCAGCAGCTACCTGGTGGAGCTGTGCAGGGAAGGGAGTAGTCCACTAAAGAAGTCAATGGACTATTGTATTCTTTGGACCTCTACTTGATGAAAGGGGTTCAGTGTTGGTGCCCAACGGAACCCAGAGTAGTCTCTTCAGCCTCTGAGCCTAAGTTGCGCATTACTCTCCACAAAGGTCTTCTTCGCTTTAGTCGTTAAACGATGGACGATATATGGTGGAGGAACAGATCAGCAGGCCAGGAGAACTTCAAAGATGACAAAACACTACAGCTGAACAAACCATGGGCAGTTGCTGTGTCTAGGGGTATCCTCATCTGTGCACTGATTAAACAACCTTAACACGGGTAGCACCCTAGCCATTACCATGGTGCCCTACTTGTTGTTGCCTCTACTAGAAGATGGCCAGGGGTCGATCTCTTTCTTGGTAGGCAGTGACATCTAACGAAGAACCCCTTCTTGTCCTTGGTACTTGATGTGAGGCTAGTTTAGAAGTTTAGCCCTCTAAGGTTGCTCCAAGTTCTTCCAACCTTAATGCAGTAAGACCTGACCTGACCAGACTCCATCAGCAAAATAGTTTTTCGACTATGACGGGTAGTTCCTGACATGCCTGGCCCTGTACGTGTTTGTCTTTATAACTTATATATTTGGGGGCCATATTTATGACTTCAGTGGCGCAGGGCAGCTTAGCAAGTCACCTTGATGCACTGCCTTGCATCACAGGGAAAGGGCAGGAGTGCACCATATTTGTACAATATGGCGCATTACAGTTCTTTACCCCTGTGCTGGTACCATTTAGGCAGCCTATTGCCAACACAGGCACTCTTGCACCATGTGCAAGGGTGCCTGTGTTGTCAGCAGGATTATTTTTGTGCAGGAAAGGGCACCTTCCTGCACAAAAACTATCCTGAGAGGCTTTTTCCTCTTTCTGTGGGTGCTGCAGAATGAGCTCACATAGAAAGAGGAATAAGGAGAAATAACAATATTTTTCCTCTTTACACCACTCTTGGGGAGGGATATCTTTTTGGCACATTCCTAAGTTTACAAGGTATTGTAAATCTGGGAATTCGTAAAAAAACCATGGAAGTTGCGTGGGGACACCCACGCGATGCCCATGCAATGCCTACTCAGGGCAGTAATGCAATGTAGTATTTTGCGCTGCATTGCGTTCGTCCATATTTTTGAAGCCACTCAAAGTGACTTTGCCTGGTTTCAAAAATATGACTGAAGGTTTGCGTCGCTCTTGCACCATGTTGTGTGGTGCAAAAGCAACGCAAACCAGGTCATAAATATGACCCTAGTACTCTCAAATCTGCGGGGCTCTGAAGTGGCTCAGCTGTGAGTAGAAGTTTCTGATGAACTTGGCCTTGAAGTTTCCGCAACAGACCCTAGTGTTTAGCAGGACTATTTGACCCCTCCATCCTTTATTATAAGCGTTGGGTCCATGGAGATCCATTAGCGCTGCGTTTTCTAGAATAAGGTACCGGCCCCGGCCCTTTCTAATAACTAACTGTACATGCAGATCCCTCATCTTGTAAATTTCTTTTAGGTGCCACACCTGATCTGGAAAACATGCAATAACTGCCCCACAAAGACAGATGTCACCACATCCCCACCTCAGCTCCCGTAACCCTCCCTCCTTCTTCTGGATAAGACTTTCCTGGGGTTCCTTTTCTTCATTCAGTGTATCCGCGGAGTTTCCTTTCCACTGGAATCTTTCCACTAAACCGAAAACATGTTGTAATGCTTTAGAATCATGTCGCCTCCATGAATGTCAGGCGTTCATAGATGTCTCTCCTGTCACAAGTAGATGTAGGTTTTGGACCCCCGCAATGTGCCTAAGCATGACCCCAAGACCAGTGAGAAGTGTGGGCTCATGCACCTCAAGGAGGTGTGGATAAAGCTTTTCTTGACTCAAGCCTACAGCGGATGCTGGAGTAGTCACCGCTCCATATCCTGGTCCAGAGCGCCCTCCATGGATACGTCTTCAGAGCTTGCTTCCTCAAAAAGAGAAGCCCACCCACAAGGAACACAAACAGCATGGGGGGAAGTGTTCTCTTTTCCTTTCTGGTCTCAGTGCCATTGGCAGAGCATATTGCACTTTCAGAGGATTTGCACCCATTGCCAGAGTCCAGAACTGTGCCAGCTCAATGCCCAGATCTTCCTAATCTGATTCAGATGTTTCCTGAGCTGATCCTGCCCAAGAAGCTACTTTCAACCGGGCTTTGCTGAACCTGTTCTGATCCTCTCCTGCGTTGCTTCATCTGGTGTCCTTCAGGCCCCAACGCTCATGCAGGACCTTCGGCTTAATCTCTGCCAGGCGGACGATGCCGCGGCACCGGTCAATCCCACTTCTGTCCTTAATGCTGCTCCGGCACTGACAGGTGGCAAAAATCTCACAGGTTCTTTCTGCTATAGGGCTTGCGTTGGGAGCCTTTCATTCCACCAGTGGTGACCTCAGACCCAACCTCAAAGTTGTCAATCTACCCAAAGCCATTTTGCGAAAGACCAGATGCAAAGTTTAGGATAGCTTCCATGATGAGCCCCTGCCGCAGACTCAGAACTCTGTGTGCCCAATTCTTACTTCATTCAGAGATGCCTGATATGACCCTGGTGAAATTAAAGCAGGGGTGTGCCATGGCTCACTCACTAGTCTTGGCTTTCACAGCTCTCCACTCTCCAGTTCTACCAATAATACACAAGATCCTCCCAGGGACAGCCTCACTGGCAGCCCCAGCCCTCCCAACCTGTCCCAACAGCCTCACCAGTCTTTCTGTGGCTCCAGAGGACACCAAGGGTGCCCGCACTGGTCTTCTTCCTCCTCTGGCATGGCTTCTCAGCTTTCATGGGATGCACATGCCTTCTTCTAGGACGCACGTGCAACCCACCGCGGGGACGGCTGCCTTCCTTTTCGACATGGTAGCAGTCCATCGCTTCATATAGCCTTCTTTTTTAAGAGTCGCCTCCTCTCATAACTCATGTTCTACAGGCACCCTTGCCGGACTATGCCTGCGTTCGCCAGCAGGACATTTTCGGCTTTTGCAACAAGGGGGCCATTGAGCGGGTTCCACAGGACAACATTGGGCATGGTTGTTATTTTTGTTACTTCTTTATCCCTAAGAAGGACAGGGCCTTTGGACATTTCTGAACCTTGTGTCCTGAGCTCCTCTGTTTTCAAGGAGAAATTTAAGATGCTGTCTGTTTTGGGCAGGGGGTTTGGAAAGAGGGTGGTGTCGCTTGACCTACAGAGAGAGATTTTTCATATATCAGTTCTGCAGTCACACAGGAGGTTCCTGCAATCCTTCGAAGGTTTCACTCACTACCATTTTACAGTCCTGCATTTAGCATTCAGTCAGCTGATCGTTTCTTCACGAAGGTCATGTTGATGGTTGTGGCTCATCTTCAGAGGTTTGGCACACATGCATTCCTTTACCATGATGACTGGCTCCTGAGGACAGGCTTGCCACACCTGAGGGTGGACCATGTCTACAACCGGGAACATCCTTTACAACGGAACCGTTACAACGCGGTACCGTTACAATGCAGGATTTACAACGAAAGTTGTTACAACGACTTTCACTGGAGGGCGCTCTAGGATAGGGAATAGTTTAATTTACTATCCAACACCTTCCCTACTATCCACGGGGACTGGAGTTGGAGTAGTAAATTAAACTATTCACTATCCAGCGCCCCCCAACGCAAGTCATTGTAACGACTTGCGTTGTAAAACCTGTGTCGTACCGGTACGCGTTGTAACGGTATGTGTTGTATCGTCATACATCCATCTACAACACAATACCCCTCCTCTCTGACCTCGGTTTCTCCATCAGCCTCCCCAAGGCTCACCTCTAGTTCACACAGCATCTTCTCTTGGTCAAGTGGAGTTGAACAAGGCACTCAAAGCCGTCCTGCCTCCTCAGAGAGGCAGGAAGGTTCAGGGTATGGGTCTGATGTTTTGGGAGGGGGCTCTTCTTCCTGCCCTGACAGTGCTGTGCCTTTTGGGATTGCTCGCATCCTGCATCCTGCATCTTGCATCCTGATTGTCCCCCATGCTGAATGGCAATTGCAGGCTCTTCGGTAATGTTTCTGTTTTCGGTGGACCCAGCATTGGGTTGTCCTGACAGAGGCCATTTGCATTTCTCCATCTACACATACTAACTTCAGGCAGTCTGCATGGCCCTCAATGCATTTTTGACTTTTGTTCCTGGTATGATCAAGTCCTCACAAACGACATGGTTGTGATGTGGTACACCAACAAGCAGGGTGGCAAGGGCTGGTGCCCTCGGTGCTTGGTGCACTGAGGCTATAGAGTTTTGCCAAGGTTCGTGATGTTCACCTATCTGTCAGTCATCTAGCCAGCACCCTGAATGTGTGGGTGGAGGGGGAGGTCCTGGAACGACCTCCCACTTCACCTGCGGACTTCCTCCTCTCTGCTGGAACTCAGAAAAGGACTATGTGGTAATATTTAGAATTGTATGATGTAACTGTGATGCAGTGGAACTTAATCACAGGTAAAGTTCCAAGAATAACTAGTATTGGATGTATTGCTGAAGGTTGCTGCATGTTTATTTGTAACTCTAATAAAGTAACTTCAAGAACGTATTGGAGCTGTCTGTCTGGATTACTACAAATTAAAGACCTGGCTGTTCAACTGAGCCCCCTGCAGCAGCCCGCCCAGTGCCTAGATACCCTCATAGGTGACTAGCCACGCTATACGAATCCAGATCCATTGATTGATTGGGTTTGATGACCCTATTAGTGTCCCCTTTCCATTGAGTGGGGTCTCTATCCATAGGTGGTGTTTTGGGCCATCTTAGCCCTATGAGACAACCCCTCCTCCACCCTGAGGTTCCGTGACAATTATAAGTGGTGTTTTCGACTCGCACGAATATGGTCGAGTCTGGTATCTATGAACCGCAAATGACGAGTTTAGTGGGTGTGCGCAGTTTCACTGTGCTAACCTAAACCGTTCGTTTGTTACGTGGGTTTTTCATCTGTACCCACGGGTTCCATCTTAGATACGGCATCCATTTTGTTTCTTGCCCTCAAGTAGCCAGCGAACGGACGTTGTCCGTTTCGCGACCCTGGGATTCCCAAGACATCCGCGGAAGACACATGTCCTTTGAAAGTGTCTTTATGACGAGGGGGATGATACTGTAAGGCAGATGGCCCCGCTCGAGGCTCATCTTGCCGTGCCGGTCTATTGTCTCAGCCGTGCATCTCATTAGGCACGTCCCTTTGATGCCTGTAGCTCGTGTTTCCCGATACCTCCCCTTTTACACCCTTTTCGATCTCCCCACTGTTTCCATCTTCCTCTGCACCTGTCCTTGTTCCTTCTTCGATCTGTTTTACTGTCGATTGGAATGTACTAATGGTGGGAAGATGGGTTTTTACAGTTGGGAACCGCCAAATGTTTCCGCACTTATGTTCCGGACCTTGAATGTATCAAAGTGACCAAAGTGACCCTTCTCGGGGATAATCATGGGAACCGAGTTGTAAACCTTTGTGTACCATGCAACCCTATGGGAGAAATCTGTATAAAAGGAGCGATCCACAGTAGCAATTTGAAGCAGTCTCCTCGAACTTACACTCGTTGTACTTCCTGTGACTTCTGTGTTCCCTGCAGTAAATAAACCTCGAATCTTTGACGCCAAAGGAAGTGTCCCGTGTCTCTGTCATTCGTACGCCGGAGCAGGTTACCCACGAAGGTTTCAGTTGTTGTCCCCTGGCACCGCTGGGTCTTAAATAACCCAGTCCTTCAGTTTGCGCCCAACGTGGGGCTGCATCAGTGGTACCGGTCCAAGCCCGACGATCGTGAGGAACTTCGTGTGAAATCTCCGAGGGAAGGTGCACTCCGCTTCCTCGATCCTGTTGTCGAAATAAGTGGCCCGAAGACTTTTCCCGCGAAGATTCCCGCCTCCTGACGGCTGCGACGGACTGCTGCCCTGACTGTAGACCTGTTTTGGCGCCTGGCGTAGACCTTGGTATAGCGAGAGGTTTGACGGGCCTTCCTGGTGACGCCATCGATCTTTGAGTTAAGTATTTGTGGGTCGCTCCCAGAGTTCTTGGTTGTGGTTGCTTAGTTGTTGCATGGTTCCATTGCATTTGTGGTTCTTGGTACTTTGTTGTGATATTTGACAACTGCAGCCACCAAAAACCGAGGGTTGTTGCTCTTTGCAGGGACTTGGTAAATCCCTTAACCCTTGACGTTTGTGAAACTCGGCTAGTGTGCAAGATGCCTGGTCGTAGTACTTTGTTTAGTTGTTTTAGACGTTGTGGTACGGATTCCCGACTGGAGGACTCTTGTCCGATACCTCCGGTTGGAACTCCAACTTATGAGCTCTACAGTAAGCACGGGCTAGGCCGGATTACTTTTAATGAATACTGGATTCGTTACACCAAAAAAGATGGTGCCCTTAGTTGGCCACCTCATGGTAGTTTTGAGACCACGATCTTAGATAATCTTGAGGCTAAATTGTTTGAGAAAAAGTCAAGGCCGGCCATGTTTGATGCCTTTCGGTTGTGGCGTAAAGAAGCCCGACAGAAAGAGATCAGACAGACTAAACGCAATCAGAGAGATGGTGTTGCTACTATTGTAAAGAAAGCAGAGCAGTTTCAGCGTGATAAGGAGGAAAAGGAAGTTTTTGATAGGCTACAGCGTATGTCCATAGATAAATGCTATCCTGCTTTGCCAACGGAGTCGGATAGTAAGGAAGAATTAGTTGAGGATCCTTTAATGTCCTATCTTATGAAGTCGCCACCTCCGTATGTACAGGGTACCGCGCCTCCTGTGGTTCCCCCTGTACCTGCTCCTGTACCTGTTCCTCAACCTGTTCCTCAAACTGTACCCGTTCTTCCGGCTGTTCCTGCTCCTTTGCCTACTGCTGTTCCTACTGCTCCTCCGCTTCCACATACTCCTGCTCCCGCTACTGCTCCTACCCTACTTACTCCTGTTGCTTCTTCTGCTTCTACCTCTTCTCTTGTTACTCCCTTATGTTATACTTCTCCCTCTACTCGGAGTCGTACCCCTCCGGTTGCGGCTAGCTTCTTCCATTCTCTTGGCTGGTTCGGACGGTCCTCAAAGACGTAGTCAGCTTCCCGGTAACAGGGAACGTGCTGCGTTATATAATATGGCGATGGGTTGGATGACGCACCCTCTTAGAAATCCTCCACGTGCTGTACTTGATACGTTCTGTCAATTTAATGTACCGACACAGAGGTACGTGTTCGAGGAAATGTGCAAGGTTCTGCGTGACCAGATATCGGCCGATGCATCTGACGATGTGTTGACCGTTTTGTCTGATCTACAGCTTCAGTTCTCGAGTGGAATGATAGTGGATACCAACGTTCGACGCGCTGTTGAGCGGTTGTTATCTTTCCGTCCCTCTCCGATACCTCAAGCATTGTTTGTTGAGGATGTTGAGAGACAGTTAGATCCGTCTGGTCAGTTTCCCATGCGTGAAGTTCCACCAGTGTGGATGCCAGGTGATGCTGCTGCTGTCCCTATTATCCTGCCACATTTTCAGAGAGTATGGATACATCTCCCATGGAAACGATCAGAAGTTTTACAGGTGAAACAATCTTTGCCTGACCCTCGCAAAAATCCTGCAGGGTACTATAAAGAATTGTCGCAGCTTGTAGACGCTACGATAATGAATCTTGCCGATATCGACATGCTGTTCGGCAATGTCGTACCTCAACCGGTATGGGCTAAGATTCGGCACGAAGATCATGCAAACGAATTAGGTGGCGATTGGGCTGCTCTTACTGCGGCCGATACACGACAAGTTGGCGGGGCTAAGCCTGAACAGCTCATTACTGCTCTCCCTCAAAGAATAATTACATTAATGAAAACACTTATGCCAGCTATGAGGGTGAACTGGGACAAATTGTCAGCCTGTAAACAGAAGAAGGACGAGAGTGTCTCTGATTTCTTTACGAGATTTGAGGAGGCATTCATCGACCATAGTGGTCAGGATATGGGCACTGAGGGTGGTCAACGGTTGTTTGTGGATAAATTTGTTTCTAACTTATTGCCCGACTTGAGCAATAAATTAAAAAATTCTGAGAGTGCGTGGGCTGTCTCTACATCTGCTCAAATATTGGCTACGGCACAGTATTACGAAAACAGAGAAAAAGAAGAGAACGACCGCGCTGATAAAAAGACGAAAGAACTTAAAACCAAAGTGTTGTTGCAGCAGGCCTATCCTCCGCGTTCGAATCAGAATGCTTCTCAGCAAAATAGATCGCAGTCGAATAGGTCACAACCTCGAAATGACTCCTCTTCCCAAAGATCTTCGTTAGGGTACAATCAGTGTGCCTATTGTAGACAGGAGGGTCATTTAAAATTCAACTGTCCCGTTCTAAACGATCGTAACAGTGGTAACTCATCTAGAGGAGGTCGTGGTGGTTCTCAGCAGACATCACGTGGTAGGGGTCGTGGTGTTCAAAATGATCGTGCAGATAACTCATCAAATTCCAATAACTGTTTCGACCAACGTGGATCGTCGCAAGGACGATCTGCGCAGTACAATGTGGATGATTATTACGTCGATCAGGGAACTGACGACAGTAATTACTAGGACAGCCATAGACAAGGAGAGGGAGTGGTATCAGTTCCGGTTGATCAGAGAGGGCCTTACGTCGCAGTTGCTACATCGGGCGTCGTTGAGCCTTTTCTGTTGGACACTGGTGCAGCGAAAAGTTCCATAATGCATTCGAAAATTCCCTGGCGCACCTTTGTCTGGCTTAACAAATGTTTCCGTTGGATTCTCTGGCGCCCCCGTTAGCAATCCAGTTTCGCGCCCTTTGCCCCTTACAATTGGGCCTCGTGAGCTTCAAGCTCCGTTGATTTTGACTACTGGTTGTGGTGAAAATCTTTTGGGCCTGGACTGGATAAAACGTTTGTATGCAACTTTGTATTGTTCTCCTGCGGGTGTAAAGCTTACGTTAGGAGAGAGGGTTGTCTCTCCTATGTACTTGTCTCTCGATAAGCTTCCACCGGAATTGAGTTCTCTTCCTGCATCTTTGTGGGCCACAGGTCCCAATGATGTGGGCCTGCTTGACATCTCCCCTTATGTTGTTCAGCTGAAATCTAATGTACGGTTGCCACGTATTCCCCAGTATTGAATCTCTCTTGATGGTGAACGAGCACTGTTAGCGATCATCTATGATCTGATCGAGAAAAATGTTATTGAAGAAACGCGGGGAAACGTGTGCAACAGCCCTGTACTGCCCATTTTAAAACGTACTGATCCTTCGAAACCGCCTGTTTATCGTTTTGTTATTGATTTACGGGAGGTAAATAAAATTGTGATTCCTCAGTTCCCTGTTGTGCCTGACATCACGGCGCTACTGACTCTGATTCCAGCTTCTGCATCTTGGTTTTCGGTGATCGATTTGAAGAATGCTTTCTTTAGCATTCCGATTGCCGAAGAAAGCAGAGACCTTTTCGGTTTCTCTCTTGGTGGTCGCAGCTTCCGGTTTAAACGTGCTCCTCAGGGCTACTGTGAGAGTCCATCGATTTACAGTCAAGCCTTGAAGGGTCAACTGGATGCGTTTTCGTTGCCAGCTGGTGCGGCCTTAATCCAATATGTCGATGATTTATTGGTGGCTGCAGATACTCAGGACATTTGCAAAATTGCTAAGGTGTCATTGCTGCAACATCTCTGTGACTTACATCACAAGGTTTCACCTTCTAAACTCCAATATTGTTGTCAAGAAGTAACCTATCTGGGTCACTTATTGTCAAAGGAGGGAAGGCGGTTGACCCCGGAGAGAATTGCAGCAATTGCGCAAATGACTGTGCCAACAACCCAAAGAGATGTGCGTGCCTTTCTAGGTATTACGTCGTATTGCAGGCAATGGATTCCAAACTTTTCATTGCTAGCGAAACCATTGGTGGCTCTCACGTGCAAGGATGTTTCAACTCCTTTACCATGGACGGAAGAATGTCAGAAGAGTTTTTCTGAATTGCGTGACTCATTGTGTTCGGCTCCTGTGTTAGGTACCCCTGACTACAGTAAGCCGTTTACATTATATGTTCACGAGAGGGAAGGTTGTGCTTTGAGTGTCTTAACGCAACCTTTTGGTGGTAAGCAACGTCCATGTGCATATTTTTCCTCGACCTTGGACCCGGTAGCTAGAGCATTGCCGAGTTGCTTGAGAGCAACAGCGGCAGCTGCGGTGTCCATCCGACAATCAGCAGGATTGGTCATGGATAATATGCTTACGGTGATGGTTCCGCATGCGGTCGACACTCTTTTGAATCGTACGAAAACTCAGCACTTGACGAGTGCGAGGTTGTCAGGGTACGAGTTGACGCTGTTGGCAAGTCATATTCAGATAAAACGTTGCAATGTTCTGAACCCGGCGACTTTGTTACCAATTAGTACAGAGTCAGATGAAATAGCAGCCCATGACTGCTATTTGAGGACTGAAGAGGAAACAAAAGGTCGAGTGGACCTTAAAAACACCCCTTTGGAAGATCCCGACGGGACCTTGTATGTGGATGGTTCATGTTTTAAATTGCCGAATGGTGATGTGACTACTGCGTATGCTGTTGTAACTTTGAATACTGTTGTGGAAGCTGCAAGATTGAATCAGAACTCTGCCCAGGCTGCAGAACTGATTGCTCTTACTAGAGCGTGTGTGTTAGCGAAAGGGAAACGTGTGAATGTGTTTACCGACAGCCAATATGCATTTGGTGTCGCGCATAGCTTTGGACGATTGTGGAGAGAGAGGGGTTTTATGACGTCGCATGGTACGAAGATTCAGCATGGACAACTTGTGAATGATCTTTTGGATGCACTTACGTTGCCTAAACAGGTAGCGATTGTTAAATGTAGTGCACATCGTAAGGTGACGGATGATGTTGGTCGTGGTAATACATTTGCGGATGAGATTGCTAAGGAGACTGCCCGGAACCTTAGCACCAGAATGTATGTGACGAGTTCGGTTAGGTGGCCTATAGAGACTAGTATGTGTGAGGACACTATCGAGAGTGTGAAAGCGATTCAAGATGAGGCCACCGAGACTGAAAAGACGAAGTGGAAAGAAAGTACGGGAAAGTTGGATGCGAATGGTTGTTGGGTTGATTTGTCGGAACATAAGAGATGGATGTTGCCCGATGCGTATGTGCTAGCTGTTGTGACAATGGCGCATGGGTTAGCACATATTAGTGTGAAAGGTATTTGTAAGTTGCTGTCCCATGTGTGGAAGAATGATGGTATCACGAAATGTGCTGAACGGTTGGTTAAGAATTGTATGGTATGTATGTTGTACAATCCTGGTAAGGGAATCCCAACACCTCCTGGCCATTTTGCTCCCCCTTCGTGTCCTTTTGAGGTGATTCAATTAGACTTCATCCATATGGAGCGATGCAACAACCTGAAATATGTTTTAGTTGTGGTTTGCGCGTTCTCCCGATGGATTGAAGCCTACCCTCTTAAAGACAATACTGCCCTGTCGACTGCGAAAATCCTACTGAAGGAATACTTTCCTCGGTATGGAATGCCCCGGATTGTATGGTCTGATAACGGAAGTGAGTTTGTGGGGAGTGTGATGAAGAGTGTGTGTAAGGGCCTTGGAATTAATCAAAAATTCCATAGCGCCAATCATCCCCAGTCAGCTGGTTTGATTGAAGGGTATAACGGCACCCTTAAACTAAAGCTAGCGAAGATTCAGGCTACGACTGGTCTTTCGTGGCCTGACGCTTTACCCTTAGCTTTACTGTCAACTAGGGCAACCGTACACTCCCGAGTAGGGCTCAGTCCCTATGAAATAGTGTTCGGTCGTCCTGCGAATGTCTGGGGGGTCCCTAGACCGGGTGTGTTCTCTAGTCTTGAGTATCCAATGTTGATTGACTATCTTCATGATCTGACTGCTAAACTGAGGTTAATTCACCAACAGGTTTACGAAGCATTGCCGACGCAGACGGAGGGTCCAGGCCACCAGCTCCAGCCCGGAGACTGGGTGGTAACCCGCAACTTTGCCCGTAAGAAGAATTTGGAACCCCGCTTCACTGGACCCTACCAGGTCCTCCTTGCCACGAGAACTGCTGTCCGTTTAGAGGGCCGAAAAAATTGGGTGCATGCCACCCATACGAAGAAAGTTCCTATACCTTTACCGGCAGACTCGTGGGTGAGGAGGGGCATTGCTTCAACTGAATCCGAAGGATTGCCGGCTTTTGTACCTTTTAGCGACGCACAACCTGTCGGAGAATCCTCAGAGCAGCAGAAAGACATTGTTGAACATTTGCCACCAAAAGACTCAAGACCGGAACAGTCGACTGATCAGCAGGACTCTGTTCCCTCATCGGATCCTTTGTTTGATGAACATACACGTCCTGGGAAAACTCGATACTTTTTGCGATCCAGCACTAAGGACAAATAAAAAAGATTTCGTTTTGTCCCTTGACAATTACATTTCCCGTTTCCCACGATCAGTCTGAACACCCGTATCATTGTAATTATTTTTGTATATATTGAGTTTCACTCCATCTGTATTTTTGCTTCCACAGCTGAGAGATATTTTGCATATACATTGTGAATAAAGGCCGTAGGGCCGCGCGTGTACTTCCTTCTGGTTAGTAGGTCTTGACGCTAGGTTAAAGACCGTCGGTTCCTGGGAACTCCTGGGGATTGACTACTGCTACACAGAACGAAGTGCGTCAAGAAACGTTGCGGACGGTCATAGGGGATGGCGTTTTCAAAGCTGATGGACTTGGAAGAAGCTCAGGCGCAAAGATTCAAACTGCAACAACTTATTCGTACCAAATGTTTTATGTTTCAAATGTTCGTATTGCTTTTGACTGTTTCTGCACTATTGGCGGGTGGGGTGTATTACATGATGTCGTACTTCTTACCTTCTGCCATACCTACTTCTACTTCTGACCCTAAACTTACCTCCACTGCATCCCCTCATTCTTTCCATATCCTACCCGAACACGAGCAGGCTAGACGTGCAGAATTCCGAAATAATTCCTTTATTCAGCTCCTTCATCAGCACCAGTTAGTGGTTAATACTACTAATTGTTGGGTGTGTGAGCTTATGCCACATACCACGGATAAGGGAATCCCATATCTGGTTTTACCGTATAGTTCCCAGGGTTCAGCTCGAGCATTCCAAACAATGTTTCGAAGCGCACTAGATTCTTACCCCAGTCGAGAGCCACGTTCTCCCTACTTTGGCCCTGGCTCGTATCATAAGCCTTTGTCTATAGCGATAGAAGATTTAGATAGAGATATCTATGAGCCGTCGCTCATCCCAGAGGAAGAGGTACAAGCCTATAGGGTCCTGATTAAGGTCGAGTATAGTGTGCTCACGAGTGAAAAACAGCTTAAAAGCTCGCCTCCGATATGGGTCGTACCCCACATTGGTAATTTTTGTCTAATGGGTCGTGGCCGAAGATCGAAAGCTCGACTCGGAGAGAGTGCTTGCACCGAGAATTACATTCTGCCAATGGTCTCGTCCCCTGTGTTTCTGGCTGCCAAGGGTACATATTTTGTCTGCCATGATCGTCCGTATGCATGGTTGCCCTCCGACTTTGTGGGCTCATGTTTTATCGCGAACCTGTTGCCTCCGACGTTCACTGTAGACGCAGACTATCACAAAACTAGAGTTGTGAGAGGCGTAATTAGCGAAGAGGACACTGCCGGTCAAGAGGCAGGAGACTTTTTCAAGGGTTTCCTCCCGTTTTGGGGGCCTATGGTTAATAGTAGGAACCTGAGACAGTTGACTCGAGTGGTGGAATCGACAGCTAATATTACTGCCAGTGCCCTTGGTAATATCACCACAGAACTTCAGGCGGATAGGCTCATGATGTTACAAAACCGTATGGTTTTAGACGTGATCTTAGCAGATCGAGGTGGGGTATGTAAGGTGATCCATTCGAGCTGCTGTATTTTCATTCCAGATAACGCTCCGACCGTCTATCAAGCCATCTCAAAGTTGCATAAGATCTCTGAATCCATACACGTGGATGTAGGGGATTGGACGCTACTTGGGTGGTTTTGGGGCCTGATGTCGACTTGGGGTTGGAAGATTCTGATGATTATCGGAGCTGTTGTGGCGTTCCTGTTCACGTGTTGCCTTTGTGTACAGTGTGGTCCTGCCTTATGTGGCCTCTGTGCTACAACGTGTATAAGACAGCCACCTGTTACCAAGGGGACTAGGTTGGACAGAGCTATGTTACAGCAACATCTAGATGGTCTGATGAATATCGAGTATGATTCCGACTAGTGCTTGCCTACATGAGGGCAAAAGGAGCGTCTGAGGTTCCGTGACAATTATAAGTGGTGTTTTCGACTCGCACGAATATGGTCGAGTCTGGTATCTATGAACCGCAAATGACGAGTTTAGTGGGTGTGCGCAGTTTCACTGTGCTAACCTAAACCGTTCGTTTGTTACGTGGGTTTTTCATCTGTACCCACGGGTTCCATCTTAGATACGGCATCCATTTTGTTTCTTGCCCTCAAGTAGCCAGCGAACGGACGTTGTCCGTTTCGCGACCCTGGGATTCCCAAGACATCCGCGGAAGACACACGTCCTTTGAAAGTGTCTTTATGACGAGGGGGATGATACTGTAAGGCAGATGGTCCCGCTCGAGGCTCATCTTGCCGTGCCGGTCTATTGTCTCAGCCGTGCATCTCATTAGGCACGTCCCTTTGATGCCTGTAGCTTGTGTTTCCCGATACCTCCCCTTTTACACCCTTTTCGATCTCCCCACTGTTTCCATCTTCCTCTGCACCTGTCCTTGTTCCTTCTTCGATCTGTTTTACTGTCGATTGGAATGTACTAATGGTGGGAAGATGGGTTTTTACAGTTGGGAACCGCCAAATGTTTCCGCACTTATGTTCCGGACCTTGAATGTATCAAAGTGACCAAAGTGACCCCTCTCGGGGATAATCATGGGAACCGAGTTGTAAACCTTTGTGTACCATGCAACCCTATGGGAGAAATCTGTATAAAAGGAGCGATCCACAGTAGCAATTTGAAGCAGTCTCCTCGAACTTACACTCGTTGTACTTCCTGTGACTTCTGTGTTCCCTGCAGTAAATAAACCTCGAATCTTTGACGCCAAAGGAAGTGTCCCGTGTCTCTGTCATTCGTACGCCGGAGCAGGTTACCCACGAAGGTTTCAGGTGTTGTCCCCTGGCACCGCTGGGTCTTAAATAACCCAGTCCTTCAACCCCTAGTGGACCTGTTCACTACTCACGAAAATGCTCACTTCCTCCTGTTCCCTGTCTCCTGCCTGTTTGCCAACGATTCTGGGAGATCCATTCCACTAGAGGTGGTACTTCCACCTTCATTTGCTTCATCCGTGGACTTGTATTGTTCTAAGGAAACTGTGTCCGTACCAAGCGCAGATGATCTTGATCATGCCAAACTGGCTGAGGGTGTGGTATTAAAATCTGCTGCACCAACCCTTGTGCTGTCCTCTTGTGCGTGCACTCAGTGTGGACTTTCTCTCTCGGTGTGACGGGCAGATTCTTCATTCAAACCTCCAGAGCCTCCTCCTTCATGCCTGGAAATTGATCGGGGCAATCAGAGTTTCTTTGATTCACCCCTGGATGGGGTAGACACCTTCTTGCGGTGTGCAGCCCCTCCACCAAATCTGTGTATTCTGGTTAGTGCCGAATTTTGTTTCTTGTTGCGCTGAGGAAGTAGTGGAACCCTGAAGGTGAATTTGTCTCAAGTTTTGTGCTTTGTATTTTCTTTCGCCTTGCAAGGCTTTCTTTTGGGAACCTTTAAGGATTATTTCTTGGTCATGGTGGATTGTCTTTGTTAGCCAGATGGCCATCCTTGCTCAGGTCACCTGTTGTGATGCCTTTCATGCAGGGATTGTCTTACATGCTCCTGCCTTCACCTTTTGTTATACCTCAGTTTGGCTTGAATCTAGTGCTCATCTTTCTGAAGGGTTCACCATTCGAGCACATGTACAGTTGTTACTTAAGAATTCACACTCTTAAAACAGTTTTTCAGGTTGCCATCACCTCAGCTCATTATGTTAGTGAGTGGCAGGCTCTGTCTGTATGCTTTCTCCATTCCATTGTTACCTATCTATTATTTGCTGTTGTTCTCTCCGCATCCTACCGCGGAGGAAGGGAGATTGCACTGTCTGGATCCGAGCAGAGCTCGCAGTTTCTACATCAAAAGGACTCAAGAACATCACCTCGATAAGCAGCTCATGTGTGTTAAGCACAAAAGGGTTCAGCACTATTCAACAAATTGTAACAATCCAACATCAGTTGTTCAAGAGACAGTGAGCACACAGAAAGATGTCCAAATCACCAATATGAATATCTTAAAAGGATTTTCTCTTTATTTCATATTTTCATAAAAGCAGAGGATCATAGCCGACGCATTTCGTCTCTCAAAGAGACTTCTTCAGGGCTTCACAAAGTAACACAGAGTGTATTCACATGGACATTTGTACAATTCAACCAGATAACTGAGAATCCAATTTTCGGAAGACTTCTTATGTAGTAGACATTATCAGCAATGGCCTGGTAGCCCGTAGCTCATATGCTCCTCGTTTTCGGATTCTAAACCGAACATTCGGAAGCAGCTCATGTTTGACTATGCTGGCTCCAACTAGGTCAAGTCGATTCCGAAGGGGAGAGTTTCCCACTGGATTGTCCTCTGCATCAAGATCTATTACACCTTGGCTAAGAAGCAGGAGCCCCCCTAAGGGTATTAGGGTCCATTTAACCAGAGTGATGGCCCCTCCTTCAATGTTGTCCAGCGGTGTTATTTTTCTGGACATCTGTGGGGCTGCCATCTGGGCTTCAGTCTACACCTTTGTCGGGTATAACTGTCTTGAATCCAACGTCATTTTTGCAAGATTTCTTGGTTTGACTGGCTCCTAAACCCAACATCCCTAAGTATTCTGTTTGAGTATTTTTTCAAGAGATGACAAATATGAAGGTTGAAGGATTCAATGGAATAACAAGTTCATCGCTTTTCGTGACAATCTTTCTAGTGGATACTTTGACTACCTACAAAATGTTCACCGGACTGCCCACCTGTCCACATTAAGGAATGGATTTGTCTCAGTATTTTTTCCTCATCTTCTTCGAGAATCAGCTGCCTCGGCATGCTCACTTTCCGGAACGATGAAATGTTCCTCGTGACAGTTTCTCTGCCTTTTTGGACCGATATCATGGTTCCCTCTACCCTGAGCTCTGCCATACTCTGGATTAGAAAGGTGTTCTGAACTTCCACCCCGACCTTTGGCCTTTAATGATTACTCTGTCACCATGCATTACTTGCCGTAGGGTCGCTCGCGTCTTAAGGCTAGCACGTACATTATTCAGTGTACGCCGTGCCTGGGCACGTACAGGATCGTAAGCTGGTGGAGTCCACTCTGGGTAAACTGGGATCATATCTCTGTGAGGCCCATTTGACATTAGAGACCAGGGGGCATTGTGTGGTAATGTGGTATTCCTTGGTACTCACAAAAAGAACCTTTTGGAGGCTGACTTTAGGGCTGACCCTTTTAACAGTAGCAATCAAGAGAGATTTGTTCAGGGTCCACATAAAGCGTTCAACCTCCCCGTTTGCCTGCGCCACTGGGGCATGACACAGCTATGTCTGATCCCCATGTGCTCAAGTAGATCTTTAAACTCTGACCCATTGAAGGGTGGCCCATTGTCTGTTTTAATTTACTCCCGTGGGATGAACAAAGCAAAAACCTTCTCCGGGAATGGCACTATATTAGCAAATGCCGTCGAGTCAACCACTTTTTCGAATAACTGTAAATGAGGACCACAGTAACATTACCTTCCGGGAAACTCACGAAGTTCATGCTCACCGTGGACCAGAGGGTGGTGCAGGTTTCCTCAGTAATGACTGATGCTGGAGCGTCAGGACATGCGGGACATTGTCGCACCAAGTCATCCACCACGGCTCAAGGTTTGGGAACCACACTTTCTTGCGCATCAGAGACTCTTTCTTTGCCCTTTGCGGATGCCTTCCATGGGCTAACACTGCTACCTGGTGCCCTAAACTTTCTGGGATCACCAACCTACAGCCCACAGTACAGTTAATCCGGAACCATCCCCATATGAGTGAGTCTCTCCTTGTCTGGGTCATGCCAGCTATTGGCATCGCGTAAGAAGTTATGCCATGAGCCTCACTGTAGAGCTTCCCTCACCTTTGTTAGCACCGCTTCAGCAGCTGTGGATTCCTCGATCTCCCACTGGCCCCTTGGGGCGCCAGGTGGATGGACTCCTGTTTCCGCCCACCTCTTCTTTAACCTTATCCGCGGCCTGGGGAGGATGGCGTGAGAGGTTGTCTTTTGGTCATTGAACCCTTGCCGGTCGACCACCTCGAATTGGTAATGCTGCAACTGGATGTCCCAATGTTCAATGTGAGGTGGTGGATGAGGCGCTGTGCCTCAGCACAGTGGAACTAATGGCTGGTTAACTGCGACTATCCTGAAGGGCCTCACACAAAGTTCTAAGTGAAAATATCTGCACGTCCATTTGATAGCCAGGGCTTCTCTCTCAATTTGGATGTACCTTGGCTCAGTTGGCGTGAGTGCTATGCTAGCAAACCCTAGCGGTGCCCACCTCTCCAGTTCTTCCTCCGGAGTGAGCACCGCCCCCAGGCCTACAGGACTTGCATCAACTAGCAGCTCAGTCCTCTTCTTTGGTTTCATAGTACGCCATCACTGTTTTGCTCAGGAGAGCTGTCTTTACTTTCTGGAAGGTTTCTTCCTCGCTCGGGACCCACACCTAACAGGCGTCCACCTTTGTTAAGGCCCTCAAGAGTTCTGCAATATTCACCAGGTTGGGGATAAATCTTCCACAATATGTGGCCATACCCAAGAAGCTGTGCATTTCTGAGGTTGTTAGCGGGAGCCTGTGTGATGGCTTGTGATTTCCTGGGGTCAACCTGCATCTGCATCTCCTCCGGAGTCAAGACACACCCAAAGAACTCTATGGATGTTTGGAAGAACGAGCACTCTGTGAAGAGTGACACCATGCTCCCACAAGCACTACAGAGTGGCTCGCACAACCTTTGATGTTACTCCACAGTTGCCAAATAGACCACAATGATGCCACTCACATTCATGACTACACAAAAGTGGGCTGCCCCTCAATTGAATTCCTACAGTTATCTACAGTGTTCTGAAGAGGTGCATCGCCAATGGGGGCATCTCATAAAAAGTTACGGACTGGCCTCACACATCGGCCGGTGTCATGCTTGGCATACACCCGGAGGCAGGGGTGCACTTCTAAAGCTAAGTTATGGCGGTGGAGGAGTGATAAGTGAAGTAAAAACCATTACATTAGTCCATATACTATGTTTATTCAGGTGGTAAATTTAAGAACCGGGTTTTAGAACCCAGCGCCCAAAGTCTTCGAGTTCACCTGTCTTAGAATACAGAGACACAGGATACTTCTCGGTGGCGTCAAAGATCAAATTTATTGGCTGCAACCAGGAACAGAAGTCCACGAAGTACAACACAGGTATATTCGTCGGAGACTGCTCAAATTCGTAAGGCAAGACATCATCTTTTATGCCAAAAATCACATTCCGGACAAACACCCACTATTTACAATTCGTCCAATCATAGGCATTATTGCAAAAGGTATCGCATGACGACAAACCCACTTTTCAGTGTCTCGCCCACCATTAGTTACACAGGAAAGCCCAACATTCCTTCTTGAACAGGCCCGACAAACCCATAATAAAAGACCACAACCCATATCATAAAAGAGGCCATAAAGGAAGGAACAGAAACAGATGAGAAGTAGGATAAGGGGTGTGTATGTGTATACCAAACTTTACAATGTCCTGTGCTCTGATCCTCAATCTTAATCAGCTATCGGGCAAGGAACTGGCTTAGCAAGGTCAGCTTCAGGCAACGAGGTCAGCTCACTTAGGTCATTCAGAAGTCAACTAACTTGTACCTCTACTAAAGACTCGTTCGGCCGTAGTCATCGGCCTATGTGAGGGCAACCACAAAATGGCTGCCATACACAAAATGGAACCCAGGGTTCGGAACGAAATCCCTAAATACGTAGTGAATCCATCAATCTAACATGACGAAAACACTCGTACTTGCCGCACTCTCTAGTTACGGTTCGCTACTATCAAATTCATAACGAAACCATGACCTTTATGAAACGGGTTCAGAATTCACAGAACTTCAGACCTCCTTTTGCCCTTACATAGGCAATAACCTAAACTCACGTCAATCTGAATCCAGGTCTATATTCATCAAATCATCAAGATGCTGCTGGAGCATCATCCTATTACTCAGTACTTCTCTGGAGACAGGTCTCCTTATACACATAGTAGCAAAAAGGCCACATATAGCAGGAGCACACTGTACACAAAGACAGAACAGGAAAAGAATCGCTAAAGCCATCCCAATGATCATCAGAATCTTCCATCCCCAAGTGGATAACAATCCCCAAAACCGTCCCATCAACGACCAATCTCCTTCGTCCACATTTACAGACTCGGAGATCTTATGTAGCTTAGAAATGGCCTGGTATATTGTAGAAGCATTGTCTGGAATGAAAACGCAGCAGCTCGATTGGATCAATTTACATACCCCTCCTCTATCTGCAAGTATGACATCTAACGCAACACAATTCTGTAACGTCATAAGACGATCCGCTTGAAGCTCAGCAGTCATATTACTAAGGGCACCAGCAGTTTCATTTATGGTGGACTCAACCACTCTCGTCAATTGCCGTATGTTCCTACTATTAGCCATAGGTCCCCAAAACGATAGGAAACCCTTGAAAAAGTCTCCCACTTCTTGTACTGTAGTATCTTCCTTACTGAAGGCACCTCTCATAACTCTCGTTCTGTGGTAATCTGCGGCTGCAGTATACGTAGGGGGCAACAAAAACGAAACATAACATGTTCCCGAAAAATCAGGGGGCAACCATGTATATTCTCTGTCATAGCAAACAAAATACGTACCCTTAGCTGCTAAAAACGGTGGGGAAGTTTGGGATGCAAAAACATCCGTCTCAGTACAAACACTCTTCCCTAACTGAGCTCTCGGATTCTTGCCATTACCTTGCAGACAAAAATGACCACGATGGGGTACGATCCAAATCAGAGGTGACCTTTTCCGTCGCTGCTTTTCACTCAGACTAACACCATATCCAGTCACATTCCATCCAATATAAGCTAGTGTCTCATCTTTAGGAATAGTCTCATAGGAATCGATACCTCTAATCATATCCACTATTCCCTTCACTAGAGCACTATTACTCAGACTATCTTTCATAGAACGCAGGGGGTAAACTTCATGGGCATAAATAAACATTGTCCTATATGCCCATACAGACCCATTGTAACTAAATGGCAGAACTAAATAAGGGATACCTTTATCCGTAGTATGAGGCATAAGACCACACACCCAGCAATTAGTGGTGTTCACTACTAACTGATGCTGATGCAGAAGTTGCACAAAATAATTATTTACAAATTCCTATCTTCTAATTGACTCATGTTCAGGCAAAGGATGAAAAGAATGCAAAGAAGTAGTAGGAAAAGACATAGGTTGTGTGGTGGGTGCAAACGTCACTTGGAAAGAGAAAACAACATATCCCACCAGAAACATCGTCATGCTAAGTAGCATTAAAAGACACGTCATCAAGAAATATTTTCTTCGTAGGAATCTACACATTTTTCTCTTAGAGTTCATTTCTACAACAGCTCTCTCGGTCTCAAAAAACTCCATCCTCTAACCGTGCTGTTCGCGGCAGTTGATTCTCTTCTGCTCAGATGTACGTCTGAATGTCCCAGGGAACGCCCTAGAACAAACCAGAACCGTCGACCTTACGTCTACACGGCTTGACACTCCAAGTCTTGATACCGCGACCCTACAGCTGAACCCGGATGGCGGTTCGAAAAAGAAAAATAGGTCAAAACAGCTTTTTGGATGAAAGAGTGCAGTTTTCAAAAACAAAAAGAAATTATTTCTTTATTAGTCCATTGTTTCTTGGTCGCAAATTATAGCGGCCTTTACCAGGCACTGTCTGATCACAGAACATTAACTCAGGCTCAATAGTGTCCAGTCTCAGAGAAGGAGGCACAGATGCTTGTAAAATATCATCGTCCTCACGCTCAGAGCTTGTCCCAATCAAACGTGCATCACTGAATGGAATGAACTTTGGCACAGTCTCAGTTTCTGAATCACCAACACCTTCACGGATCCACTGGTCGTACGGCAGAGGTAGAGAAACCCTCTTACAATGTACGCCGTGGATCCAATTTTTCTTGCCGTGCACTCTCACTGAAGTTCGCGTTGACAAAAGCACTTGATGGGGTCCAGTCCAGTGGGGCTGATCATTCTTCGTCCCCTGGAAATTTCGAACTAGAACCCATGAGCCAGGGTCAATAGCGTGTCCTGGATCTTCAGATGCTTGTGGAAGGTTATCATGAACCTGTTGATGTAAGACACGCATTTTAGCCATTAAAGCATACTAGTAGTCGATCAGCACAGGATATTCAATCTCGCTAAACTTTGTTTGCCTCTGCAATCCCCACACATTCGCCGGGCCGCCAAACACAATCTCATAAGGACTAAGGCCTATTCGGGAATGTACTGTAGTTCTACTTGACAAAAGTGCCAATGGCAAAGCATCGGGCCATTGGAGGCCAGAACTCGCCTGAATCTTGGCTAACTTAAGCTTCAGAGTGCCAATATAACATTTGACTAAACCAGCTGATTGGGGGTGATTGGCAGCGTGAAATTTCTGCCTTATGCCTAAACCTTCACACACTCTCTTCATGACTTGACCCACAAATTCACTTCCGTTATCACTCCTAACCATCCTTGCCAATCCAAATCTAGGGAAAAATTCCTTGAGTAAGACTTTGGCTGTGGATAAGGCAGTATTATCTTTTAAGGGGTAAGCCTCTACCCATCTCGAAAAGGCACAAACAACCACAAGGACGTACTTTAAGTTGTTGCATCTCTCCATATGGATAAAATACAATTGCAACACCTCAAACGGGTACGTGTGAGGCGCAATGTGACCAGCTGGAGTTGGGGTTCCCTTGCCAGGATTATACATCAAACAAACCATGCAATTCTTGACCAGATTCTCCGCACACTTAGGAATTCCACAATTCTGACACACTGGAGCCAACAACTTACAAATCCCTTTCACACTAATGTGAGCCATTCCATGCGCCATCGTAACCACGGCAAGGACATACGCATCAGGTAACAACCATCGCTGGTGCTCTGACAACTCAATCCAACAACCAGTCGAATCCAATTTTCCCGCACTCTCTCTCCATACACTCAATTCTTTCTTAGTAGCTTCAGCCTGAATTGATTTCACACTTTCTATTGTATCTTCACACATTCCTCTATCCGGAACCCATCTTGCTGGACCCGCAACATACATTCGAGTCGTCACATCTTTCGCCGTTTCTTTCGCAACTTCATCCGCAAACGCATTACCATGACCAACGTCATCGGTAACCTTCTTATGTGCACTGCATTTCACGATCGCAACTTGCGTCGGCAACGTAAGTGACTCAAGAAGTTCATTCACCAACTGCCCATGCTGAATCTTTGTACCATGAGAAGTAAGGAATCCACGTTCCTTCCACAAACGCCCCAAACTATGGGCAACACCAAACGCATACTGGCTATCGGTATACACAGTCACTCTCTTTCCTTTCGACAACACACACGCTCTCTTCAGTGCAATCAACTCTGCTGCTTGAGCTGAGTTCTGTGGAATACGTGCAGCTTCAACAATCGTATGCAAAGTCGTAACCTCATATGCTGCAGTCGTATCACCATTCGGAAGCTTAAAACATGAACCATCTACCCACAAAGTACCATCAGATTTCGCAAGAGGAGTATCTTTCAGATCAATTCTATCCTTCGTTTCTTCCTCTGTCCTAAGAAAACAATCATGCTGTTCCTGAACATCTGTCTCTTCAGAAATCGGTAACAACGTAGCTGGATTCAACGTGTTGCATCGCTTTATATGCACATGACTCGCCAAAAGTGTCA
The DNA here is from genome assembly GCF_964263255.1 of Lissotriton vulgaris. Classification (NCBI taxonomy): domain Eukaryota; kingdom Metazoa; phylum Chordata; class Amphibia; order Caudata; family Salamandridae; genus Lissotriton; species Lissotriton vulgaris. The sequence goes on along the minus strand of NC_141699.1, from coordinate 7,193,604 downwards.
ACTCATAACCTGACAATCGAGCACTAGTCAAGTGTTGGGTCTTAGTCCTGTTTAATAAAGTATCCACTGCATGTGGAACCATCACAACCAACGTATTATCCATCACCAAACCAGCAGACTGTCGGATAGAAACAGCCGCTGCCGCTGTAGCTCTCAGACAACTAGGCAATGCTCTAGCTACCGGATCCAAAGTCGACGAAAAATGCGCACATGGACGCTGCTTATCGCCAAACTGCTGTGTCAGAACCGATAACGCACAACCCTCTCTCTCGTGGACATACAATGTAAAAGGCTTACTGTAGTCGGGAGTACCCAACACAGGAGCCGAACACAATGCATTACGTAATTCAGAAAAACTTTTCTGACATTCGTCAGACCAAGGAAGAGCATCCGGAGTATCTTTAAGAGTAAGTGCTAACAGAGGTTTTGCAAGTAGAGAAAAGTTCGGAATCCACTGTCTACAGTACGAAGTAATACCCAAGAAAGCACGCACTTCTCTCTGAGTGGGTGGCACAGTCATTTGTGCAATTGCTTGGATTCGTTCTGGGGTCAACCTTCTTCCCTCCTTCGACAAGAGATGACCTAAGTAGGTCACTTCTTGGCGAAAATACTGCAACTTCGAAGGTGATACTTTATGATGGAGGTCAGACAAATGTCGCAACAAAGAGTAGCTTCTTTACAAATTTCCTCATCATCAGCAGCAACTAACAAATCGTCCACATACTGAATAAGAACAACACCATCAGGTAAGACAATCGCATCAAGCTGTGTTTTCAAAGCCTGACTATAGATGGAGGGACTTTCACAATAACCTTGAGGAGCGCGTTTAAACCGGAAACTTCGGCCTCCTAAAGAGAAGCCAAAAATATCTCTGCTCTCCTCAGCAATCGGGATACTGAAGAAAGCATTCTTCAGATCAATAACTGAAAACCAAGTAGCTGAAGCAGGAATCATAGTCAGCAAAGCAGTAATGTCTGGAACAACAGGAAACTGTGGCACAACAATTTTGTTCACTTCTCAAAGGTCGATCACAAACCTATACACAGGCGGCTGAGAAGAGTCAGTACGCTTCAGGACAGGCAAAACAGGACTGTTACACACATTACCTCTCGTTTCTTCAATCACACCTTTCTCAATCAAATCATAGATGATCGCTAAAAGCGCTCGTTCACCATAGCTAGAAATCCTATATTGGGGAATAAGCGTCACAACATAAGGTGGAATCTCCAAAAGACCCAAGTCATTAGGACCAGTAGCCCAAAGAGTATAAGGGAGAGAGCGCAATTCCGGTGGAAGCCGATCTTTAGACAAATACATCGAAGAGATCACTTTCTTACCCAACGTAAGCTGTATACCTGAAGGAGAACAATGCAATGTTGCATGTAACCTCTTCAACAAATCCAAACCCAACAAATTCTCACCACAACCTGTCGTCAATATGAGGGGTGCTTCCAATTCACAAGGCCCTATAGTAAGAGACAAGGGACTAGAAACTGGATTACGAACTGGGGCGCCAGAGAATCCTACCGAAACATTCGTTAAGCCAGACAAAGGTGCGCCAGGGAGTTTAGAGTGCATGATAGAACTCCTCGCTGCACCAGTATCCAAAAGAAAAGGCTCTACCACACCCGATGTAACTACTGCAACATAAGGTCCACTCTGGTCTACTGGAACTGACACTACTCCCTCTCTTTGTCCATGGCTATCCTAACAATCATTATAGTCTGCATTCTCACCCTCAACATAATAGTCATCAGCATAGTATTGAGTCGACTGACCAGACACAACTTTCGGTTGATCAAAAGAATTCATAGAATTCTGTGGGGGAAAAGAACGTCCATTCGGGGGGAACGCACCACGTCCCCTACCTCTATGTGCTTGCTGAACACCTCGACCTCTCACATCAGACATACCATTCGCACGCTGTAACAGAACCGGACAACTATTCTTGAAGTGGCCTTCTTCCCTGCAATACGCACACTGATTAGGGCCAACCGGAATTCGCTGCTGAAAAGACTCGGGCTTCTGCAACACCCTCTGAAACTGTTGAGGCTGCTGAAACTCACGCTGATTATAACGAGGCGGATACGCCTGTTGTAAAAGGACCTTTGTCTTTAAATCTTTAGTCTTTTTCTCTACTTTCTCTTTCTCATCTTTATCTCTATTCTCGTAGTACTGTGCAGTAGCCAATATCTGGGCCGACGAAGAAACAGCCCATGAACTCTCAGAATCCTTCAGCTTATTACACAACTCGGGGAGCAAATTATGGACAAACTTATCCACAAACAATCTTTGACCACCTTCCGTACTCATATCCTGACCACTATGATCTATAAAAGTCTCTTCAAACCTAGTGAAGAAATCAGACACACTTTCATCTTTCTTCTGCTTGCATGCTGACAACGTATCCCAATTCACTCGCATAGCAGGCATCAGAGTCTTCATGAAATTAATAATTCTACCAGGTAATTCTGCAACTAAAGGTTCAGGTTTAGCTCCACCTACCTGCCGACCATCTGCAGCAACAATATTCGCCCATGTATCGCCTAACTCTTGCGCATGATTCTCATGTCTCCAAGGAGTTGGATAAACTGCACTGGCTTCCGGTACCGAAGCAAATTAGGTTCAAGGCCCTCTGTATTGTCTTTAAGGCACTGCATGGCCTTGGCCCAGTGTTCCTTCAAGATCTTTTTCAGTGGTATAGACCAGGTAGACAACTGAGGTCGGCCAGTCTGGGGCTGGTCAAAACCACCCGAATCAAGAGGGCACGCTGGGGTGGAAGGAGTTTTGTCAGGGGAGCTGCGATGGCGTGGAACTCCCTCCCTCTCTCCCTCAAACTCAATACAAATCTCCTGGCATTCAGGAAGGATCTAAAGACATGGCTTTTCTCCCAATAAGTACCTAGATTCTCGCTTCTCTGGAATTATCATTTCAGCGCCAGGACGCCGACTGGTATCAGTGCGCTCTATAAGTGTAAAAAATAAATAAATAAATAAATAAAATAAATGACGAATCTTCGCCCACAAAGGTTGAGGGACTACATTACCCATCAGCATATCTATATCAGCTAAATTCATAATACATACTTCAACTGTCTGAGACAACTCTTTGTAATAACCAGCAGGATTTAAGGAGGGTCAGGTAAGGTCTGCTTAAGAGTCAAGACCTCTACTCTTTTCCAAGGGACATGTACCCATACTCGCTGAAAATGAGCTGGCTCGGCTTGAATACCATTATTAAGATCAGCCTGAACTGCATCTCGCCATACAGGGGGAGCTTCTCTCAAGGGATACTGCTTCACTTTTCTCCTAAAGGAAGGATCAAACTCAAACAGTCGCTAAGAAGGAAACTCGCTCCTAAACGCAAGTACCGTTGCAACTGCTTTCTCAACACCGGGACCCACTATCGTCCCTTTCGCAAACTCGGACTGTACAGTAAGTAACTCCAATGGGATCTGACCCAACTCATTATCTTCCCAATCCTCACGGAGGAAAGAACACATGGCATCAAAAACATACCTTTGCTTCGGTGCTTCCCACTGTAGGAAGACATCCATAACTGACTCTAAATTATATCTCAAGGCATTCGAAAACCATCTATGAGCCAAAAGATCTAACACTGTCCGTTCTTCAGGACTAGGAAGCTGGCTACGTAATTGTTTACGCGCAGAAACAGGGGTCACACTAAATGACCCAAAGAAAGGAGACAAAACAGTATCAGTCATTCTCCGTCGTACAGAAGGAGAAGCTGCCATAAGGACAGGAGACAAAGTAGTGTGAGATGAAACAAACGGGGAAGCAGTAGCAGAAGAAGTCGATAGTATAGGAGAAAAAGTCGTAGGAGTTTGAGGCGGAACTGATAGCAAAGTCGGCGGCCCTAGAGAAGGCTGCGCCATAGGAGGAAGAACCATCTGAGGAGGAGCTGGTGGCTGAGCAACAACAAGAGGCTGAACAGCTGGAGGCTACGGTGGTGCCGTAGCACTCTGCACATACAGGGGTGGCGATCTCAACGAGTGAGACATCAAAGGATCCTTTTCAGGGTCCTTCGTTGCACCTTGTAGAGGAGGTGGCAAAGCTGGATAACCCTTATCAATAGCCATATTATGTTGCCTATGCAACTCTTCAATCACTTGATCTTCCTCATTTTCTTTAAACTGCCTAGCAGCTTGCATTATCGATATACCCTTTTCTTTCCTATCTCTTTTAGCCTGCTTAATTTCTCGTTGTTTGGCTTCCTTATGCCAAAGGCGGAAAGAGTCAAACATTGCCGGCCCTGCTTTCTTCCTAAATAATACAGTTTCCAAATTATTTAAAATATTGGTATCATAACTACCATATTGGGGCCATCGTAAGACAACGTCTTTCCTAGTATAGCGGACCCACACCTCATTAAACGTAATTGGGCCCACACCATGTTTAGAATAGAGCTCATAAGTCGGAGTCCCAACCGGAGGTATCGGACACGAGTCCTCCAATCGGGAATCCCTGTTACAACTACAACAAAACAAATTCCTAATTCTGCTAAGACCAGGCATCTCTGCTCACTAATCTAGCTTCAAACTTCAAGGGATTATCAAAAATGATAGTCTCGCAAATATACGAGTCTCTCGCCTTTGGTGCTTGCAAGTTCCAAATCAAAGATCCAAAGGAAATCCAAAACTAAGGACTGGGACCGACCCACTTATACTTAACTGAGGTATAAGCATGGGCGGAAAATCCGTTCCGCTCGCGGATTTTCGGTAAATTCGCAATCCGCGAGATTTGCGAGTTTCCCGCAAAATCCGCGAGCGGAACGGATTGGGTCAAAAGTTCAAGCTGACTTTTGTAACTCTTTTAGAATGGCGCCGGCAAGCTGCCAGAGCCATTCTAAAATAGTTACAAAAGTCAGCTTCAACAGGAAGCTCTAATAGATAAAGTAAAGCAGGTGCTGCTCTGTTGGACAGGCCTCGTGGAAGGCCCGCTCCCTCCCCGCATGACAGGGCCCGGACACCGGCTCTCCCTGTATCCCCAGAAAGAACCATCCCTGCAACGCACCGAGGCAACCCGCAACCCGTCCCCCACGGGACTCCGGCTCCCGAACACCCCAGTATCGGCTGGCCCGGGCCCCCGTCAGTACCATTGCCCCGGCCCAGCCGCCATCTTTGGACACTGCATCACGAGGCCGCGTGGCCTCGGCTCGACCCCAACCCTGGGCCTGGCCAGGCCCCGACATCGAGGCACCACCATCCACCCAGGAGGTGAAGAGACCACTTGGCAGGTCAATGGGAGAAGGAGTGTCGATGGCTCTCCCCCGCCAGGTGTCGATCGCCCCCGGCCTCCCCGGGCGCTGGCTCCACCCCACTGCTGGGTGTCTGGACTCCCTCATCCCGGACCTCCCGACCTCCAAGCGCGAGGGTCCGGACATCAAAGGAGACCAGACCTATAACTGGGGCAGCTCCAGAGCAGGAAGGCAGTTGTATCCTGGAGTCGAGAGACACCGAGAAGAACTCATCCTTGACGGACTGCCGGCGCTGCCGCAGCCCTGCCTTGTGAACCCATCTCTGAAGCCTGCTGGCGCTGCCGCGGCCCTCTGCAACGTGCACCTTCGTCTTGGCCTGCTGGTGCTGCCGCGGCCCATCCTTGTGAACCATCGCCTTGGCCTGCTGGCGCTGCCGCGGCCCCTCTTTAACGTGAAACCTCGTCCTGGCCTGCTGGCGCTGCCGCGGCCCTCCTTGCCGAGAACTATCATCCTAGCCTGCTGGCGCTGCCGCGGCCCTCCTTGCCGAGAACTATCATCCTAGCCTGCTGGCGCTGCCGCGGCCCTCTTTGCCGAGAACTATCATCCTAGCCTGCTGGCGCTGCCGCGGCCCGACCTTGCATACCCCTAAGCTCGAGGATTGTGAGCTCCTTCTTGCCGCCCCTGTACCAGACCGGTACCAAGACTGTCCCGCTACCCCTTTCCCTACAAAGACTAGAATTGGGAGGATCCTCGTGTCCTGACCCCACTGTATCTTTGATAACCTTGCCTCAAGAACCTTATATAAAGTGTGTAGATCTCATCCTTGTGTGGTGTCCATTTGTGGGGGGGGAAGTTACTTGTCTGTACGATCGCCGGAGACGGCCCTCACCGGAGGCCTCTCCCCCTGTACTCGGCCAACCCTCCGGGTCCCCGTCTAACATTGGTGGCCAGCGGAGCGATCCGAACCAACGCATAATCGTACAGAGAGTAACTCACCCCACGACACAACCACAATGTCAACAAAAGAGAGCGGAACCACGGAAAAATTCCAGATGGAAAAACTAGAAGAATACAACCACAGAGAACTAAAACAATTCTGCATAGAACTAGGCATTGCTACCACAGGACTGAGCACGAAAGAGGATTTCAAAAACGCCCTGGAATCCTGGGCGGAGACGGGTACGGCCATACCCCAAAACCAAAGCCTCGAGGCACCCGAAACAAGCACCACATCGACGGAAGAAAGAAGATCGGGTCTCTCCCCAGAGGAGGTCCGAGAACGGGAAAAAAGCAGGCTCCATGAATTGGAACTGGCTCGACTTCGTTTAGATGGAGAACTCAAATTGGCGGAACAAAAAATAACGTTGGAACACTTGCGGCTCCGAGAGGAGCGAGAAGAAAAACAAAGACAGAGAGAGTTAGAAGAGAAAAAGCTAGCCTACGAACATGAGCGCAACCTAAAAGAACTAGAGATTCGGAAACAGAACAAAGATCTCGGATTCCCCGAGCGCCCGAACACTCCTGCCACTACAGACCCCAAGGTCCACATCCCCAAGGATGTCGTCAGAGAGTATTACCGGAACGATGATATCCAGCAATGGTTCAAAGCCTACGAGGTAGCCATGACCTCCCACCGGATTCCCCGGAGCGACTGGGGAGCCGGGTTATGGGGGAGGTTTGTCAACGAAGGGCGAGACGCCCTGCTGCAACTCCCGGACCACCAGATGACCTCCTACGACCACATGAACGCCGCCCTCCTTACTCGATACGGACTCACGCCCGAGATGTACCGCCAGCGGTTCCGCGACTGCAAGCGGATCCCAGGTACAACCTGGGTGGAGTACGTGAACTACTTTAGCTGAGCCTTCGAGGGGTGGATCAAGGGCAGCAAAGTGACCACTTACGAGCAACTCTTCGACATTATTGTGTGGGAGCACCTTTCTAACAACTGCTTCGTCGAGCTCAGGCAGCACCTCCTCGACAGTAAACTGACTGAACCTCGGCAACTCGCCGCCGAAGCTGACCGATGGGAAAGCACCCGAGTTGCCCGAAACGGGCCCAGCGAACAGAACAGAGCCGCCCAAGGACCCCATCGCCCCCGAGGGGGAGGAGGAGGCCAGGGTCGGGGCAGAGACACCGTCCCGGTGGCTCCCGCCAGCAACGCCCCGCCCCCGGCCGGCAGGGGAAACCTCCCGGTGCGTCCAGGTTTCCGGGCCAACGTTACTTGCCACCGATGCCAGCGACCCGGCCACTACGCCAATGATCCCAACTGCCCGAAGAACCAGAACCCTATGCCCCGCCAGGTCGCTGCCGCCGCCCTGGGGGAAGAGCAAACCCCAGAAGACCCTGAGGAGTACGAGCCCGACCAGCCCGAGTGGGAACCAGCCGCCATGTCCCTAGTCTGCCTAGGGGAAAGAGACATGATCCCGCGGGCCCCCCTGCCCGCCAACACGCAGAAATATAGCCAGTGGGTCAACATTAATGGGCGCCGGGCTGAAGCCCTCCGCGACACCGGGGCCAGTGTGACCGCAGTCCGCTGTCATCTGGTGACCCCGGACCAGATCTTGCCAAACGTCCTTTGCCCCGTACGGTCGGCCGACAACTCAGAAAGCCTGTGTCGGATGGACTGCGTCCCCTTCGAGTGGGGAGGAGTGTCCGGAATGCTGAAAGTAACTGTCCGCGATGATGCACCCGTGGACTGCCTCCTGGGGAACGACCTCGAAAGTTCCCCCTGGGCAGCCGTCGAAAGAAGAGAGCACCTGGGGATGTTGGGCCTCCCTGAGTGGGCCTGCGTAACGACCCGGTCCATGGCCGCCCGCGCCATCCCCAGTCCCGAAGAACCCGAATGGCCAGAGCCTCCTCCCCCGATCGTCCCAGAGGGAGCCACCCTAGAAGCCAGTCCTCCAGAACCAAACGAAGAAGGGCTCGATCGGCTCCGGGACCTTCCCGAACTGGCCCAGTGGCGTCAAGAGGGTGGCCCCACCCAGGAACAATTCCGACAAGAGCAGAGAACTTGTCCCTCTCTCGAGGGACTCCGGCAGCAAGCCCTCGCCCAGAGCGCAGGAGACACCTCGGGGACCCACTGGATTTATTGGGACAATGACCTGCTCTACAGTGAGCAAAGGATTGCCGAACTGGGGGCCAGTCGGGTGCTGGTGGTACCCCTCCGCTTCAGAGACTTCCTCTTGAACTTGGCACACGATGTGCCTCTCGCCGGACACCTGGGGCAAGACAAAACGTACAGCCGCCTGGTGACCCACTTCTACTGGCCCAAAATGCAAAATGATGTCTCCAACCACTGCCGAACCTGCCCCACCTGCCAGGCCAGCGGGAAGAGCGGCCGAAAGACCAAAGCACCCTTGCAACCCTTTCCCATCGTCACCACCCCGTTCGAACGGGTGGGAATAGACATTGTGGGGCCCCTGGACCCCCGAACGGCACAAGGGCACCGGTTCATCCTGGTCCTGGTGGACCACGCCACCCGCTATCCCGAGGCCATCCCTCTTCGGACCGTGACAGCGCCTGTGGTAGGCCGAGCCCTGATGGGGATCTTCTCTCGGGTGGGCTTCCCCCGGGAAGTCGTCAGCGACAGGGGCACGAACTTTATCTTGAAGTACATGAGGTCTCTCTGGCAACAGTGCGGGGTCACCTACAAATTCACGACCCCCTATCACCCGCAAGGAAATGGACTGGTCGAGCGGTTTAACCGCACTCTCAAGGGAATGATCATGGGCCTAGAAGAACCCCTACGTCGCCAATGGGACGTGCTGCTCCCGTGCCTCCTGTTCGCCTATCGAGAAGTCCCCCAGAAATCCCTTGGCTTCAGCCCATTTGAGCTCCTGTACGGACACCCCGTCTGGGGTCCCCTCAGCCTGGTCAAGGAAGGATGGGAGATGGCCCCCCAGAAGACTCCTCCAGATATATATAAGTATCTCCTGACCCTTCGCAACCAGACCCGGCGATTCAGGGAGCTCGCCAAAGCCAACCTTGAAGCCAGCCAGGAGGACATGAAGAAATGGTATGATCAGCATGCCTCCTCCATCGAGTTCGAGCCGGGACAACAAGTCTGGGTGATGTCCCCGGTCGAACCCTGTGCCCTACAGGACAGATGGACGGGACCCTTCAAGGTGATAGAGCGCAAGGGTCCCGTCACCTACCTAATCGACATGGAGTCCTCCTGGAACCCCCTACGGGTCCTCCACGCCAACAGACTCAAACCCCACTTCGTACGCTCAGAACTCAGCCTCCTGATGGCTACCGATAGTGGGACGGAGGAAGACTCCGAGTCCCTCCCTGACCTACTGAGGACCCGTGAATAGGATGGCTCAGTGGAAGGGGTCAGACTCTCCGATGCTTTGTCCCCAGAGCAACGCCAAGACTGTCGAACTCTCCTGCTACAATTCGCAAACCTGTTCTCCCTCACTCCCGGGGTCACCCCCTGGTGCCTTCACGACGTAGACACCGGGGATAGTCCACCTATTCGACACAAGGCGTACCGGGTACCAGATCGGGTGCGCGCCTGCATCCAGAACGAAGTCACCAAAATGCTGGCTCTGGGAGTGATCGAGCCATCTGACAGCCCCTGGGCCAGCCCAGTCGTACTGGTCCCCAAGGCTGCCGCCCCGGGTGTTGCCCCCGAGCTCCGGTTCTGTGTGGACTATCGGGGCCTGAACGCCGTTACCAGAACCGACGCTCACCCTATCCCCCGGGCGGATGAGCTAGTTAACCGCATGGGGGCAGCCCGCTACCTGAGCATCTTCGATCTAACAGCGGGCTACTGGCAAATCGGCCTCACCCCCGGGGCCCAAGAACGATCCGCCTTCTCTACCCCAGATGGCCACTACCACTTTAAGGTGATGCCATTCGGCATGAAAAACGCTCCCGCTACCTTCCAACGTCTTGTGAACCAGGTACTGGCGGGCCTCGAAGAATTCAGCGCCGCCTACCTGGACGATATTGCTGTGTACAGTCGCCACTGGGCAGACCACCTCCACCACCTCCGAGAAGTCCTGCACGCCCTCCAGCAGGCCGGCCTCACCATCAAAGCCAGCAAATGCCAGATTGGCCAGGGGTCCGTGACCTACCTCGGACACCAAGTGGGGAGCGGTCTGGTGGCTCCCCTTCAGCTCAAGATCGCTGCCATCCAGGCCTGGCAACCCCCTACTACCCAAACTGAAGTCCGGGCCTTCCTGGGGCTCACTGGGTACTACCGGCGGTTTGTGAAGGACTATGGCAGCATTGTGGGGCCCCTCACAGAACTCACCTCCAAGAAAAACCCCAAAACAATCCACTGGACTCCAGACTGTCAAGCGGCCTTCGAGAAGCTGAAGACCGCCATGTGCACCGCCCCCGTGCTCCAGGCCCCCGACTACAGCCGGGAGTTCATAGTCCAGACGGACGCCTCAGATCATGGCGTTGGGGCAGTCCTCTCTCAACTTAACGCCGAGGGAGTCGACCAGCCAGTGGCCTTCATCAGCCGACGCCTGCTGGCCCGAGAACAGCGCTGGAGCACCATCGAGCGGGAGGCCTTCGCCGTGGTATGGGCCCTCAAGAAACTCCGGCCCTACCTCTTCGGTACCCATTTCCGGGTACAGACAGACCACCGACCCCTGCAATGGCTGATGCAAATGCGGGGGGAGAACCCAAAACTGTTGCGCTGGTCCATCTCCCTGCAGGGGATGGACTTCACTGTGGAGCATCGTCCTGGCCAGGACCACGCCAACGCGGACGGCCTGTCACGCTTTTTCCGCCTCGGCGAGGAGAGTACCCAAGAGGATGGGTGACTCTCCCTGCCTTCAGCTGGGGGGACGCATGTTGGACAGGCCTCGTGGAAGGCCCGCTCCCTCCCCGCATGACAGGGCCCGGACACCGGCTCTCCCTGTATCCCCAGAAAGAACCATCCCGGCAACCCACCGAGGCAACCCGCAACCCGTCCCCCACGGGACTTCGGCTCCCGAACACCCCAGTATCGGCTGGCCCGGGCCCCCTTCAGTACCATTGACCCGGCCCAGCCGCCATCTTTGGACACTGCATCACGAGGCCGCGTGGCCTCGGCTTGACCCCAACCCTGGGCCTGGCCAGGCCCCGACATCGAGGCACCACCATCCACCCAGGAGGTGAAGAGACCACTTGGCAGGTCAATGGGAGAAGGAGTGTCGATGGCTCTCCCCCGCCAGGTGTCGATCGCCCCCGGCCTCCCCGGGCGCTGGCTCCACCCCCCTGCTGGGTGTCTGGACTCCCTCATCCCGGACCTCCCGACCTCCAAGCGCGAGGGTCCGGACATCAAAGGAGACCAGACCTATAACTGGGGCAGCTCCAGAGCAGGAAGGCAGTTGTATCCTGGAGTCGAGAGACACCGAGAAGAACTCATCCTTGACGGACTGCCGGCGCTGCCGCAGCCCTGCCTTGTGAACCCATCTCTGAAGCCTGCTGGCGCTGCCGCGGCCCTTTGCAACGTCCACCTTCGTCTTGGCCTGCTGGCGCTGCCGCGGCCCATCCTTGTGAACCATCGCCTTGGCCTGCTGGCGCTGCCGCGGCCCCTCTGCAACGTGAAACCTCGTCCTGGCCTGCTGGCGCTGCCGCGGCCCTCCTTGCCGAGAACTATCATCCTAGCCTGCTGGCGCTGCCGCGGCCCTCCTTGCCGAGAACTATCATCCTAGCCTGCTGGCGCTGCCGCAGCCCTCCTTGCCGAGAACTATCATCCTAGCCTGCTGGCGCTGCCGCGGCCCGGCATTGCAGACCCCTAGGCTCGAGGATTGTGAGCTCTTTCTTGCCGCCCCTGTACCAGACCGGTACCAAGACTGTTCCGCTACCCCTTTCCCTACAAAGACTAGAATTGGGAGGATCCTCGTGTCCTGACCCCACTGTATCGTTGATAACCTTGCCTCAAGAACCTTATATAAAGTGTGTAGATCTCATCCTTGTGTGGTGTCCATTTGTGGGGGGGAAGTTACTTGTCTGTACGATCGCCGGAGACGGCCCTCACCGGAGGCCTCTCCCCCTGTACTCGGCCGACCCTCCGGGTCCCCGTCTAACATGCTCAAATTCAGTTACACGATCATTAATCACCCCAAACTTGGGGTGATTAATGATTGTGTAACTTAATTTGACCTTCAACTGGAGCACCTGCTTTACTTTATCTATTAGTGCTTCCTGTTGAAGCTATTTCTAGCTATTTTAGAATGGCGCTGGCAGCTTGCCGGCGCCATTCTAAGTGGGGCTGAGGGCAGAAGGGCACAAAAGTGGGACAGAGGGCAGAAGGGGACAAAAAATGAGTGGGGCAGAGGGCAGAAGGCCACAGAAACGAGTGTTGCAGATGGGCATAAAAAACGAGAGGGTGGCAGTGATTAAGCAGGCAAAAAAATCCCCCCGCGAAATTGCAAAGCGCCTCGCGAACACGCAAAGCGCCTCGCAAACACCCGCGAACATGCAAAAATAAAAAAATTCGCCCGAATTCGCGAATTTTGTGGATTGCGAATTCGCAAATCCGCAAATTCACGAATTGCAAATTTGCAAAATTCGCCCATGCTTACTGAGGTATCAATCACGTCACCAGAAGACCCGTCTATCGTCTCGCCATACAAATCATCACAAGGGTCCAAGACAGGGCGACAGTCAGGGCAGCAGTCCTTCGTAGCCGTCATGAAAGCGGGAAGCCTCGCAGCAAAAACCTTCGGACCACAACGACATACAGGGGTCGATGAAGTGGTTGGCCTTCCTCCAGAATTTTCTCACGAAGCTCCTCACGATCTTCAGGCTTGGACCGGTACCACTGAAGTCGCCCTACGTTGGGCGCCAACTGAAGAACCGGGTTTTAGAACCCAGCGGCGCCAGGGGCACGCCCAAAGTCTTCGAGTTCACCTGTCTTAGAATACAGAGACACGGGATACTTCTCGGTGGCGTCAAAGATCAAATTTATTGGCTGCAACCAGAAACAGAAGTCCACGAAGTACAACACAGGTATATTCGTCGGAGACTGCTCAAATTCGTAAGGCAAGACATCATCTTTTATGCCAAAAATCACATTCCGGACAAACACCCACTATTTACAACTCATCCAATCATAGGCATTATTGCAAAAGGTATCGCATGGCGACAAACCCACTTTTCAGTTGTCCAGCCCACCATTAATTACACAGGAAAGCCCAACATTCCTTCTTGAACAGGCCAGACAAACCCATAATAAAAGACCACACCCCATATCATAAAAGAGGCCATAAAGGTAGGAACAGAAACAGATGAGAAGTAGGTTAAAGGGGTGTGTGTGTGCATACCGAACTTTACAATGTCCTGTGCTCTGATCCTCAATCTTGATCAGCTATCGGGCAAGGAACCGCCTTAGCAAGGTCAGCTTCAGGCAGAAGTCAACTAACGTGTACGTGTACTAAAGACTCGTTCGGCCGTAGTCATCGGCCTATGTGAGGGCCACAAAATGGCTGCCATACACAAAATGGAACCCAGGGTTCGGAACGAAATCCCTAAATACGTAGTAAATCCATCGATCTAACATGACGAAAATACTCGTACTTGCCGCACTCACTAGTTACGGTTCGCTACTATCAAATTCGTAACGAAACCATGACCTTTATGAAACGGGTTCAGAATTCACGGAACCTCAAAATGTATGGTGATTAAAATAAGTGAACAGTGATGTGGGATATTATTCTTCCTTCACCGTGTGAAATACGGTCGACAGGTTTCTGCTAATGTGTCCCGAAGGGTACGTAGCATTCTTCAGGACAAAAGGGGAGGGGATGTTATTACCTATGAGCTCACCTTCTCAAACCTAGTGTCAAGGAAGGAGAGTCTACCCTTAGAATGGAGGAGGGATTGTGATTTGTGTTTAAAGAGGTAAATAAACCTCTTGGTGTAGTACCACTGTGAGAAACTCCTGTATTTCTGCCCTAGATGCTCCATGGGAGGGCTGAGGTGGAAGGACCTACTTAGACTTTTTTGCAAGCTGCAGCCAAGGTATTTCACCATTAAGGCCTTTATCCCTGCTGAAATTTCAGTTTTCTGTTGGTACATAACCTCTAGTACGACCCACTTGAGGTCGAGGTCACTGTGGCCTTTCTCCGTGAAATGTTTAGTAAGTTTGGTATTGGTCTTTCTGCACCGGATCGTGCTGCGGTGTTCACTGACCCGCGTCTTCACCTTTCTAGTAGTCATCCCAACATACTTCAGATTGCAGGGGTAGGATAGGAGGTAGATCACTCACTCCGTGATGCTAAAGTTCTTTAACACCCACGGTGTCTCCGTGCCGATGTCGATTTCCTTTGTGGCGGTGGTTAGCCGGCAACACACGCAGCTGCCACATGATTCACAATTGGATCACTGGTGGTTTTAGAGTGTACCAAGGTATCCCTCAGGTTCCTACTTCGTTTGTATGCGAAGAGTGGGGGTTCCCACTTCCTGTTTCCGCTGTTTAGGATGGCCCATTTCTTTTTGATAATATTCTGGATTTTATTGGAGACGGGTGTGTATGTTGTTACGCTCCTCCTTTTCCTTCTGTGTCGTTTCCAGTAGGGCATCCCGGTTATTATTTCTCGCCCTCTTCCTTGCTCGTTTTAGCATTTTTCTGGGGTAGTGTCATTCTAGGAGTTTATTCTCAAGTTGTTCTGCCTGTATCTGGAATGTCTGTATCTCAGAGCAATTCCTTCGGATCCTCAGAAATTGACCCACCGGTAGATTTTCACGGAGAGCCCTCGGTGGTAGCTGTTGTGCATTAGTAGACTGTTCTTGTCTGTCGGTTTTGTAGGGACTTTACTGGATATCCCTTCTGATGTCAAGGTGATATCCAGATCGCGTGATTTTTGTCGATGGTGTGTGTGAATCTAAGGTGGGGTCTATGTTGTTCACCCACTCCACGAATCGTATTGCCTCATCAGTGGTGCTCCTCCAGATGACAAAAATGTCGTCTATGTACCGTTCCAGGCTCTTAATCTGAGGAATGAAGAGGTTCAAAGGGTTAAAAATGTGATCCTCCCCAAAGTGGTGGACGTACAGACACGCCATGCTCGGCATTCATGAAGCCTTGCAACCCTGACAGTGTCTCTCTTATTGCATCCTTGAGCACTTCAGCCGTTGAGGAAATGGCGAAATTCAATTGTTTATATCTGTGGAATCCAAGACGTGTGGAAAACTTTCTTATATACTGGCTTTCATCTGACAGCTGCAGTTGATGGTATCCCACGTTGAGATCTTATTTTGAGAACCATCCGGCTCTGTTGAAATAAGAGATAATATCATCCATTGTGGGCGTAATGTGTCAATGCCACTTAATGGCTTATTCAGGAGGCGCATGTCAATGCACAAACACACCTTGGCAGGCTGTTTTGGCTTTTCAGCTATGGCTATGGGGGACACCCAGGGCATTGGTCCTGATACACTGTCGATCACACCTAGGTTCTCAAGTTTGTCCAACTCCTGCTCAACCAGTGGCCTCAGGTGTAATGGCACATCATGATGGCGGAGGGCTACTGGATTGACTGACTTATCAATATGTGGCTTGACCAATGGTTTGACCAATGGGGCTTGCAGGCATCCCAAGCCACTAAATAATCCTGGAAATTGGCTTAGTAGTTCATCGACTTGGTAGGCTTAGACATTCCGGGAAAACAAGACTAGCTGTAAACCGTCTGTCGTGTGACTCACTAGTAGGGTGTCAGCTTCTGTCAACCACATAGAACGCTGTCAGGAGTTCTTGATTGTTAGACCGCACTCATAACAGTCATATGTCCTTTGAGGGGCGATAGAGTCTGACCCCCATATGTGAACATCTTGGTGTGGAACGGGGATAGAGCGGGCCTCAGCCGGAGGTGTCTATACTGCTGTATGCCCATCACATTCACTGAAACCCCAGTATCGATGAGGGCTTTGACGTCTGATACAGCAATCTCCACTACACACGTAGGCTGTGGCCTTCTTTGTCATTTCAGATCATCTGTAAATGAGATGTGCAAGACTTCCTCTTCTTCCTCCCCTGGTGAATCTTCTAGCTAGTGACCGCTCTACTGAGGGTGCCTGACAGCTCCTTGAGGTCAGAGTCCTTCTCCCACAGGCTCCAATTCCCCACTGATCACCTCAACACACTTTCGTGTAGTGGTCGACCCTACCACAGTTTGACAGGGATGCCCTTGAGCCGGACAGTCACCAGGGGGTGTTCGTCAGTGCCCCAGTATTTACAGTGAGTCTGCTGTCAGTGGGGGAGCTGGCACTGGTCTGTTTGTCTTCCCTCTCGTGTATACTACATTGGCTCACTCTAACTTTACTTTGGGAGCTTTTTCAGGTTCCTGAGTTATTGCAATGTCCCTTTCTGTGGTCCTTGCTGCAGACAGGTCGAGGGATTTAGCCATGATGACAATATTGTCTAGGCTAATGTTCAGTTGTTGTAAGATTAGGTCTTGGAGTGTTTTATTCCGACACCCTTGAATGAACTGTGCCCTTATTTCTCTCGGCTGGTCATCCGCCGTGCACGTACTGGCCAACTCGCTGAGGCATACATAAAGAGTGTCAATTAACTCACCCTCTCTTTGGCTGGTTTGGTGTAGTTTGAACCGTTCGAAGTCTGGGTTCAGTTATAGGTCAAATGCGCATTGAGGGCCCCCGCCGCCACATCGCTGTGCCGCATTCGCTGTGCTAGTGTTGGAGAGGTGTTCAAACAACTTGTACATCTCTTTCCCTGCATAGTGAAGCAATAGGGAGCACATGACTGCTTCAGCTGCTTCTCGTGTGGCAACACATTAACTGTCCAGCCTCCCCACCGTGCTCCCCATTGGGTCGCAGGCATCTCGGGGGCGATCAGCTCCCTAAGGAGTTGCAGCACACCTACCAGTATGTGCTGTGGGGGATCTGCCTTTGCTGTGGCCCTTGTGGGGGTGCTGCATTTGCATCACCAGCCATGCTTTGGCGGTGCACCAGGCAGCCTCTTCACTCTCTCAGTCACAGTGGTGCTTACTCGTACTCACACCTCACCAGGCCCAGTAAGCAGTTGGGTTGGGGCTGTAGCACGATGTTCTCTGCCCCTTCCAATGGAACATCATGAGCTTTGTCTTTGGGGTGTCTCCCTCTCCTCTGGGTAGGACTGTGCCCAGATATTAATTCTGCAGGGCCAGCACGTCCCTACCACTTCGCACAGTCTCTCGTGTCAATCAGGGCATGGCGGCACTGCAACAGGCCGAATACCTCCTCTGCGGTGCGCTGCGGACAGCGCCGATGGGGATGACAAATGTTATGTTCTTTGAAGCTTGATATAGCGCACAACTCATCCCGGCAGAGACATCTCAGCATGTGGACGGCAGGGAGTTGTACCCCAACGTGAGATGTTTCCTTACTTCCTTCTTCTCTTCATCGAGCTCGTAAGCCGCCTGCCATTCCTGCGCACTGATCGATGTTTCGTGATCCTCCATACTGGCAACCATCTCTTCCGTGTCCGGGGCCTCTCCGGGCGCTTCTTCCATGGCTGATGCCCGGCTGAGGTAGTCAGCTACCTTGTTCTGCGTGCCCGGTAAATATTCTACATCATATGTATAATCAAGCAGCTTCAGAGTCATTTTCGCTATTCTCGGGGTGGCTGTGTCATGGCCGGATGACGTCAACACTTTGATGAGTGGCTTGTGGTCCGTTTGGAGTCTGAATCTCGTGCCCCACACGAACTGACGGAATTTGTGCAACGCCCATGTGACTGCCAGCATCTCCTTTTCAATCACGCTGTACCTTTGTTCTGTCGGAGATAGCGCCCGGGATGCGAAGCTGATGGTTTCTTTGGTTCCGTCCTCCCTTTCCTGCGCTAGTACTGCCCCCAAGCCCTTGTCGCTTGCATCGGTTGTCACAATAGTCTTGCCCATGGGGACGTACCCCTGCAATGGGATGGCATGGCTGATGCAGGCTTTAATGGACTCGAATTCGGACTGGGCCTCCCTGTCCCATTCGAATTTTGTATTGTGCCTGATTAGTTCTCTCATCCTATACGTTCTTGTGGCAAAATGTCGGACAAATTTGCTATAGTACTCGGCCATTCCGAGGAATGACCGCACTTCCTCTTTGGTTGTAGGGGCCTTGGCATCTTTTATCGCCTTCACGTTTTGCTCCTTCGGTGATATGCCGTGCGTACCTATCTCGTGCCCTAGGTAGGTCACTGAGCGAGCTCCAATCCTGCACTTGCTCCACTCCGCCGTCATTCCTTTGCTTTGCAGCACTCCTAGCACTTGATGTAGTTTCCTGTCATGCTCGCCTTTGTCAGAGCCCATCACCAGGATGTCGTCTTGGAAATATTGCACTCCCGCTATGTCTTTAAACAACCTGTGCATTAACTTCTGGAAGACGGCCGCAGCGGACGCCAGGCCAAAGGGCATTCTCTTGAATTGGAAACACCCAAAGGGCGTTATGAACGCTGTGTACTTCCTGCTCGACGGGTGCAATTCTATTTGGTAGTATGCGGACGTGAGGTCTATGGTAGAAAAATAGTTGATGCCTTTGGTTTTTGCTAGCATTTCCTCTATCCTGGGGAGCGGGAACCTTTCCACGATGAGGTTTTTGTTGAGCTCCCTCAGGTCTACACAGAGTCTGACCTTTCCGTTGGGCTTTTTAACTACCACCAGGGGCGATAGCCATTCCGCGCTGTCCACTGGCTCAATGATATTTAGCTCTTCCAACTTCCGTAGTTCCTGACGCACTGCTTCACTCGTGGATATCGGTATATTTCGTACCTTGTGTACTACCGGTACAGCTCCTTCCTTAAGGACCATCTTGTGCACGAACTTGTCGAGTTTGCCTACCGTGCTCTCAAAAACCTTGGGGTACGCGGCCTTCCAGTCTTCCTCCCTCGAGAGGGGCCATTCGTCCGTCAGCAGGATCTGTTCTTTACCTCCTGGATTTAGTATGATGCCAAGATCACCTGCGTCTCTCCATCCGAGTACTGATGGGCCCTTCTCCGCTACGTACAGGGTGCACGTGGCCACCCGCCCTCTAAATTCGAACTCCAAGTCCCTGCATCCCACCAGTGGGATGGAATTCTCGGTGTACGAGATGGGTCGGATGTCCGGCGGCCACAGGTCGGGTCCTATGACTGGCACAAAGTCCTCTTCCCATATAGACTTTTGGACGATGGTCCAGGGGGACCCTGAATCTACGGCCACATGTACCTTGACGCCCCCGATGAGCATGTCGGTGCGGGGCTTGTCCCTTCGCTTCCCTGATACATCTAGGACTTGATCCTCTATGCACAACACCAGGTCATCCTCCTCTGGGTCTTCTTCATCACTCCCGTTGGTCGCGGCTGCATCAATGCACTTGACCGTGGATTTCGACCCTTTCTTCCGGCAGACCTTCTCGAAGTGACCGGTCAACCCACAGAACGAGCACCTGGCGCGGAACGCGGGGCAGCGCCTGTCCTGGGCCGTGTGCGCCGCACTGCCGCATCTGTAACACGCGAATTTCGTCCCCTGGCTGGGACGAGACATCTGCTTCCCAGACCCTCTTGTGTCCTTCCTCGGGTCTCCATAAGCTGTTTTGGGCTTGCTGGATTGTGGTGCCTCCTCGATCTTGTTGACCATTTGTCTCGGCCCACTTTCCCTTTTTGCCGCGTCTGCTCCTCTCTTCGACATTTCCGCCTTCTTGACCATCGCCACTACTTCTTTCAGGGTCGTCTCGTTCATTGCCCATAGCTTATCTTGGACCGCTCTGCTGGTAGTGTGCATTACAATTTGGTCCTTGATGTACTCATCCTGCAGGTTCCCATACCTACACGTGATCGCCAGCCGGCGTAGTGCTGCCACATAGTCGTCAATGGATTCTCCTGCCTCCTGTTTTCTCTGTTGGAAGTTATAGCGGTCTATCGAGACGCAAACTGCTGGGCGGTAATGGCTGTCCAGGTCGTCCAAGGCATTCATAAAGACATCTGTCTCCGCTGCACCTCTGTCTTTGGGCACCAGGTTCTTGAACACTCTTACCCCTTCTGGGCCTAAGTTGTGGAGCAACAGTCTCTTCTTCCTTTCGGGTTTGTATTCTCCTTCACTCTCATCTTCAAGGGCCTCAATGTAATTGAGGAAATATTCTTTCCAGTCTTCCCATTTTAGTTGGGGTTCACCTGGCCTGGTTAGAAACGGGACGGGCGCCATTAAGGCTGACGCCTGATTCGCCATTCTGGCTTCACCTCTAGGTCCTCCTTCCTGGGCCCTTCGGGTAGGCTCACCTGACGCTCCTGCGTTCTCTGCCGTGTCGCCTTGGCCCCTGGGGCTACCTGGGGTATTGTCCCTTGCAGTAGGCGCTGTCTGAGCTGCCTTCCCCCCTTCCTCTAGCTTGGGTGTGTCTCCCTTGGCTGCCAGGTTGGTGCCTGGGGGCTCCTGGGGTCTTGGGTGGCACTGACCTGCCTGGGGAGGCTGAAGTTCTGTTCCTTGCTGTGCTGCTGCGCTGCTGCCACGCCCTTGCTCCTCCTTGTAGGGTCTGTGCTCTTGCTGGGGGGCTAAACTGTTCTTTTATTTTTTTTTTTCGGTACACTGCACTTGATGGTGTCCAGGTCCCAGCCTCGTCGCCACTGTAATGTCCTTTACTTCCCCCACAGGATACACTGAGACTTGATCTTTGTACTCTCTTTATTTGCTTTTCACAGAAAGTAATGTGGAGCTAAGGGCGCCGAGCGTCTGCCAGCCTAGCGCTCCGGTCGCCAACTGCCGTTCTCCGTGTTCGCGCCTTCCGCTTTTCCTCTTGTGCGCATGCGCGACCTTGCCGCTCTAGCCTACGGCGTAACGCGTCATCGCGTGTACGCCCGTAGACTAGAGCGCATACCACAGGCAGTGTTTAGAACAACCAAGTCTTAGGGTGCTTTTTGAATTCCGCTAAGGTTGGGCACATGTGGATGTTCAGAGGAAGTTTGCTCTAATGGAGTGGGCCCAGGTGGGAAAAGGCGGAGCCTTTATATTTAGCCGTGCAAACCTGGCAAAGGCATGGAAAAGATTGTTTGTTAGGTCGCAGGTTCCTGCTTGGGACGGTAAACAACGTTTACCACAAAACGTTTTCCCTGGAGGGAATTACAACGCGGTCGTAAGAAGGACCGCATTTTAATTCCACATACCATTACTCTGCAAGTCGGAACAACGACTTGCGGAGGGGGAGAAGGTGTTGGATTTAATTTCCAACACCTTCCCTAATGTCCGCACAGACTGGAGTTGGAATAGTAAATTAGACTGTTGCAACATCCAGTGCCCCCCCTCTGCAAGTCGTTGTTATGACTTGCGGGGTAATGGTATGCGGAATTACAAAGCGGTCGTTGTAACGACCTCGTTGTAATTTCCTGCGGGGAAAAGTACTGCGGGATAACGAGGCATATTCGCTTGGGACAGAAGGAATTAGCCTGTTTTGCAGGTACTTTGGGCCAGAGCCTGACAGAGATTTGTAAGTTATACTGAGCAGTTTAAACAGGGCTCTCTTGCGAATCGGGAACCAATGTAAGGCTCTGAGTGTGGAGTCGATGGAGTCCATGGAGGCAGGTTGTTTACCATATGTGCCGTTGTGCTTTGAACAACTTACAGTTCGGACAGGATGGATGCATTGGAGGCAAAGAACAAGGCATTTCCATAGTCTGGACTGCTAATGACCAGCACCTGGGTGGGAGTTTGACGTGGGCTCAATGGGAGCCATTTAAAGATCTTTTTATGAAGACGCATGGTACCAAAACAGGTGCCACACATGGAGGATATATGGTCTCGCATTGAGAGTAGATCATCTATGATTATGCCTAAGTTTCTTGCGATTCTACTGGGCAGAGGGGTGGGGCCCAGTTCTGCCAGCAACCAGTCCTATGTTCATAGACTTTGGGCCTTGCCAAACAATAGAATATCTGTTTTTCCCCCATTGAGTTGAAGACAATTATTGAACAATCTCCCTCATACAGGTCGGAAATCTTTGTTTGACATTTTCGATCTCCTTCCCGAATGAGACGACCAACTGATAATGCCTCGAATTCAAAGGATTTAATCAGTTGGCCAAAGGGGGGCTACATATACATTAAAGAGTGTTGGGCTCAAAGAAGAACCCTCGGGAACTCCTTTGCTCAGGAAAAAAACCTGGAGTGGTAAGGACCCGTGGAAACTGTTTGGACTCTGTCTTTAAGGATGTCTATCAGCCAGTGAAGGGCTGAGCCATTGATACCTATCTGCTGCAGACGTTGTATTAGAATTGTGTATGAGATGGTATTGAATGTAACCCTGGGAGTAGTTCACGTATGAGCACTAGGCGTAGCTACGTGAAGTGCACTTCGCACTATGCGAACTACGTGACCTGCGTAGTGTACTGTGCAAAATGCTGTTCGCACTGATTGCACAGTGCCGGATGCTTGTCCGCACTGTGCAATCAATGCAAACCGCATCGTGCACAGTGCAAACGGTCGTTTTCTGCCGCACGAGTAGATTTCTACTCAAGCGGCAGCTTTCTCAACACGGACTGGTAGTTTCTCATCGCGAGCGGTCGTGAACATACGCGACCACGCGCAACGAGAAACCTGACCTCCCCGCGTGAGAATCTCACCGGGAGGTTTATTTTTCATGCTCGCGATCGGCCACTTGATGTGGCTGATCGCAAACGGTGAAAAGCCTCGCTGGGATGTCATTTTGCTCGCTCGTGGTCGCCAACTTGACATTGAGGACCGTGAGCAAGCAAAAAACTTTGCCCGCGGTTAATTGAATGCTGCTGATAGATCAAGCAAAAGACACACGATTGATGGACGGAATTCAGAACAAATCAAAACATTCACCCCCAGTCAAGAGATCTGGGTTAAATACATCATTCTTTTGCTCAACATGCCACCCCAGTTTAGACCTGGCTATATGCAAATCAGTCTTGACCCTGTGCATCAAGGGAACAATCCAGCCCCTGCCAAGTCAGGTCCTCCCTGGACCGGAAACAAGCATCCTAGGAGCGATTTCGGGGTTTCGTCCCTCATCAGCCAGGATAGCTTGAATCCAGTGGCACAGTGAGCCCGGGACCAAAGCTGGTCGTCTGTGGTCAAGAGATAATCTAATGGTGTCTACTACTACTGCAAGTAGAGCAGTCTCTGTGCTGTGAGATGGTCTAAAACCAGACTGAGAGATGACTAACAAGTTGTTATGTTATAGGTAAGCCATAAGATGTTTGTTGATATGGGCCTCCAAAGTCTTACCCAGAAGAGGGAGGAGAGATATGGGGCGAAAGTTGGTTGGGTCCTTGGGGTCAGCGGTTGCTTCTTCAAGATCAGGGTTACAGGGGCTGCTTTCTATTGCTTTAGGACCATGGTTAGGGGCAAAGATTGGTTGCATAATACATGGGGGGGAGTGGAGTGAAATGAGTTTTTGGAGGACAAGGATAAGCCGGAGAACCTGATATTGCTTTGGCTAATAATTTGATCATTTGAATTAGCGAGATGGGCTCAAAACATTCGAGTGTCACAGAGCTAGAGTGTTGTCGGCTAGCAGTGGGGGGATGGGTATGGCTTGAAAACTATTGTAAATTGTGTTCATTTTAGTTTGAAAGTGAGTTGCCAGGGTGTCACAGAAGATTTGAGATGCTGGGGGGAGGGGTGGGTCAGAGGAACAGGCGTGTGGTTGAGCAAAGGTTTTTAACATTTTAAAAAGCTCATTGGAGGAGTTGCTTGCCTGACCAATTTTCTGGACAATATATTGTTTACGAGCTGTCTTTATTTTGGCACGGTAAGAGTGTAGTGCATCTTTAAATATTTGTTTGTTAGAATTGCTTTTAGACAGCCTTCAATTGCACAGACGAACGCCAAAGTGCTTTGGGTCTGGAATATTTCTTAGTGAGTGATTTGTAGGGAGGCATAATGTCAAATGCCTGAACATGGGAGTTGTTAAACCCTACACAAGTTGAATTGATATCTAATAGGTTATCTGGTTTGAAAGTGGGGAAGGCTGCTGCGAAACAGTCACCGGTGATCTGCTTCAGGGGTCTGGTGATGGATTGGTGTGGGCCGTAGGTGTGCTGGGCACAGTGGTTAGTGGAATTAGGAAGCTGATCAGAAAGTGATCTGTCCATGTCAGTGGCAGCGGAGGGTCATTTTGCGGGAGCTTACTAGTGGAGAAAATGAGGTCTAACGTATGCCCTGCTTGATGGGTGGGGCAGTTTTTATAAGCTGTAGGAGAAGTGTGGCTTCAATGGTTAGAGCGGCAGACCCTGATGCAGAGGTCTGGCCCGGGACCAGGGTTCAATTCCCGCCTTGGCGGGTCTTGGGCTCAATTTCCGCAGATCTGATAATTCTTGCCTCTGTGCCTATTCTAATCATGGGTCCCACTCTGCAACTCTGGGCAATAGCTTGCTTAATCTCCACAATGGCCCCAACAGGGATAGGATGCCTGGCTTCACCTTGGGGGTGCCCAGGAGTGGGCACTTCACAGGGAAAAGCCAGGAAGGGTTCCACAGCGGTATGCGTACAAGCACCTGAGATACCCCTTCGGGGGTCGATTCGGTGCGATATACAAATACTACTACATTTACATTTAGCATTTCGAGATGTGTTAGCATCATAGGGACCTCGGGATCCATGATAACGTCGACATGATAATTAAAATCTCCAATCAGGAGAAAATCTTGTGTGGCAAGTACATGGGGTGCAAGTCGTTCTGTTAGATTGGAACTGAAATCCTTTTTTTTGTCCAGGAGGGCAGTAAATAGGAGCACTATTCCAGGAGTTTCCGTTTAAAGGATGCAATCTAAACACATTCAGCTCAACCCAGTTGGTAAGAAGCGCGTCAAGGATTTCGACTCTAACTAAGGCTGTCCCGAATGGCTATGGCTGTTCCACCTCCTGGCTTAAGTTCTGTGATGAAGCACAAGTCAGGTTGCATTGACGCTAGAAAATCCCAAATTTCTTCTGAGTGTTTGGGGATTGATCTAGTGTTGAAGTAAGTGCATTTGAGTGTGGGGGAGGATACTCTAGTTTGTCAAGGGCTGGGTGCCCGATTCACAGAATGAACTTAAGACTCAAGCCTAAACTTACTACTATTTTGGTATTCACAGAATGCACTTACTACTTTTGGCATTCACAGAATGAACTTACTACTTTTGGTATTCACAGAAGTTAGGATTTTGTCTTAAGTTTGTCTTAAGACAGACTTAAGACAGACTTAAGACAGACTTAAGACAAAATCCTAACTTCTGTGAATACCAAAAGTAGTAAGTGCATTCTGTGAATACCAAAATAGTAGTAAGTTTAGGCTTGAGTCTTAAGTTCATTCTGTGAATCAGGCCCTCTGTGCCTGATTATGGAAGGGAGGACTGGCTTCCTTGTCCAGTAATGTTGTTGAGCATGTGAATGTGCGTGCCTGGCTTGAGAAAGGGCCTTCAAAGGTGACAGCGAGTTGTGGTGTGCCATGTAAGCAGTTCGAATTGAGCCTCTTTAGATCATTGTTATCGTAGAAAAGTGTGGATTCTGGGACTCACCGAGGGGATGGATGTGTGGAAAATTAGATTTCGATGTGAACATTTCCGGCGCCATCTTGTACAAACCTGGGCCCGTACGAGCGGGTTAGACACCATGGCCACTTCGTACTCTGCCGATCGCCTGCACGTCTCCCTGACCTCGCTAACATCCCCGCACGCTGGCAGCCCCCATGCACACATGCCTGAACCATAAACGCATCCACAGCGCGACCCTGCCCCTGAGCCACTTCCCGTGCCGGACCCACGCACCCTTTCATCTCTTTCACACGAACAGCCCGTTTGACAACCCCTTCCCCTGCACCTGATTGTTCGATCCGATCCCAGGCCACCACCCAACCCTGCGGATACAGTTCATTGCCCCCATACTGTAGGATTTCGCCTCTCATCAAAGGAGCCGGGATTAATCAGTGTCACCACCCCATGAGACCTAACCGATTGCACACATTCCGGTTCCTGACGGAATGTTCAGCTGCGCGATAGTCATCACCTGCTGAGGTTGGGGCGGGGGACCTCCGCTGTGAATACGTGTGGGAACGAGCCTGAAGCGGGGATTCCAGAAATGTCTTACTGTGCTTCAAAGTAATGTCAGGAATTTGCTATCTTGTAATAAAGTAATGAACCACTGTATAAAATGCCAGGCCACAGAGATGCAGTTAGAGAGCACCTCAAGACAATACTCTGTTTGTCCGATCTGATGTGCTTTGCTCCAGAGAAAATAAAAACCTGTTTCCCGCTTTCAGTTTCCAGCACCCGCCTCTTTATTTGATAATTATTGAATGGTTCAGAGGCGACTAACGCCAAGCAGTGCTTGAGGATATCTAGAGAAAAACTGCTTTTCCACAATGGGCGTCCCAAACGTGGGGCCCATCAGCGACACGTGGGTCCAGTGAGAGAGTTCCTAATGACAGAGTGAACGACTGCAACGATCGGGAAGAGCTCCTGCCCGAAGGACCGTCGCCTGGCAGCCGATCATCCGACCTTCACCGGTTCAGGGCGGACCTCTCTCGAGTGATCTACGGGCCTGACTGGGAACCCTCAGGAGTGCCGCGGCAATAACGGAGAATAGAGGATGATCGGGCGCTGGAAGTGGATGTTGAGAAACTGTCCATACGGTCCGAGTAAGGTCGTGTAACACGACTCTTTTTGTTTGATTGATTGATTGTTCAGAAAATACTAGTATTACCTATTGATTGGTTCGTTTAGCCTTCGTTGCTACTCAATATATTTATTGGTTCTTTTTGAGATATTCTCTGTTTGCAAACAACGAAGAATAGAAATATTCTGTCTAGTCTTTGCAAGTAGTGAAGGATAGGTAGTGCGGACCTTTGTCCACCATTGTTTGAGATCTTCACTTGTCCGATATACGTAATGCCTATCTTCTCCCCACTGATTGGTAGTTGGTTTAGCCCGGATTGTCTATTAGAGGTAGATCATCCAGCTCCGCTGGAAGGCACCACTAATAAGGACATGTTTATGAAGTATGGACTAGTCGCCGTAGCTTATAGTAAGTTATGGCTTAAAAATACAAAAAAAGATCGAGAAAGTCAGTGGCCACTGATAGGATCTTTTGACCTTGATAAAATAGAAGTGCTAGAGATAGCCCTTCGCAAAAATAAAACCACTCCTACCATGCTTGATAGTCTCGGCATGTGGCGCAAAGAAGCAACGCAACGCAAAAAGAGAGACGAAGCGAAAACCGATAAAGAATTGCGAAAAGCCGCTCACTTGGCTGGTAAAAAGTTAGAAGAGGAAATAAAGGAAAGAGAAAAAGCTAAAAAGGAATGAGAATCAGAAACCTCAGGACAATGCCCTGTTAGAACACCCTCAATAGGAAGATGGAACCGGAGCCTTTTATTTAGATTCCGGGATGGAAGCGTTGTCAACTTGCTAAGCTTCACCCTTGGCTACAACAAAAGTTTAGAAGAGCTGGATTGTCCCTGCTCCGTAGGTGGGAAACAAAGTTTGTTGCACTATTTCTTTTTCTGTGGCCACTACAAATTATATACTCGTCATTATTTAATGCCGATTCTCCGCAAACACAATTTAAGGGATTTTAATTTGGCATTGAGGTTCCTACAAATGTTGTCAACAGACGAGACCATTTACACTGTAAGATGTTTTATAAAAGTCTGTGTAAGATCAAGGGCAAGCATGGAACAAACGTAATGGACAATGGTATTGTACTTGAACGCATATTGCACTATATCACTTTGACACAATTTGCATTAAGAAACATTTATATGCGTGTTTGGATCTGTATGACTATTTCAGGTGAAATGCACATTGCACTTTACCATTCTGATATAATTTGCACAAAGAAACAACTATATGTGTGTTTGGATCTGCATGATTATTTTAGGAGTAGATACATTGAAATTTATGGTACAAATTAGACTAATGGACCAATGTTTTTCCTCATATGTAGTATGCACTTTATGATATTTATGCTGCTCAAAACCCAATAGGAAATTTTGCTTTTAACTTTTATACAGGTTTTTATGTGTTTTAATGTGTTTCATTCTGTATGTACTTTTATGGATGTATCAAAACTCCAAATAAAGATCATTTGAATTGAATTGAATTGAATTGAACACCCTCAGTGCTTTACCCTGAGCTTCCATCAAAGCAAAGGGCAGACGATGATTTACTCCTTGGTCCCCCAATCATCTATATGCCCCCTCCTTATGCCCCCACCCATCCTTTAGTACAGCACCTACAACCTCAGAGCTTAAATGAAGGTAGCGCCAGAGCCTCGGTAATCCACGGCCTCTGCGCCGACCGAGCCTCTCGTGCTAAACCTTGTATCAAAAGAAGCCTCAGATAAACCCGAAATGAAAGAAAAAGAGTCAGCAAGAATTCCCTGTTTGAACAAAAATGAACGAGCGGGCATTGATAAAATAGTTAAAACATTAGTGGATCGAAAAGAGACGGAAGAATATATATCGGACATATGTAACTCGTATGCCGACAGTCATAAACAACATTTTATTGTACGCTTTTGCTATCATACTCTCACGGCATACAAAGAAAGGTATAGTGATAAAGGACCCGAACGCCTTGCAACTCTGTATAGGAAGATAGATATCGGGGATGAGAGTGAGTGTGATGTGGCGCAACTTTTCTCATACACTTTAGAAGTCTTCCGCCCCCTCACAGAACAAGGACAAATAACCAAAGGCGCAACCCCTGTCACGACCGAGCCCCCGGCAGAAAAGTTAGACACTATGATGCCCATAAAGGAAGCTGCTCCCTACTGGGTCCCCCCACGAGGTCAGGGAACGCATGATGATATAAACCACCAGGACGCTAAAGGAAGGGTAGTGTACAATTGGGTATACCAACCCTGGGATAGACAAGATATCCTGACCTTCCATAAATCCTTGCCAGACTTGCGAAAGAACCACACTGCCTTTTACACGGAATTAGGTACCGCCTTAGGATCGACAATCATGACCCTAGCCGACATAGACTTGTTCTTTGGGTTATGTCTGCCAGCTGACGTGTGGAAGCAAATTCGCAAAGTCGACCACCTTGAGCTGTTTGGACATACCTGGGGACAACTCAATGTCATAGACAAACAACGAGATCCTGGACAGAAACCCCTGAAAGCTATATTGGAACTCCCAGAGAAAATTGTGCAGAACATAAAGACTCTAATCCCCGAGAAAAAGGTAGACTGGTCAATAGTAACAGCTTGCCGCCAGAAACCCCAAGAAGATGTCTCCGAATATTTCTCTCGGTTCGAAACGGTGTTCTCCGATTACAGCAGTCAGGACATGACTACTGCAACCGGACATCACTTATTCGTGCAGAATTATGTTAAGGGTCTGTTGCAGGAAGTTTCACAGAAACTACAGACCAGCGAGAGTAGGCCAACATTATTTCCCTACTGGGTCAACCCCTTACCGCTTCACTCCTGGAAGCATTGGCTGCAAATTTTAAGCGTAAGAGTGTTTACTTACGCCCCATCACACTTTGTATCTCATGGATATGTGTGATACTGGTGTTTTAGCGACACCACCCCCAATTATTTGTGATAATCACAATAATGGTACCACCAGTGCCATTACACTTTTGCCGACTGTAGTCTACCCACTGAGCACTGTAGATTCGGCATTCTATGTATATGACTATGTGGCGAAGACGCCTATTTGACTCTCCTCTTCTTACTAGTTTTGTCTATGTCTTCAATGTTGTCGGTACAGGCATATATGAGAAGGGAATCCCCTCTCAGACTTAGAGAAACACCTTAGTGAGTGTAACACATAGCCTGGATTATACTCCTTTTTATCCTGCACTACACTCTATTTTAAAAAGGTCCTGGGGAAAGCCAGATTTAGTTTAAGGCACTGGCTGAAACATGTCGACCAACTGATGGATGTAGGAGGTAGTAACTCGCCTCCCTTAAACATCCCCAAGCCTTATTTTAACCGCTGACGGGGGCCCAGTTATTAAAATGTAATTTACCCTCGGGTACTGGGACCCTCGCCAAGCTGTTTTAACTCACAATTCACTTTACATCTCACACTGCACTCTCAGTAAAATACCAGCTCCGCTGTAATCAGGCCTCGCAGCACACAGGGGACGCATTAGGTGCCACTGTGGTGGGCCCGATGATGAAGCATGCCACCAACTAGGTTGGTGGGTGAGGGCTTCATGAACTCACCAACGAGGTGCTCATGACAAATCTAATCAGAGTCCTTACAATATTGGTCATATTTAAGCTAGTCTCTTTTGATAACACATATAAACTACGGGGACTCGGACTAGCTTTCTAGTCCTCTCTCTCTCTCTTGAGACGCGCATACCAGTACTATGAACACCAGAAGAATGAAAATGATAGAGCCTCAGAGAAAAAGAAGAAAGACTTAAAGGAGCGAGTCATGATAGCTCAGTTGCAAGGAGTGAATTTAGGGAAAGAACCCTACAAAGGAAACTACCAGCAAATTGTTCCTAGAAACTCACCCCCCTAGAAATAATGCACCTGCACCCTACACTGGACGTAGAGATTTAGGTGAGAACCAATGTGCATTCTGCAAAGAATACGGACATTGGACGTCTCAATGCCCGGTCCTGCTGGAACTAAGTAGGAACAAAGAGACAAGAGACTTATCGAACAGACCAGGAAATAGAGGACGCGGACGAGGGTACACAAACGACACTAGTGACGAAAGGCCCGGTAGAGTGAACGCTGTTGACCGTCCCCGACAGAACCAATACCAACAATCTGACTACGACAACGCTTATGACTTTGCATAGGACTGCCAAGGGCAAGGGAGGGATCAAGCCGAGCTCTATGTTGACCAGCAAGGCCCTTATGTCACCGCTAAGGTCCTAGGCACAAAGTCTCCATTTTTGGTAGACACAGGAGCAACAGTCCAAACGACTGATTCCAAGGGCACCCTTGTCTGGCTCACAAGTGACATCAATAGGTTTTGATGGTACGCCCTCCACTAATCCCTTGTCCAAACCAATCCCTTTTGATCTGGAAGACAATATCACCGACACGACATTCCTTCTCTCCTCCAATACCCCCGATGCCATCATGGGTCTTGACTTGCTGAAGCATTTTCGAGCAACTATTAGATGCTCACCCGACGGAGTCCGAGTCATTCTATACGACAATCCCAACCTGCTCAGACCTTGTCCCGCACGACACATGTACTCCATAACTAACGCCGACATGTCCCTGCTTGACACCTTACCTCGTACTTATGGGCAAAGGCTGACTCAGACGTAGGACGGATGATGATAGACCCAGTGCATGTGACTGTACGACAGGACGCGACACTACCGAAAATACCGCAGAACAAAATATCACCGAAGGCGAGAAAGCAGTGGTAGAAATTACCCAGTCCATAGTGAATGCAGGAGTGGTAGAGGAAGTAGTGAGCAACATTTGCAACAGCCCTATCTTACGATTATCAAAAATCAAGGAGAGGGAGATGAGAAAGCGTACCGCTTCATCATCGACCTACGAGAAATTAACAAAATAGTTGTGCCACAGTACCCCGTAGTCTCTGACATCACCACCATTTTGACCCTGATCCCGTCCACTACCACCACATTCACTGTGATTGACCTTAAAAATGCTTTCTTCTCCATACCCATCTACCCAGACAGCCGCTACCTTTTCGGATTTACCCTAAAATCCCGCTCATATAGATTTTGTAGAGCACCCCAAGGGTACACCGAAATCCCAAGCATTTATAGCCAGGCACTCTAGAGACAGTTAGATGCAGTTCAGTTACCGGACGGAGTGGTGTTGATACAGTATGTAGATGACATTCTTCTAGTGGCTGACACCACTCCACTTGCAGTCACCGCCACCATCCAGCTCCTACATTTCCTTGCAGAGAATGGTCACAAGGTTTCCTGAAAGAAATTACAGTTTTGCAAACCCCAAGTGACATACTTAGGCCACCTCTTATCTAAAGAAGGGAGGAAACTCACGCCTGACAGAATCCAGACCATTTTGGAAACCTCCATCCATAAGAACCAGAAGCAAGTCCGCTCTCTGGTAGGCCTCACCTCATTATGTCGACAGTAGTTACCGAACTTCAGCCTCATTGTTAAACCCCTACTTCCCTTCTGGCCAAAGATGTTCCCTTCCCACTCCCTTGGACCCCCGAATGCCAAACTTCTTTCAAAGAATTACGAGACGCCCTTTGTTCAGCACCCGTTCTAGGAACCCCAGACTACTCCAAACCCTTCTCCCTCTACACCCACGAGAGAGAAAGATGTGCATTATCTGTCCTAACGCAATCCATCGGCCCCAAACAACACCCTTGTGCTTACTTCTCTGCCACTCTTGACCCCGTAGCCAGAGCTTTGCCAGCTTGCCTACGAGCTGTAGCAGCTGCCGCTGTCTCGATACGACAGAGTGAGGAAATTGTACTTTCAAACCCCCTTACGGTATTAGTACCCCATGCTGTTGACACCCTCCTGAATCAGACCAAGACCCAACACCTGACTAGCGCCCGATTGACTGGATTCAAACTAACTCTATTGGCACCACACATTACCCTGAAGCGATGTACCAATTTGAACCCGGCTACCTTGTTACCACTACCTGAGAATGACCCCAATGTCACTACCCTGCATGACTGTGTGACCCTCACTGACGAACAGACTAAGAGTAGGGTAGACCTCTGAGACACTGCCTTCCCAGAACCTGACGGAGAGCTATGGGTAGATGGCTCATGTATCAAACTCCCTGACTGCACCACCTCATCTGCATATGCTGTTACCACTGCCCGAACTGTTATTGAAACAGCCTGCATTACCCAACGATCCGCACAGGTGGCAGAACTGGTTGCCCTCACATAAGCGTGTATTTTAGCAGCAGGGATGACAGCAAACATATACACGGACAGCCAGTATGCCTTCGGGGTGGTTCACCATTTTGGGCTTCTATGGAGAGAAAGGGGATTCCTGACCTCACACGGCACACCGATCTTACACGGAAATCTAGTCTCCGCCCTGACTGAAGCAGTCCTCCTCACCAAGCAAGTGGCAGTAATCAAATGCCAAGCACATAAGAAAGTGACGGACATTGTAGGACAGGGAAATGCACTGGCTGACATCACTACCCGAGCCACGGCCGAAAACAGAACGAGAACACGAATGTACGTGACCGGGTCACAAGCAGCGAAATGGACAGACGCTAGGGAGACTATAAGAGATATCCAACTGACAAGTATGCCACATGAATTGACTGAATGGGCACGGGTGGGACTAAAAGACGATGAAGGCTGCTGGAGGACGAAAGACACAGACAAATGGTTGGTACCTAACGCTTATCTGATCCCCATATTGACCATGGCACACTTACCCACACACATAGGATCTGCCCCATGACTGAACTGATTACTAGAGTATGGCACAACAACAAAATATCAGATTCAGCGAAACGCTTAGTCCAGCAGTGCATGATATGCCTACAGCACAACCCGGGGAAAGGGACAGTAGTGCCCCGGGGAGGGTTTGGGGTCCCTGACCATCCCTTCGAAATCATCCAAATGGATTACATTCAACTAGAGAGGTGCCATGGTCTAAAATACGTACTAGTGATTGTGTGCGTGTTTAACAAATGGCTGGAAGCTTACCCCGCTCGTGACAATACCACCATCGCTACTGCCAAGGTGTTATTGAAAGAGTTCTTCCCACGCTATGGCCTTTGTCGGATTTTGTGGAGCGACAATGGCCCCCACTTCGTAGCCGAAGTTATCCAACTCATGCTGAAAGGGTTGGGTGTAAAACAAAAAATTTCACGCAGTTTTCCATCCCCAATCTGCAGGCCTGGTAGAAAGACGTAACGCCACACTAAAACTGAAGCTAGCGAAGATAGTTGCCACCACAGGACTGAAATGGCCTGATGCCCTCCCACTGGCATTGCTATCAATGCGCTCCACTCCAACCAAACACCACCTGACTCCGTACGAAGTTGTCTTTGGCCGGCCTATGAACATATGACCTGCGCCGAAGCCAACATCCATCCATGATGTCCCGAACATCCTAATGTCTGATTATCTGCACAATTTAACAAAACCACTAACTGTTATCCACCAACAGGTGCAGCAAGCCATACCAGACGCATCCAGGGGCCCCGGACACGACATCCAACCTGGCGATTATGTCCTAGTCCGAAACTTTCAGCGAGGAAAGAGCCTGGAACCCAGGTGGATGGGCCCCTAGCAAGTCTTGATCACCACCCGAACTGCACTTCGAGTGGAAGGAAAAAGAAATTGGCTACATGCGCACCATTGTCGGCGGATATCCTCAACCCTGACGACGACCGAAAATGTGGACACCCAAGAAGAGCTCCTGACGAGAGACCGACCTGCCCTAAGCTGTTACAGCAAAGAAGGAACACCACAGCGGATCAAGCAATTAGCACCACTGCTTCAACAGTCCCATAAAGTGTTCAGTATCATGTGCTGTTAAACCTCCGAGACCTGCTGTGGTTAGGTCTCACTGGATTCCCAGACAAAGCTTGAAAAAAAGGGCGTAGAGGCAGCACCAGTTATGAAGTAATTCACAAAGGCAAAGTATTCTGAAAATAAGTTCTTCTTTTTATTGATCTTTTTGTTTAGGGGTGCACAGGACAGCCAACGCATTTCGCTCCCCACCTTGGGAGCTCCATCAGGGCAAAGTCAAAAAGGATATTACACAAACAGTAATATACTGGTCTAGGCCAGGCAGGCAGTATAAGGCTCAGTCAGAGTCCCAATAGACATACAGTAAACAAAATCAAGAGAATCGCACGCAAGTTAGTGCAGGAACTGAGCGCAATGTGGACCAAATCGCGTAGGATCAGGTTCCAAGGCAATTGGAATGTATGGAGGCAACAAGAATATGGGGTTCTAAAAGAAATTTTTCCTGGATAGAGATGAGGTCTTTCTTGAAAAACTTGGCAGACCTTAATAAGCTGCCAAGCCCACTCATTCTCAAAGACGAATATCGTCCTCTGCGAGTCCCCCGTGTCAAACGCCCTAAGCTGTTACCCAGAAACAGAGACACTTGAATTGGCAGAATTTCCCGATCCCACTGTGCCATCCAGAAAAGGGTACAACTTGCGACGAAAGGAGAGTGCTTCGGCCAAGCAGACCACTAACAAAGTCAAAAATCTCAGAGCAGTAGCTAACACTACAAAGGCTACAAGGAGAGACGCCAGACAAAGTATGCGGTCCTGCCAGTCACCGAGTCTCTTGAAGGTGATGGAAGATCCCAGACGGCCGAAGGCTCACCCTAAAGACCCCAAGACTGCCAAGCTGCATAGCACAAAGACAATTGCACTTTTCATTGCATCCCTCATCTGACTCCTGCTGATGGTCACAGTTTGAATCATGGAAGAAAGTGCTCCCACTCACAAGACAATGATACCCACTATGCAGCCCACCACCAAGAAAGAACATTATCTGGTCTCACTGTCACCCCACCTCTGAGAACGACGCAAAGAATTTTGGAATAATTCATTTGTACAATTGCTGCATCAACACAACCTTGCTGCCAATGCCACGAACTGTTGGATCTGTGGGCTGCTACCTCATGCAACTGAACACTCTATCCCCTTGATCCCTTCACCTTTCTTTGTTCATGGATCCTGCCTTGCTTGGCTAATACTCCAACAAGGGAGCTACAAGGACAATGCAACATCTGGTGAAACAATTGCACAGTTCTACAATGAGTTCTGGCTGAACAAAACAGGAAAAAACCTCTGCTCGTATTTGCCCTCTGACGTCAAAAACCACTTTTCAAATGAACATCCCGGAAAAGGAACGAATCGAAATGCAAGTGTTCAACAATCCAGCCAGACCCACCTTCTCATATCTGCGAAAACTGACTGCTGCAACTCTGACTGTGGCCCTATCTGTGGTGAACGTCTCAGGTCTTGTTTGCATTGAAGGCCATGGGACGAAAATTGTGCGCCACAGCTCCTGGCCCATAAAAAGGACTTTGAACACTGCCGATCCTCCTTCGTTTGTTGCTTCACCAAATATGTACTTTATCTGCGGTACAAAAGCTTACACCTGGCTCCCAAAGGGCTGGGGGGCACTTGCTACATTGCCTTTGTCCTTCCACCAACATACGTGGCACCAGCAAATCAGCACAGACAGAAATGCTCAGAAGTCACAGAGCAAGCAGACTCCACCGCATCACAGTTCCTTGATGCAGCAAAAGGACTCATTCCACTTTGGAGTCTGATGGCAAACAGTCGAGCCATCCGACATCTGACCCAAGCAGTCGAAACAGCATTAAACATTACAGCTGGCATCCTCACCAACAACACAGCTGAACTACAGGCGGTCAGCCTGGTGGCTCTACAGAACCGTCTTGTCTTAGACGTAGTGCTAGCGGATTGTGGAGGACCATGCCGCATCATCGGAGCCAGCTGCTGCACCTTCGTACCGGATAATTCACAGTCAGTTTACAAGGCAATCGAACACCTTCACAGATTGGCATCAGAGATCCACCAGGAGCAAGAAGGCTGGACACTGGGAAGCTGGTTTTGGAACACTTTGAAAGACTGGGGCTCGAAACTGTTGATGATAACATTGGTACTAGTCTTTATAATATGTGTTTGCTGCCTGGGGATACAATGCATACCGCCTCTGTGTTCTCTTTTCATGAACTCTATTTGCCCTAAGACTTTGGACACTAAATCTGAACATGTGAAAGCCTTGCATGACATAGAGATACAAAATATGATGGGTATTAATGTAAATTGACAAGCTGGCTTAGACATGTTCAAAGGGTACACTGTGGAAAATTAGATTTCGATGTGAACATTTCCGGCGCCATCTTGTCCAAACCTGGGCCCGTACGTGCGTGTAAGCGGCAGCCATCTTAGACACCTTGGCCACTTCATACACTGCCTATC
Organism: Lissotriton vulgaris; assembly: GCF_964263255.1. NCBI lineage: Eukaryota > Metazoa > Chordata > Amphibia > Caudata > Salamandridae > Lissotriton > Lissotriton vulgaris. The sequence goes on along the minus strand of NC_141699.1, from coordinate 7,156,580 downwards.
GCCTGCATGTCTCCCTGACCTCGCTAACATCCCCCGCACGCTGGCAGCCCCCATGCACACATGCCTGAACCATAAACGCATCCACAGCGCGACCCTGCCCCTGAGCCACTTCCCGTGCCGGACCCACGCACCCTTTCATCTCTTTCACATGAACAGCCCCTTTGACAACCCCTTCCCCTGCACCTGATTGTTCGATCCGATTCCAGGCCATCACCCAACCCTGCGGATACAGTTTATTGCCCCCATACTATAGGATCTCGCCTCTCATCAAAGGAGCCGGGATTAATCAGTGTCACCACCCCATGAGACCTAACCGATTGCACGCATTCCGGTTCCTGACGGAATGTCCAGCTGCGCGATATTCATCACCTGCTGAGGTTGGGGTGGGGGACCTCTGTTGTGAATACCTGTTGGAACGAGCCTGAAGTGGGGATTCCAGAAATGTCTACTGTGCTTGAAAGTAATGTCAGGAATGCGCTATCTTGTAATAAAGTAATAAACCACTGTATAAAAGGCCAGGCCACAGAGATGCAGTTAGAGAGCACCTCAAGACGATACTCTGTTTGTCCGATCTGACGTGCTTTGTTCCGGAGAAAATAAAAACCTGTTTCCTGCTTTCCAGTTCCAGCGCCCGCCTCTTTATTTGGTAATTATTGAATGGTTCAGAGGCGACTAACGCCAAGCAGTGCTTGAGGATATCTAGAGAAACACTGCTTTTCCACAGATGGCTCCAGAGCTGATAAACTCTTTCTAAACACGGCCTTGATGGCGGCCAAAAGAGACATTGCAGCGAACTGGCTGAGCTCAACCGCTCCCACCATGGAACGTCGGCGCAGGGGGGGTGGACTGGTGTACTCCGCAGGAGTGACCTTGTATGAGGCAAGGGGATGCCCGAAAAAGTTTCGCAGAGTGTGGGGCAAATGGGTGGGGATGATAGAAGACTGACATTTCCGTTGAGCAACCAGGGGCTAGAGTGGGTGCTGCTATGTCCTTCCCTTACGTGTTGGGTCATGTACGCTGGTGTAATACTGTCATATTTCTGCTTTACACTGATATGTGTTCAACTGCTGGTCTGCTGTTCTCTTTTGTTGCTCTCGTAAAATCAAAAAAATTGATTATCAAAAAAAAGAAAAGTGTGGATTGTGGAGTTATACCTGTGAACGGAGATGCAGGGTTCCTGGCGACGGTCGGGTGCGGACGGGAGCAGACGGGCTTGCCTTTTGCATGTCTTAGGCGCACCTTCGGAGTGCCGGCGGTGCGCGTCCGCTGCGTCGGACCCGTAATGGGGCAAGGATTTAAACTCTCTCCTGCACCGAAAAGTCAGCAGCCTCCCTTGCGGCGCCGGAATCCCAGCGCGATCGACTTCACGTGACTACCGCATCTTGGTCATGGGAGGAGTCACTGAGTCCATAGCACCCGACTGCACAGAGAGTTGGCTGGGTCCGGCTATCATCTGCTTGTGGAAACTTTGTCAAAGAACAAGGGAAACCCAAAGGAATATCACTAGGGACCTTGGGCAGTTACGTATTTCAAAGGACAGTGGTCCCTAGTAGTTCAGGGGTTAGGCGGAATTGATGGACATACACTCAATAGTCAGTATGACCTTTGTCCAGCAGGACAGGTTTTTATTTCAAGAGATAATGAAAACATAAAGGGATTTTTTTACAAGGTGGGTACAACCAGTAACCCACAGGGGACAAGACACAACAGGGGGGTAGACTTGACGTAACAAGGGCGGTCTGTGTTAGTATCTCAGTGAACAGACAATTGTGAAGTACAGAGCATCATTGTAAACAATTTACTGTTTGTAGGGTACATATGATGCTACTATGTCGACGGCGTTTCGATGCCTACACACAGATACATGGCATCATCTTCAGGACAAAGAAATGATTAGTTTGTCTTGAAAGCATAACAGTTTGTAGGGCCGAAATTGCGGTCCACAAAGCGGTCTGTTATGCAGTACTTAAGCTTTTAGAATCAAAGCAAGTGAAGAGTTTGGGAGCACAATGGTAACCAAACCAGGGCAAGGGAGCCTCTACATACGAGACCGGACCAATCGCGTCTCATTCCTGGTTTGGCCGCTCCTCGTATACACAGGATACAGAATGGCGGGTTACCATTGTGCTCCCAAACTCTTCACTTGCTTTGATTCTAAAAGCTTAAGTACTGCATAACAGACCGCTTTGTGGACCGCAATTTCGGCCCTACAAACTGTTATGCTTTCAAGACAAACTAATCATTTCTTTGTCCTGAAGATGATGCCATGTATCTGTGTGTAGGCATCGAAACGCCGTCGACATAGTAGCATCATATGTACCCTACAAACAGTAAATTGTTTACAATGATGCTCTGTACTTCACAATTGTCTGTTCACTGAGATACTAACACAGACCGCCCTTGTTACGTCAAGTCTACCCCCCTGTTTTGTCTTGTCCCCTGTGGGTTACTGGTTGTACCCACCTTGTAAAAAATCCCTTTATGTTTTCATTATCTCTTGAAATAAAAACCTGTCCTGCTGGACAAAGGTCATACTGACTATTGAGTGTATGTCCATCAATTCTGCCTAACCCCTGAACTACTAGGGACCACTGTCCTTTGAAATATGTAGAAACTTTGTGGCACACATTGCCCATCGTCGTCGCCAGGGTACCGTGGGAACCCCTGGTCACACCTGCAGCCGCTTGTACGCCATTCTTGCACACTGACACCAATCGGCGAAGAACATGTGCGGTCTACATCACAATTATTTTTAATATATAACATCTGACCTTGCCTAGATAGAGGATGTCGGATAATAGTATCTGGGGCAGTGAGCTACCACTGGAGAGTTCGGGTAGATCCCTACACCAGCCTTCCTTTTGGCTCAGTCAGAGCTTGACTTGGCTTGCCAGACTTTTTGCAAATCGTTATTGTTGGAGAAGTTGCCTGGTCCTCATTAATCTAAAAAAAAAAAAAAATGAATTAGCTAAATGCAAAAATATTTTTTGGTCTCAAAAAACGCACACTGCCATAGTACTGCGTGGCACTCAAGAAAACGACTTTGTGCGTGGATGTACTACTTAGGAAAGGGCAGAATGCTGTCGCTCACAGTGAAGTCAGCCAATGGCTGCATTGGGCTGACCCATTGCCCCATTCTGTATGCTGTAGCGGGTGGAAGAAAAATGCAAATGATACAATAGCTGACCAATGGTTGAAGAGGGTTGGCTGAAATCCCATACAAGAAAATACATCTATAATTTTAGGGAAATAAAAACACCTCAGGTAATACCAGACCTAAAAAGCAAATACACTAGTAACAGAACTCAACTGGGTACCAGAAATGAGCAACTATTAGCCAAGACAAAATAGCAGACTTCATCTGGGCAAGAGGAAAAGAAACACATGTGTATAGCGAACAGAGCCAGAAAGGAAGCAAGCGGAGTGCTGTATTGGTGAGGCAGGGAGGGCTGGGCTGCAGCCCGTGACAGGCCCAGTATTAGTGAGATATGAAGGTCTGAAGCCTGTATTGGTGAGGCAGGGAGGGCTGGGTTGCAGTCGGTGACAGGCTAGTATTAGTGAGGCAGGGAGGGCTGAAGCCTGTATTGGCGAGGCAGGGAGGGCTGGGCTGCAGCGAGTGATTAGTGAGGTTAGAAGGGCTGGGCTGCTGCCAGTGTCAGGTTAGTTTTGGTGAGGCAGGGAGGGCTGAAGCTGGTATTGGTGAGGCAGGGAGGGCTGAAGCTGGTATTGGTGAGGCAGGGAGGGCTGGGTTGCAGCCGGTGACAGGCTGGTAGTGGGATGACAGTCGGAAGGGCTGGACTAAGGCTTCAGACAGGTTGGCATTGGTGCTGCGGCATGGGGGCGGGACCCCAGCCTGTGACAGGGAAGCATTAGTGCTACTGGCAGGGGGCGTGGCCTCATCCTGTGACAGGCTGGCATTGGTGTTGCATCCAGGGGGCGTGGCCTCATCCTGTCACAGACTGGCATTGCATCCAGGGGGCGGGGCCTCAGGCTCTGACAGGCTGGCATTGGTGAGACGGGGAGGGCTGGTCTCAGCCTGTCACTGGCTGGCCCCGCCCTGTAATGCACAGGCTCTGAGCAGAAGCAGGCAGACAGAGCTCTATTGTGCCTGTGGATCAGCAGGCTGACAGCAGCAGGAGATCCCCCCCCGGCCCCCACCGGACTGCAGCATCATGAGCACGGGCATCAGGTACAAGAGCAAGCTGATGAAACCAGGTGAGCGGGGTGTGGGGGCGCTCTGAGGGGTGGGGGCAGTCTGCGAGGGGGTAGCGCTGTCTGCAGCCGAGCCTCACCGCCTCCTCTCTCCTTCCTCCCCCCTGCCTGCCTCTGATGATGATGATGATGGGCGCCCTCCCTGGACCACGGGATGTCTGTACCTGCCGCCGCCCCCACCTCTCTTCCACCCCCAGCGGATGAAAAGGAGGTAGGACCCTGCTTCTTTCTGTCATTTGGGGGCGACGCTCCGGTGCGTGCCGGCTGCAGACCGTGCGTGTGTGCGTGGGCGTGTGTGCGTGTAGCCTCTGGCAGTCATGTGTGTCACACCCGTGTACCCGCGTTTGTTGCATCTGTGTGTATCAGAGCCAGGATCATTATTCGCAGTATGTCTCTGTGTGTTACACCCCGGGGTGTCTTGTGACACAGCGGATCTGTGTTTAACATGCTGCATACATGCGTATGTATATATCTGTCCTTCTCCGTTGCATCAAAAGCTAACCCGCAGGAAGATGTGTTGCGCCCATGTGTGCATGTATGTGGGTGTCGCGTCTCTGTGTGAGAGAGACAACTGCGTGTTTTTGTGTGGTGCATCTGTGCTGTGTGTATGCGTTTGTATGTGTAAGAGAGAGACAGACAGACGGTGGTCCGCTCACAGATGCCGGCGCCGTGTGCATTTGTGGCGCATTTGCGTTGTGTGTCTGTGTGTGGGAGAGGGAGGCGGAGGTCCACCCATTGAAGCCGGCGTGTGCACGTGTGATACATCTGTGCTGTGTGTCTGTGTGTATGTATGTGGGAGAGAGGCGGAGGTTCACCCACTGGTCCTGCTGTGTGCATGTGGGGCACATCTGTGCTGTATGTGTGTGTGAGAGAGAGGCTGTGGTCCACCCCATGAAGCCGGCGTGTGCATGTGTGGTGCATCTTGCTGTATGTGTGTGTGAGAGAGGCTGTGGTTCCCCCACTGGTGCCGGTGTGTGCTGCATGTGTGGTGGTACGTCTCAGCTGTGTGTCTGTGTGTGAGAGGTGAGAGAGAAAGGCAGAGGTCCACCCACTGGTGCCAGTGTGTGCATGTGTGAGCCACCTCTGCTGTGTGTCTGCGTGTGTGAGAGAGAGGCAGAGGTCCACCCACTGGTGCCAGTGTGTGCATGCGTGAGCCACCTCTGCTGTGTGTCTGTGTGTGAGAGAGGCGGAGGTCCTCCCACTGGAGCCGGTGTGCATGTGTGGTGCATCTGTGCTGTGTGTCTGCGTGTGAAGAGAGAGGTGGACGTTCACCCACTGGTCCTGCTGTGTGCATGTATGGCGATCTGTGTTGTGTGTCTGCGTGTGTGTAAGAGATGCGAACGTCCTTCCACGGATGCTGGTGTGTGCAAGAATGCTGCACCTCTGCTGTGTGTCTGTGTGTGTGAGAGGCCGAGGTCCACCCACTGATGCCGGTGTGTGCATGTGTGGTGCACCTCTGCTGTGTGTCTGTGTGTGAGAGAGAGGCAGGGGTCCACCCACTGGTGCCAGTGTGTGCATGTGTGGTGCATCTCTGCTGTGTGTCTGTGTGTGAGAGAGAGGCTGTGGTCCCTCCACTGGTGCTGGTGTGTGCATGTGTGGTGCACCTCTGCTGTGTGTCTGTGTGTGAGAGAGAGGTGGAGGTCCACCCACTGATGCCGGTGTGTGCATGTGTGGTGCACCTCTGCTGTGTGTCTGTGTGTGAGAGAGAGGCAGGGGTCCACCCACTGGTGCCAGTGTGTGCATGTGTGGTGCACCTCTGCTGTGTGTCTGTGTGTGAGAGAGAGGCAGGGGTCCACCCACTGGTGCCAGTGTGTGCATGTGTGGTGCACCTCTCCTGTGTGTCTGTGTGTGTGAGAGAGGCCGAGGTCCACCCACTGATGCCGGTGTGTGCATGTGTGGTGCACCTCTGCTGTGTGTCTGTGTGTGAGAGAGAGGCAGAGGTCCACCCACTGGTGCCAGTGTGTGCATGTGTGGTGCACCTCTGCTGTGTGTCTGTCTGTGTGAGAGAGAGGCTGTGGTCCCCCACTGGTGCCGGTGTGTGCATGTGTGGTGCACCTCTTCTGTGTGTCTGTGTGTGAGAGAGGTGGAGGTCCACCCACTGGTGCCAGTGTGTCTCTGTGTGGTGCACCTCTGCTGTGTGTCTGTGTGTGAGAGAGAGGCAGAGGTCCACCCACTGATGCCGGTGTGTGCATCTGTGGTGCACCTCTGCTGTGTGTCTGTGTGTGAGAGAGAGGCAGGGGTCCACCCACTGGTGCCAGTGTGTGCATGTGTGGTGCACCTCTCCTGTGTGTCTGTGTGTGTGAGAGAGGCCGAGGTCCACCCACTGATGCCGGTGTGTGCATGTGTGGTGCACCTCTGCTGTGTGTCTGTGTGTGAGAGAGAGGCAGAGGTCCACCCACTGGTGCCAGTGTGTGCATGTGTGGTGCACCTCTGCTGTGTGTCTGTCTGTGTGAGAGAGAGGCTGTGGTCCCCCACTGGTGCCGGTGTGTGCATGTGTGGTGCACCTCTTCTGTGTGTCTGTGTGTGAGAGAGGTGGAGGTCCACCCACTGGTGCCAGTGTGTCTCTGTGTGGTGCACCTCTGCTGTGTGTCTGTGTGTGAGAGAGAGGCAGAGGTCCACCCACTGATGCCGGTGTGTGCATCTGTGGTGCACCTCTGCTGTGTGTCTGCGTGTGTGAGAGAGAGGCAGAGGTCCACCCACTGGTGCCGGTGTGTGCATGTGTGGTGCACCTCTGCTGTGTGTCTGTGTGTGTGAGAGAGGCAGAGGTCCACTCACTGGTGCCAGTGTGTGCATGTGTGGTGCACCTCTGCTGTGTGTCTGTGTGTGTGAGAGAGGCAGAGGTCCACCCACTGGTGCCGGTGTGTGCATGTGTGGTGCACCTCTGCTGTGTGTCTGCGTGTGTGAGAGAGAGGCTGTGGTCCCCCACTGGTGCCGGTGTGTGCATGTGTGGTGCACCTCTGCTGTGTGTGAGAGAGGTGGAGGACCACCCACTGGTGCCGGTGTGTGCATGTGTGGTGCACCTCTGCTGTGTGTCTGTGTGTGTGTGAGAGAGTGAGAGAAGGAGATCTACCCACTGATGTCTGTGTGTGCATTTGAGGTGTATCTGTGCTGTGTGTCTGCACGTGTGAGAGGTGGAGTTCCACCCACTGGTGCTGGTGTGTGCGTGTGTAGTGCATCTGGCTGTGTGTCTGTGGGTGTGAGAGTGAGAAACTTGTACTAGAGATTATGGCAAACATCTAACCACGATAATCAACCGAATGTTTAAAACAGGTGGCTTCAATTCTACCTTTAATTAAAAAAAACACGATCTCAAGCTCCGCCCCATCTCACGCCTCCTACTGCCTACCAAGCTGGTAGAAAAAAGCCGTAAATATCCAGTTATCAGACTTTATTCAGGTCAATCAGCTTCTAGGTCCTGCACAGCAGGGTTTCAGATGCCACCACAGTGCTGACACTGCCCTGGATGCTGACGGCACAGCTGCCCTGATCCATGCCACCACAGTACTGACACTGCCCTGGATGCTGGAGGCACAGCTGCCCTGGTCCATGCGACCACAGTGCTGACACTGCCCTGGATGCTGACGGCACAGCTGCCCTAGTCCATGCGACCACAGTGCTGACACTGCCCTGGATGCTGACGGCACAGCTGTCCTGATCCATGAGGCCACAGTGCTGACACTGCCCTGGATGCTGACGGCACAGCTGCCCTGGTCCTTGCGGCCACAGTACTGACACTGCCCTGGATGCTGGAGTCACAGCTGCCCTGGTCCATGCCACCACAGTACTGACACTGCCCTGGATGCTGGAGGCACAGCTGCCCTGGTCCATGCGACCACAGTGCTGACACTGCCCTGGATGCTGGAGGCACAGCTGTCCTGATCCATGCGACCACAACGCTGACACTGCCCTGGATGCTGGAGGCACAGCTGCCCTGGTCCATGCGACCACAGTGCTGACACTGCCCTGGATGCTGGAGGCACAGCTGCCCTGGTCCATGCGACCACAGTACTGACACTGCCCTGGATGCTGGAGGCACAGCTGCCCTGGTCCATGCGACCACAGTGCTGACACTGCCCTGGATGCTGACGGCACAGCTGCCCTAGTCCATGCGACCACAGTGCTGACACTGCCCTGGATGCTGACGGCACAGCTGTCCTGATCCATGCGGCCACAGTGCTGACACTGCCCTGGATGCTGACGGCACAGCTGCCCTGGTCCTTGCGGCCACAGTACTGACACTGCCCTGGATGCTGGAGTCACAGCTGCCCTGGCCCATGCCACCACAGTGCTGACACTGTCCTGGATGCTGGAGGCACAGCTGCCCTGATCCAGGCGGCCACAGTGCTGACACTGCCCTGGATGCTGACGGCACAGCTGTCCTGATCCATGCCACCACAGTACTGACACTGCCCTGGATGCTGAAAGCACAGCTGCCCTGGTCCATGCCACCACAGTACTGACACTGCCCTGGATGCTGGAGGCATAGCTGCCCTGGTCCATGTGGCCACAGTGCTGACACTGCCCTGGATGCTGACGGCACAGCTGCCCTGGTCCATGCGGCCACAGAGCTGACACTGCCCTGGATGCTGGAGGCACAGCTGCCCTGATCCATGCCACCATAGTACTGACACTGCCCTAGATGCTGAAAGCACAGCTGCCCTGGTCCATGCCACCACAGTACTGACACTGCAATGGATGCTGGAGGCACAGCTGCCCTGGTCCATGCGGCCACAGAGCTGACACTGCCCTGGATGCTGGAGGCACAGCTGCCCTGGTCCATGCCACCACAGTATTGACACTGCCCTGGATGCTGGAGGCACAGCTCCCCTGGTCCATGCGGCCACAGTACTGACACTGCCCTGGCCCATGCCACCACAGTGCTGCCACTGCCCTGGATGCTGACGGCACAGCTGCCCTGGTCCATGCGGCCACAGTACTGACACTGCCCTGGATGCTGGAGGCACAGCTGCCCTGGTCCATGCAACCACAGTACTGACACTGCCCTGGATGCTGGCGGCACAGCTGCCCTGGTCCATGCCACCACAGTACTGACACTGCCCTGGATGCTGGAGGCTTAGCTGCCCTGGTCCATGCGGCCACAGTACTGACATTGCCCTGGATGCTGACGGCACAGCTGCCCTGGTCCATGCGGCCACAGTGCTGACACTGCCCTGGATGCTGGAGGCACAGCTGCCCTGGTCCATGCAGCCACAGTGCTGACACTGCCCTGGATGCTGACGGCACAGCTGTCCTGGTCCATGCGGCCACAGTGTTGACACTGCCCTGGATGCTGGAGGCACAGCTGCCCTGGTCCATGTGGCCACAGTACTGACACTGCCTTGGATGCTGGAGGCACAGCTGCCCTGGTCCATGCCACCACAGTACTGACACTGCCATGGATGCTGGAGGCACAGCTGTCCTGGTCCATGCCACCACAGTACTGACACTGCCCTGGATGCTGGAGGCACAGCTGCCCTGGTTCATGCCACCGCAGTACTGACACTGCCCTGGATGCTGAAAGCACAGCTGCTCTGGTCCATGCGACCACAGTACTGACACTGCGCTGGATGCTGGAGGCACAGCTTCCCTGGTCCATGCGGCCACAGTACTAACACTGCCCTGGATGCTGGAGGCACAGCTGCCCTGATCCAGGCGGCCACAGCGCTGACACTGCCCTAGATGCTGACGGCACAGCTGCCCTGGTCCATGCGACCAAAGTGCTGACACTGCTCTGGATGCTGGAGGCACAGCTGCCCTGGTCCATGCCATCACAGTACTGACACTGCCCTGGATGCTGGATGCACAGCTGCCCTGGTCCATACCACCACAGTACTGACACTGCCCTGGATGCTGGAGGCACAGCTGCCCTGGTCCATGCGGCCACAGTACTGACACTGCCCTGGATGCTGGAGGCACAGCTGCCCTGGTCCATGCAACCACAGTACTGACACTGCCCTGGATGCTGGCGGCACAGCTGCCCTGGTCCATGCCACCACAGTACTGACACTGCCCTGGATGCTGGAGGCTTAGCTGCCCTGGTCCATGCGGCCACAGTACTGACATTGCCCTGGATGCTGACGGCACAGCTGCCCTGGTCCATGCGGCCACAGTACTGACACTGCCCTGGATGCTGGAGGCACAGCTGCCCTTGCCCATGCCACCACAGTGTTGACACTGCCCTGGATGCTGATGGCACAGCTACCCTGGTCCATGCGGCCACAGTACTGACACTGCCCTGGATGCTGGAGGCACAGCTGCCCAGGCCCATGCCACCACAGTGCTGACACTGCCATGGATGCTGACGGCACAGCTGCCCTGGTCCATGCGGCCACAGTACTGACACTGCCCTGGATGCTGGAGGCACAGCTGCCCTGGCCCATGCCACCACAGTGCTGACACTGTCCTGGATGCTGGAGGCACAGCTGCCCTGGTCCATGCGGCCACAGTGCTGACACTGCCCTTGATGCTGACGGCACAGCTACCCTGGTCCATGCGACCACAGTGCTGACACTGCTCTTGATGCTGAGGCACAGCTTCCCTGGTCCATGCCACCACAGTACTGGCACTGCCCTGGATACTGAAAGCACAGCTGCTCTGGTCCATGCCACCACAGTACTGACACTGCCCTGGATGCTGGAGGCACAGCTTCCCTGGTCCATGCGACCACAGTACTGACACTGCCTTGGATGCTGGAGGCACAGCTGCCCTGGTCCATGCAACCACAGTACTGACACTGCCCTGGATGCTGGCGGCACAGCTGCCCTGGTCCATGCCACAACAGTACTGACACTGCCCTGGATGCTGGAGGCTTAGCTGCCCTGGTCCATGCGGCCACAGTACTGACACTGCCCTGGATGCTGACGGCACAGCTGCCCTGGTCTATGCGGCCACAGTACTGACACTGCCCTGGATGCTGGAGGCACCGCTGCCCTGGTCCATGCGGCCACAGTGCTGACACTGCCCTGGATGCTGACGGCACAGCTGCCCTGATCCAGGCGGCCACAGTGCTGACACTGCCCTGGATGCTGATGGCACAGCTGCCCTGGTCCATGCGGCCACAGTGCTGACACTGCCCTGGATGCTGGAGGCACAGCTGCCCTGATCCAGGCGGCCACAGTGCTGACACTGCCCTGGATGCTGACGGCACAGCTGCCCTGGTCCATGAGGCCACAGTGCTGACACTGCCATGGATGCTGATGGCACAGCTGCCCTGGTTCATGCGGCCACAGTGCTGACACTGCTCTGGATGCTGGAGGCACAGCTGCCCTGGTCCATGCCACCACAGTACTGACACTTCCCTGGATGCTGGAGGCACAGCTGCCCTGGTCCATGCCACCACTGTACTGACACTGCCCTGGATGCTGGAGGCACATCTGTCCTGGTCCATGCCACCACAGTACTGACACTGCCCTGGATGCTGGAGGCACAGCACCCCTGGTTCATGCCACCACAGTACTGACACTGCCCTGGATGCTGAAAGCACAGCTGATCTGGTCCATGCGGCCACAGTACTGACACTGCCCTGGATGCTGGAGGCACAGCTGCCCTGGTCCATGCCACCACAGTACTGACACTGTCCTGGATGCTGGAGGCACAGCTTCCCTGGTCCATGCGGCCACAGTACTGACACTGCCCTGGATGCTGGAGGCACAGCTGCCCTGATCCAGGCGGCCACAGTGCTGACACTGCCCTGGATGCTGACGGCACAGCTGCCCTGGTCCATGCGACCAAAGTGCTGACACTGCTCTGGATGCTGGAGGCACAGCTGCCCTGGTCCATGACACCACAGTACTGACACTGCCCTGGATGCTGGAGGCACAGCTGCCCTGGTCCATACCACCACAGTACTGACACTGCCCTGGATGCTGGAGGCACAGCTGCCCTGGTCCATGCGGCCACAGTACTGACACTGCCCTGGATGCTGGAGGCACAGCTGCCCTGGTCCATGCAACCACAGTACTGACACTGCCCTGGATGCTGGCGGCACAGCTGCCCTGGTCCATGCCACTGCAGTACTGACACTGCCCTGGATGCTGGAGGCTTAGCTGCCCTGGTCCATGCGGCCACAGTACTGACACTGCCCTGGATGCTGACGGCACAGCTGCCCTGGTCCATGCGGCCACAGTACTGACACTGCCCTGGATGCTGGAGGCACAGCTGCCCTGGCCCATGCCACCACAGTGCTGACACTGTCCTGGATGCTGGAGGCACAGCTTCCCTGGTCCATGCGGCCACAGTGCTGACACTGCCCTGGATGCTGGAGGCACAGCTGCCCTGGCCCATGCCACCACAGTGCTGACACTGTCCTGGATGCTGGAGGCACAGCTGCCCTGATCCAGGCGGCCACAGTGCTGACACTGCCCTGGATGCTGAGGGCACAGCTGCCCTGGTCCATGCGACCACAGTGCTGGCACTGCTCTGGATGCTGGAGGCACAGCTGCCCTGGTCCATGCCACCACAGTACTGACACTGCCCTGGATGCTGAAAGCACAGCTGCTCTGGTCCATACCACCACAGTACTGACACTGCCCTGGATGCTGGAGGCACATCTTCCCTGGTCCATGCGGCCACAGTACTGACACTGCCCTGGATGCTGGAGGCACAGCAGCCCTGGTCCATGAGGCCACAGTGCTGACACTGCCCTGGATGCTGGAGGCACAGCGGCCCTAGTCCATGCGGCCACAGTGCTGACACTGCCCTGGATGCTGACGGCACAGCTGCCCTAGTCCATGCGGCCACAGTGCTGACACTGCCCTGGATGCTGACGGCACAGCTGCCCTAGTCCATGCGGCCACAGTGCTGACACTGCCCTGGATGCTGGAGGCACAGCTGCCCTAGTCCATGCGGCCACAGTGCTGACACTGCCCTGGATGCTGACGGCACAGCTGCCCTGGTCCTTGCGGCCACAGTACTGACACTGCCCTGGATGCTGGAGGCACAGCTGCCCTGGTCCATGCCACCACAGTACTGACACTGCCCTGGATGCTGGAGGCACAGCTGCCCTGGTCCTTGCGGCCACAGTACTGACACTGCTCTGGATGCTGACGGCACAGCTGCCCTGGTCCATGCAACCACAGTACTGACACTGCCCTGGATGCTGGAGGCTTAGCTGCCCTGGTCCATGCGGCCACAGTACTGACACTGCCCTGGATGCTGACGGCACAGCTGCCCTGGTCCTTGCGGCCACAGTACTGACACTGCCCTGGATGCTGGAGTCACAGCTGCCCTGGCCCATGCCACCACAGTGCTGACACTGTCCTGGATGCTGGAGGCACAGCTGCCCTGATCCAGGCGGCCACAGTGCTGACACTGCCCTGGATGCTGACGGCACAGCTGCCCTGGTCCATGCGACCACAGTGCTGACACTGCTCTGGATGCTGGAGGCACAGCTGCCCTGGTCCATGCCACCACAGTACTGACACTGCCCTGGATGCTGGCGGCACAGCAGCCCTGGTCCATGCCACCACAGTACTGACACTGCCCTGGATGCTGGAGGCTTAGCTGCCCTGGTCCATGCGGCCACAGTACTGACACTGCCCTGGATGCTGACGGCACAGCTGCCCTGGTCCATGCGGCCACAGTACTGACTCTGCCCTGGATGCTGGAGGCACAGCTGCTCTGGTCCATGTGGCCACAGTGCTGACACTGCCCTGGATGCTGGAGGCACAGCTGCCCTGATCCAGGCGGCCACAGTGCTGACACTGCCCTGGATGCTGACGGCACAGCTGCCCTGGTCCATGCGACCACAGTGCTGACACTGCTCTGGATGCTGGAGGCACAGCTGCCCTGGTCCATGCCACCACAGTACTGACACTGCCCTGGATGCTGGAGGCACAGCTGCCCTGGTCCATACCACCACAGTACTGACACTGCCCTGGATGCTGGAGGCACAGTTGCCCTGGTCCACGCGGCCACAGTACTGACACTGCCCTGGATGCTGGAGGCGCAGCTGCCCTGGTCCATGCCACCACAGTACTGACACTGCCCTGGATGCTGACGGCACAGCTGCCCTGGTCCATGCGGCCACAGTGCTGACACTGCCCTGGATGCAGGAGGCACAGCTGCCCTAGTCCATGCGGCCACAGTGCTGACACTGCCCTGGATGCTGGAGGCACAGCTGCCCTGGTCCTTGCGGCCACAGTACTGACACTGCCCTGGATGCTGGAGGCACAGCTGCCCTGGTCCATGCCACCACAGTACTGACACTGCCCTGGATGCTGGAGGCACAGCTGCCCTGGTCCATACCACCACAGTACTGACACTGCCCTGGATGCTGGAGGCACAGTTGCCCTGGTCCATGCCACCACAGTACTGACACTGCCCTGGATGCTGGAGGCACAGCTGTCCTGGTCCATGCCACCACAGTACTGACACTGCCCTGGATGCTGGAGGCACAGCTGCCCTGGTCCATGCCACCACAGTACTGACACTGCCCTGGATGCTGGAGGCTTAGCTGCCCTGGTCCATGCGGCCACAGTACTGACACTGCCCTGGATGCTGGAGGCACAGCTGCCCTGGTCCATGCGGCCACAGTACTGACACTGCCCTGGATGCTGACGGCACAGCTGCCTTGGTCCATGCAGCCACAGTGCTGACACTGCCCTGGATGCTGACGGCACAGCTGCCCTGGTCCATGCAGCCACAGTGCTGACACTGCCCTGGATGCTGACGGCACAGCTGCCCTGGTCCATGCGGCCACAGTGCTGACACTGCCCTGGATGCTGGAGGCACAGCTGCCCTGGTCCATGCAGCCACAGTGCTGACACTGCCCTGGATGCTGATGGCACAGCTGCCCTGGTCCTTGAGGCCACAGTGCTAAAACTGCCCTGATCCTGCTCGAACCTATCGGCAGCTTTTGATACGGTCAATCATCACCACCTGATTGATCTGAGTCAGTGGGACAGCACTGACCTTGTTGTTTCCCTCTCGGGGTGTGTACAATCAGTGGCTCTTGACTCTTTTGTTTCTGAACCATTTTCATTGCCTTGCGGGTTCCCTCAGGGGTCCTCTCTTAGCCCCACTCTGTTTAACATGTATGTGACTTGACTGCCCTAGTTGATAAGAGTCTTCTGCTTTTCACTCACTTCCTATGCTGCTGACATGCAAATTGTTGTGGCATTATCAAACCATGATACGGACAGAGGGCCCAGATTCCACGACTGCATGTGGCAGTCAGTAGATGGATGGGCAGTGTTATGTTATGTTATGTGGGTATTTGTAAAGGGCACGGCTACTCTTACGCGTGTCCCTGTGCTGTAATAGCTGCTTAAAACTTAATTCAGGGAAGAAGGAAGTCAGGGAAATAAGACACCCTTCTGGTCACCATCCTGGTGGCCGGAAGACTGGGCGCCCTCCCAGCACCGGGGCAGAAGGCCAGAAACGTAACAGTCCAAATGGACAATAAACTCACCTTCGGTGACCAGGTTAATGTGCTCCAAAATGCAGCCGATCGCCAAATTTAAATCGGTAACTGCTGCCACCTAGACTCTACACTGGCTCCCTGTAAGGAATAGCATTAAGTTTAAGGCTCTCAGAACCGCCTTAAAGGCGCTCCATGACCCAGGTCCCCGCCACCTGAAGCAGACTCTTAAATGGTACGAACCCAGCCGAAACCTTTGTACTTCTGGTGCTACGACCCTGGTGGTTCCCAGATTCACGCGAGCCAACTGGGCTGGAAGAAGCTCTCTTACTTACACAGCCATGGCTTTGAACCACCTGCACTTCTGCATCAGACCGCCCCCCTCTGCCCCCCACCCCCTAGAGATTGTCATCCTTAAGGAAAGAGCTGAAACCCTGGCTTCCTGGGGACTAGGCCTTGTGATTTCCTTGTCCAAACAAGAGCTCGCGCCGGGACACTTCCCCATCGAGAGCTCTATAAATAGATTTAACATAAATATATCATAACAGGTACTCCCACTGGTGCCGGTGTGCGCATGTGTGGTGCAGCTCTGATGTGTGTCTGTGTCTGAGAGAGGCGGAGGTCCACCCACTGATACAGCTGTGTGTATGCGTTGTGCATCTGTGCTGTGGGTAAGTGTGTGAGAGAGGTTGAAGTACATCCACTGATACTATTGAGTGCATGTATGTTGCATCTGTGCGTCTTTGTGTGTGAGAGATGTGGGTCCCCGTCCACTCACTGGTGCTGTGTGCATGCGTGGTGCTCTTCTGCTGTGTGTCTGTGTGTGTCATAAACAGATGTGGCGGTCCATCCGCTGGTACTAGTGTGTGCATTTTTGGCACACCGCTGGTACTAGTGTGTGCATGTGTGGTGCATCTGTCTGTGTGTCTGAGAGCGGCGGAGGTCCACCCATTTATACAGGCGTGTGCATGTATTCCGCATGTGTGCTGTGCGTCCGCATGTGTGCGAGAGGCGGAGTTCCGACCACTGATACAGGCGTGCGCATGTGTGGGGAGTGTGACACCCACTCTTACTGTTGCTGCTGTGTGTCTTTCTGTGTGTGTGTGTGAGAGAGAGAGGCAGAGGCCTATCCATTGTTGACGACGTGTGCATATGTGCTTTGTGTGTGTGATACATTCCCGAGGGGTTGTGGACGTGCCCCTGCGTCTGTAAGTATGCACTGTCTGTGTGTCTTTCTCTGTGCTCAGACGGCGGGGGGCTGTGGTGCGACTCTCCAGCGGGCGCTCGTCCACACGTCTGGACCAGGGTTACGTTTCATATATCGAATTGTGGCTGATTAAGCGGAAGGCGCCCCACCCCTCCCCCCCCACGCCTCGATATCACCCCTGGGGTAGAAATCCACGCCTCGGTATTACTTTTCTGTACTAGACCGCACTTCAATATTACAAATTATCCCCGAATAATACATTCTGTATTAATTCGTTCCGATATATTAAACCTTCATTAATATTCCATAGTTCGATATTGTACCTTTCATGTTATTTCACACGTTGTGATTGTACTTTAAATTACATTCTATGCGTCAGTATTATATGTTATTTAGGTCGCAGGCCTTCTTATAATACCTCAATATTATACCTTCGATAACATTTCCAACCTCAGTTTTGTTCCATCTGAGTTGTTTCGACCTTATGCCTTCTATAACATTCCACTCTTAACTCTATACCTTCCATAGCAACCGACGACTGGAGATAATACTTGCTCTGGCCGACCATGTTATAATAATATTATACCTTGGTTCCTTCCACGCCTCGTTATTGTACCTTCAGTAACATTCCACATCAGTATAGTATCCGTTGAACGTCATCACAGGCCCAATATTATACCTGGTATAGCTGTTCCTGCATCAGTTTCCTACCTTTTGTAGCAATCCAAAGTTCCATGCTATATCTTAAGTATTATTACGCATTTCAGTCTTCATACTTCCAATAGCAGTCAGTCCCTTGATATTACACCTCCTGTAACGGTCCACCCTTAAACAAAACATTCCACGCAACAATACCGTGCCTTCTGTAGCAACCCATGTCTAAATATATCATATTCTTTAATTCCACCCTTCAATATTACACCATCAACAGCACTGAACTCCTGCGTAACTCCTGTGACGCTCCATATTTCAGTATTATACCTTCGAGAACATTTTACACCTTTACATTGTATATCATATATCATTGTGCACTTCACTATTATTCCTTTTCTAACAATTCACAGCTCAATGCTATACTTATGTGTAATTCCATTCTTTAATATGTACCTTCTGTAGCATTGCGCTGCAGTATTGTAGCTTCCGAGGCACCCTCGTCGTTCCATAACACGTGCTATACTTTTTGTATCACTCTACACTTCTATATTATACCTTCAGTGGCGACCCAGTCCTTCAGATTATACCTTCTCTAGCAATCTATTCTTTAATGTATGTCTTCTGCAGCAGTCCACGCCTTGGTATTCTCTCTGTTACAATAAATGCCTCAACATTGTATCTTCTATACAAATGTTCACCTTCATAATATAACTTTAGTTGCAACCCACTCCTCAATGTTGAACCTTCTGTAACAATCAGCACCTCAGTATTATACCTTCCATAGCATTCCACGCCTTGACAGGGTTACTTATGTGTCATTCTACACTTTGATATTACACCTTAGGTCATATCCCACACCTTCCTTCTATGCCAACATGAGATTGTAATTAAATCTTCTCCACCAGTTCACACCTTAAATATTGTGCCCTCTGTAGTAAATTGGATTTATACCTCTTGCAGCAACCCAAGTCTCAGTATCTCGCCACCTGCATCATTCCATCATTCAAAAGCATAACTTTGATAACATTCCAGACTCAATGTTCCATCTTGAAGACAGTGCATGCGTCAGCACTTGGGGTCTTGAACCACTTTTTGATTAGCTATTTTACTGACACCCAACTCTATTATGAGATTAAAACTCATGCTGACATCCTTCACCTCAACAACACTCATCAAGATTCAAGCCTGGTTCCACAGTAACCCCCTCAAACTCAACCCTAAAAAAACTGAAATTATTCTCTTTTCCCCTAAAAATAACAAGCTCCCCATTCAGAATTGGATCACAGACCTTAACGCCCTCAACTGCTCCTTATCTTTCTCCTCCTTTCCCCTTATTGATAAAATTAAAAAATACCTTAAAAGAATAGACAACATACACCTATCTATAATAGGAAGGGCAAACTATATAAAAATGAATATTTTTCCACGGATTCTCTACCTTTTTAGAGCAATCCCGCTCCTGGCAGGAGCTAACTTCATTAAGACCATCGATTCTACTATCTCTAAATTTATGTGGAGTTATGGTAAGATAAGAAGAGCCCTCCCTCTGTTGTCGTTACCCTATGACAGAGGAGGACTAGCTATACCTAACCTAAAACTATATCTATGGGCAACATTAATTCAATCTATGGATCCCCTACTGACTGGTAAAAAAATTATCTCATTGCCCCCAGATTCATACATTCCTTCGATTTATGAACTCAGCCTTGGGGATAAGTGTAAGGGGTTATTCTTAAGGCAGGTAGAGTCCTCATATTATAAAAAAAATTAAACTGAAGACAGTTCTAGATGCATGGGCTGTGTGGAAAGCTATTTCTAAATACCTATCTATTCCCACTTTTACAAAATATACCCCTTTGTGGCATAGCAAGATTATCTCCCCCTCTCTTAATGATACTACCTCGCAGAGGTGGGAGCGTCTAGGTATCAGCACAGTCGGTGACTTTTTAGGACATAATATCCCCAACTCTTTTGAATCTTTCCAAGAAAAATACTCCATTCCCACCTATGACTTTCTCAAATTTTATCAAATATTGTCAAGCATTCGCAACAGTATACCAACAACGGTATTAGATAATTTGCCACTTCTTGAAGTTATAGGTAAAAAATCTACAAGAATAGGGGCTCTTTATCAGTTGCTGTTGGTTAAAACCCCTGATCTTGAACGAACCGAACAATCTTGGGCCGTAAAATTAGCAAACCCCAATGTTGATATTGATCTCTCAATTGCTCTTTCGGCAAAATACTTTATAGCCTCTAACCTAAAAGCACAATACTACAGAGTTTTATACAACTTATACTACACTCCGGCAAAATTATTTGCCTGGGGTCTCCGGCCCGACGATAACTGCCCAAGATGTAAACAACCATTGGCCAATTTATTACATATGTTCGCTGAATGCTCGGAACTGACAAGGTTAAAGGCCATGATACTGGAGTTTTGGGCCCAGGTCTTCGAACATCAGATAAAAGACTCATTAACTCTGTATATATTAGGCCATGATGACTCTTTGGGTCATAATAGTGAAGAACAAGCGGTTGTTTTTCTGGGGTATGCCGTTTTCCGTATCATTCTGGCAGCTCGATGGAAAGATCCGGAACCCCCTACTTTTCGGATGTGGCTAAGTCGATTCCTCGCAATTTATAAACAAGAAATTGCAATATATGCTACTAGAGGTAGAAAAGTAAGAGCAGTTGGAGCACAGATCTGGGACCATATCTCTAGCTGGTATACTAATGAGAGGGGATATTCAGCTCCTGCCAGTGATTAAATGATTAAATAATTTGATATTGTTTCTTGTTTACCCAGCTTTTTCCTTTCTATTCTATTAGGCTGTATTCTTTTTTTCCTTTGTTTTATATTTTTCTCTGTGTCTATTGCTATTATACCATTGATACCTTCTATGTTTTTTTTTTATATTATATATTATTTCTGTTACCCAAGTTATGATATGAAATGATACATTTTGTATTTTGTCTTTCTTCGGGAATCTGTACTGCGTCTGAATGTGCCAATAAAAAAAAAAAAAAAAAAAAAAAAAAGAACTCAAACTACATCTCCTCAATAAATACTGGGGACCCTAATCCTTATCTGTTCTTTTCCACTGACTACATCTGTCCGACCCTAAATGCATCTGCCCTCCCTTTTTCAGCCTTACTCGCCCTTCCTCCTTGTCACTTCCCCCTCCCGGTTTACCACCTTCACTCCTCTTTGCACCCCCCTTCCCTTGCCAATCCCTCAGCCCTCATCCCCTCCAACCCCCCCCACTTCTGCCCCTCCCCCTTCTCTTCCTCACCAACTTAACGGACCACTAACCTCCCTATCCTGACTCTGCAATTTTCCGACTCTTTTTCTACAATTTGTGCCTTTTGATATTTTTTGATTATCACATCTTCCACTTTTTGTTGTGCCTATTACCCATATTTATCATTTTGAAATCTGTCAGGCGGAGACTTATATGTTGTTTATATACATTGATGCTATGTATGTCCCCTGTTTTATTGACCTTCTTGTCTCTAAAATGTAAAGCGCTCTGCTACCCCTGGGTCCAGCCAGCACTATATAAAACCTCTAAAATAAAATAAATAAATAAATAAGCGAGTACTTTCTGTAACACTACATATCACAATATCTTACTTTATGCATTATTCTATACCTTGATATGAAACCTCCTGTAGCGATCTGACCTTTTATTTCATGTTATGTATCGCAATACATGCCTGAATATACCTTCTGTTGCATTTCACTTCTCTATATTTTACCTATTGTAGCAATCTTAAACTCTTTTTAGTAATCTGTGCTTAGATAATATACCTACAGTAAAACGCCAACATGCCACACCTTAGTTGTACATCTTCGGTTGCAATTCATGCATCAGTATTAAACCTTCGTTAAAAATCCAGACCTGGGGCAGTTTTACAATAAGTGGCGCATCCCTGCATATCAGCAGGGATGCGCCACTTATTGTGCGCCATGACTCCGCCACCATTGATGCGCTACATTTACAATGCGGCGCACCAATGGGCAAAAACAGCACAGATGCGGGACGCATCTGTGCCGTAAAGGCGGCGCATTGCTGGAGTTGCGTCGCAAGCACGAGGCAGCTCCAGCAAGCATCTGGGGGGCCTACCTTGTTAATGCTGCGTCAATCCTTACGCCTGCTTCAAGCAGGCGCAGGGTTTTGACGCAGCATGGGCCCCAAAGTGACTGAGTGAAATCTTGTAGATTCCACTCAGCCACTTTTAGGAGGCGTTCCTGCGCCGGAACACCCCCCCTGCGCAGAAACGCCTCCTTCTGGCGCAGGGCTTTACAACGTGACGCATGTCCCAGATGCGTCACGTTGTAAGTACCCCGCACCATGGCGCATCTTTTGCACCGCCGCTGCGTCACAAAAGTGACGCAACGGCGGCGTAAATGGGGCGCAAGGGGCTTGTAAATCTTCCCCCTAGATTTTATAAGTTCTGTAGTAGCCCACACCCCGATGTTATACTTCCAACATTCTACTTCTTGAATTTATATCCTCGTAGCAATCCACACCTCAATATTATACCTTCAGTAACATCCACACTACAGTCTATCTCTTTGGTAGCAAACCATACCGCACTATCGAGCCTTATAACATACCAGGCGTCAATATCATACCCTTTGTAGCCATTCACACCTCAATAATATACTTTTTGTAGCAATCTATGCATAGATATTATACTTTTTCTGTCATTCCACAATTCAATATTATGATTTCATTAACATTCCACACCTCACTAGTAAACTTTTATTATCGTTCCACGCTTCAATAGTAGACACCTCGTAGCATTCTGTTACCTCGATATTGCACATTCTGGGTGATCTACACTTTAATATTATACCGTTTGTAATTTCTCACACATTGATGCTATGCCTTTTGCATCATTTCACGCTTCAATAGTACACCTCCCGTAACATTCTGTTACCTTGATATCATACATTCTGGATGATCTATGCTTTAATATTATACCATTAGTGACATCTCACACATTGATGCTATACCTTTTGTATCATTCCACGCTTCAATAGTACACCCCATAGCATTCTTTTACCTCGATATTACACATTCTGGATGATCTACACTTTAATATTATACATTATTATGACATCTCACACATTGATGCTATACCTTTTGTATCATTCCACACTTCAATAGTACACCTCCCATAGCATTCCGGTACCTCGATATTACATATTCTGGATGATCTACGCTTTAATATTATACATTAGTGACACCTCACACATTGATGCTATACCTTTTGTATCATTTCACGCTTCAATAGTACACCTCCCGTAACATTCTGTTACCTCGATATCATACATTCTGGATGATATACGCTTTAATATTATACCATTAGTGACATCTCACACATTGATGCTATACCTTTTGTATCATTCCACGCTTCAATAGTACACCTCCCGTAACATTCTGTTACCTCGATATCATACATTCTGGATGATATACGCTTTAATATTATACATTAGTGACACCTCACACATTGATGCTATACCTTTTGTATCATTTCACGCTTCAATAGTACACCTCCCGTAACATTCTGTTACCTCGATATCATACATTCTGGATGATATACGCTTTAATATTATACCATTAGTGACATCTCACACATTGATGCTATACCTTTTGTATCATTCCACGCTTCAATAGTACACCCCATAGCATTCTTTTACCTCGATATTACACATTCTGGATTATCTACGCTTTAATCTTATACTATTAGTGACATCTCACACTTCGATTCTATACCTTTTAAATCATTCCACATTTCAATAGTACACCTCCCGTAGCATTCTGGTACCTCGATATTACACATTCTGGATGATCTACACTTTAATATTATACATTATTATGACATCTCACACATTGATGCTATACCTTTTGTATCATTCCACACTTCAATAGTACACCTCCCATAGCATTCCGGTACCTCGATATTACATATTCTGGATGATCTACGCTTTAATATTATACATTAGTGACACCTCACACATTGATGCTATACCTTTTGTATCATTCCACGCTTCAATAGTACACCTCCCGTAACATTCTGTTACCTTGATATCATACATTCTGGATGATATACGCTTTAATATTATACATTAGTGACATCTCACACATTGATACTATACCTTTTGTATCATTCCACGCTTCAATAGTACACCTCCCTTAGCATTCTGTTACCTTGATATCATACATTCTGGATGATATACGCTTTAATATTATACATTAGTGACATCTCACACATTGATACTATACCTTTTGTATCATTCCATGCTTCAATAGTACACCTCCCTTAGCATTCTTTTACCTCGATATTAACCTGATGTTCTATGCTTTAATAATATACAATTAGTGACATCTCATATATTGATGCTATACCTTTTGTATCATTCCACGCTTCAATAGTACACCCCATAGCATTCTTTTACCTCGATATTACACATTCTGGATTATCTACGCTTTAATCTTATACTATTAGTGACATCTCACACTTCGATTCTATACCTTTTAAATCATTCCACATTTCAATAGTACACCTCCCGTAGCATTCTGGTACCTCGATATTACACATTCTGGATGATCTACACTTTAATATTATACATTATTATGACATCTCACACATTGATGCTATACCTTTTGTATCATTCCACGCTTCAATAGTACACCTTCCTTAGCATTCCGGTACCTCGATATTACACATTCTGGATGATCTACACTTTAATATTATACATTATTATGACATCTCACACATTGATGCTATACCTTTTGTATCATTCCACACTTCAATAGTACACCTCCCATAGCATTCCGGTACCTCGATATTACATATTCTGGATGATCTACGCTTTAATATTATACATTAGTGACACCTCACACATTGATGCTATACCTTTTGTATCATTCCACGCTTCAATAGTACACCTCCCGTAACATTCTGTTACCTTGATATCATACATTCTGGATGATATACGCTTTAATATTATACATTAGTGACATCTCACACATTGATACTATACCTTTTGTATCATTCCACGCTTCAATAGTACACCTCCCTTAGCATTCTGTTACCTTGATATCATACATTCTGGATGATATACGCTTTAATATTATACATTAGTGACATCTCACACATTGATACTATACCTTTTGTATCATTCCATGCTTCAATAGTACACCTCCCTTAGCATTCTTTTACCTCGATATTAACCTGATGTTCTATGCTTTAATAATATACAATTAGTGACATCTCATATATTGATGCTATACCTTTTGTATCATTCCACGCTTCAGTAGTACACCTCCCTTAGCATTCTGTTACCTCGATATTACACATTCTGGATGATCTACGTTTTAATATTATACCATTAGTGACATCTCACACATTGATTCCATACAGTTTGAATCATTCCACACTTCAATAGTACACCTCCTGTAGCATTCTGGTACCTCAATATTACACATTCTGGATGATCTACACTTTAATATTATACATTAGTATGACATCTCACACATTTTTGCTATACCTATTGTATCATCCACGTTTCAATAGTAAACCTCCCGTAACATTCTGTTAACTCGATATTGCACATTTTCGATGAGCTACGTTTTAATATTATATCATTAGTATGACATCTCACACATTGATGCTATACCTGCTGTATCATTCCACGCGTCAATAGTACACCTCCCGTAGCATTCTGTTACCTTGATACCGTACATTCTGGGCGATCTACACTTTAATATTATATCATTAGTATGACATCTCACACATTGATGCTATAACTTTGGTATCATTCCACACTTCAATAGTACACCTTCCTTAGCATTCCGGTACCTCGATATTACACATTCTGGATGATCTACACTTTAATATTATACATTATTATGACATCTCACACATTGATGCTATACCTTTTGTATCATTCCACGCTTCAATAGTACACCTCCCGTAACATTCTGTTACCTTGATATCATACATTCTGGATGATATAGGCTTTAATATTATACATTAGTGACATCTCACACATTGATACTATACCTTTTGTATCATTCCATGCTTCAATAGTACACCTCCCTTAGCATTCTTTTACCTCAATATTAACCTGATGTTCTATGCTTTAATAATATACAATTAGTGACATCTCATATATTGATGCTATACCTTTTGTATCATTCCACGCTTCAATAGTACATCCCGTAGCATTCTGTTACCTCGATATTACACATTCTGGATGATCTACGTTTTAATATTATACCATTAGTGACATCTCACACATTGATTCCATACAGTTTGAATCATTCCACACTTCAATAGTACACCTCCTGTAGCATTCTGGTACCTCAATATTACACATTCTGGATGATCTACACTTTAATATTATACATTAGTATGACATCTCACACATTTTTGCTATACCTATTGTATCATCCACGTTTCAATAGTAAACCTCCCGTAACATTCTGTTAACTCGATATTGCACATTTTCGATGAGCTACGTTTTAATATTATATCATTAGTATGACATCTCACACATTGATGCTATACCTGCTGTATCATTCCACGCGTCAATAGTACACCTCCCGTAGCATTCTGTTACCTTGATACCGTACATTCTGGGCGATCTACACTCTAATATTATATCATTAGTGACATCCCACACATTGATACTATACCTTTGGTATCATTCCATGCTTGTTATGCCTTTTGTCAGATCCTACACCTGGGTACAATGCCGTTTGTATCATTCAATTTTTCAATATTCTACCTTCATTTACATTCTACTCCTCGATAGTGTACATTCAGGAACATTCCACACGTCAATATTACTCTTTCAGTAACATTATATTCCATTCCTCAGCGTATAACGCTTTGCATTGATCCGTACTTTAATAGTATATGTTCCCTAACACGGTACAACTTCATGCCATATATTTGTGGAAGTTTATGCCTGAATATTATGCTCTCTCCATTCTCTCACTCCGCAATATTATGCCTTGTATAAGATTCTGCTACTTGATAATGCACCTTCTGTGGCACCCTAACCACCTTGCTACTCATCCTGTACCAATCTGATGTCATGCCTTCTGTAACATGTACAATATCAATATCATGCCTTCTACTTGGTTCGATGCTTCAATAGTAAACCATGTGTTGCAGACATCACATCCCCGGCTTTATTCCTTGCCTCAATAGTATACCAGCGGGAGCAATCTATGCTTTAATAGCATACCTTCTTCAGAAATTCACATGTCAGTATTTCTTCTGTTGTATTTCACACTTTGAAATTAAATATTCTGTACCAATCCAAAAATCAACATTATACCTTCTGCTGCAATCAATCAATCAATCAAGCAATCACTGCATTTCTAAAGCGCGCTACATACCCGTGAGGGTCTCAAGGCACTGGGGGGGGCTGCTACTGATCGAAGAGCCAGGTCTTGAGAAGTCTTCCGAAGGCCAGCAGGTCCTGGGTCTGTCGTATGTTGGTAGGGAGAGTGTTCCAGGCCTTGGCGGCGAGGTAGGAGAAGGATCTGCCGCCGGCGGTGGTTTTCCGGATACGAGGAACTGAGGCGAGGGCAAGGCTGGCAGAGCGAAGGCTGCGGGTGGGGGTGTGGAAGCTGAGTCGATCGTTGAGGTATGTAGGTCCGGTGTAGTGTAGCGCTTTGTGTGCGTGGATGAGGAGTTTGAAGGTTATCCTCTTGTTGATGGGGAGCCAGTGTAGGCTTCTCAGATGGGGTGTGATGTGGCTGTGTCGGGGGACGTCGAGGATCAGTAGTGCCGAGGCGTTCTGGATTCGTTGTAGTCGTCGCAGGAGCTTGGTTGTTGTTCCTGAGTAGAGGGCGTTCCCGTAGTCGAGTCTACTGGTGATGAGGGCCTGGGTGACGGTTCTTCTCGTGTCGGGGGGGGATCCATTTGAAGATCCTGCGGAGCATTCGTGGTGGGGAAGCAGGACGCTGAGACGGCGTTGACTTGCTTGGTCATGGAGAGGGTGGAGTCGAGGATGACCCCCAGGTTGCGTGTGTGGTCGGAGTGCCTAGCGATGTGGGCCACCAGGAGTCGTCCCAGGCTGATGGGGTGGGTCCGAGGATGAGGACCTCCGTTTTGTCTAAATTCAGCTTCAGTCTGCTGTCCTTCATCCAGTCTGCGACGGCCTTCATTCCTCTGTGGAGATTGGCTTTGGTGGTGTGTGGGTCTTCGGTGAGGGAGATGATCAGCTGGGTGTCGTCGGCGTAGGAGATGATGTTGAGGCTATGTTGTCGTGCGACGTGGGCGAGGGGTGCCATGTAGATATTGAACAGCGTCGGACACTCTGGGTTCTGCTGGAGAGGAAGGATTTGGTCCAGGCCAGGGCAATCAATGTCTCATTTGTATACATTTAGTGCAATTCACACTTTCATACTATACCTTCCGTAATATTCCACGCCTTGAAATACTTCCTATAACAATATATTCCTAAACAATATAAATTCTGGATTATTCCGCGCTTTGATATTACACCTTTAGCGACATCCCTCGCATCACGTAGTATTCTTTCTTTTTCAATCTCCGCTTTGGTTTACACCTTTGGTAACAATCTGTTCCTCATATATTATGGGTTCGTGAGCAATCCAAGTCTCAATATTATACTTTCTGCCGCAAGCCACACCTCAATAGCATGCCTTCTGTATTAATCCAACTTTTCATATTATAGTTTTCACAACATTCCATACCTCAAAATGAAACCTTTGATGACATCACATGCCTCACTACTTTTCCTTTTATACCAACGTAGCTATTATGCCTTACGTAATAATCTATATCACATTAGAGTACCTTCTGTAACATTCTACATCCCAATATTATACCTCCTGCATTATTTCATGCCTTAATGTCATATCTCCAGTAGAAATCTAACCTTTGCTATTGTCTCCTGTAGCAATCCTTGTTTTTTGGTTGCATTTCACTTCTCACCATCAGACCCTCTGTAGTAGTCCTCACCTATAAATATTATACCTTCTGGAGCAATTCACACTTTGATCATGTACATCCTGTATAAATACACCAAGTAATAGTATACCGTCTTTATACATTTACACCTCTGTGTTATAAGTTCTGTATCAATCCACAGCTCACTATTAGACCTTTGGCCACTGGAATTATGCAGCACCGGAGGGTCAAATTACACATCTGGTGGACTCAATTATGCAGCAGGTAAAGGCAAATTATGCATGGTCATGCAACATATTCTGTGCCAGTGATGTCACTAGCATTTTAGCGCACAGAGATGCAAAGGGACCTCAACACTATATAAAATGCAAAGGGTTCTTAAGAAGCGACACACATACGGCTTCTATTGAAAATGTTATTCACCAACAAATAAAGTTTTCATCTTGGATGGTAGCACAAAAACATCATTCTTTTAACACTTTCCCTTCTAACTACCAGAATACAGTTGTTTTTCTACGTGGGCACACTCCATGTAATAAAGGGTGTACTTCTTTTATTCTGTGTGCTCCAGACCTGTTTCAGAATATATCTTCTGTTTTCGGATTTACTCTGTGTCTTCTCAAAGCACCACTGTCTATTAATAGACAGCGTTGGGAAAACAATGTTTACATTGCATATCTGCTATGTGAGTGTCTTGCTAAGAGGCAATGTAAAATTCACGCCTTAGATGTTAAATAGATGAGTATATTTTCTCTTCTTTGAGTACTCTCCTAAAATGACTGCTGTTACAATAACATTGTCGTTTTGTAACATACATTCTCACGAAAAAGTAAGCAAAAAAAGCAATCTTTGGGCCCGATTCACAGAACTAACTTAAGACAAAATCCTAAACTTACTACTTTGGTATTCACAGAAGGCATTTAGTAGTAGTAAATTTAGGATATTGCCTTAAGTTTGACTTAAGACAGACTTAAGACAAACTTAAGACAGACTTTAGACAAACTTAAGACAGACTTAAGTTAGGATTTTGTCTTAAGTTTGTCTTAAGTCTGTCTTAGGTCTGTCTTAAGTTTGTCTTAAGTCTGTCTTAAGTCTGTCTTAAGTCTGTCTTAAGTTTGTCTTAAGTCAAACTTAAGACAAAATCCTAACTTTACTACTACTAAATGCCTTCTTTGAATACCAAAAGTAGTAAGTTTAGGATTTCGTCTTAAGTTAGTTCTGTGAATCGGCCCCATAGTTCACCCTTTTTTGAATTACATATATTCTTAAGACAAAAAGCTATTACCTCCCCATGACACCTTCTGTAACAGACTGCATTTTGACATTGTAACTTCAGTAACAATCCTAAAGGTGATATTACACCTTCTGTATCATGTGTTAAAACTAAATGTGCTGTATTAGTCTACACTTTGTAAATATACCCTGGTTATTGCTTCATATATATTCTGCACCAATTCACTGCTCAATACCATTTATATCTCTTCTGTATCAATACACGACAACATAATATTCATATATCTTCGGTACCAATTCTCTGCTCAATAATATTTATATCTCTTCTGTATCAATTCATGACTCCATATTTTTTCATACACCTGCACAATTCCATGACTTGATAATATGCCTCCACTTTCTGTACCAATCCTTGACTTGATAATATTTGTGTACCTTCTGTACCAATCCAGAAGTCAATATATTTGTATAACTTCTGTACCAATCCATAACCATAATCCAATAATATTGGTATACCTCCTGTACCAATCTATGACTCAATACTATTTTTATATCTGCTGTACTAATCCATGAGTCCGTAATATTCGGATATCATTTATATCAATCCATGACTTGATAATGTTCATATACTTTTTGTACCAATACACAACTTTATAATATTCCTTCATCTTCTGCACCATTGCATGACTCGATAATATTTGTGTTCCTTCTGTACCAATCCAGAAGTCGATATATTTGTATGCCTTCTGTCCCTATCCAGGACTCGATATTATTCGTATACCTTCTGTACCAATCCATGACTCGATAATATTCGTATACCTTCTGTACCAATCCATGACTAGATAATATTCTAAAACTTCTGTACCAATCCAAGACTCAATAATATTCGTATACATTCTGTACCAATCCATGACTCGATAATATTTGTATAGCTTCTGTACCAATCCATGACTCGATATAATTCATATACCTTCTGTACCAATCCATGACTCGATAATATTCGTATACCTTCTGTACCAATCCATGACTAGATAATATTCTATACCTTCTGTACCAATCCATGACTCGATAATATTCGTATACCTTCTGTACCAATCCATGATTCGATAATATTCGTATACCTTCTGTACCAATCATGACTCGATAATATTTTTATGCCTTCTGTACCAATCCATGACTCGATAATATTCATATAGCTTCAGTGCCAATCCATGACTCAATAATATTTGTATACCTTCTGTACCAATCCATGACTCAATAATATTTGTATACCTTCTGTACCAATCCATGACTCAATAATATTCGTATAGCTTCAGTGCCAATCCATTACTCGATAATATTTGTATACTTTCTATACCAATCCATGACTCGATAATATTTGTATACCTTCCGTACCAATCCATGACTCGATAATATTTGTATACCATCTGTACCAATCTATGACTCGATAATATTCAGATATCTTTTGTACCAATCCATGACTCGATAATGTTCATATCCCTTCTGTACCAATCCACAACTCAATTTTTTTTGTTCAAATCTGTTTATTAGCATTTTAACATTACACTTATTTCTTACATTCTGTTTGCATTTTAGTGACCAAAATACTGCATAAGATCCTAATACAAACAATTAACACGGATAATGTCATTAAATATAAATGCAAATCAACAACTGTATGCCTGTAAATGATAGGCCACACGATAGGAAGAGCTGGTGCACTATAAACAAAGACTATAACACCACTTGTGTCAGTCCAGTAGAGTGTTTCACTTGGCCTCTTCTACAGTGCGGATTCAAGCATGTTAGAATACTATTGAACATAGAACTAGGATTACCGTGTGAACTGCAAACTACCAATCGATGACTTGATAATACTCATATCTTCTGTACCAGTCTAGGAATACATGATATTTATATCTTCTGTATCAATTCACAATTCGATAATAATATGCCTTCTGTTGCTATTCATTGCTTGAGCTTGTACCTTCTGCATGAATGCATTCCTCAATAGTATCCTACGTGTAGCAGTCCATGCTTTCATATAACACTTCTATAGGAATCCACAAACCCAGTACGATACCTTTGGTATCGATATTAGAGCTTCTGTATCATTACACTTGTCAGGAAACATCCTTTACGACGCAACTTTTACCAGGCAGTGCCTTTACAAAGCAGGTTTTTCAACGCAAGTCATTACAACGACTTGCGCTAGGGGGCGCTCTAGGATAGGTAATAGTTTAATTTACTATCCAACACCTTCCCATCTATCCACGGGGACTGGAGTTGGAAGAGTAAATTAAACTATGCACTATCCAGCACCCCCCAACGCAAGTCGTTGTAACGACTTGTGTTGAAAAACCTGCGTTGTAAAGGCATGCGTGGTAAAAACATGCGTTGTAACAACGTACATCCCACGTGTCAGTATTATATCGGCCGTGGCAATCCACGCCTTATTTGTGGCCCTCTGGTGAGATCCCCCCCTCCTCAATATGATTCTTCCTGTAACAATCTGTGTTTCGATGCATTATAGCTTTGTCCTCCCTTCACACCTCCATATTGTACTTTCTATAATACACGGTATTCTGTAATCCCTGTATAAACGATAGTCTCTAATTTCTTTTGGCGCATCCAGTCGCTTATAAAGAAAAGACATCAGCACTCGACTATTATGAGCTTATTACAGGCGAGTTCTGACATCACAATGCAGCTGCCAGAGCCAGCAGGCGGAGTGAAAGGCGGCCCGGTCACAGGGCTTAGCTGAAGTATCTTTTTAAAGCAATGAACACTGAAGGTTGCTTTTCTTCCTTCTGCTCTATTTTATTAGCTTTCAATGACAAGCCAGGAGAATATGTTTATTTTTTTCACTCCTTTGACAAAGATAAGCTAGAAGCTTTCTGCGTCTTTCTACACAGTCTGACCTACTGCAGTTGTTTTGCTGACTTGTATTGAATTGTTTCTAGTATCTGTTTGCAACAAATATCTAACAGGTTTTTGATGTTTTTAAATTTGCACTAGAAGTTTTATCTTTAGTCTTCATGTTTGCAAACATGCTCTTGCTTTCCTATGAAAGAGCAACACACTTGGGCCCACATGCATCATTGTTACATTTTGCGATTTCTTAATTGCGAAAATCAAGGAATCGCAATTAAGAAATCGCAAAATGCTATGCATTAAAAAATCGCAATATTTTTTGCGATTCCTTAATTTTCCTTAATTGCGATTCACAATTTGCGAATCGCAATTAAGGAATCCTTTCCCATTGATTCTTATGGGCCTAGAGGCCCATAGGAATGAATGGGAAGCCATTCTCATTTTGCGATTCGCATTCAAGGAATCGCAAAATGAGAATGCTATTTCAAGGGTGCAGGGGGGGTCCCAAGGACCCCCCCTGCACCCCAGAAATGTAACTTTAAGAACATTTTCACACACACATGCCCCAAGGGCATGTGTGTGTAAAATGAAACTTTCAAAAATGCACTTTTGTGCATTTTTGAAAGTTTTAGAAAATTACCATGAAGTTCAACTTCATGGTAATTTACCTCTTCCTATTTGCGAATTCGCAAAAAAAAAATATTCATGCATTGCATTTAAGAAATCACAAATTGCGATTTCTTAAATGCAATCGCAATTTAAGAAATCGCAACATAATTGTGATTCCTTAAATTGCGAAAATATAAAAAAACATGATGCATCCCAAAAAAGGAAATTGCATTCGCAAACGGACGAATTTTGCGATTCGCACCGTTTGCGAATGCAATTTACCTTGATGCATGTGGGCAGAAGCTTTTAAATGGTTTGTGGGAAAGATGATGGTGTGACTGTGTATTATATGAATAAAGTACCTTTGGCGTTGGTGATAAGGATATTGTAAGTAATCTTGAAGTTCCATATCTTTATTAAGGAACTCGGCCTTTGGCCTCATTCCTCAAAATGGTTCAGGAACTCCTTTGTGACTGGCAGGGAGTACTTTATGCCTTATATAGCAATCCTTGACACCATTTTCTATGTTCCGGGGCACTCTACGCATCAATATTATATCTTACTTAACATTCCATGCCTCAATGAGATACCTTTTATTTCATTTCACACCTTGATAACTTACTTTTAACATCTTGTGCCTCTATGAGGCTCCTTCGATGTCAATTTATGCTTCGATATTATACTTACAGCATGAATACGTGCCTCACGAGTAAACCTTTTGTAACATTAAATGCCCCAGAATTATACCATACGCATTGTTGCACACCACGATATGATACCCAGGGGAGGAATCCGTGCCTGAAAGTACCTTGAGCTGCATTTCATGACTCACTATTATAACCTATGTACCAGTCCATATCTTGGCATTGTAGATTCTGTAGCAATCTACATTTCTATAGCATACTTTTCATAGCAATCCACAACTTCCTACTATACCTTCTGTATAGCTTCGTGCCTTAATAATATATCATCTGCTCTAATCAATGCCTCAGTACTCTGCTGTCTGTATTATTCCATGCCTCAATATGATACTTTCTGCTTCATTCCACATTTCAATATTCTAACTTTGGTCGCAATCCATGTCTCATATTACATGAGCTTATATACTATGCCTTATTCACCATTTCACACATCAATATCCCAGCTTCTTTGTCATTCCACACTGATTTTATACCTTCGTTCTCATTGTTTGCACAATGTTACAACTTCTGTCGCACTACACACCGCAACACTCCTCCATTTCCTTGAATGGCAATCTACTACTCAATGTTACATTTTGCATAATAATCTGCGTTTCAGAATTATGTTTTGTAGGAATCCACTTCTCTGTGCTTTCTGTGGCAAGCCACTGATTCGAGTCATGCAATTGATACAGTAAATTGCAAAATGCCACGTTATCAATAGAAAATCTGCCTTCATAGTAAGCATTTAATGCAGACTTACATTATACCTTCAGTAATAATCCCCTCCTCAATATTACGCCTCCCACTTGGATCCACGCCTTGATATTATGCCTTCTGTATCACTCTATGCTTCAACATTATACCTTCTGTAAAGTTCATATCTCAATATTGTACCCTTGTGATAAAAACCTAGCCATATAACCACCTTGATACCAGTCCTCTGCTACCATTACTTTGAAAGCATAGTGTACCTCAACTTGACATTTTCTGTAGCATTCGAGGCCTCTATATTACGCCTAAAGTACCTGCCACTGATGGAATACATGTTCCAATATTACACTCTTGATCCAGTTCACTGTATATTACACCGTCAGTACTATAGCTTTACACAAGTCTTGTTTACCTTCTGTGCTGTCGAGAGATTGATATTTTCTATAATAATGTACCCTTCGTTTTTATTATTATATGCTTTAATATTACACCTCCAATAGCAACCCCTGCCTCAGAATGATACTGTTTGTAACAATCTACATCTCATTGGTTTACTCAAGAAAGCCATTGGTTGATATCATGTTGTCAATGTTGCACCTTCTGTAGTGATCCAAGAATCAATATTACACATTTTGTAGTGATCCACAAATCAATATTACACCTTCGGTAGTGATACACGAATTAATTTTAAACATTCTGTAGTGATCCATGAATCAATATCACCCATTCTGTAGTGATCTATGAATCAATATTGCACATTCTGTAGTAATCCACAAATCAATATTACACCTTCTGTGGTGATCCACGAATCAATATTACACCTTCAGTAGTGATCCACAAATCAATATTACACCTTGTGTAGTGATCCAAAAATGAATATTGCACATTCTGTAGTAATCCACAAATCAACATACACCTTCTGTAGTAACCCAAGAGCCAATATTTATCACTCTGGAATGATTCATGAATCAATATTAAACATAATGTAGTAATCCACAAATCAATATTACACCTTGTGTAGTGATCCACAAATCAATAGTACACCTTCTGTAGTGATCCACGAATCAATATTAGACCTTCTGTAGTGATCCAAGAATCAATATTACACCTTCAGTAGTGATCCACAAATCAATATTACACCTTCTGTAGTAACCCAAGAGCCAATATTTATCACTCTGGAATGATTCATGAATCAATATTAAACATAATGTAGTAATCCACAAATCAATGTTACACCTTGTGTAGTGATCCACAAATCAATAGTACACCTTCTGTAGTGATCCACGAATCAATATTAGACCTTCTGTAGTGATCCAAGAATCAATATTACACCTTCAGTAGTGATCCACAAATCAATATTACACCTTCTGTAGTAATCCAAGAACCAATATTTATCACTCTTGAGTGATTCATGAATCAATATTAAACATTATGTAGTAATCCACAAATCAATATTACACCTTGTGTAGTGATCCACAAATCAATAGTACACCTTCTGTAGTGATCCACAAATCAATATTACACCTTCTGTAGTGATCCAAGAATCAATATTACACCTTCAGTAGTGATCCACAAATCAATATTACACCTTCTGTGGTGATACATGAATTGATATCTCACCTTCGGTAGTGATCCACGAATCAATATTAAACATTTTGTAGTGATCTACAGATCAATATTACACATTCTGTCGTAATCCAAGAATCAATATTACACATTCTGTAGTAATCCACAAGTCAATATTACATCTTCTGTGGTGATCCACAAATCAATATTACACCTTTTGTAGTGACCCAAGAATCAATATTACACCTTTTGTAGTGATCCACAAATCAATATTACACATTCTGTAGTTATCCACGAATCAATACGCCACCTTCTGTCGTGATCCACAAATCAATATTACATTTGTTTTTTTTTACAATCAACTCCATGATACTACACTTCTCCTTTAGTACTCCCTATTATGTCTCTGAAGTAATCCGAGGAATGACGTTATACTTATGTAATAATACACACCTCCATAATGGGCCCTTGATACATCTGCCACTTGTTATTATGGCTTCTATGCAACTCCTGGTGTTTGCTTTGTGTATAAATTTTATCCCCCGTATTAGGCCCTTTAAATCCAATGCCCTAATATGTCGGGTTCCATGAAACCCACAGCTTGGTATTATGCTATTTCTAGCACCCACTACTCAATTTGATACTTTTCATTCCATCTGAACTTTTACATTAGGCCTTTGGTTGAAGTAATGCCTCCATAACTTACCTCCCTAAGCAATCTTCGGTGTTATTCCTTAGATAGGATGCATGCATATTGGACTGAACTATGGCTCGATATTGTATCAAGGTCACAGGTGAACACCTTACATCTGTTACCAAGAAAGGTGATGATGCGTGCTTCCTAGTGTGAGTGAGGGGTTCACCTCCTTTCTAAACAAACACCTTTCTAAACGGATCTGAATAAACATCTGGAATATAAGAGTCCGATATTCCAATATTAGGAGTTGCTACTGTACGTAGATAGGGAGCGTGTAGTGTTACTCCTTCGAGTATGTCTCTAGTGTGAAAGCATTCTTCTGTAGCGCCAGGTTTAGGTCTGTGGTGCAGGCTTTATAGAATGCGTTAATCAATCTAGCATCTGTATATATATATATATATATATATATATATATATATATATATATATATATATATACTTAGGTCTTAGCTATTGTTATTTTTTTCATCATCTTAAAAAGTAAAAAAAAAAATATATATATATATATCTATACACTTAAAAAAACAAAGGTTACAGGGATGTTATAGTTAGGCTTACAATTTGCCTATACAAAACCATAGAGATTCAGCAGTTAAAGTTATACTTATAGTTATACTTATGTTAAGGAACTGTGACTTGTGGCCTATAGTTACTCTATGGCATGAGTTATAGTTTCTTCAGAGAAGAATAAGTATGCCTAGACCTGCTGAATTTCTATGGTTTTGTGTTGGTAAAATGTCAGCCTAACTATAGCAACCCTGAACCTTTGTGTTTTTTGTTGAATTACTATGTATTTTTAACTTAAAATAAGATTTTAGATCCTCGGGTACCCCTGGATTTGCAGAGGATCCATGTCCCTAGATAAATAAGTGGCTATTGCTTTAATAAATCCAAAACTACTGAACAGATTTACAAAAACTAGAAAAAGTGCTTTTTCTGAACCAAGAGCTAGCTTTCTGCAAAATTTGGGGTAAATATGTTCAGTGGTTCAGTCTGTAGTTGTGTCTACAAACTGCAAAATCCCTATAGACATTGCATGGGGAAAAAAATATTTTGGAACCCTCCCTTTTTCTCGATCCCCACTTGACGAATCACCCCGAAATGTTACACACAGTTGCTCAAGTATGGGGCAAACTAATTTGGAACATTTCGTGAAGATTCGTCAAACGGCGCCAACTTTATTGACAAAACAAAAACCGCTTTGTCTATGGAAAAAGTTTACCAGTAGGTAACATATATATATATATATATATATATATATATATATATATATATATATATATATATATATTATATGTGATTCACCAGTAGGTAATATATACGAAAGAGAACAAAGTCAAAGACAGGGACTCTAACATACCATCACGCATAATTCTCACGTACAACCGACAACATGGGGAACTTAGAAAGGTCCTTTATAAAAACTGGAACTTAGTGAAGAGTGATCCTGTTATTGGACCAGAGGTAGCGAACAAACCGCTACTTACTTTTGGGAGGTCTCCTTCTATGGCTAAGGCGTTAGTCAGGAACACCTTCGAACCCCAATTGTCCAATACCTGGTTGTCCCTGAGCAAAGGCTTCAAAACATGTCCCCAGTGTAAGGCTTGCCGTTTTGGCATCTATACGACACATTACACCAGTCCCTTTAAAATGGAACCAATTGCTATATCAAAGAGATTGTCTTGTAAGACTGACTATGCAGTCTATGTGCTGGAGTGTCCGTATAGGTTGCGGTACGTTGGTAGCACCAGGTTACCCGCCCACAAACGGATACACCAGCACATACGTGCGATTACGGGACATGATCAGGCATATCCGGTTGCCAGGCATTTTGAACTCAAACATACAGGCAATCCGTGCTACCTCCAGTATTATGGTATAGACTCAGTTTTACCATCTAAAAGGGGAGGAGATCGTGAGTCAAAACTCTGTCTCCTTGAGACGAGATATATCTTGGAATTGGACAGCAAAAATCCCAATGGATTGAACGATAGGGAAGATCTTTATACTTGTATTTAATGCCTGTGCATCATTATATCTTGAAACTGCCTGTCCGGATATTGTGCTGTTTGAGGAATATTATGAGGCTGAGCTAAATATTTATATTTGAAAATGTTTTATATGTATTTTTCAATGGTAGTACTAATTAAGTATGCGCCTCCGTTTTGATTTCTTCAAGATGAAATAAATTTTGTGTATATATTGAGGAAAACAATGTTTTTATGACTTTTCATATATTTGTTTTTGCACAAATTTTTGCACATTTTCTGCACTTTTTGCACTTTAGTATTTATGAAGCAAATGGGCTTTTTTCTTATGAAGGATTTTTGATATACTTTGACATGGCCCACTTTGGGCTTTATGAAATCAGAGGGCATTTATTAAGATTGTACAAAGGTGATGAATTGTTAGTGCCCACTTCGGGCTTTATGAGATCAGTTGAGTTTTATGCTGGTTGTACAATATAGCAATGGACTTTGTTGACTGTGCAATGTGGGAGACAAAATTCATTTTTTTCTGCACTATGTCGATGGGCCATGTATCAATATATCAGCTAACATATAAGTGGAGGAAGGGGTGATTGGGTTTGAATTTTTCCACCCTTTCTCGCTAGCTGTTATTACGATTTATAAATGTTTATTTCTTAATTTATGATATGAGCCCCATAGTGTTATTCCCTGTTTGCTGTAGATTTCCAAGATAGATTTTTTTTGTACATAGCAATAATGCGATATTTTACACAGTACTTTGTCTATATTTATGGCCCTCTTTGTCGTTGTATTTGAAACATCAATTCCCATTTGTGCACTGTCCCTTTAAAAGCCTGTCTGCATCGCACGTAGTATATCATGTGATCAAGCTTTGTGAAGAAGCGAAACGCGTCATGGCGGACGCGATGGGCATAATAAATCCACCTAAGGGCCTGTGTGTCTTGGTGACGATTTTTTCCTATATATATATATATATATATATATATATATATATATTCTCCACCAAAGCGATCCTCAGACTCTATGCGCTCAACTGTGGGTGCTCTGCAATGGGGCCGGATCAGGGCCCATTTAACAATTTTCTCTCCAAGGATGCGTCACTCAGCGTTTGTAAGATTTAAACAGCTTTACTTTATTTCTCCAGCTCGGACCAACGCGTTTCAGCCATCACAGGCTTTGTTCACGGTCAACAAAGCCTGTGATGGCTGAAACGCGTTGGTCCGAGCTGGAGAAATAAAGTAAAGCTGTTTAAATCTTACAAACGCTGAGTGCCGCATCCTTGGAGAGAAAAAAAATAAAATATATATATATATATATATATATATATATATATATATATATATATATATATATATATATATATATAAACTAGTTTGCCACTCACTTGAGCTGGTGTGTGGAATATTGAGCACAAAATGTAAAGCTAGGTACGTTAGCAAATATCATAAACAATAGCGGAATAATACTATACATATCTGAAATATAAGAGTAGGACGTAATATACAGGATCATTCAAAGCAGCGTATTGACTTCTTCATCTGATGGTTGAAGAGTAAAGGAGGTTTGAGGAGATGAGTCTAGAAAAACTATACCCTTGACCAGAGAGTTTTTGATCACAACAACGATAGGTTTAACACATGCACTATACAGTTGATGATTTTTACATCACTAATAATATTAGAAGCTCTCAACGCGTTTCATTGAACATAAGTCGTTCTCTGTACAGAAATGGTTGGAGCCTGCTGCATGAATACCATACCACCATGCTTGAAAGGAAATTTTTGGTTATATTTATTAAGCGACTGCCAATAACAGATCTGTTATATTAACATTATAGGCAGGGGTTTTCCAATGTTCTAATCTTCTAATAAACTAATTAAAAATACATTTTAATATGAAACAGGACATTGGTATGAAAAATATCATTCATTTGTGTCCATATGATCAACAAGAATTCATGTGTATGACACTGGATTTAGTAGAAATTATGCAATGTCATTCAAAATTGTTCAGAACAAGGGACCCCAAAATATGTCTGTCCAGTGGCCTCCTTAAGATGGCAGTGGTTGCACCATAGGAGCGGTGTTACTTCTAGTTTTGGTGCATCATGGTAAGAGTAAGCGTTAGGTCAAAGGTGAGTCCCGCTATCGCTGCTCACTTTATCCGTGAAGATGGGGGCATTCCTATTGGCCATCAATGTTGCCATCGATTGGTTGTCCAGCGCTGTCCACCCACTGATTAATGCCTCTTATTATGAAGATTTTATGAGCCAACAACAGAAGGTGCATCACACACTACAGTAAGTCTGCTGAGAAGGAGACATTGTGTCTCCCACCCCCTGCCCCCGGGTGTGACAGTTGGTTACTTAAATGAATGCTTCCTTGCAGGGTTTCGTGCAACAAGTAACAATGTATTTTCATGAAGAATACACCGTAGCAAGGGCCACCAAAATTGAGTGACTCCTTGTCTGCTGTGTTTCACCACACAATTATGGATCTGCAGCATTTGACACATAATTTTCCACGTGCTGCATAATCTGAAGATTTCGACAATTGTTTTTTTAGGTCGAGCATGAGTAGCACATGCTCTGCTCTGCGAGGCATGCTGTATTCAAATATGGACTTGAAGCTCCGCCCGCTCTCCACCCATATTTTTCATTGGCTTGTGTCTTTGTCCTTTGTAAATGCTGGCTTCTGATTTGTTAACCGCCTTGTTAGTCCCTTCTTTGTACCGTTTTGTCTTTATTTGTAACCTTCCATAAAGACTGGCCCTTTTACTTCTGTTGCTACACAATATGTCTGTAAGCACTATTTTCTTTAATAAGTTCCTCCAATACAGACACGACATGCTTTCCTAAAACATTCTTCGCGCCATGCCGGCTTTTACTTTCCAAGCAGCCTGGGACAATGGCAGCTGCTTCTTTGAAATGAAATAAGTCTTGCATTTACAAGAGTTTGAGCTATCACCATTGTAAATGACAATGCCTTTTATTTATGTATTAATTATCAAAACAGATAAATAAAAGGCATTATCATTTCCAATACCAATATCTTAAACTCTCGCAAATGCGAGACCTATTGCATTGCAAATGCTTGTTTCCTCAGGGATACTATTCTATATGTAAATGCTTTATTTTCTAAATATTTGAGCCAATGTGAGGGCCAACAGATTTTTTTCAATGCTGTCATCAAACCGGGGTGGACTGTGGTGGTACTGGGTGGTCGCCACTTGTGCCTGTGGGTGTTTCAGCGATTAGTAATGCCAGCCAAACACAACAAGGCCCTCGTTTGAACACTTTGGTGCCTTTTTCGACCCTGTTAGTTCTTTTTTTGTGATCAGACGCTTGGGACCTGCCAGCTGGATGCAACAGGACCCCAGACGCTGGTCAGAAGTGATCCGGCCGCTGGTCACTTGTAGAGTGTGGCGTTAGGATATTAACGCCTTAACTGCTTCGAACGTTCCGCGCCAATGCGGAACGTTCTAATAAACTGGCGGGGCCGTGTCGGCCAACGGACATGCGCAGCACTACTGAGGTAGTGCTCGCGACGGCCGTTGGCCGACACCCGCAGCGAACGGGTTAAAGAGCTGAGCTCAGGTGGAGCTGATAGCCCTAGTTCACTGCGCTTCTCTGGGGTTAGATGTAGGAATTGGTTACAGCAGAAACCCTATATTTTAAAAACAGGTAGATGAATGAATGAATGAATGGGCACTTTTACTCCTCAGAATGTCCTGGCGCTCTGCACTTCTGACATCGCTGCACAGGGGACCCAGGCAGTGTAGACCGGATTAAAAAGCCATGTTTTTAGTTTCTTTTTGAACAAGGAGGTGTCTGTGATGGCCCAGGAGCTCAGATGGAATTTTATTCCAAGCAGATGGCCCCAGAAAGGAAAAGGATCTGCCTCTAGCACCCCTGATCCTAGGAATGTTTGCCAAAAAAAGCACTGGAAGAGCAAAAACATCTGGAGGGGACATAGAAACCCATCGATGCCCCGAGATATTCAGCACCCGTCTGGTTGAGGGCCCGGTGGACCAAGGCAAGGGTCTTAAATAGAAGTTTTTTTCTAAAAAGCAGCCAGTGTAGAACCCACAGGTGAGCGGACACAGAGGATCTCAGAGGCAAGCCCAAGAGAGTGCGAGCAGGTGCATCCATCCGGCCCACCTGTAGTTTATTAGTAGGATACTCTGGAAGTCCCAAATACAAGGCATTGCCATAAACAAGTCTTGATGATATAATGGCTTGAATCACCTGTTTCTTGGCAGTAAAAGACAGACAGTGAAGGAACGTTCTTAGAACGTTCAAGAGTCCAAAGCACGTCCCTCCCACAGCATTCACCTGAGGAACAGAGGAGAGACAGCCATCAAATGTGATGCCTAGGTGGCTCACGGAATTCACCTGGTGCTCTGGAGAGGGGGCGTCTGATGGTCAGAAAGACGGCCATGTTTGCGGAGTTTTTACTCCAAGAAACAGTAGCTCTGTTTTTCCTGCTTTGCATTTAAGCTGAAGGGGTGAGAGCCGCTGGGAAACGGCGGTCAGACCAGTTCGCACTTTTTTGCCAGGGAAGGCTACACCCTGCTCCCAGGAGAACCGCAACTGGGTGCCATCGGCATGAGAGATTATATTTGCTCTCAGGGCCTCGGCGAGTAGGGGCAGAGGAGTCAGATATTAAATAAAGTGGGGCTTAAGGCAGAGCCCTGAGGTACATCTATATATTTGTTGTCGTGGAAACATTTTATGGAACTTTTAATGCCTGTCCATTGTCCCTTTGCAGTGACTTCGAGAGGGCAGTCGGAAAGTCAAATATTTCCAAACGTTTTTCATCTTGATTTAATATGAATTTACCTCTTAGACAGATTCTTGTATACAAAAGATCCACTGTGCATTTAAAACCTTGCTCTTCACACAGGCTTTCGCTGTATAGATTGTTGTTAACACTTTCCCCTTTTTATGTTATTTATCTGATCTTTCCAATAGCGCCATGAAGCCCATGGGCGTACGTGCGCTGTACAAATAATAATTAACATAACATAACATAACACTCTCCTGCGAGGCTGCTTCTGGTTTGACATGTTTCCACGTGGACTGTGGTCTGACTGCGGAACACACAGTGGGTCGGATTTAAAACCCAGCTGAGGTGTGCACGAGGAAAGGAACCGACCTTGTGTTGCAAGAATTCAGCACTCATAAATCTGTTTCTTCCTGATTACAATTTTGAATATATTTTATGCAAGCAGTGGTGGTTGAGAGGGCAGTGGGAATAGGATGGTGTTTCTCTGTTTTCATGAAAGGTGAAATCGCCAAGTGTTGGCGAATAGTGTCTGCTGGAAGTGCGCATTTATCTTTCTTCAAAAACATCTCAGTTCTTCCTTAAAGCAGCGAGGTCAACGCCAATCTATTTAAATGTCAAGATTGTTCTATAATGATGCCATAGAGTGTGCTGCATGATTGCCCTATAGTTGCAACGTATATGCCAGGGCATTATAGTATTTGTTGGGTGTGGGCA
Organism: Lissotriton vulgaris; assembly: GCF_964263255.1. NCBI lineage: Eukaryota > Metazoa > Chordata > Amphibia > Caudata > Salamandridae > Lissotriton > Lissotriton vulgaris. The sequence continues at coordinate 7,112,312 of NC_141699.1, read as the reverse complement.
TAGGTCTTACCCAATCAAGTGGGTATAGTCTAGGTTAAATGCAGTAGCGGCCGGCATGACTCATGGGTGGGGGAGGGCTTGGGGTCGCGCGTGGACGGGGGTCAATCATTTTTTTTAAAAATGAATAAACTTACTTTTCTGCCGCGCCGGGTCCTGTGTCTTCACTGCTCCTGCTCTCCTGCCTCCAACAGGAACAGGAAGCAGGCAGCCTCCCTCCCCTCACCTAAGCCAATCAGAATGCTCCAGTGGAGCGTTGTGATTGGTCTGGATGCCGCCCAGCCAGGTGCTTTAGGGGAGTGGCATGTTCTACATGTAGGCTGCATGGAGAAGTGCAGAGTGCGCATGACTGGTTTGGGCAGCCTGAGAGGGACAGCCAAACAATCTTCACGCACACAGGAGTGGACAAACCACTCCTGCCCTGCCCAGGGAGCTCCGCCCACCCACCCGCCCGCAATGCCCAAAGAAACATAAAATGGAAATAACCAAAAATGATTAACATTTCATGTTTCTGCTTCTTGCACTTCAAGAAAGCAGTGGGGCGACACTCCTCCGCCCTAGTGGAGGAGCCCACCCCTGGCACGCTCCTTACCCAGAATGCAATGTGAGTGAGGTAACTGGAGCTACCAGCTGCTGCTGGGGAGCCACCACCTCATCTGTTGTCTAGTGTGTCCTGTGCTGGGTGGAGGCCAGGAGTTCCCTGTAATGTGCTGTGTCGTGGGTGTGTATGTGGCGTTTTGAGAGCGTGAGTGTGGTGTGAACGTGGTGACAGCAGCTATGTGCTCTTTCTGTGCTCTGTTTGCTGTGTGTTTGTGCAGTGTTCCATGTAATGTGTTCTATAGAATGTCGTGTGTGGTGTCCTATGGTCAGTTCTGTGGCGACCGGGGTTGTACCCAACGACACGGCGTGTCTGTGGTGTGGTGGATACACAAACACCGTTCTCTTGGATGTTGCAGTGTGGTTTTCAGTGGTGAGCGGTGTTGTGCTCAAGGTGATATGGTTTGTTGGATACATAGGGGTGTTCTGTCCAGTATTTTCTGCTGGATTGAATTGCAGTGAGATCTTTGTGGGCGGTGTTAGCACATTGCATTATATCTCTGACCTGGTTATATCCAACATTGAGGTTTGGCTGAAAGCTCATTGGCAGCACCCTGGTAGTGTTATCAAGAGGGGGGTCATTTATTAATTCATTGCAGATACTTTTGAATAGTTTGCTTTAAAGGAATAGCAGTTAATTTTATGCGGAATACTACAGTTCCAAGTGCGGTTGAGTACACCCTGTGGTCCAGACATCTCAAGAAGTGTGACTGTGTCAGAGTGTGATGAGTGTGCACCTGGGCTTCCATTTCAGGTTACACTCTAGGGTGTGATCAGTGTGTAATTTGTACCTTGCTCACTGAGTGTGTGTAAACAAAGGTGTGTGGGTGCCCGTGGGGCTGGGGTGTGGAAGTGAGATGGTGGCTTAGTGATTGTCAACTGTCAATTCTCGGTTTAGTCACTCTGGAATGATCAACGCCTCATTCCAACATGGAGTTGTACCCCCGAGCTGGAAGGCGGCAGTCGTGAAAGCTCTACTAAAGAAACCCTCCCTCGATCCCGAAAACCTGGCTAACTATAGGCCCATTTCCCTACTCCCAGGAATCAGCAAGATTGCTGAAAAACTGGTTAATAAAAAACTCTCCCAGTTCCTGGAGGTCAACAACAAACTAAAAAGTTCCCAGACGTGCTTTCGTCCAGGGCTGGGCACGGACATCGCCCCCCTGGCAGCGGTAGAGGAGGCCAGAGCTCTACTGGACGGAGGAGGATCAGTGGCAGTGATCCTCCTCGACCTAAGTGCGGCCTTCGATACCGTCAACCACCAACTTCTCATCAAAAGACTCAAGAGAGTTGGTGTAGAGGGCTCCGCCCTATCCTGGCTTTCATCCTTTCTGGCTCAACGGACCTATCAGATCTGGGAGAACAACGCCCGCTCCTCCGAAATTCCCCTCCAATGTGGCGTGCCTCAGGGCTCCTCCCTGAGCCCCACATTATTTAATATCTATATGTCCACATTGGAGGAGGTCATCACCCCGTTCGGAGTGAGCGTCGTCAGCTACGCCGACGACACACAACTAGTTGTATCACTATCTCACCCCAGACAACAACCAGCAGATTTATTTAACTGCCTTATGCAGGTCCAATACTGGATGAACAACTCAGCCCTAAAACTAAACAGGTCGAAAACTGAGGTTTTGCTCCTTGGCCCGAAAGGATTCACACTCTCCCCAATCATCTGGCCAGCCTGTCTGGGCCCCCCCCCTGAACCTAAAGAAGAAGTAAAAAGCCTGGGAGTGTGGCTCAACACCAACCTCTCGTTTACCGTGCAGGCAAAGAAAGTAGCCGGGACTTGCTTCGGGCTCCTGAAATCGTTAAGGAAAGTCCTGCCCCTCTTGCCCTCCAACTCCCAAAAGCTGTTAATTCAAGGCCTAATACTTTCGAGGCTTGATTACAGCAATGTGATCTACCTGGGCGCCCCCGAAGCGACGCTGAACAAGCTTCAGAGAATTCAGAACATTGCGGCCCGGATTCTCACAAATACCCCTGCCAGAGCTTCGGCCAAACCTGCCCTAAAACTCCTCCACTGGCTTCCTATAAGGGAGCGGGTCAAATTCAAGGCCTTGTGCCTAGCTCACAAACTACTACAAAACCAAGGCCCCCCTGTTCTCAGGAAACTTATCACATCCTACAAATCCCCAAGACCCCTCCGTTCGGACACGGAAAACTTCATCTCTATCCCTAGATTCAAGAAAGCCCGCTCAGGAGATAGACGTTTCTCAGTCCACACTGCACGTCTCTGGAACTCACTCCCCCGCGACCTGCGACTCGAACCACAATACCTTCGCTTCAGGAAGCGGCTCAAAACTCACCTTTTTTCGCAATGAACCATGCTTGTCCGTAACCCTGATCTTCTGTGCCCCCCTCCCCCCTCCTCTTTTTCTCCCTTGTCCCACTGAACTTAAGAGACAGGATCTTTTAGCGCTGGGATACCTCCGGGTGACTACGCGCTCTACAAAAATAAATAATAATAATAATAATAATAATTACTTATTGGAGCCATTGTAATTGAACTGGGGGAGGTACGGTATCCCAGGAGGGTCAATGTAAGTCACGGGTACGAGGAGCGGGATTGTAATTTTTGACCAGCCAGTTCCTAAATTAAGTCAGTGCTGCTGGGGAACCCCGGCATTATGTCGCGAAAAAGGAAGGTAGATTGCTACTCCGATAGTAGGTTTTTTTTTTTAGGTCTACCCATAAGTGACATATTGGAAAAATCAAAATTTTTAGTTCTTAGCAAAGTACTTGGATTTTCCCTACAAGTCCTTAGTAACAAGTGTTGAGGATACTAAGGTCCTGTGTGGATATTTGCTCACGGGACCAGTATTTGTCGGCTTGGCTGAGATGTGAGGTGCAAGGAACACCGCCAGTTTCTCTGTGCATAGATAAATGTTTGGCATTTAAACCTACATGTGGATTACAAGGAAGATGGAGTGTTTGGATGTTGTTACAAGACCTTGTGGGTGGCATCTCAATTCCAGATGCAGTTTACCCTGGAGCTTAGAGGGAAAGTCCATTTCTGAGTGAAGTACACGAGAGGTCCACAACAATGCAGGGGGAAAGCAACACAGACACCTCCTTCTGAGGTCCACCCGGAAGTGATTGGTCAGGAATCCAAACTCCTACTGGGTTCTGACGAAAAATGTCTCTGAGCTTCACCTGGAAGGGATTTTACCGGAAATGTAGAGATGTACTCGGATTTTATGAAACACATTTGTGCACTCCACCCAGGTATAAGTTACAATAAACTTGGAAAGTAGCATGCTTCGTCAGGTCCTGTTTACGAGGTCCTCCCAGAAGCAGCTCAACCGGAATCTAAAGAGTTATTTGGTAGTGATTAGCGATTTTGCTTCCTGCTCTCTCCATCAACGACCTGTAATAAACAAAGACACAGGCTGTAATGGGTGGTAGCTTGTAAGTAGTTACATTTTAGACAATGCATGTTGCTTTAAAAACAAATGTAATGGCACTTTACGTTGTGTAGGGGTTGCAGGACATTCCCTACCTGCACCTTCACCTGAGGAAGGGGTATCTGGGGGTTCTTTCGTGCAGGTTTTGCAGAAGCTCCTCGTCTGGCTTCTTGCTGTAATGAGTGTGATGAGTCGCTGACGGTTCATGGTGTCTGCCACAAAGCTCTTCCAGGTCACAAAAGGTAGGGTCATTGCAAGAGGACCTGACCCTTTACCAAGCAATATTCCATCCTATGGGAATGGAATAAAGGGGTCTGCCCTAGAAACATGCCCAGATCACCAGTACACCTGGGCCAGTCCCACTTCAGGTGGCCCACCTTGCTGATGGTTTGTTGAATGAGTTGACCGACCCTGTTGCCCAGGGTCAACCTTACCGAGGCCATTGTGGTAGCTAGGATTACAAGAACAGATAATTAGGGTAGGAGGGTACCTGTTCCACTGGACATTGTATGAGGACAAGAGACAAATAAGGGTAGAAGGCCTGCTCAGGGGCAGTTTTAGATCTGCCCCAACCAAAAGCACCACAGAACCCAGCATTTTCAGAGGAGAAAATCACATTTTAAGATACAACAGACCTTTAATTACAACGAACGCCTTCACCTTATCACCTATCCCAGGTGACTTATTGAGCTGCAGCAGGACCCGGGGGGGGGGGGGGGGGGTGAAGCGAAAACACAGTAGGGGAGAGGAAACATGGTGATATATACACTGGATTTCAGTTTCACTCTCACTATCTTCCAAAAACAGAATTTGCAGGCATGTCTGTCTGCAAAGGGCATGTATACCACGCTTCTTTCCTTCCTCTTAATTCAGTCCAGCGCTCCATGTAAGTTGCTCCTGTGTAGCCACATAATTCTGGTATTTCTGGTTGTATCTCGAACCTCTGTGACCGTCACCTCTGCTGTGCACAGCATCTCTCCTCCTCCTCGTCTCTGGGTACCGTATCCTGAAGTTCACGTCTTGCTGTACAATGGGAGCACCTGGTTGCGTCGCATACTTGAGTTTTTGTCAAACCATGTTTATGGGATGAAGGTAATGCGCCCTTCTTTGTCAGCGAAGAGGGAGAGTTTTTGTGGTGATTGGGTGCGAGGAGGAGTGTGCTTTGGTGCTTAAAGCACCTTCATGAGGTGGTGGTTGAATTCTGATGGGTTACCCTTTCAATCACTGTTCGGAGCGAGGAGGAATATGGCTTTCGTGCTTTAAGCTCCTTCTTGAGGTGGTGGTTGTTGATTTCTGATGGGTTACCCTATCTATTACCGTTAGGAGTGAGTACGAGTGTGGTTTGGTGCTTTAAGCTCCCTCATGAGGTCCTGGTTGTTGATTTCTGATGGGTTACCCTATCAATCACTGTTGGGAGTGAGTACGAGTGTGTGTTGGTGCTTTAAGCTCCTTCATGAGGTTGTAGTTGTTGATTTCAGATGAGTTACTCTATCTATTACCGTTGGGAGTGAGTCAAAGTGTGGTTTGGTGCCCAAAGCTCCTTCTTGAGGTGGTGGTTGTTGATTTCTGATGGGTTACCCTATCAATCACTGTTGGGAGTGAGTACGAGTGTGGTTTGTTGCTTTAAGCTCCTTCATGATGTCGTAGTTGTAAGCATGGGCGAATTTTGCGAATCTCGCGTTCGCGAATTTTGCGGATTTGCGAACTCGCAATCCGCAAAATCCGCGAATTTTCGCGAATTTGCTGATTTTTTTTTTTGTGTTCGCGCGGGTTTCTGCCAGTTCGCGAGGGTTTTGTACAATTTCGCAAAACGCGAACTTACCTGTCGGGTCGCAAGTTTCGCGAACTTGTTGTTTCTACGTGTCCAGCCTGTTTGGGACACTCTTCTTCATCACTGCCACTCTCTGTCACCACTGCCACTCTCTGACTACTCATGCCACCCTCTGGCCCACCCATGCCACCCTCTGTTTCATCACAGCACCCTCTGTTTGTCCAGTCAGTGTACATTATTGTAAAATACCAGAAAGGATCAAGGCAGCAGACCAGGTCAAGCACTACTGGTTACGTGTTTCTAAGTTTTAGGTGGTGCAGACTTCTTCCTACACCTGCTACCAATAGGTGTTTAGGTCAAAGATACAAACGCAAAAAGTGGAAGGTGCACACAATTAGAGTCCAAAGGAAAGGAAATGTATTGTTTATCTTCTTCTTTATTAGTAGTTCAAATACAGGCACAGCCAACGCGTTTCGTTCCATTAACCATTGTGGAACTTCATCAGGGCGAATTGGTTCAGTTTCAAGACTGGGATCTATACAGACCCACCTTGTGGATCGCACGCTAGCCGATTCTGGGTATTCAAAGGCATGCAACCTTCATTTATTCAGAGAAGGTATTGTAAACTTGATACAACATAGTGCGCCCAGTGGGTGTTCTTATACTAGATCCCGCAGTCTTCAGAGTGCAAATGAGCCAGGTAAAAACTGGTTCAAGACGGAGTGGCCATTTGCAGAGAATCTAATATTCGTAAAGATAATTTCCTGTAATGTCCTCTAGTGACGGGCTCCAATACGGGCATAAACTTAAAGAGACGAGGTCACCGGTCCGTGGTAGAACTCGGTGTTCGTGGTAATAACCACTGAGCACCTGCAGTCGGGTGCTCAAAGTTCGTGTAACGTCTCGTGGCAGTGTACATTATTGTGGCAACGCAAGCACACCTTCCCTGCCTCAAGTGACCTGAATTAATTTGGGGCTGATTAATGTGTCACAGAATATTTTTTTAGCTGGCACCTGCTTCCTTAGTGCTTCCTGATTAGTGATCTTTTGCACTTGCTAAGTGCTTTCATTGTTGCAAAATTAGTTACAACACCTGCCCTGCCCCAACTGACAATAATGAATTAGGGGCTGATTAATGGATTTGAACCTCCAGCCTGGCTCCTGCTTGTCTCCCTTAGCTGTAATTCAGGACCTTTGTGGCATATGTGTAACTATTCTGAGGTTCAGAGCAGGGTCACATAATAGTTGCAACTGGCAACTGAACTCTGGAGGGGCCCCTCAGGAAGCACTACAGGAAATGGCTACTAATGATGAGCCTGAACTTTTGAACCTGGTAAGTAGTTTCAGTTTTGCTAAGATCGTATTTCTGCAATTTTGCGCTTATTCGCGGGGCGCGAAGTTGTACTGGGAAGCCGCGAACTCACGCGAACAGTGCGAGCAAGCCATGAAATCCGCTGCTCGCGGATTTGCGGATTTTGCGGGAGATTCGCGAATCTCGCGGATTGCAAATTTACCGAAAATCCGCAAAATCCGCGAGCGAAACGGATTTTCCGCCCATGCTTACGTAGTTGTTGATTTCTGTTGGGTTACCCTATCAATCACTGTTGGGAGTGAGTAGGAGTGTGGTTTGGTGGTTTAAGCTCTCTCATGAGGTGGTGGTGGTTGAATTCTGATTGGTTACCCTATCAATCACTGTTGGGAGTGAGTACAAGTGTGTGTTAGTGCTTTAAGCAACTTCATGAGGTTGTTGATTTCTGATGGGTTACCCTATCAATCACTGTTGGGAGTGAGTAGGAGTGTGGCTTGGTGCCCAAAGCTTCTTCATGATGTGGTGGTTGTTGATTTCTGATGGGTTACCCTTTCAATCACTGTTCGGAGCGAGGAGGAGTGTGGCTTTAGTGCTTTAAGCTCCTTCGTGAGGTGGTGTTTGTTGATTTCTGATAAGTTACCCTATCAATCACTGTTGGGTGTGAGTACGAGTGTGGTTTGGTGCTTTAAGCTCCTTCGTGAGGTGGTGGTTGTTGATTTCTGATGGGTTACGCTATCAATCACTGTTTGGTGGGAGTACGGGTGTGGTTTGGTGCTTTAAGCTCCTTCGTGAGGTGGTGGTTGTTGATTTCTGATGGGTTACCCTATCTATTACTGTTGGGAGTGAGTACGAGTGTGGCTTGGTGCCCACAGCTCCTTCATGAGGTGGTGATTGATTTCTGATAAGTTACCCTATCAATCACTGTAGGGAGTGAGTACGGGCATGGTTTAGTGCTTTAAGATGTCGTGAGGTGGTGGTTGTTGATTTCTGATAAGTTACCCTATCAATCACTGTAGGGAGTGAGTACGGGCATGGTTTGGTGCTTTAAGCTCCTTCGTGAGGTGTGGGTTGTTGATTTCTGATAAGTTACCCTATCAATCACTGTTAGGAGTGAGTCGGAGTGTGGTTTGGTGCTTTAAGCTCCTTCGTGAGGTAGTGGTTCTGGATTTCTGATGGGTTACACTATCAATCACTGTAGGGAGTGAGTACGGGCATGGTTTAGTGCTTTAAGATGTCGTGAGGTGGTGGTTGTTGATTTCTGATAAGTTACCCTATCAATCACTGTTAGGAGTGAGTCGGAGTGTGGTTTGGTGCTTTAAGCTCCTTCGCGAGGTAGTGGTTGTGGATTTCTGATGGGTTACACTATCAATCACTGTAGGGAGTGTGTACGGGCATGGTTTGGTGCTTTAAACTCCTTTGTGAGGTGGTGGTTGTTGATTTCTGATAAGTTACCCTATCATTCAGTGTTGGGAGTGAGTCGGAGTGTGGTTTGGTGCTTTAAGCTCCTTCGCGAGGTGGTGGTTGTTGATTTCTGATGGGTTACCCTATCAATCACTGTGGGGAGTGAGTCGGAGTGTGGTTTGGTGCTTTAAGCTCCCTCGTGAGGTGGTGGTTGTTGATTTCTGATAAGTTACCCTATCATTCACTGTTGGGAGTGAGTCGGAGTGTGGTTTGGTGCTTTAAGCTCCCTCATGAGGTGGTGGTTGTTGATTTCTGATGGGTTACCCTATCAATCACTGTTAGGAGGGAGTACAGGTGTGGTGTGGTGCTTTAAGCTCCTTCATGCGGTGGTGGTTGATTTCTGGTGGGTTACCCTACCTATCACTGTTGGGAGTGAGTACGAGAGTGGTTTGATGCTTTAAGCTCCTTCATGAGGTGGTGGTTGATTTCTGATGGGTTACCCTATCAATCACTGTTAGGAGGGAGTACAGGTGTGGTGTGGTGCTTTAAGCTCCTTCATGCAGTGGTGTTTGATTTCTGGTGGGTTACCCTACCTATCACTGTTGGGAGTGAGTACGAGAGTGGTTTGATGCTTTAAGCTCCTTCATGAGGTGGTGGTTGATTTCCGATGGGTTAGCCTGTCCGCTGGTGCTGGGAGTGAGGGGGATTGTTGTTTAGTGCTTTAAGCTCCTTCATGAGGTGGTGGTTGTTGATTTCTGATGCGTTACCCTATCAATCACTGTTGGGAGTGAGTCGGTGTGTGGTTTGGTGCTTTAAGCTCCTTCGTGAGGTAGTGGTTGTTGATTTCTGATGGGTTACCCTATCAATCACTGTTGGGAGTGAGTCGGAGTGTGCTTTAGTGCTTTAAGCTCCTTCATGAGGTGGTGGTTGTTGATTTCTGATGCGTTACCCTATCAATCACTGTTGGGAGTGAGTCGGTGTGTGGTTTGGTGCTTTAAGCTCCTTCGTGAGGTAGTGGTTGTTGATTTCTGATGGGTTACCCTATCAATCACTGTTGGGAGTCAGTACGAGTGTGCTTTAGTGCTTTAAGCTCCCTCATGAGGTGGTGGTGGTTGATTTTTGGTGGGTTACCCTACCTATCACTGTTGGGAGTGAGTACGAGAGAGGTTTGATGCTTTAAGCTCCTTCATGAGGCGGTGGTTGATTTCCGATGGGTTAGCCTGTCCGCTGGTGCTGGGAGTGAGGAGGATTGTTGTTTAGTACTTTAAGCTCCCTCGTGAGGTGGTGGTTGTCGATTTCTGATGCGTTACCCTATCAATCACTGTTGGGAGTGAGTCGGAGTGTGGTTTGGTGCTTTAAGCTCCTTCGTGAGATAGTGGTTGTTGATTTCTGATGGGTTACCCTATCAATCACTGTTGGGAGTGAGTCGGAGTGTGCTTTAGTGCTTTAAGCTCCTTCGTGGGGTGGTGGTTGTTGATTTCTGGTGTGTTACGCTATCAGTCACTTTTAAGAGTGTGAAGGACTGGGGTTTGGGCCTTCAAGTTCCTTCTTGAGGTGGTTGTTGATTTCTGATAGACTCCCCTAGCTTTGAATGCAGTAAACTTAGGGAAGTTGTTATTGGCGGGGACAGGGTGACTGTCTTACTTTGCTTGGTAGTAGTTTTGTCATTATGATGATACAGTCATTTTTCTCTGCAGTTGTAATCCGCGCAGGTGTGAGTTTGCTGAATTCATGCTGTGTGTGGGGCTCATATCTTTTTTTACTTCATTTGCTGCTGTGCGATTCTTGGCAGCTCGACATCTTTTTTATGTTTTTTATGTTTTTTATGTTTTTTATGCGTGCTAATGACCGCTGGGCATGATTCCAAAGTTCTGTTGTTTGCCCGGCACATAATGCTACCAGCACAGTAGATGCCAGCAGTTAGGGGGCGTTTCCGGCTAATTTAGTTCCCTGTCCCCCATACATTCTCGCTTTTCTTGTCCCTGATATATGTGTGTCCAAAAGGTGCCGATGGCATTGTCACTCCTGCCAAACAGCAAATCTGTTTTCTGGCCGTGTGGTGGGTAGCAACTGATTTTGGTGGTTTCTATGTGATTTCTTACTCGTATATTATGTTCAGATTTTTTCATAAATGTTGGTTGTCTAGGTGCCCGGGTGAGTAATTGTGAACGTTTCTAGACTAGTTTATTCTTGGTGCCCCTTATGGTCTTACAACTTTTCCACGGGTCGACATTCTCCAACAGTTCTCTGCCCACTGTTCTCCCCCTTCTCCCCCTGGTTTAACCGAACCCTCCACGCCTCCATATAGCGCCTTCGGAGGCTCATGTCAGAGCCTCTACTTTACATCTTCCACAGTGACCCACGTCACTACCTCAGTGATACTACTTCTGTGGGTGATGATGCCACGTGTACTACAATCTGGGCTCCTATTTTACTCCTCGCTATTACACCTTGTGAACAAACCACATCTCAAAATACAGCGCCTTGTATACAAACCACACCTCGATATTACACCTTGTGTACAAACCACACCTCGATATAGCGCCTTTTAAACAAACCACATCTTAATATATAGCGCCTTGTATACAAACCACACCTCGATATTACACCTTGTGTACAAACCACACCTCGATATAGCGCCTTTTAAACAAACCACATCTTAATATATAGCGCCTTGTATACAAACCACACCTCGATATTACACCTTGTGTACAAACCACACCTCGATATAGCGCCTTTTAAACAAACCACATCTTAATATATAGCGCCTTGTATACAAACCACACCTCGATATTACACCTTGTGTACAAACTACACCTCGATATAGCGCCTTGTAAACAAACCACATCTTAATATATAGCGCCTTGTATACAAACTACACCTCGATAATACTCATTATGTACAAACCATATCTCGATATAGCGCCTTGTAAACAAACCACGTGTTGAGTTGCAATGGGGTATACCCTAAGAACTCTCTGGCCTGGGTCAGTAAAGGTAAGTACAAAAGCAATGGTCAGAGACTACCGATTAAATGTGACAACAAATGTGATATACTCATTCAGTTAGAAGGGAAAAGCAAAAAGCTAAATCCAAAGTGTGCTTCTATTTTTATTCATTATGTTAGCACATTGTTGATTGAATACCCAATTCAAGTCATTGGGTACCAGAATTATGTAGAGTATCTTACTATACAGAAATACACATTACAATATTCAATTCCTTCATTGAATCACACAATTCTCTTGAGGCACAAATCTCAATTGGTTATATGGAATTTACAAGGAGAAAGCCGCACAATTGATACCAAGTCATAATATTTCAATGCGCTCGAAGTGACGGGAAAGAGGAAAAGTTTAGATGGGATGGGTGTGATGGGAAAAGGTGAGGACCAGGTAAAGGTAGTTGTGACCTTAAAACAATCACAGTGCTATAAAATACATCCTTTACAGTCTAGATAACGATCTGTAGTTCCAAAAAACTCATTAGCATAGGGTCCGTTTTGCTCCGTTAATTATTCCTATGCGTAGAGAGTAAGTATAGTCTGGTCTACGTTTCGACCCCCTGGATGAAGGGCAAATGAATTCCTCAGGCTGGGGTCTTCTTCAGGACAATGAGAGACAGGAGCGCCTATAAATAATAATTATAAAGTGAATGTATCATATTGTGAATAAGCTCAAGTTTTGCACACAAGTGGAGCTTATCAGATTAAAAATGCTTACTTAGTGTGAGGCCCATAGGTGGCCATTGTCATTGGACCGGCATGGGTTCCTTTCCATCTGGTAATGTTTCTGCAATTATCTAAGAAACGGAAGTATGTATAGCTGTCAGACGCTATCTATAACGTGTATATAAACAGATTATCAAGATGACCTAAAAGGGGTACTTACTGGGATCCGAGCATTTCCATCTCAGACATCCTGTTTTAACAATGGTTACACCTGGACCGATATAGTTGCGGTTTGGAAATCACGCAACCTCCCTGGTTCTGTAGGAAGAACAAGAGGTACGGACCAGGTATTAGCAACAAGTTGACGCTGTGTGGGGCTTATGCTACGGGTATTATTATTACCAAATAGATACATATATATGATGATAGTGGCTAAGAATAATTTCACATAGCACTCGGTGACTTGCTTCTTAAGTGCAAGTTAAAAGAATGAAAATCGCTTAGTGAAGTCATGGGTAAAAAACGTGCCGAAAACCGGCACTGGGTGCTCCGTCATTAAAGGGTACTAGAAACGCTATTGCTCACACAACAAGCGTGGCAACGCGTAGTAGGGATTAAGCGATGTATACGGAACTACAGATCGTTATCTAGACTGTAAAGGATGTATTTTATAGCACTGTGATTGTTTTAAGGTCACAACTACCTTTACCTGGTCCTCACCTTTTTCCATCACACCCATCCCATCTAAACTTTTCCTCTTTCCCGTCACTTCGAGCGCATTGAAATATTATGACTTGGTATCAATTGTGCGGCTTTCTCCTTGTAAATTCCATATAACCAATTGAGATTTGTGCCTCAAGAGAATTGTGTGATTCAATGAAGGAATTGAATATTGTAATGTGTATTTCTGTATAGTAAGATACTCTACATAATTCTGGTACCCAATGACTTGAATAGGGTATTCAATCAACAATGTGCTAACATAATGAATAAAAATAGAAGCACACTTTGGATTTAGCTTTTTGCTTTTCCCTTCTAACTGAATGAGTATATCACATTTGTTGTCACATTTAATCGGTAGTCTCTGACCATTGCTTTTGTACTTACCTTGTAAACAAACCACATCTTAATATATAGCGCCTTGTATACAATTCACACCTCGATAATGCACCTTGTGTACAAACCACACCTGGATATTATGCACCATGTAGCTTGAAGCCTCCTCTGCCCCTCATTTCCTCACAGAAGCTGCGGGTGGGGGTGGTGGGAGGGGGGTGGGTAGTCACATCTGGATTAATTTGCGAAGCAAATTGTTGTGTTTGCCTAAGTCCCAGGGTGGGCGGATGATGAAACCGCGGCCCCGGCTGATGCCGCCTGCACGTAGGGCTGGGGCTGCAGGCAGGGGCGGGGCGGTAGGGTGTCCCAGAGATGCCCTCTGTGCCCAGCTGGCCCTGGAGGAAGGCGAGGCTGGGAGGGGTGTCTTTGTTTCCCGATGCCCCAGAGATCGCATCCGTGCCAGGGCTCTGGTGGGGGGCGGGGGTGGGTTAAAGTGTGTGTCCGTGGTGCCCTCTGAGCCCTGCTGGCTCCACGGTGCCATGGTTTCTGAAGTGATTGTGCTATGCCCCTTTGATTCTGCCCCTCTGTGCCCTGCTGGATGTGCAGTGGTTGGGTTGGGTTGCAGTATGCCCCAGAGGCGGTCCGTGTCCCCATGGTCAATAAGCAGCACGTGCCTACCCTCTGCACTAGCATCTGGGTACGGGGCAGGCTGGCAGGGTCTCGCAGAGATGGATTGTGCTCTGTGCCCTGATTAATACCCCCTTGCCTTGGTGCCTCGCGGCCCATGGTCTCAGGAAGTAACCCTTTGCCATGGTGCCTGTTCCCAGCTTACTGGTGAAGCCTCTGGTTAATACCCCTTTGCCAAGCTGCGTCTTCTGTAGCCTGACTGCTGAATACTACTCATGCCCAGTTATAGCCTGACTTCTCATTAATACCCCAGCGTCCAGCTGTGGGTCTCTGATGGAGGCCCACGTGCCCAGCTTGCCTTTATACCCTGATTTCTCATTAATACCCCAGCGTCCAGCTGTGGGTCTCTGGTGGATGCCCCAGTGCCCCTTGGCAGCACCAGTCTATACCCTGACTTCTCATTAATGCCCCAGCGTCCAGCTGTGGGTCTCTGATTGATGCTCACGTGCCCAGCTGGCAGCACCAGTCTACCCTGACCTCTCATTATTGCCCCTATGTTCAGCTGTGGGTCTCCGATGGATGCCCACGTGCCCAGCTTGCCTTTATACCCCGATTCCTCATTAATACCCTGGTGTCCAGCTATAGAGCCCTCCATTCTTGTGTCTGGTGTATGGCCCCGTGCCCAGCTGGCAGCTTCAGTCTATACCTCGACCACCTCTCATTAATGCCGCAGCGTCCAGATTTGGCTCGCGGGTGGATGCCCACGTTCCAAGCTAGCAGCACCAGTCTATGCCCTGTGCCCTTATGTCCAGCTGTGGGTCTCCGATGAGTCCCCCACCCCGTGCCCAGCTGGCATCACCAGCCTATGCCCTGTGCCCTTATGTCCAGCTGTGGGTCTCCGGTGAGCCCCCCCCCCCGTGCCCAGCTAGCAGCACCAGCCTATGCCCTATGCCCTTATGTCCAGCTGTGGGTCTCCGATGAGTGCCCCCCCCCCGTGCCCAGCTAGCAGCACCAGTCTATGCCCTGTGTCCTTATGTCCAGCTGTGGGTCTCCCATGAGACCCCCCCCCCCCCCGTGCCCAGCTAGCAGCACCAGTCTATGCCCTGTGCCCTTATGTCCAGCTGTGGGTCTCCCATGAGTCCCCCCCCCCCCCCCGTGCCCGGCTAGCAGCACCAGGCTATGCCCTGGCCTCTCATCAATGCCCTGCCTTCTCATTGCCAGGGCCGGGGTGTCTGCTTCCTGTCCCAGGGCTGAGGCGGCGCAGAGACGCACGGAGGCAAAATGAAGCCCTTGTTCGTACCAGCCTATGCCAGGGGAGGGGGCAGCAGGCCCGGCTTCATCCATGCCAACATATACACAGCGCCGGTAAAACCAACATGGAACTCCTACCGGGCCCTCTCTCGGGGGCTACCGCTGGTTGTGGGAGGCCTGCTGGACCCGAGGGGGTGCCGGGTGGGGGAAGGTTCCCACCCGGACATATGTGCCCCTCCTGGGCGCTGTCCTTGGTATGCCCGCTCTCCCCACACCCTAGGGGTGTTTGTTCCCTTCCTGGTGCCATGTGTACAAGTAATTATTGTCAGGCCTCTGTGAAAGTGTCGCCCTGGGGAGGGGCAGCCTGTCCCCATACGGGCCAGACGCTGCCAGTGCCCACTGAGCTCGCTCGGAGACCTTCATTCCTGGTCTGAGATCTCGGCTCTGCACCGGCAGCCCGTGTGAGCTTGGTCCAACGACTGCTTGAGCGACCTCCAGTTTTGCTTTTGCGGATGCAGGGAATGTGTGCGCGTGAGGCAGAGCGCAGGTGTCTGGTGTGTTGGTGAAAGTGTATGCGGGTGTTCAGGCACTCTGCTCCTGTGTTGTGTAGGGCTTTGTAATTGGAAGTGGTTCTGTGTCCTGCGTGGTGGCCACCGAGGTGCGGGTATCATGTTATGCAGCACTTAGCAGTGTGACGGATGGAGGAGTGCGAGAGACGGGCACACCGTTCATGGTTGTCAGTGCGCTGGCAGCTTCGAGCCGCTCGCAGGTCCCTTATAGTATTTCTTACGATAGAATGCCTTAGCGGATCTCGGATACAACTGGCTTGAAAAACTATAAAATTCTTGGCTCATGCTGCTGAAGAGCTAGAAAACAAGGCAGTAATTAAAGATGACCCTGGCCAACTGGTCTCATCACGGCTGACCCTGGACCCCCACCTTCTTTCCTAACGGATACCCCGTTAATCTCATTTTTCCAGGTTGCGTTCTTCATTCTGAGTCAAAATGTGTATCTCCCACCAAATTTCATTTATTCCCCAAAGTATTTGCACCTTTTCCCGGATCATTCATCTGTTGTTTTGAAGTTCCAATGAGATAGTCATACTTTCTTTCAGCTATATCTTTATAATGTTACACTGCGATTGAATATTTGTGTAAGTTAGCTAAGATTACGTTATTTTAACTTATTATTTTTCAGGTGATTTTAAAGTTGTTTTTATGTTGACTTCACGATGTACATGCTGTTTGCATGGTGGTAAGACCCACCCTTTTATGATTTTTACAAATCAAATAAAGTGCATTATATATATTAGTATTTCTTACGATCACCGTTACTAAGCTGGTTTCTGCACAGGGTTGTCTAGTCTGAGATATTTTGTTTGAAGTTCATGGTTCTGAGCAGGCACAGTTTAACCCCTTCGGTGCTCATGACGAACCCCAGCCGTCATGCACTACGGTGCTCGTGTGCTCATGACGGCTGGGGTTCGTCACGGCCCGCCCCTGTTCGTGCTGTTTACAGCACACCAGGGGAATCGCGGCCGCATCGAAGGGGTTAAAGGGAGAAGTGCAGAGACCTCCTCGGATGGGCTTTGTCCTCTCACCCCGTATCTGATGGTCATTGTGAGATGCCAAGAAGCGGTGGTTCTGTGTAGCTAGTCGGAGCCACGGTGGTGGACTAAAGTAGAGTCTCCCTTTGGCCAGCGGCTCATGGCGGGTCTCTCCAGTTGTTCCAGGTCGGATCAGATGGTTAGTGGAGAGGTGTGGTGCAGCGGCCAGGGCAGCTGACTTTGGAGCACAGGGTTCACGGTTCAATCCCGGCTCGCAGCTCAGCGTGACTCCGGGCAATAGCTCACTTAATTTCCACGACAGCCCCCAGCGCCTTGAGACCCGTAAGGGTGAGTAGTTCACGCTTTACAAATACAGATTTACAATAGTAGTTTATTGCTGCTGACTAGTAACTGGGTGAGTGACATGAACGTGAAGTCTTATGTGAGCGTGAGAGTGTCAAGCAGTAAAAGGGGGTTGTTATGCAGGTTGTACGACTCACAATCATCTGCCTGACCACTGAGTGACATGGTATTAGTGTGGGTTATATATTGTAATTGTATAATGCAGCACTTACGACTGCTGATGAGGGATAGTAGCGCTCTATGCCGGGCAGCACGCTCCTTTGGAACCCAGCCAGTGGAGTCAAGCTATCCTGGCTGATGACGGCTGATAGCCAGAAACCGGTCCTAGGATGCTTGATTCCGGTCCAGGGAAGACATGGCTTGGCAGTTCGGGCTGGACTGTTCCCATGAGGCACAGGGTCAAGACTGATTTGCATATGGCCATGTATGAACTGGGGCGGCGTGGTCAGCAAAATAACGATGGATTAAACCCAGATCTGTGACTGGGGGTGAGTGTTTTGCCATTGTGCAACATTCCGTCCATCATCTTGTGTGTTTTGCTGTTCGCCCTATGTGGGAAGGGTATGCCCAGACGTGGGTCCCGTGCTCACTACGCCACTGGAGTCAAGCTATCCTGGCTGATGGCGGCTGATAGCCAGAAAACGGTCCTAGGATGCTTGATTCCTGTCCAGGGAAGACATGGCTTGGCAGTTCGGCTGGACTTTCCCATGAGGCACAGGGTCAAGACTGATTTGCATATGGGCATGTCTGAACTGGGGTGGCGTGGTGAGCAAAATAACAATGGATTAAACCCAGATCTGTGACTGGGGGTGAATGTTTTGTCATTGTGCAACATTCTGTCCATCATCTTGTGTGTTTTCCTCTGGAACCCAGCATCAGTGTTTTTTTTTTTGGTTTTTGGGGTTAGTCTTGGGGGAAGGCAGGGTCGAACTGGCCTATGGGGCAATCGAGGAGCGCCTGATGGCCCGGTGCAAAGGGTCAGTGTGTGGGCCAGTGTTTTGGCTCTTTGTGGGCATGTTTTATGTTCTGCTTGGACTTTTTTCTCTGTTGATTTTCCTGATATTAAAACTAACATTGCCTGCAACAAGATCACATCAATGCTCTCTCCATACCTTGAAAAACACTTGTAAAGCGTGTTTTTACAAGTTCAGAACTTTGCAAACATGGGCCACTTTTTTTTAACTTTCTAAGTCACTAACAGGGGGGGCACTTTTATTTTGGTGCCCAGGCCTATTTTCAGTCCCAGTCAGACCCTGGAGAAGTGCCTGGGCGCACCATCAGGTCGGTCTGATGCCAGCCCTGTGCGTACACAGTACTCCCAGGTGAGCGAGTACGAGGCGGCTCTGTTGGCGGTGCTCGCTCGATAGGTGAGGGTTTATAGATGCTCTGTCAGGGTAGCATCCAGGTCACAGGTGAAATCTGGGAGTGTGCTCCAAATGTGTCACCGGGATCTTGTGATGAGCCTCAGCTTGGAGAGAGAGGTGTGTGCGAGAGAGATTCATGTCACACATACACACTGTGCAGCTAGGCACACCACTAGACGTTTTACCTGCTTGATCATAAAACAGTTTCAACACCAAGCCAAAAACCAGATATGTGCTGCAAACACACTAGCCTGCTGCTGCAGACATGGGCTAGTTGAGAAAACATCTCCCCGCCCACACCGTTCACTATTTGAACATTGCAATGTTTGTCTTTTTATTTCTCCCTTTTTTTTCCAAAACCGTTTTTATTAAGAGTTCAAGCAAGATTCGGTACAGCCCTCCACAGTCAGGAGGAGACTGTCAACGACACATATGTAAAGGCACAGCAGCGAACCCAGAGTTTTAGAAGGACATACCCCGAACCCCCCCCATCCCACCCATCCCCAAAAATGCCCTCCAACCCCGTTCCCAAACTACCCACCCCTTATCCCACCCTAACCCAGTGCACGTGATCACAGCTTAGCAACATGAGATGAAAAGCAAAGGCGGTGTCGGCCAGCAGCCTAGGGTACAGGATCCACATCTGGAGGCAGTACATCGTCAATGTCTATCGGGGGGTCAAGGGCCAGGCCCCTGTAGTCCGCCCACCGTTTCCAGATTTTTTAATGTTTGCGGGGACACCCCCGGGCTTCAAATACAGGCTGCTCCAGGCCCATGAGAAAGTCCAATCCTGCCTTCCATGCACCAAGCGGGGGGGCACGTTCACTCTTCCAGGCCTGGGCCAGATCCCGCTTGGCCACCACCAGTCCAAGCAGCAGCAGGTGACGTTTGTAAATGTTACCCCCAACGTTTTCCAGGACATGAAGGAGACCCAGCCTAGGGGTACGGGGCAGGTCCCACCCCAACACCTCCGACAGGCAGTCCCAAACCCCAGCCCAGAATCTAGTCAGTCTCTCACAGGACCACACGGTATGGAAAAGTGTCCCCCTTTCAGTACCGCACCTCAGACACTCCGGAGCGGCTATAAGACCCGTTCTTCACAGACGGTCCCTAGTATAATATGCCCTGTGAAGGTATTTGAATTGGATAAAGCGAAGGCGGATGGCTATAGCAGCACCACGGGGAGATTCAAGGGCCTCACGCCAATCATCTTCATCCAAGGGGCCAACATCATTCTCTCAGGAGGCCTTCAATGTCGAGAGGGAAGGGGAGCAGTGCGTAACCAGGGAGCGGTATATCTGAGAGACCTTCTTGTCGCCCAGATCTCCCATAAAAAGTTTTGCCTCAATGGGACTAAAGTCGGGGAGTTGCTCTAAGCCCACCAGGCTAGGGGCGAGGGCGTGGCGGAACTGGAGGTACCGGAAGAATTGGGACCTGGGCATGTTAAATTCAGAACTAAGGTCCTGAAAGGACTTAAGCGTAGTGCCAGTGAGGACATGGCCGAGGGACGAAATCCCGATCGCGTCCCAGCCGCCAAACCCGGACAGGGACGCCAGCGCCGGGAGCAAACCATTACGCCACAACGGAGTCTCGGCCGTCAGTCTACCCCACCAACCCATACGGTGCAGGGCCTGTCGCCAGACCGCGAAGACCACCTGGGTGACTTTCGGCAGCAGTCTCCTCCGCCTGGCCGAGTACAGTAAGGTGTATAGGGAGGCACCACCCATCAGAGAATGCTCCAGAGCATAGGCCGGATCACTACAGTCCCCATACCACCACTCGTTAAGCACAAGGAGGTGGGAGGCCTGATAATAAGACAACAGATCCGCGGACGCCAAGCCGCCGCAGTATGTAGAAAGAAAGCACGTGCGCAGCGCAACCCTGGAGGCACCCCCGGCCCACAGAAACCGGCCCAGCACAGAGTTAACACTTCGGAACCACTGCGGGTCGATCTTAAATGGATGGTTCTGCAGCTGGTAGAGAAGCCGAGGCAGGGCCACCATCTTGAAAATGGCCGACCGGCCATAAATATTAAGGGGCATACGCGTCCACGTCTTGACGTCCATCTGGACCCGATCCCACAACGGCTGAACGTTCCGATCCCACGCCACCGAGGCCGAGGCCGAGAGGAAAATGCCCAAGTACTTCACGCCATCGACAGCTACCTGAAGGGACGCAGCCCATGGGCAGCACACTGAGTCACCCCCCAACACCCACAGGGTCGACTTGCACGGATTAAGAAAGAGCCCCGACGCCTGACCAAACTCCTGCATTAACTCAAGGATACGAGGGCCCGTACGCTGCAAATCAGTCATGAAGAAAAGCACGTCATCTGCATACAAAGCTATGCGGTCCGAGTGATCTGCCCCCCACACAAAGCCTCGATAAAGCGCGTCCCTGCGCACCCGGGCGGCCAGTGGCTCCATAGCTAGCGCGAACATGTACGGGGAGAGGGGACACCCCTGACGAGTGCCCCTGGTCACAGGAAACCGAGCGGAGATCGCCCCAGAAACACGCACCGAGGCAGTGACATCCATATAAAGCAACTTTACATAGGAGACAAAGACCGGGCCCAAGTTCAGTAGCGGCAGAAGAGCAAAGAGATAGGTCCAGCTGACCGAATCAAAGGCACTATCAATATCTGCCAGCAGAAGCGCCGCCTGATCCCCAGAAGACCCAATCGCGTCGATCGCGGCCTGCGCCCGCCGAATGTTGTGTCTCGTCGCCCGGCGCGGCATAAAGCCCGCCTGATCCGGGTGGACGAGGGCCGAAATGTGTGGAAGCAGGCGGTTCGCGAGCGCTTTGGCAAGGAGCTTGGCTTTAAAATTAATGAGGGATATGGGACGATAAGACTCGTGGCGATCAGGGGGTCTGCCTGGCTTCTGGAATACCACGATTTCGGCATGACACCAGTCCGGGGGGAGGCGGCCACGCTCCCGCGCCTGCTCTAATGCCCGCTTGTAATGCGGCCCGAGCTGCAGATGAAATTTCATATAGAATTCGCTGGGGAACCCGCTCGGCCCCGGTGCTTTACCCACATTGAGTTGACCCAGTGCGTCGCCCAACTCCTCAGCCGTCAGGGGGAGATCTAAAGCATCACGCACCTCATCAGAGACAGCAAGCGGAGGGACTGCCGCAAGGTATCCCTCGATGCTGTCGGGGGAAAGGCTCTCCCGAGAGGCATACTGACGCCCATAATAGCGCGCAAAGCTTGCCGCAAGGATCGCAGGGTCCGTTATCGCCACCCCGGCGTCGTCAACAAGCCCCGGCAGAGTAATTGGCTGCAAAGTCTGCTGACAAAGCCTGTGGAGCATGGTGCAAGACTTGTCACCCCACTGGTACACCCTACTCCGCGTAGCCAACCACGCCTGGCGAGCCTCATCTAATAAGACCGATGAGTAAGACTGCTGCGCCTGTAGAAGCAGCCGTAGCGTTACATCATCAGCCACTTCCCTGTGTTGCGCCTCCAGCTCCTCCACCCGCGCTGCAGCGGTAACAATGCTTTCCTGTCGAGTCCGGCGAGCAGAAGCGCACCAGGCGATATCAATACTCCTCAAGACGGGCTTCATAGCCTCCCAGACCGTCACCGCGTCCACCCCCCCCCGTAAGGTTGTCCTGCCAATAGCGGGCAATCGCACCACGCAGATGCTGGGAGTAATCTGGACGCTGCAGGTGCCAAGTAGACATCCGCCACCGTAACGGTTGGCGCGCCTTACAAAGATCAATTTGGACCGCCACGGGGGAGTGGTCAGACAGCCCGCGAGGCCGGATCGCCGCCCCATACGTGTATTCCCGCCTCTCCGCATGCAGGTGCCGCCAAACATCCACCCATCCAAGACCATCAATCATGGCACTCAACCGTGTAGGGGAGGCCACAGTTGCAACCCCCTGTCCCCTCTGCCTGTCCAACGCCATGTCCACCACATCATTCCATTCGCCACCAATCACAGCCAGGGAACGGGGGAGCTCGGTCCATAGGGCAAACAACCGCTCCGCAAGGGTCCACTGCAGCGGGGGAGGGGCATACACACTACCAAACACCACCGGCTCTACACCAATCTTCCCCTGTACAAACACAAATCGGCCCTGAGGATCGAGCCACTGACGCTCATGAGTGTAAGCCAACCGTCTGTGGATAAGAATGGCCACCCCCCTCGAGCCCCTAGTAAACCCGGCATGGAACACCTGGTGAAAGCCAAACCGCTGCAGAATCAATGCCTTAGTGCCCAGCATGTGTGTTTCTTGAAGAAGGAGCACATCCGCCAGGTCCCTCTTCGCCCAGCGAAGCACAGCCCCCGCTTAATCTTGTCCAGGAGCCCCCGAACATTCCAGCTCAGAATACGCATGGAAGCGCCAGGAGACGCTAGCCGTGGAACATCAGCCATCATCACAATGAGCCAATTCCCGCAATCCCCAGCTTCCGACCCAGGCCTCCAACACCCCAGTTGCAAAGATCACATAAAGCACGTGCACCCAACAGAACACAATCCCGAACCCCACAACCCCTCGTAACCAGACCCACCCCACAAGCAACCCAACATCCCAATTCCCCCCTCCCCCACCCCTATACCTCAAGAAACAATGAAGTATCTGTCGCGGCATACGGTACTTCAGGCCCAGAACATAGCGCCGAAAGCCAGCAATGCCAATGGATCCCAACTAGCCCCCCTGCAACCAACCAGACACACTCCCAAAACCACCCCCGAGTCCCAACAGGAGGAGGTAGCCCATAGAACGTGCCCCAACCCCCTTCAAGCATACATCAAGGTCAGAAGCAATGCATCACAAAAACCATTAGTCCGCAAGGGTCCCATGCATTCGCCAAGAACAAGGTAATACTGCACCAACCAACGTTTGTTCCACCGACCAAAGTGCAGCCGCCGCAGTGTACGGCCACAGATGAAAGACAATGAGTAGGCAGTCAGCGGACGATGATCAGGGGTCCTTGCCAGAGTGATCGGTATCAGGCTGCGTGTCCCCCAGGGGGTCTCGGGACAAGGAACTCGGTCTTGAGCGAGACTTGCGATGCCGTTTCCCCTTGCTCGGCTGATCGCTCCGGTCCTGAGATGAGCTGCGCGATGACCCGGCGTGCAACCCCGGTTGGACGTGTGGTCGAAGTCTGACCGCCTCGTCGGTCCATCTGAAGACGGCCTCCTGAGTATCGAAAAAATGGGTCTTAGAGTTGAATATCACCCGGAGGCGGGCCGGGTAGAGCAGCGAGTATTAAATTTTCAGGCCTCGCAGCTTGGCCTTGGCTGCCAGGAAGGAATGCCTCTGCTGCTGGACCAGTCTGGTATAGTCCGGGAAAATCATGATCTTATGATTGTCATAGAGCAGAGTGTCCTTAAGCCGCGCCTCACGGAGAATGACGCCCCTGTCATGGAAGTTGAGGATCCGGGCGATGATCGGGCGAGGCCGCTCCCCGGCCGGCGGCTTCTGCGTCAAGGCGCGGTGTGCGCGCTCCACCACGAAGCAGCGCGACAGGGTGTCCGGGGGTAGCCAGCTCTCCAGCCACCGGGATAGGAAAGCGTCCATAGGCCCCTTCTCACAGTCCTCCGGAAAGCCAACAAAGCGCAGGTTGTTCCGCCGCGCCCGCCCCTCAGCGTCTTCCACACGAAGTGCCAGGCCCCGCTGAGTCTGCTCCAGGTCGGCAACTTTCTTCTTGACGGCGCCAACGTCTTCTTCCACCGCCGTGACTCTGGTCTCTGTTTCAGTGATGCGGGCGACCGCATTGCGAAGGTCCTGACGCAGCAGCATCACATTGGCACCCACCGCGCCGATCTTCGCATCCAGCATGTCACGGGACTGTGTAATGGCCGTCAGCAGCGCCGCGTTGTCCGGTCCAGCTTTCTGGCCCCCACCGGCCGCCCCTGTACCTCCTCCAGAGCCAGTGAATTTATCAATAGGTCCTGTCTTAGTGGCGGCCGTGCCACCCCCGCCTCTAGTCATGGCGGCAGCAGAGACAGCCAGGCAACACGCACCTGCAGCAGGGTCGCCCCGCGCGAATGTCTACCACCTAGGCCCCAGCCGGGGCGTCCGGAGCACACCAAGCCACTCGGTATCCACACGCCACCAGCCCGCCAGAACACAGGCCGGAACCCAGGCGATGTCGCTCCACCAAGGCGCAGTAGTCGCCAATCACAAGCCCAGAGCGGGGCCGCCGATATGGCGCCGCCAGTCCATCCGCTCCAGTCGGCTCAGCAAGCCCCTCGACTCCGTCAGAGCAGTATGAACGGGGCGAATGCCGGATCCGCACTGTCGCCTCGTCGGGACACCACTCCGCAGGACACAGCAGCAGGGCGCGTCGTCCCTCCACCTCCGGTGACTCTGCTCCAACCTCGCGGGCCCAGATGCTCGCCGTCTGCCCGGCGTCCAAGGCCAGCCGGCGGGCGGGACAAAAATTGAGGTCCCGGCTCACCACGCGGCAAGTAGGCCCAGCAGGCACACCCTCCAACTGACGCGCCAATGGCGGGCCGGAGCTCCAACGACCACACCACCGTGCTCCCCCGGTCAC
Organism: Lissotriton vulgaris; assembly: GCF_964263255.1. Classification (NCBI taxonomy): domain Eukaryota; kingdom Metazoa; phylum Chordata; class Amphibia; order Caudata; family Salamandridae; genus Lissotriton; species Lissotriton vulgaris. Next base: position 7,087,440 of record NC_141699.1, on the reverse strand, counting down.
CAGCAGGCACCTCCACTGCAGTAGATGAAGGAAGAGGGTTCAGGGCAAGGATGAATTAGCGCTAAAGATCGGGCCGGCAGGAGCTCTACAGAGCCGCGTCCGCCATCTTCGCCCTCGAAGCCACGCCCCCCCATTATTTCTCCCTTTTAATTTTGTACGTTTTGTCCTCAGTGGATGGAATGTTCTAATAGTCTTATAGCCATCTGCCTCGGGCTATACCTACTGGCAAAGGCCCTTTGTCTTGTTACAGGCCCCAGGTTCAAGGCTTTTAACAACAGTATAGCACTCAGCAGTGGGCTATAAGGCTATTTTAGAACAATTTCTAATAAAAGGGAGTTAACGCCCTCCTGTGGGGGACAGATACTAATTTAGATGCACCCAGGCACCCATTGGGGATTATTAAAAAGACTCTCACCCACTGTTGTTCATTTAGTGGCATGCTTCATCATGGCGTTCTCGTCCAGATACAAACGGAATTTTGCAGTTACAAAAATACACTGCGGAATCCCGTAAATGGGCAGAACTAGGTACATCGCGCTGCTCGTGCTGTGATTATGCGCCAAGAGCTAATTCTGCACTAAAAAATCAGCACAAACGGCACTACTCTGCACTCCCGAATGCACAGCTTCTCACCTAGATTTTGTTGAAGATTTTCTATTTGAGCGGTAGCTTTCTGACCGCGAATGGTTGTGATCTCCCGTTCCAGCGTACGTTGGAGAAATCTCACCAGGTGCCCTCCTAGTGACTGAAAATCACGCTGCAGGACTTCAAATCTCGTTCATGCTCGTCAGCTTACTGTTTGCGAGCCGTGCACGAGAAAAAACCCGCTATGCAGTGGTTGGCAGAATTTGGCTGGAACTCTGCGTTACAAGTGTAATGTGGAGTGGCCAGAACACTGGCAAAGCTGCCGGCGGGGCGCAATCTATCGCCCACTCCTACTCTTGTTGTTCCACTTGACACCAGCCGCGGTCCGTCTCGGTAACAGCGGTGGGGCTGGGTAAGGGGGGATTTTGAGGGATGATGCCAAGGGAAAATTAAATAAATAATTAATTTTCCCTTGGCATCGTCCCTCGAAATCCACCCTTACCCGGCCCCGCTGCTGTTACCTGCACGGACCGCGGCTGCTTGCGACACCAGTATGGTAGCTTCAAGGCGCCAAAAGCACGACAACTTCCAAACGAAATATACAGCTCGACCATGTGAACACTCCTGGGTCTGTGTCCGGATTACCCTGAACAAGATGTGCGGCTCCATTAACAAACCGACCATGCACTGGGTGACCCCAGCATTTGGTACCAGAGCCACAATGGTTCCTCGCTCTAGCCTGCGCGCCTCCCACAGATTCACCTCACCGACTCTGCACTACATACATAAGAAATGTATAATCTGAGGGTGGACTTGCTTGAACGACTGAGGATGCATTGGGTGAATGATGGCATTGAAATGGATGATGAGGAATGGCAGTCGGCTGCCTCCTCCCCCAGAGAGGTGGCCATATCGGCGCGGTTCCGTCTGGTCCAGCTGAAAATCTTCCATAGAGTGTATGTAACTGGCCCCAGGCTCATCCACATGGGGCTCTCCACGGATGGCCTGTGTCGGCGGGGTTGTGGTATGCTTGCTACTTTCCTGCACATCATGTGGGAGTGTCCTGGTGTGGCTCGGTACTGGAAGCGAGTGCATGAGGTGATGGAGGAGGTGACTGGTGTGGCCCTGCCGGCCGAAGCTCGACGTTGCCTCCTCAATGTGTGGTGTCCGAATGATTACAATGTGGCCCAGACCCGATGGGTCACCTTAGGCAACATGGTGGCTAAGAGGGACATTGCCCAGAAGTGGGGTGCGTCCGCTCCCCCCTCCCTTAGCCTTTGGGAGACCAACATGGACTGGTGCATGTTGCGGGAGAAAACAGTGTACGTGGCTAGGGGCAAGCCTAAAATGTGGAAATCAGTGTGGGGTGCCTGGAACTCATATCGGGGCGATTTGTGCGAACCCCCGCTGGAGCCGGGCCCGGAAGTCCAGCCCTCACCTTGAGCAGCAACCCTTCCCGTAATTCCAGTCGGAACATCCTGCTGTGATACCCCCCCCATTACTTTGTACTGCACTTGATATTCTGATTTGAGTTGGGTGTGCGGCCCCCGGCCCCCTCCCGCTGCGCCCCTTCCATGTTTCTGTACTGTCCTCAGCCACTTTCTTCTCCTCTTTTTTCCTCTCTAACCTTTCGTCGTGCCTAGGCACTTCGCTCTTTGAAGGCCTTCCGAGGCCCTCCTATTCTTTGGTTCTCCTTCTCAAGTTGTTAGTTTTTGAAAATTAAACCTGACTGCTCCTGCGCACTGTTTTTGTACATGAACCTACCTGCTACTGCAATGCTGCCTGGCCTCCGGGATGTATGGCTGAATAGCGGTGTACTTTTTCTATAAATAAAGGTTTTCCAAAAAAAAAAAAAAAAAAAAAAAGAAATGTATAATCAATTAATGAATCAATCATAGCATTTGTAAAGCGCACTACATTCCTGTGAGGGTCTCAAGGCGCTAGGGGGGATAGTAGCTACTGCTCGAAGAGCCAGGTCTTGAGGAGTCTTCTGAAGGTCTTTGGTCTGCCGTAAGCCGCTGGGGAGGGTATTCCATGTCTTGGGTGCGAGGTCGGAGAATGATCTGCCGCCGGTGGTCCCTCTGTGGATGCCGGGGATGGTGGTGAGGGCGAGGTGTGTTGACCAAAGCTGGCGGGTGGGGATGTAGAGGCTGAGTGGCCCGTTGAGGTACACTGGTCCGGTGTTGTGGAGTGCCTTGTGTGCGTGGGTGAGGCGCTTGAAGGTGATCGTCTTGTTGACCGGGAGCTTGTGCAGTTCTCTCAGGTGGGGGGTGATGTGGCTGCGGCAAGGGATGTCGAGGATCAGGCGTGCGGAGGCGTTCTGGATGCGTTGGAGCCGTTTCACCAGTTTGGCCGGGGCTCCTGCGTAGAGTGCGTTTCCGTAGTCCAGTCTGCTGCTGACGAGGGTCTGGGTGACCGTCCTTCTCGTGGTTTATAGATCTTTTAACACCTGTTGGCGATCTGATCTGAACTACAGACATCAACTTACCCAGACAGGAGCGACACGCATCAAAGAACGGATGTGTTTGTCAGCTGTCAGGTGGACTCACCAAGAGGCAAACAGACCTCAAGGGAAGCCAGGATTAAGCAGGGCTGCCGCCTCAGCCCAAGGCTGCTTAGCATATATGTTAATGATCTGCCCGCCTGCCCCCGGCTGCTGGTGCCTGGCACGGAGGCAATGATGCCCGCTCCAAGCGGATCACCTGGTTACCGGGCCTCCAGCTCGTGACGGCGACCGGGTGCACGTCACGAGCCCTGCAGACGGATCCAGAGAGGATTAGAAGGAGGTCTTTGAAAGTGAGGCCAACAAGGCGATGAAAACAAACTCCCTTGTTGTACCAAACCCACGTGGGTAGCAGACGGTCTGAACTCTGGGCACCTGAGTCTGTGATCTTCAAACAAGTGGTCACGTGACATCAAAGTCCCAAAACACAGACTCCCAATGTGTTCATCTTTCATAGTAGCCGTCCTGAACTTAACCCCTCTCACAGCACGTGCTCCCAACTACGTCACGGCCACGAATAGCATATTAACTCTGTCCTAAAATGGGTGGGAAGTGGCTGTGGGTGGACTCAGGGGTTACTCGTAGGTCGAAGATATTAACTATAGATTTGAGCTGTATATATTTGGTAGTCTACTTTTTTGCAAAATACGGTTTTGAAGTCTGTTTTGATCTGGAACCCAATCACATTAGTACAGCAAGAAATGGATCGGAGCTACTAGACAAACGGCCCCCAATAAACCCACTGCGCCCCCATATTTCTCAAGAGTTATTTGGCAAGCACAGGCCCAATCCCACAAATGTCTTTATAAGAAAAAAGTTACTACTAAGGAGGCCTGAGTGACGTAAGCAGTTTAAAAGGGCGGCTTCCTATAGTCCCAATGTTCTTTTCTTCAGACCGATGGCACTGACTGAGGGCTGAGCCCCCGGGAGCCCCCTCTGTGACCTGCCTCAGCATCCCCTGCACATCTATAGATCTGGCGGGTCTTGGTGCTTTTATGGCGGGATCAACTGACCTTGCGGTGGTCGAAGGTTATAGAAGGGCTTTGCCGCAGCAAACTGTCACTGCATGGCTCGGCCCGGGAAGCAGCGGCTCCATCTCTCCGAATTCTTGAATTAGAGCAAAACATGGTTTATTTTCAAACGTTTTTCATTTATTCTGTAAATCTCAATAGCGCGCTCATACCCTAAAACTGCCTCTAGGCACTAAGGCCCTATGCTACAAGCTACGAGTTTGCCTGGTGTGGGTCCCTAAAGCTCGTATGTGGGTGTGAGGCGCCTGGATTCGGACTATTGTTTGGGCGTTGTATTTTTTACATTTCTAACAGCTGGTAAGAGCATTTAATGTGTCGTTTTTGAGGTTTTATTTAGCTAAAGGCGCTGTGTGGACTTGAAGGGCCATGATTCATGACAATGTTTTTGATGTTCAGGTAAATTGTGTTGATTTTTTTCTCGCTTTTTATATTTGATATTGTATTATATCTGTGCATTTGTTTATTATGTCTACTGGGGTTTTCTTAACCAATGTGTGCACTAACGTTGCTATGATTTGATCTGAACTCCTGCCAAAGCTTCTATAAGATCCTGTGGTGAAAAAAAATTAACGTTTCAAACCTTAACTAATCTGTCTAGACAAGACCATGCGGAAGAATTTTTCATTAAGAACCCGAAGCAAACTAACCTGGTGAAAGTCAGTCATAGCAAAAATATTCGGTGAAATATATTTTTCTCCAGGGTCACTTTTGGCCTTTGATTTTCCTTGATTTTTGGGGGGGCAGATCCTTGAACCCTCTTTTTATTTCTTTCCCTCCCCCTTTCTAATGTTTGCTGTCCTCTTTCTCATCTCCCCTCCCTCTAGGTTTACTGCTTATTGTTTGCTGATCCTTTTGCATTTATATATATTTCCATTTCTCCCAATCACATTTTTCTCCCTCTCCATTCTTCTTAGTTTTAAGTCCATGCTTTTTCCCATGGTGCCCATTTAAAAAAAAAAACTTTCATTTCTCGCTTGTACCTCCAACTTACCATGCTACTACGCTCTTCTTCTCGGTTGTGGGCCTACATTATTTGCCGCTTTACCACTTACATTTTATTTTTTTATTTTCCTTTCCTTTATGTATTTGGTGTCTTCCTCTTTCTTCCTTAGATGGCAGACTTCTAAAACAAACGACTGTGAATCCTTTATGTTGATATGTTCTCTCCTTTTCTTTTGTTCCTTCCTTTCATTTTGTTTGTTTAATATTCTCACAGGTCAAAGTATTTTAGAAATTCTTAGAGCTTTTTCTTGTTTTTGGATACTTGCAATTTCTTTCTCAGTATGAGATTCAATACCAAGTGTTGGCTTTTTTCAACTTTTATTCCCTATCTGTTTGACTAGTAGTCTGCCTGACATTGTCTCAATGCTGACTCATCATCTTGATGATGGCCAGGTTTGTTTTCGATTTTTAAATATTTTTGTTGCCAAAGTGATAGAAGGAATACTCCTGCTGGTTATTTTGTGCTCGATTGTGGTAAGTGGTAGTGTGTGTGGGGGCTTCATGTCCCCTCCCAGTGTTCGTGGATCGATTGATTGTGTGATGTGTTATGAAGATGTTATAGGCGGATTCTGCGACCCCAGTATAATAGCCTGTCTCTAATTTGCTTATTACTTTTTAAGAAAAAGAAGTGAATTAGAGGATTTGTCGGCCCATCACACGTCCCACCTCTATGACATTTAATGCAAAGTTCTGTGAGTACAATGTTTGCACAAAGCACGATTCTGCCAGTGCACTGCTCAGGGCACCAGGAGTATTGTTTACAGCATGGGTACTCACAAACATTTGCCCAGGGGCCACAAGTACTGTCTGTGGTGTGTCGAGGGCCGCACTGATACCAGCAGGGTGGTGGTAGGGGTTCTGGGTGGGTCAGGAATTGCGTAAGGAGGTCTAAAAAAAAATTAAATAAATAGGCAAACATTTATTTGCAGATTAATTTTTGCTTGCCTGTTGAACATTTGCTTCTGAATATTAGTTTTCAGCATCTAAACGTCAGTTTGTGCAGCTCGTCACCAGGGGGGCTGCATGCAAAGGTCACGAGGGCAGCACGTGGCGCCACGGCCATACTTTGAGTATCACTGCTTTACAGGATGCACCAATGCTCACCCACCGAAGTGGCATGCTTCATCATCGGGTCACCCCCACGTTGGGTGGGGGGGTCAGTATCCAATGGGCCTCGTAACGAGGCACCTTGATGAGGTCTCTTCTCAGTACTTACGGCTCAGTCACGCCTCAATTCACGCCCTCGCTTACATGAAGCAGCTGGGAATTTAGGCAGATTGGAAGGGTTTTAAAATTGGCAATAGATTACCATAATATTATTTGTTTATTTTTGGGAGGGAGCTTTGCGAAGAAAAAACAGAATTTGAACTCCTAGGGACTAAGGGTCAGATGTAGGTATCCAAATACCGGTCCGAAACGGCCGAAAATACAGATTTTCGGCCGCTTCCGACCGGTATTTGGATATTGAGATGTAGGGGCATGTTAAATTACAGAATCAGTAATTTTACCGAATTTGTAATTTTTACGATTTGGTAAAATACTTAATGGGTAAAATTACCGATTCTGTAATTCAACATGTAGGTAGCACTGTAATCAGTGCTACAAGGGTTTAAGAATTCGTTATTTACCACCAACTAGAAGTTGGTGGTAAATAATGAAAACCCTTCAAAAAGTATTTTTTTTGCTTTAATAAACGTGCCATGGTGCAGACATACATGCAAGGCCCCCTTGAGAGATACATGCCCAAGGCCCCCTATTCCTATGGGCCTCAAGGCCCATAGGAATCAATGGCAATTACTGAATCGGTAAATACCGATTCGGTAATTACCGAATCATTCCGATTCGGTAATTTCAAAAGTGAAATTACCTACATCCCATTTACCTACTCTTAAATACCGAATCGGTGTGATTCGGTATTTAAGAGTAGGTAAATCGAGATTACCTACATCTGGCCCTAAGTGGTCACAAGGTTCTATTGCGTGTGGTCGACATGTTTCCGGCCGTCACTGCCCTGAAGGGTTCAGTGGCAATTCATCAGGACATCTATGACCCATATCTACTGGGGAGGGGACTTAAAGTGGAGGAAATGTAGCATGTACTCTCATAAAAAGGTTGCACTATAGGCCAGTACGACCCTGGTAAGCGTCAATGCTCATAGACGCCATCTTGAGTGTGCAGGCGTGGTTAAGTAAACATCATTAAAAGTAGGTGCCAACTTAGATATGGCCCACCCGTGGGATTTTTGCCTTTCACAAATTTGGGTGCCATGTTGTAAGAGATAAGTATTATTCACAAGAAAGCATCCTTTCTGTAATATCTGAATCATGAGGGTGTTAATGATTCTAAAATATCTTGCTTTGAATATACATTTGGGTTTGGGGAGTCTCACCAACCTACATATAGATTTTCTTTTCGCGACTATGGACATCATTAGGTTTCCACTAATGATTGTTAGCAGACTATACTTGAGTGAAAAATACATACTTTGAGGACATTTTTAATGGCATAAATCAATTTTGCCGCAGATTCATCTTGGTCTTTGTGTGTATTTACCAAATTGGTACATTTTTATACTGTACATACCAGGTCTGGTGGCTGAATGGACTAATGCATCCACTGCAGGGGGCTGTGTTCGACCTCATAGTCACAGGTTCAAATCCAGATGGGTCCACTCAGCTTTTCAGCCTTCTGAGGTTGATAAAATGAGTTCCGTTGAATTGGGAAACAATAAACATCTGTTATTCAGGGCCAAGATGCCCTTGGGTGAACGTCTGCTTTACAAATACACGTTATGTTATGTTATATGCATCATAGTGGCTAGTCAGATGGGAAGGTTTTCAATTTTGAAAATTGTGTTGTACTCACAGTGATGATTTTAATCAAGTTAGCAGCCGCGTGGATATACTTGTCATCGCAGTTCGCGTTTATGTTAAGAAGATTATTTTACGCCGGGTAGAGGTTACTTTGACATATAGTATTTCTAATGATTATAGCAGGAAATTAGTATTTGTTTAGACAGCAGAGCCCAAGGAATTTCATTGTCTAGACCATTTTGTCATATGTTTTCAATTTGTAAATCCATCTTTGTGAAAGAGACGTCTTTGTGTGTTTGGTCCTTCCAACACCACTTCCTGGGCCATATCTATGATGTCATCCGCTGTATGTTCTTTTTCCAAACAGTGGGTGGTTAGTTTGGTAGTTGTGCGTCTACGATAAATTGTGCGTTGATACGTACTTTAACAGGCCTTGTGGTCATGCCGGTGTGTTGGAATAGGCATGGACACACAATATTGTCAACACAGTGGCATGTGTTGCAATTACTATGACTAACCGTACTCCGTTTTCTGGGTACCCTAAGATCGATTACGTGAGTATGGGTGGTTAGTAGACAGATGTTGCAGTTGCCACAGACAATGTGACTGGTTATCTTGGGTAATCCCCAGCTGCTGGGTATAGATTTCGTTTAAATTTCCTTTTTTGGTATTGCATGTACAAGTGTGTATCCCAAATTCCTAGATCTTCTGAATGCAAAAAGAAGTTTGGGCACGTTAAGGTTTACAGTGTTTAGAATTTTTCTGATTTTATTGATTCATTTCTTTATTTCATTGGATGCTGGTGTCAAGTTGGCCACACAGCAGTTTTGCTGTGCGTGGTTTGGGATTGTTTCCAAGAGGGATTCCTTGTTGCTATTTCCTGCTCTTTTTGCTCTTTGTAGGACTGATATTGGGTTTGTTTATTCCTTAACTTACTTGTAAGTTCCTTTGCTTGTTCATCCTAGTTAGTTATCTTGCTGCAAATTTCTGCCTAACTGCAGGAGTTATCGGCAAGGGAGATTCATACAGAGAGCTCTTTGTTGGCTGTCGATGCATAGAAAGTTATTCCTCTCGGTCTGTTTATGGTTTATTTTAGTTCTCAAGATTCCATCATCAGTGTTGACTTATAAATCAAACAAAAAAGGAGATTTCAGAGTCAGAACGCGAGAAAGAACGTTTCAAGTAAGGCTCTATTCCAGGTAAATAAATGTGTGATTTCCTTATCTCCTCTCCAGATGACCAGAATATTGTCGATATATATATATTCGGTCCGTGTAGGACCAAAACTGATTTGTGCATGGGTGGTTCTAATCTGAGGTGACGTAGTGGGAAAAGGAACAATGGATTGGAATGGCACTGCAAACGACTGCCAGTAGTTAAACAAATTCCAAGCAATCCTCCCATCCCCATTTGTGGGCATCACATATCGTCCGACGAGGCTTAGGATATGCCCAGATGTGGTTCCCATGATCACTGTGCCACTGGAACCAAGTTACACCCAACTGAAGAGCCCCAGTCAAAGCGAATCGGCCCTGGCTTGCTTATGTTCAGGTTTAGGGAGAACCTGGCTTGGCAGTTGAGACTGGACTGTTCCTATTGGTGCAGGAACAAGATTGATTTGCATATCAGTGGGTCTAATCTGAGGTGGCATGGTGGGCAAAGGAACGATGCATTGGAATGAAGCTCACTTGACCGCCAGTAGTTAAACAAATTGCAAGCATTTCTCCTGTCAACATTTGTGTGTTACACGTATCGGCCTAAGTGGCATGGGTATTCCCAGACGTTGGTGCCTTGCTAACTGTGCCGGCGGAACCAAGTTACACCCGACTGACGAGCACCAGTCAGAGCAAATCCAGTCTTGGGCTACTCTTCCTCTGGTTTAGGGAGGACCTGGCTTGGCAGTTGGGACTGGACTGTTCCTATTGGTGCAGGCTCAAGACTGACATTGCAAGCCTCCTTCCATCATCTTTTATGGGTTTGAGGGCGAAAGAGTCCTAGCCTTCTTGAAGACTAGTGGATGTTGTATTGCTGTTGTCACAGAAAAGAGAGGGGGGTGGCTCCAATCCAGACCACCATTTCCTTGTCAAAGTTAAAACTGCGGAGCTCAAACATAGTGAAAATGCTCTAAACGTAGCGATTGACGCCACCACCAGCAGAGTCTGGAATCGACGGCACCTCTGGGCATCTAATAATGTCATGGGTGACTTGGGATGTCTCTAGTCGCCTGTCATAACAAATTGATGTCGCTGTTGAACTGTAATAAGTTGTTACAGTTGAGTTGTACATGTATAATGCCTGCTGTCAGCAGTCTAGGTTAAATGCAGGTCACAAGCATCGTTACATTTGCAGTGTAAATAAAAGCAATGATAGTTGGCGTTTCATTCTTTTAATTTCTTTTTCTTTTCTAAAATGAACAGCGTAGCGAAAGGAGATATTTATGGAAAATTTTATTTTTTGCTCACTGAAGGTTCATTGCAGGAAAATATAATTTATCAGCATGTATCTACACATTGTAAGCCTTGCCCCTTTTTGAATCTGATATATATGAAACTAATTCTTATAACTTTTTGCAAAAAATGACTATCTGCTTTTTGATGTTTTAATTTCGCACTAGATTCCTCTTGGATTCTTCATGTCTATTACCATAGTATCTCTCTCGAATGAAACAGCAATTTGTAGGAAGGGTGCTAGTGTGACCCTGTATTATAAGACATAAAACACCCTCTGCTGTACATTTTAAGACCATGGAAGTCACCTCGAGTTCCATCACTTAAAAAGGAACTCGACCTTCGGCCTCATTGCTCTTTCGCGTCCTGGACTTCGGTGACTTGTAACATCCTTGTAATCTATAGCAGTGTGGATTTGATCCCATATCTGTCCGCTTGCCTGTGCGGTGGACTGTGTGTACAATGCCCTCATGTATGTGTAATGTTTGTGTTGAATGATGGGTGTGAGGCTCTGATGCATGCACGGCTCTCCATCCCCCCAGTGGCCTGGGTGAGGCCATCTACCCCTTCCCCGATGCACATGGAAAGGTTTGTCTGATGCCTCTCTATGAGCGGTCCTCTGTCTCGGTGTGATGTAATAACCCATGTGAGCCTCTTCAGCTCCCGTCCGTCTTACAAAATGCACACAAGTCCCATCTATCCCCTTCTTTCTGAACATGAGGGGGCGGATTTACAAGCCCCCTGCGCCACAAGTATGTCAGTTTTTGTGAGGTACTGGTGGCGTAGCTTACTGCTCCGTATTCACAAGGGCAGGAAAAGCCACCCTGCTTGGCTTTTCCTGTCCTTGTAAATACGGCCCCTTTACACGCAGCACTGTGCGTGGAAGGGGCGTTTCATGGGCGTTGCTGTGGGTGTTCCCAAGCAACACCCATGGAACGAGACACATTTCCAGATTCAGGAGGAATCTTAAGTCTGAAAATGCGTGTAGCTGGAGGTGGCGTAGTGAGGCTCAACGTCCTAATTATTTCTTCTTTCAATGCGTGCAGCATTCTACAGCACGCATTGAAAGAGGAAAATGCCTGTAGTGATTTTTTTTGTGCAGGAAGGGGCACCTTCCTGCACAAAAACAATCTCCCCACGACGCAGGCATCCGTGCACCGTGGTGCAAGGGTGCCTGCGCCGGCGCACTGCTGCAGTTTCTGCACCAGCGCAGAGGGAAGCACGGAGAAGCTATATATTGTTGTAAATATGGCGCCTCCTTGTGCTTCGAAAGTGGCTCAGTGCAGCGCAGCCAAATGGCTTGCGGAATGCACTGAGTCAGTCAATTGTAAATCTGCCCTGGAATGTTTAATTACGCGATCTGTTTAAGTGTGGGGTGTAATAATGCACGTGGGGTGATCTGCCCCGTTTTCTCTGAGTGCTTGTGTGATGTCTCAATGCATTTGAGGTCATTTGCCCCCTTCTCTGTGGTGTGGACTGCTTGTGTGACGTCACAATGAATGTGTGAGGTCATCTGCCCCCTTCTTTGTGCTCGTAGACTGCTTTATTGCGTGATGTCACAAAGACCCCTCCTCTCTGCTCGTGGACTGTTTGTGCGATGTCACAATACACGCAAAGCCCACCTCCTTTGTGCACGTGGACGATTTGAGTGTGTGATGTCACAGTGGGATGTCTGATTGTGTGATGTCACAGCGCACGCGAGGACCTCCTTCCTGTTTTTTGTGATCAAGGAGTGTTTGATTGTGTGATGTCACAGTAGACTGTGTGATGTCACAGTGGACTGTTTGTGTGATGTCACAGTGGACTGTGATTGTGTGATGTCACAGTAGACTATTTGTGTGATGTGACAGTAAACTGTTTGTGTGATGTCACAGTAGACTGTGTGATGTCACAGTGGACTGTTTGTGTGATGTCACAGTGGACTGTGATTGTGTGATGTGACAGCGCACGTGAGGGCCTCCTTCCTGTTTCTTGTGATCCAGAAGTGTTTGCTTGTGTGTGTCACAGTAGACTGTGTGATGTCACAGTGGACTGTTTGCGTGATGTCACAGTGGACTGTCCGAGTGTGTGATGTCACAGCGCACGCGGGGCCCCGTGTCCATGGAGTGTTTGCTGGTGTGATTTCATGAACAGTGATGTCACTCAGTAAACCTTCCAGGTGCACGCTGAAGGCGATCGCTTTGCCTGGGCATAGCTGGCATCTCCCCGTCCCCATGGCACTCCGTGGCCGTTGGCGGGCACCGCTGGGGGTAATCAGCCCTGAGGTGAAGAAGCCAACTCACCCGTGGCAGGGTGGACGGGGGCATGGGGCCGCTGAGCCGAGACCTGCCCATTAACAGTTTAAAGGCAATCTCGTTAGAAGCGCGTGTGCTGGCAGGGGCACCCCCGGGCGCTGCCAGGGGGCGGGCCAGCACGGCCTGTCCCGGTCTCACCTCATTAACCTCGGCACATGTTCTCTCCGTGAAATAGAATCCGTTCACTGGGGATGCCGGGGTTAATCAAGGCGCAGCCACCACATCTCACCAGTGTTTCTCGGGGTGTACAGATTTCGGAACTGGGGGCGACCCTGACTCCCACTGTCTGCAAATGGAGAATCTCTCCCTGCAGAGTCAGCTGGTGCCAGTTTGGGGGTCTCGATGATGACAGGGCGCCAAACAATGCATGCCACACACTCAACGGCCTCGTGGCGCTTAAATACTCGGAGCTACACCGGCCTAGCTCAGTGGAGCACGTTGGAACGACCTCAGAAGGCTGAAAGCCTAGTATTCCCTGCTGCAACTCAAGCCTGCAGGCTACGCGCACCTCTTTGCACTCGGCACTCCACCCCCTGAGCTACTCCAGCAGCTGGGCCGGGCCGACTCAGAGAGCGGAGGCGCTCAGGTCAGACGGGCTCAGCCGGTCGGGGTAGAGGGCGGTAGGCGCTGCGGCTGAGAGCACCCGGCCAGGCGGTGTCTGTAACGTGCACTGCATTATTAATGTATAAGAGCAGTAGTGTACGGTGTACAGATCTCAGGGGTGCGGTTCTGTGGGGGCGGGAGGAGTTTCTAGCGTCCACATGCGTTTTGTTCCATTGCGAACTTGGCGCTGTGCAGTGCCGTGTCATGCAATGGAGTGAGTAGCACGTGTTTAAAGGGTGAATGATGTCACGGTAGGGTTGACAACCCAACTGGGCGTCAGTCATCCAAGTAAGGCACCAGAGCCTTTATTGTTGGGTTGGTGACTGCTGATGACGTAAGACTGTGTAACAGGATACCATTTTTACATTTCAATTGACTGGCCCTTTAAAAGGGATCAATTTCACATCCATGATGAGGCAGCAGTGCGGTCAACAATCCATATTTTTTTCAATTTAGCACACAGATGGCCTCTTCGGAGCGCTTTGTTGGTTCGACGGTGTGCTGATCTCGAGGGGCTGGAAAATTCTCAGGGTTGGGGGTCTGGCGGTGAAATTCTTAGTGGAGCATCCAGGGGCATAGGTTGTGCAATAAGATTGGGGGAGTCAAATTTCCCAACAATCACCCTGGTTAAAATACAATGATGTGAAAATCAGGCCATGGCGGGTATTGGGGGGTGGGGGGTGGAGGGGTGGAAGCAGATGGTTGAGGAGTGTGGGTTGTTGGTTAATACTTAAAACTCAATATTTTGTAAAATAAGCCATTTTAAGACCTTTAAAACAGGGACGAGTGTGTGTCTGTTTCTGTCTGGGTGTGTAGGTAAAAATCCCAGGTAAAATCCAACAAACAGCTCATCATACCTGACTTACATCACCTGTACCCAACTATTTACTGTAGAATACATTTATTAGGGTGGAGGGGGGATGGGGAGTAACTGTGTAACACCCCAAACAGCCTCCTGAAGCTACGCCCCTGGCTGCGGGAGGACCTGAAGTTTATGGTGGAAGTTGGGTGGGGGTGCAGGGGTGGATGATGAGAGAGGGCAGCAGATAGGGTGTAGGGCCCTGTGGGGCGAGGCTCCCACCGAAGGACTGTCCGAATGGGGTGGTTTCCGGACCGTACCAGAGGGGGGCCAGCTTGTTCTCACAAAGTCTAGCCCAGTTCGTCCCAGAGTCTTGGCACTGGTCCTGACAGGGTCAGATTGTGCCAGTCCGACCCACTTTCACTAGAGCAGCACCAGGGCGTTGTGGGGGCAGTTCGCTCCCTGTAATATCTCTGTATTTGTTCTCCTCTGCCAGAGGACACTTTTCTTCACTGGGCCTGTCCAAAACTTTTAAGGCCGGGTCAAACTTAGCCCACGGGTCTTACTCCTCTTCCCAGGTCTTACCAAAGAATGCTGCCAAAACTCGTGTCAAGTTGTCCAATTTATAGCAGGTTAGGCCTTCAACAGTTGTTATAAATTTACAAGATTTATTAAATAGATTTTAGGGAACCCAGAGTTCTCCCCCACAGATTCTAAGGCTCTCAAGCACCAGGTTGTGCATTTTAAAGGTTATGGAACCGTCACACCGGTCAGGCCTCGAGAGGATGTGAAAATCACTTCATAGCCAGGGTTGGCACCTCCCATGCCCAACACACTCCGACAAATCCAATTACAAAACCTGGATGTCTTGAAAGAAAACATATTTTGGCTTATTTGCAAGCCTTGAGCCACTTTTGCGTCATTTTGAACATGGGAAAAATGACGCAAAAGTGGCGCAAGGGCCTTGTAAATAAGCCCCATTGTTTCCGCCTTGCACACTTAAGTGCCAGTCCACCACACGTGGTGGTATAATCAGTAGTGAGCATCGGAAGTGGTGCCAGAGCTTGCCAGGGTGGAAGCTGGCCTGGCAGTGCCCTGTGCTGTAACTCTAACGACAAGGGTAGGGCCCCCACAGAGGCCCGTCTTACCCCCACTCTTGAGTTTGAGTTTGAGTTTAAAAATTCTTATATAGCGCTCTTACACCAGCGGTTTCATGGCGCTGTAACTGGCAGATCTCCACAATAGACAAGGAAAGGAGGTCGGGTAACAAAGGACTAAATGAAAGTTTTGCTGAAGAAGTAAGCTTTAAGTTTCTTTCGAAACTGGGAATATGGGGTTAGGGATCTGAGATCAAGGGGTAATGAGTTCCAGAGGGTTGGGGCAAGGGTCGCAAATTTTGAGCCCCCCCACTTTTTCCGGCGAAACCGGGGAACTGTCAGGAGGGATTGGGAAGAAGATCGGAGCTCCCTAGTTGGCAAGTAGGGGATAATCTCCGAAGAAATGAATGCAGGGGCCGTGCCCAATCGAGCCTGGTAAGTGATAGATGCAAGCTTGAATTGGATACGTTCCCGAACCGGAAGCCAATGTAAAAGTTTCAGAAGGGGGGTGACATGTGAGGATTTAGGAAGGTTAAAGACCAGCCGAGCCGCCTGGTTTTGGATCATCTGCACCGCCTGAGACTATATGCAGGTATACCTGCATATAGCGCGTTGCCATAATCCAGGCGGGAGATGACCATCGCAAGGACAATCAGTTTCAAGGCCTCAAAGGTGAAAAATCGAGAGACCTTGCGGATGGTACGAAGAGAAAGAAAAGAGGAAGAAACCACAGAACTAACCTGGGAGTGAAGGGTAAGGTGAGAGTTGAGTTTAATACCAAGGGTTTTGACCGAAGTAGAGGGGACCGGAGAGGGACCAAGGGAAGGGGGCCAAAAAAGTGAAGACCAGGGACTGGAACAACCACCCGTCAACACCAACTCGGTCTTATCAGGGTTGAGTTTCAGGTGGTTGAAATCCATCCAGTCCCTGATGAAAATCATAGTGGACTGAAAATTAGAGATAGAGGCAGAAGAAGAGGACAGATTGAAGACAAGTTGGAGGTCATCCGCATAGTTATATACGGCGACCTCCATTTGTTCTAAAGAAAAGATGAGGGGAGAAATGTAAAGATTAAACAGAAGAGGTGAAAGGGAGGAGCCTTGGGGGACCCCACACAGAACCTTCCGAAAGTCCGCAGTGAAGTCACCCAGGCGAACTGCCTGGGTGCGGTCCCTCAGGAAGGAGGACAACCAAACCAGGGCCGTACCCCCGATCCCCGCCGCCGCGACACGGGAAAGTAAGATGGTATGATCCACCGCGTCGAAGGCGGCAGAGAGATCGAGGAGGACCAGAGCCTGGAATTGATTGGTGTCCCTCCCCTCCCTGAGGTGGTCAAGGACCGAAAGGACTACGGACTCCGTAGAGTGTGCGGGGCGAAAACCAGCCTGACGGGAAGCCAATACCCCATTCTCTTCCACAAAGGTGCTCAGAGACCTGGTGACATGGCGCTCGAGCACCTTAGCCAAAAATGGTAGGAGAGAAATGGGACGAAAGTTGGCTGGGATCGAGGGGTCTGCGCCAGGTTTTTTTAAAATGGGTAAAATGATAGCTGATTTCAGGGGGTTGGGGACAACCCCCTGAGAGAGTGAGCTGTTTAGCAAGTGAAGGGGAGGATCAGGGCAAGAGGTGTAAATGTGACGAAGTATGTGAGCGGGACAGGTGTCAAGGGGAGAGCCAGATTTTACAAGGGGGATTAAAGATGTGAAGGATTCCTTGGTCAGAAGGGGGAGTGAGTTTAATTGACCTTGGGAAGGAGGACACTGAGGATCAACAAAAGACGGGGAAGGTGCAGGGATATTAGCTTTAATGGCAGCAATTTTATCGATAAAAAAGCTATTCAGAGAGTGACAAAGGGCAAGGGAAGGAGAGGGCTTAAGAGAGGTACGATCTGAAAAGGCTAGGTTCTGAACAATCGAGAAAATTTCCCTTGATTGGTTCTCGGCTGTGAGGATCTTGGAGGAGAAATAGGCCGTTTTAGCGGCCAAGATGGCATTCTTATATTGAGCTAATAGAGTGGTAAAATCAGCTCTTAAGATGGGACAATAGTTTCTCCTCCAGGCCCTCTCAGCACGGCGTACCGATAATTTGATGGTTTTCAGGTCATCGGTAAACCACAAGTTGGCATCTTTCTCCCGCTTGGAGGTCAGACGTTTCAAGGGAGCAATGGACTCACTGGCTGAGGAGAGCCATTGTTCAATGATGTTAACCTGAGCCGAGGTGGAAAGCCCGTGTAAGAC
Source organism: Lissotriton vulgaris (assembly GCF_964263255.1). NCBI lineage: Eukaryota > Metazoa > Chordata > Amphibia > Caudata > Salamandridae > Lissotriton > Lissotriton vulgaris. Next base: position 7,070,029 of record NC_141699.1, on the reverse strand, counting down.
GGGGTAGGAAGCACTTAAAAGAGCTGATAAGTTCGCCGGGTCAACTCTACTCCACGAGCGGACCCAGACATTTTTAGGAAGGGGGGCCCTAACTGCAGAACTGATAGGAAGAACAAAAGAAATCAAGTGATGATCAGACCAAGTGCAAGGAGAAATAAGAAGGGAGTCGACAGGGCAGTTCAAGGACCAAATCTGGTCCAAGATATGCCCCTTGACGTGAGTTGGGGAAGATACGTGAGAAACAAAATTAAGAGATAGAAGTGTGTCTGAAAACTCTCTTGAAGATGAACACTCTGCTGGGTCGGAGGGCCAAAAATTAAAATCACCCAGTAATAACACCGAAGAGTTATTAACCGAGAGGGTGGCTAGCACCTCCTGGAAATCAGGGAGAAATCGTAGAGGCGACTGGGGAGGCCGATAAATGAGAAGACAGGTGAGAGGGGGGGATGTGGACGTGGTTCGAATAGCAAGATACTCTGTGGTGGCAATATCAGGGAGAGAGAGCAGTCTTGTTATGAGCAGGGGTTTACTCGTTGATGACAGTGGTAATGAAGGGGTGCAGAAAACACAGATGTTTAAATGACACCTGGGGAAGTCACGTGGTTTCCCTACAGACCATGGACTCTGACCGGGCTGGTATAGACGGGCAACGCACTGGCGGACATTTCTGACCTGGCTGACTATGTACCAACCCAACTGGTCTTTCAGAGGGGGTGCAGTGTGAGGAAGCCTCTGTTACTGTTGGAGGATATTGGGGCGTGGGTGGCCCAAGGGTGATGTGAGCCAAGCTCCTTCCTGGAAAGGCCCCAGTGTTATCACTGTGGTATATGGAAGGGGCAATGACAACCTAGGCCTCATAGTGGGGCCTACCTCACTACTGTGCAAATAACCGACACAGAGCCTGTCTCCTGCTTACAGGCAAAGACCACGTGCGGTCTTACGCCCGTTTATTCATACCCGAGGGCTACCCCGCCCCTGGGCTGTATGCGTGCGTGCGTGCATGTCTGGACGGGCCGGGTGGCTCCGACAGTACATCCCTCCAAACTCACAGATGTTCAGTCCAGCCTCACTCAGAGTCTTTTCCAAAGCGTACTCTCCAAGCGTAGTCTCGGAGCCTTTGACTGGGGTTTGGGTTTGGTCTCAGGTTGTACCGTTGGCTTCGTTGCGATCCGGCCCTTGGCTCCTCAGATGATCCTGTAGCAACATCCTCCATTGCTGGGGGTGCGGTGATTCCTCCTGCACTTCCTCGGCTTGGCTCGGACTCTCTCTCTCGGGGCTCCTGGGCTTTCACCGCAGTGACCGGCAGATCTTCTCCAAACTCCCAGTCTTCCCGCCTTTGCTCGGGCGTGGTTTCACCGGGAGTCACTCTCTTGAACCAGGATATATTTCTCGTTACAACTCGGGTTCCTCGGGATGCAGACACCATGGTGCCGTGAATGTTCACAACTTCCCATATCTCCGGCTCAAATGTAGTTTGGTATTTCCACTGATGATGGCGAGTCTTGAGGACTACCCGGTCGCCAACTGCAAGTGGTCTTACTCCAGCTCCCCTCGCTCGACTCACTCTCTCATTGGTCTTCCTTCGCCGATCCTGAGCCTCCTCGTGGTCTAACTCTGGCGCCTGCCATGCTGGGCTCACGGGTATACAGTCTTTGGGTGGCCTCTTAAACATGACGTGTGCCGGGGCGCACTTGGTAGTGCAGTGAGGTGTTAGCCGATCCGCATTCAAGAACTGTGACAGACATTCCTCCGGCACCTCGCCTTTCTCCACGCCAATCCGGAGTGCTCGATTCATGGTCCTCATAAACCGCTCCACCTCTCCGTTGGCCTGGGGCCATTGCGGCGTGATTTTCCTGTGTCGTATGCCTCTTCTTGCTAGATACATCTGAAATTCCGCGCCTTGGAATGGAGGCCCATTGTCCGAGCGTACTTCATCGGGGAACCCAAACATGGCGAATACCCTATCCAGAGCTGGCTTCACATGGCTGAACGCCGTAGACGGGAGCACCTCCACCACGGGGAACCTTGAGCACGAGTCGATCAGCACCATGGTTTGTCGCTCATCCGGGAAAGATCCAAAATCAATGCTTATTTTGGACCACAGGGTATCACACAGTTCTTCAGTGATGATGGGGTGTGGAGTGGGCTCCCTGCCCGTGATGACGCAGGAGTGGCAGTCGCGGATTTCCTGCTCCACCGCACTGTCCATGCCCGGGAACCATATTCAGCCGAGCTTTTGTCTTTGCTATGCCCTGATGGCCTTGATGGGCTAGTCGAACTACTTCCTGCTGCAGACTGGTGGGAATGACGATCGTGTCTCTGCGCAGAACCACGCCATGGGGTCCTGTGCTTAGCTCGCTTTGCGCTCGCCACATGTGCTGGCGAAAAGTCTGTTCCTCGGCAGTAAGGGCACCTGCTCCCTGTAGAAAGTTTTTCCAACTCCTGTCCTCTAGGGTGCGCTTCACCTTCCGCAGGCATTCATCCCTGTCAGTGGCGGCCCCAATTTCTTCCAGAGAGAGTGCTTTGGGGCAGGCTTCCTGCGACAGAACCTTGACAAACTCCTCCACTTCCTCGAGGTCCTTGTGTTACCGTCTCGCTGATTCCTGACACGGGGTGGCGGGATAGGAAATCTGCCGGGTTGTTGACCCCTGGCCGGAAGATGACCTTGAAGCGGTACGTTTGGAGCTGGACAGCCCATCTCTCAATCCTGGGAGGCGTGAGCCTGGCGGTCCCCGCGAACAGCGGAACCAACGGCTTGTGGTCGGTGACCACGGTGAATTCATGGCCAAACAAATAGAGGTGGAAGTACTGGCACGCCCACTTGATGGCCAGTGCTTCACGTTCGATCTGTGCGTAGCGCATCTCGGTCGCGGTCAGTGCCCTGCTTGCGTAGGCCATGGGGACCCACGTATGATCCTCCGCCTTCTGTAGCAGGACTGCTCCCAACCCCACCGGGCTGGCGTCCACTACAACTTCAGTTTGGCGATGCGGTCTGAAGTATGCCATGACCTTGTCATCCACTAGGGCCTCCTTCACCGCCCGAAAGGCCTCGTCTTCCTTCCTCGACCATGTCCATGGCCTGCCTGACTTGGTAAGTACTCTCAGTGGTTCCGACAGGGACGCCAGATTAGGGATGAAACGGCCACAGTAAGTGGCCATCCCCAGGAAACTGCGAACCTCCGTTTCAGATGTTGGTTTGGGTGCTGACCGGATGGCGTCTGCCTTTTTGGGGTCCACTCTCAGCCCTTCACGCGAGAAGATGTATCCAAAGAATTCGACTGATTCGTTGTAGAATGAACACTTCTCCCTGTGCAGGGTTAGCCCGTGATCCGCAAGGCATTGAAGCGCAGCTCGCAGGTGCCCGTGGTGTTCTTCTAGGGTTTTTGAGAAGACTAAGATGTCATCGCTTAGGTTAATGACGCCTGTCAGCCCAGACAGTGTCTCTCTAATCGCATTTTGAAAAACCTCAGCTGCAGAGGACACCCCGAAACTTAGGCGCTTGAACCTGCGGAGGCCAACATGGGTCGAGAACGTTGTGATGTTGCGACTGTCCTGATGAAGCTCAAGCTGGTGGTAGCCTGCATTAAGGTCCAACTTTGAAAACCATTTGGCCCCATTTAAGTCGGCCACAATGTCATCCATCATTGGCGTTAGGTGCCGCTCCCTTTTTATGGCCATGTTCGGGAGGCGCATGTCCACACATAGCCTGATGGCGCCCGGCTGTTTTGGCTTTGGTGCGACCACCAGAGGTGACACCCAGTGTGTAGGTCCCGACACTTTTTCAATCACCCCTAGTTTCTCAAGTTTGATCAGCTCGTCTTCCACCTGCGGCCGCAGGTGGAACGGCACCCTCCGATGTCTGAGTGCGGTTGGTTTGACGGTGGGGTCGATGTGTAGTTTGAAGACCTTTCCTTTTAGTCGACCCAGTCCTTAGAATAGTGTCGGAAAATCTCGCAACAGGGCATCGGCGTGCCTCTCGTGCACTTGGTTGGCGAAGAACACAAGTTGGAGATCCTCCGCTGTGTGACAGCTTAGCAGCGTGCCTCTTCTGCCCCCCGTGACATTGAACTTGGTGTTCACCTTTTGGTCGTTGCATGATACCTCCACATCAATCACTCCTCGCAGGGGTAACGGCTCATCACTGTCATATGTATAAATCCTTGCCCTCGAAGGCAACAGCGGCGGACGAGGATCAAGCTGTTTGTATTGTGTGCTGTCCATGACGTTTACTGACGCCCCTGTGTCGATCAACGCTTTCACCAGGGACCCTGCGATGTCAACTTCGCACATCGGTGGTGGCCTTCTCCTCGATCCATCTCTCCCCACAAAAGAGACGAAGAAGACATCGTCATCATCCTCCTCCTCCAGCCGAGACGCCGTCTGATGCGCGTCTGTGCAGGGGCCAGGGTCTTCCAGGGAGACTTGACGCACGGCCTGCGTGATGCTCCTTCCGCCAGAGCCGGCACGGCGGCTGCTGCGGCACACCTTCGCAAAATGGTTCCGTTTTCCGCAATTGGAACACGATTTGCTCCGTGCAAAGCACCTTCCGTTCGGGGGATGTTCCATCCCGCAATTTCCACACGCCGACCGGGGGGCGGCCGAGGCCTGGTTCCGCGGCGCTGAAGGCGCGGCACGTCTGCGCACCACATCCACGTGCTCCTCTTTAACCGACACCTGTTTCGCCGGGACCACCGGACCGTCGAGCGCGGCCTGCATTGCCTCTGCCCGCGCGTTGGAGAGCTCATGGGATCTGGCCAGCACCAAGATCTCATCCAGGCTGATCCGAGGCTGGCGCAAAATCAATCGTCGCAGCTGGACAGACCTGCATCCTTGGATCAGTTGCGCCCTGATCTCCAGCGTCCGATCTGGCAACTCGCATGACGTGGCAAGTTTCCGTAGCCTGGCATAGAAGACATCGATAGGCTCCCCTTCCGCTTGACGGGCCTGGCGCAGTTTGAACCATTCAAAATCCGGGTTCGCACGGGGGTCGAAGTGGTGGTTAAGGGCCGTGACGGCCGCGGTGTAGTTATCCCCATCGCCTCTGTCTGGTAGAGTCTCGAAGAGTTCATATAGCTCGTCCCCCCCGTAGCATAGCAGGAGCGAGCGTTTAACTCTGTCGTCAGTCTCTCTCACTCCAACGAAGTAGTGTTCCAGGCGTCCTAACCATAAGCGCCAACGCGCCGCTGCAGTGGAGGGTTCCGCCAACTCGCTAAATGGCGGGATCGGAGCCGCCATGGCATGGCCTGGCGCCGCAGGCGCGACGTTCGGGGCAGGGTTCTGGGGTGGTAGACCGCCTTGCACCTGTCCAGCGTTCGGAGTGGCCCTGGTGGCGGGGTGGGGACCTGCGGGGCGGGCCCTGTGGCCGCCGTCCCTCCGGTGGCTTGCACACTCATCACTTGGGTAGGTCAGGCCAGTGGCCCAAGATGCGTCGGGCCGCCAGCGATTGTAGATGGCCTAGCAGGGAAAACGTGAGCAGGGTAGCAGCAGATCCTTCTCCCCAATGAGCCACCAGTCCTTCTTGGGGTGTGAACACAGGCTGCAGCTGGCCGCCTATTGGGAAGGGCGCAAGGAAAAACGGGCCTCCACAGTCCAGGAGCAGCTGAGCTCGGAGCTCCTCGAAATGCGTGAGCAATCACTGGGCGTCGTCCGTTTTCCGCATCTGCGAGATGCGTGAGAGTCGGCAGGGGGGCGCGGTGAGGGCCGAACCAGTCCCTCCGATAGGAGCGGCGCGCGCTTCCCCTCCCCTGCGGTGGTAGGCCTGGAGCGGCGCGGGACAGCGAACGTCGCAGGGCTCAGCAGCGTGCACCAGCCCCCAGGCGCCGCGCACCTCGGGTCATGCGTCTCACCTCCTGCGCCGCGACAGGCGCGAAAGCACCCCTGGCTCCTTAAGGACGGAGCGGACTCACTCACGGGGTGGCACCCACCAAGGATGATGGCGCCGGCCGCCGGCTCCAGCGCAGATTGCGCGAGCCCGGCCCTGGCAGCCCCATGGGACGGCAGCAGGTACGTCGGTGTGGCGAGGCGTGGGTGGGACCCGCCTCGTCGCCAATGTGGTATATGGAAGGGGCAATGACAACCTAGGCCTCGTAGTGGGGCCTACCTCACTACTGTGCAAATAACCGACACAGAGCCTGTCTCCTGCTTAGGGGCAAAGACCACGTGCGGTCTTACGCCCGTTTATTTATACCCGAGGGCTACCCCGCCCCCGGGCTGTATGCGTGCGTGCGTGCGTGTCTGGATGGGCCGGGTGGCTCCGACAGTACAATCACCAGGCAGACCCACAGCGCTGACGCATTTGTAGAGCTAGGAAGGGCTTCACGTTCCTTCGAACAAAACAGTGTGTCATAAGTAGGGCTCCCAGTTTTATGACATTTATTTTTTTTACATTTCCGTCTGTGTTTATCCATATTTATTTTTTGCTAATTTTATCTGTATTTATCCAGATTTGTTTTGGGTTTTCTGGAAAAATGAAGCTGAAATTAGTATATTTCTACATTTATTTAACCCGTATATATGCACTCATGTTTGAAGGCCTGCCAGGTTTCAATGCTGTAAACACCCGCAGAAGATAAATCAATGAACTTATAAGAAACTATGCAAATTTCAGTATTAACCTTGTGCATATCTACTGCTGTTAAAGCGTCTTTGTTAAAATCCCTTTCTTTTTTATCCCTCTGACCTATCAATCCACACAGCTATTAGCCTGGCAGTCATGGCAGACATTGAGGATCATTCAAAAAGCAACCCAATTTCCGTTTTTATCCACATTTAAAAATAAATACAGACAAGAAAATAAATGCTTTGTGTCTGTATTTATCTGTAAAAATCTGTAAAAACGGAAAACATGGAGCCTTAGTCATAAGGTTAGAATTCTGCTGTCAAAGCTAAGCTTGGTCACATAATTTCTGGCTCATTTTGAAACTCTTGTTGGCTTTTTCTCCAGATCCTATTGGTTGTAGGGACCACTTACTGGGGGTCATAGGTGAAACCGTAGGATGCTGCCGTTGTTGGACAGAACTGTGTGGCATTCTTGACTCTCCAGGGGTAGGGGTGGTCAAGGTGTTTCACCCTAAGCTGTGGCAGGCGGTGTCTCAGGGTTTACACCAGCAGTCAGGCTCAGGATGTGACCTGTGACCTCAGTGATGCGCACATAGGAGTGGACCTGGGTGATGTTATCCAATGGGGTGATGTTAGCCTATGGCCGCTGCTCGCCATCTCCTGGAATGGACTGGTCGAGTGTTAACCCGTTGCGTGCGCCAGACGGCCCCCAGCCGTCAGACGTCACAGTGGGCATGTGCGGAGGACGGCCGGGGGCCGTCTGAACCCCGCCCACTCATTATTTCTCCAGCACGCCGCGGTTAAGGGGTTAATGGATGGGGCGGTGCTGGTCTACGGTTGTGATGCTATTTTCTTCAGTTAGGCACAAACATAGGAATAACCATCACTAATGTAGCACTTGAATGCTATTCTTGATCGTCTCAGTCAAACGCATAAAGAGAAATAGATGGGACAATGTTAGGGTATGAGGCTAGTCTGGATTGTGTCAGGCAAGCACCACATAGGAATGGCCAATATTATTTAGTGACCCATCGGTGGACCATGGCCCATCAGTAGTCAATGGCCCATTAGTAGTAAATGGCTCATCAGTGGTCCATGGCTCATCAGTAGTTCATGGCCCATCAGTAGTCAATGATTGGCCCATCAGTAGCCAAAGACTCATCAGTAGCCCATGGTCCATGAGTAGTCAATGGCCCATCAGTAGTCAATGACCCATCAGAAGTCAATGATTGGCCCATCAGTAGTCAATGACTCATCAGTGGTCCATGGCCCATCAGTAGCCAAAGATTCATCAGTAGCCCATGGTCCATGAGTAGTCAATGGCCCATCAGTAGTCCATGACCCATCAGAAGTCAATGATTGGCCCATCAGTAGTCAATGGCCCATCAGAAGTCAATGACTCATCAGTAGTTCATGGTTCATCAGTGGTCCATGTTCCATCAGTAGTCAATGGCTCATCATCAGTCCATGGCCATCAGTAGTCAATGACTCTGTGATCAATGGCCCATCAGTAGTCAATGGTTCATCAGTAGTCAATGACTCATCAGTGATCAATTGCCTATCAGTGGTTCATGCCCATCATACAATACAATACAAAATAGCTCAAAGACACTATATGAACGAGATAGCCACAGCCAAAAGAACCTATCTGGGGAATAGGATAAATTCGACAGCCAACTCACACAAAGAGCCATTCAAAATAGTCAAAGACTTTACGAACTCTCCGGCATGTCAGCCCCCGCCAGTCGTATCCCTGGAATGGGTCAATTCCCTTTCTTCCTACTTCCAGGACAAAATCAATAATATCCACAAAACCTTTCCCCAGACAACAAACACTACCAACATGCACCCCGGTCAGGCTGGCTTGCCTACACTACCAACCCAACCGTGTGCCACGGTCCTCAGAGAATTCCTACCAATCCCAGAAACTGAGGTAGCATACTCTATGAATAAAATCAAGTCCGGATCCCCAACAGACCCTGCCTCCGCACACATTCTGGCAAAAATTGCACCTGCGCTGATTCCCGATCTCACGAAAACCCTCAATCTCTCACTATCCCACTCCTCTGTCCCCTCTCACTGGAAGGAAGCCATCATAAGACCTATATTAAAAAAAAACAATGCAACCCTAAGCAACTCTCTAACTACCGTCCCATTTCCCTTCTACCAATGTTCGCCAAAGTTATGGAATCCTTAGTCAACAAGCAACTATGCAAACATCTAGAGGCCAATCAGCTGCTTGACCCATCTCAGTCAGGATTCAGGGCACACCACTGCACAGAAACAGCACTGCTAGAGAGTGTGGTCAATATTAGGCTGACCCTCGATGCAGGCCAATCAGCCATACTGGACCTGCTCGACCTGTCGGCAGCCTTCGACACCATCTCACACAGCGTCCTTTTAGGACGTCTGTCAGAGATGGGTGTCGAAGGTCCAGCCCTTCTCTGGGTTAAAAGCTACTTAACTGAACGACGCTCAAAAGTGCAAATCGGGGCGTTTACCTCACATTGCCAGGATAATGACAAGGGGGTGCCCCAGGGATCAATCCTGAGCCCCACGCTATTCAACTTATATGTATCCCCTCTAGCACGAGTGATCAGGGCTCATGGCTTTGATACTGTCTCCTATGCTGACGACACGCAGCTACTGATCACTTTGGGCCCTAACCCTAGCAACACCAAACTCAGATTCCAAAAGTGCATGATCTCAATTAAGACCTGGATGACTAACTACTTCCTAATACTTAATGACGGTAAAACCGAGATCGTGCTCTTTGGAAATGCCCACAAACATTGGACTGACGATTGGTGGCCACCATCGCTGGGACCCTGTCCCCCTCCCAAGTCATCGGTCCGAAACTTGAGAGTGATAATTGACGACAAACTGTCCATGGCCAACCATGTTAACAAGATAGTGCATACAAGCGCAGCCTCAAGAAATTTTTTAAATGGATCCCCCTCCCCTCGCATATTCCTTTAGTCCAAGGCCTAATAATGATCCGGCTGGACTATGGCAACGCACTACTTGCATCCACCAATGAGAGTTTCCTGGCTAGACTCCAAGTCCTGCAAAACACGGCAGCCAGAATGGTGCTTGATCTCCATCCCCGCACACCCTCTGGGCCTAATCTCAGAACACTTCACTGGCTCCCGATAAGAAAGCGCATTAAATTCAAAGTCTGCTGCCTAGTCCATAAAACCATCAATGGTCACTGCCCTAAATTCCTAGAGAAGAAACTAGTAAGCTATTGTCCGGCCAGAACCCTTCGGTCCACTAACAAGTCTCTCCTATCTGTCCCTAAAGTTCGCACCGTCAGAAACGGCGACAGGTCTTTCTCCAAATTAGCCCCTGATGCCTGGAATGCTCTCCCCTTCCACATTAGGACCGAGCCCAACCACTTGAAATTTCGAAAATTCTTAAAAACATGGCTTTTCGGACTTCCTGTCTCCGCAGTAAATCCTTTTCTCATCTGCAAGCGCTCTGAGACCTACGGGTGATTTATGCGCTATATAAACACAAATACAAATACAAAATACAAATTAGTAGTCTATGGCCATCAGTGGTCCATGACCCATCAGTGGTCCATGGCACATCAGTGCTCCATGACCCATCAGTAGTCACACAATGGCTCATCAGTGGTCAATGGCTCATCAGTGGTCAATGGCCCATAAGTAGTCAATGGCTCATCAGTGGTCAATGGCTCATCAGTGGTCAATGGCCCATCAGTAGTCAATGGCTCATCAGTGGTCCATGGCTCATCAGTAGTCAATGGCTCATCAGTGGCCTGTGGCTCATCAGTAGTCAATGGCTCATCCGTGGTCCATGTCTCATCAGTAGTCAATGGCTCATCAGTGGTCAATGGCTCATCAGTGGTCAATAGCTCATCAGTGGTCCTTGGCTCATCAGTGGTCAATGGCCCATCAGTAGTCAATGGCTCATCAGTGGTCCATGGCTCATCAGTAGTCAATGGCTCATCAGTGGTCCGTGGCTCATCAGTAGTCAATGGCTCATCCGTGGTCCATGGCTCATCAGTGGTCTATGTGTCATCAGCAGTCAATGGCCCATCAGTGGTCCATGCCCCATCAGCGGTCAATGGCTCATCAGTGGTCAATGGCCCATCAGTGGTCAATGGCTCATCAGTAGTCAATGGCTCCTCAGTGGTCCATGGCTCATCAGTGGTCAATGGCCCATCAGTAGTCAATGGCTCATCAGTGGTCCATGGCTCATCAGTAGTCAATGGCTCATCAGTGGCCTGTGGCTCATCAGTAGTCAATGGCTCATCAGTAGTCAATGGCTCATCCGTGGTCCATGGCTCATCAGTAGTCAATGGCTCATCAGTGGTCAATGGCTCATCAGTGCTCAATGGCTCATCAGTGGTCAATGGCCCATCAGTGGTCAATGGCTCATCAGTAGTCAATGGCTCATCAGTGGTCCATGGCTCATCAGTAGTCAATGGCTCATCAGTGGCCTGTGGCTCATCAGTAGTCAATGGCTCATCCGTGGTCCATGGCTCATCAGTAGTCAATGGCTCATCAGTGGTCAATGGCTCATCAGTGGTCAATGGCCCATCAGTAGTCAATGGCCCATCAGTAGTCAATGGCTCATCAGTGGTCCATGGCTCATCAGTGGCCTGTGGCTCATCAGTAGTCAATGGCTCATCCGTGGTCCATGGCTCATCAGTAGTCAATGGCTCATCAGTGGTCAATGGCTCATCAGTGGTCAATGGCCCATCAGTAGTCAATGGCTCATCAGTGGTCCATGGCTCATCAATAGTCAATGCCTCATCAGTGGCCTGTGACTCATCAGTAGTCAATGGCTCATCCGTGGTCCATGGCTCATCAGTAGTCAATGGCTCATCAGTGGTCAATGGCTCATCAGTGGTCAATGGCTCATCAGTGGTCCATGGCTCATCAGTAGTCAATGGCTCATCAGTGGCCTGTGGCTCATCAGTAGTCAATGGCTCATCCGTGGTCCATGGCCCATCAGTAGTCAATGGCTCATCAGTGGTCCATGGCTCATCAGTAGTCAATGGCTCATCAGTGGCCTGTGGCTCATCCGTGGTCCATGGCTCATCCGTGGTCCATGGCTCATCAGTGGTCAATGGCCCATCAGTAGCCAATGGCCCATCAGTGGTCCATGCCCCATCAGCGGTCAATGGCTCATCAGTGGTCAATGGCCCATCAGTGGTCAATGGCTCATCAGTGGTCAATGGCTCATCAGTGGTCCTTGGCTCATCAGTGGTCAATGGTCCATCAGTAGTCAATGGCTCATCAGTGGTCCATGGCTCATCAGTAGTCAATGGCTCATCAGTGGCCTGTGGCTCATCGGTAGTCAATGGCTCATCCGTGGTCTATGGCTCATCAGTAGTTAATGGCTCATCAGTGGTCAATGGCTCATCAGTAGTCAATGGCTCATCAGTGATCAATGGCTCATCAGTAGTCAATGGCTCATCAGTAGTCAATGGCTCATCAGTGGTCCGTGGCTCATCAGTGGTCCGTGGCTCATCAGTAGTCAATGGCTCATCATTGGCCTGTGGCTCATCAGTAGTCAATGGTTCATCAGTAGTCAATGGCTCATCAGTGGTCCGTGGCTCACCAGTAGTCAATGGCTCATCAGTGGCCTGTGGCTCATCAGTAGTCAATGGCTCATCAGTGGTCTATGGCTCATCAGTGGTCTATGGCTCATCAGTGGTCCATGGCTCATCAGTGGTCCATGGCTCGTCAGTGATCAATGGCTCCTCAGTGATCAATGGATCATCAGAGGTCCATGGCCCATCAGCAGTCAGTCAATGGCCCATCAATGGTCCATGGCTCATCAGTGGTCAATGACATCCTATGTTTGCAACTATATGTTGAAATGTCCCGTGAATGTCCTACCCATAAGCTGATCTGCATCATGTAGTCCCATTAATTTATTCCTAAGTATTCTGATATCCACCATCTAGTACCTTCCGAGGCCTCCCAGGGATGCTGATATTCACTTTCAAATGGGTGCTATTATCCCTTTAGTGGTCCTTCCATAGATTCCAATGCCCTCTCTCTAGCCCCCTCAGTGTCCTGCCCCAGATGCTAACATCTACTGTCAACTCCCTCCACAGTTTCTCCCACAAATTCAGTAGCTCCAGTCTACTCTCTGCGGATGTCCGCCCACAGATTCTAATATCCATTGTTCATTCTCTTCAGAGGTCTTCCCCGAGATGTCAATATTCAACACGTAGTCCATTCAGAGGTTATACCATAAATGTTAAAGTCTACTATCTAGTGTTCTACCTTGGATGCCAGGATCCACCATCTAGTCTCTTTGGTGTCCTACCACAGATGTCAATATCTGCTGTCTATTCCCTTTTGTGTCCTACCTGGGATGTTGATATCCACTGTCCAGTGCTTTTAATATCCTTCGACGAATGCTGATATCCAGCATCCACTCCCTTCGGAGGTCCTCCCACACAGTATTCTCCATCTCGTCCCACCAGAGGCCTTCCAATGGATGCTGATATCCAGCATCCGCTCCCTTCGGAGGTCCTCCCACACAGTTTCCACCATCTAGTGCCACCAGAGGTCTTCCAATGGATGCTGATATCCAGCATCCGCTCCCTTTGGAGGTCCTCCCACACAGTATCCTTCATCTCGTCCCACCAGAGTCCTCCCAATGGATGCTGATATCCAGCACCCGCTCCCTTCGGAGGTCCTCCCACACAGTTTCCACCATCTAGTGCCACCGCAGATCTTCCCATGGATGCTGATATCCACCATCAAGTCCTTCCAATGTCGTGCCATGGATGCTGATAGCCATCATCTAGTCCCTTCGGCGGTCCTCCCATGATGCTGATATCTGCCGCCCGGGCCCTTCAATCCCCGTTGGATGTCCATATCCACCATCTAGTCCCTTTAGTGTCCTCCCAGAGATGGAAGGATCCACTGTCTACGCCCTCTAGTTTTCTCCCACAGATGTTGCTATCCAGTGAAGTAGTGTGGCTCACTGGTTAGAGGCGGCAGACCCGAGAGCAGAGGACGGCCCGGGACCAGGGTTCGATTCCCGGCGCGGCAGGTTTCTGGACCAGGGTCAGCGGACTCGATAATTCTCTCGCCTTGGTGCCCACTCTGATCAGCGATCACACTCGGCAACTCTGGGCATTAGCTTGCCTCATCTTCACTAACAGCCCCACCAGACCGCCGGGGATGCCTGGTCTCACCCTGGAGATACCCATTAAGGGACCATCTCTCAGGGAAGCCAGGAAGGGTTTCGCAGCGGTCGAAGCGCCTTGGGACCCTACGGGTAAGTAGTGCGCTATATAAATGCCTATACATACATACATACATACATACATCATCTAGTCAGTTCAGAGGCCTTCCCTCGGATGCCAGTACCCAGTGTCGGATTCTTCTGCGGTCCTCCAAGAGATGCCAATATTCTCTGTCTAGTCTTTTCAATGTCCTCCCGCAGATGTTAGTATCCACCATCTAATTCTTTGAGGTCTTCCCACAGACGCCATATCCACCAATGTTCCCCCATGGGTACAGATATCCACCGCTCGGCCCCTTTGGAGTCTCAAAGTGCCGGCTTCTTGACACTGACCTCCATCAGTGACGGCGTCCAGGGATGCATTCACATCTGGACAGGCCTCTGTTCGACTCATAGTGTGTGACGTTGCTGTCATTGATGCAGGCCCCAGAAGCACTAACATTTCGGGATCTGTACATTTGCCTAACCAGGATCTAGAAAACTGCAACATAGTGAACGGTTACTCTGTCGATTACTGGTATCTGCAGAAATGAGTATATTTCAGCAGCATATTCTCCCATCGTACTGGGTGGAGGGGCTCTCAGATCTTGAATCTCCAAATAGGCAGGCAAAACAAGAGCCTATATTTCCATATGAAGCACCAACTTGCGTCATTGTAGCCACTATAGGCTCTCCATAAATGCGGCTATCTTGGTTGGCTGTGAAGATGCTCACTGTGGTTCAGTTTTTCACTGCCTCACTGGTTTCCTCTGTATAGGTGGTTTGCCACCGTTATACCATTTTCTGATCATCACCAGTGGGATTGTTTTGGTACCCCTGTGGTCCACCAGGAGACACTCCCATATTTCTGCTCCCAAGTGTCATGTTCAGGATATTCTTGTCCCCTCGGATTCCTGAACTTTCTGTTAGTGCACAGGTAGAGAGGCCCCTCGAACACCATATTCTTTTGATTTTCCGGTTCCCAGAGGTTCAGGGGCCCCTGGTTCTTAGTGGTCAAAATTAGGAACAGCAATGGGCCCTGTGTGGTACCAGTTGCAGCGACAGATCTCACAATTGACCAGAGATGGTGGGCATAGGACTAGCGAGATCTCCGGATGGCACCACAGCCGGGAAGTGTAGGCGTTTACCTCAGATTGCTCTTCGTCTGCTCTTCACAACAGAGAGAGAGAGAGGGAGAGAGAATGAGGGGGGGAAGGAGGGAGAGAGAGAGAGAGAGTGGGTGTGTATATGTGTGTTTGTGTGTCGCTCACTAGCATTTGCCATTTATTTAAATTTGATAGAGACCTCAACTGAGGTCAACAAAAATACAGACATAATTTTAAAACATTTATCATAGATCCCGTAGCATCAGCTTTAGAACCCCTTCCCTGCAACCGTCGGCCAACGGCCGTCGCGAGCACTACCTCCGTAGTGCTGCGCACGTCCGTTGGCCGACGGGGCCCTGCCCACTTACTCAAACTGCCGCACTGCAGCGGACTTCGCGCCGCGGTTAATCATTTATAATGTAAACACATTGTCATCATAGCTTTTAAAACAACTTGAATAAAACACTTGGTTAAGAAATATACAGCTAATAACAGATAAATGCATCCGATGGTGATTTTTGAAAGCTTAGTTAGATCTTATGAACAATTGGCATTGTATCTGAGCTTTAAGTGTTTATAATTTTAAAACATTATCATCATAGACCTTAAGCTCCCTAGCATGTTATCACTAGTTTGAACAACAGGACCTATAATAGTGTTGTGTTGAAAAATCCCAAATCATGTACTACAGTTGTTTTATGTCTTGTGAAATGTGTGGTGTTGTGAATTCCTTGAGTTGATAATTACTTTGATGTGGGACAGTGGACCATTTTGTTCCTTTGCAAATTAAATGTTTTAAGTGTTACCACTTTACTTTATTCCAATCAAGATGACTTCAGGTGTGCCATACTTTTGTCATAAGTAAGACTGTTAGCGCTCTAGTTGTTCTTTAGAACACTCGGGGACATTCTGTCATTGGGCTAGAGTTGGGCTACATCTGGCTGATATTTGGGCTACATTTGTTTTTTTTTGTCTCTGGTGGCCATCTTTGGGCTACATTGGGCTACATTTGGGCTCTAACATATATATAGCCCAATGTAGCCAATATATATTTTTTCAAAGTTAATTTTCGTAAAACTGCTCCTGTCAATTTCACACGTGCACCGTCTGGATCTTTCAGTGTCACTAGCAGCTTCAGGGCCAGGGGGTCCAATATCGTGAACATATTACAGTGGGGGACCATTCCAGACAGTCTGCATACTGTGGGTCACCAGGGCTTTAAGTGGGCCGGGTCTCACCGGTGCTGCGCACCGGCAGTTTTTTAAAGGGGGCCTCGAAAACTGTCTCTATTCTCTCTGGATTTTCCTTCTCTTTTTGAAACTCAGGAGCAGCAATATTGTTGTGGTGTCACCAGGGCTTTAAGTGGAAGTTTTTTCAATAGTATATACAAGCCATAGTTGCTGCTTATTTATCTTATGCAACTAACAACCATTGACAAAACCAATAGACCTGACTTGTAGGTATGATGTTACTTGTATCATATATCTGGATGCAATGACAGAAACAAGTCGGGTGGCACACTATGCTAAGCACAGATTTTTAGCTTACATGTTTTAAGCCCCGCCCTTAATTACATTGGCCACGCCCCTTTGAGAGACTCCCCAGTTGTTTCATCCCACTTCAAGCCTTGACCAGCACCAAACCACGAGGTCACGGCTGAGCTTGGATAGGCGCTAGGTGTGCACATCAGTGACACAGGTGTGCACCGGGTCCGGCACATCACCAGTTGTCGGAGGGCTTGTGCGGGGGTATCAAAGGTGGTATCCTACAACAACCATACAAACACCAAGAGGCTACGGCGGGGCTTCAATAGGCGCTAGATGTGCCCGTTGGTGCACAGTCAGTGACACAGGTGTGCACCAGCTTCCGCTCATCATCAGGTGCCGGAGGCCTTGTGCTGGGTGCCCGGGAGGGGACTTATTGTGCAACAACCGTACAAGCACCACACGGCCACGACTGGCCTTCGATAGGCGCTAGGTGTGCACGTTGGTGCACAGTCAGTGACACAGGTGTGCACCACGTCCGACACATCCCCAGTTGCCGGAGGCCTTGTGTTCGGAGCCTGGGAGGGCGGTTATCATGCAACAACCGTAAAAGCACCACAAGGGTCGAAGGGATGTTTTACTTGGATCGCTCAGGCCCCACTGGGTAGGTGACGTTGGTGTTGGTGCGGTGAGGGCGGATCACCTCCCCTTGGCTCCCATTGTGACTTCTGCTGCCATTGAGGAAAGAAACCACCCTCCTTCCCTTTCGGAAAAGCCTCGAAACATTCTTATTCAGGAAAGCCTGGCAGTAACATGATAAAGGAACCTTCAGGTAAGCGCCTAGAGACCAGTGGTATTTGTGCGCTATAGAAGTGCTATTAACATAACATTTCATCAGCTGTACAAAAGTTGGTATTGCTTCTAGCCTGCCAGCCGGAGGCTCCCACCTCGCAAGAGGGTAGAGAGGCCAGGGTGTGCCCCCACCCAAGGACAGCCCAGGCCCTGCTCGGCTCCAGTGGGTACTGGGCACCATTGCCCTTGGTAAGGCCAAGCGGGGGAGCCTGCTTGCCGTTCGCAGCTTTGGACTTTCCTTCCCACAAGTCCAAGAAAGATGAAGAAGGAATGAGGTAAGGAGAAGATAGAAAGAAATGGAAACAAAAAGATGGAGAAAGAGAAGAGACGGGGGGAGGGGGTTGAGGGAAGTGAGAGCACAATGAGGCAAGGGAATGAGTGACTGAGAGGGAAGAAAAAGGAAAGAGAGAAAGAAATGAAACAGAAAGGCCAAAGACATGCGAGAACGAAAAAGAAGAACCGAAGGGAGTAAAGTAAGGGGGAGAGGACGAGGAGGTGGAAAACAAGAAGAGAATGGAAGGATGGAGAGGGAGGGGTAGTAGGAGAAAAAGGATGGCAAGAGAGGAAACGAAGAGGAATGCGAGAAGAAAGAAGAGCGAGGGAATAAGAATATAGCCGGAAAAGAAAGAGAAAGGGAGGACAGAAAGAAGGCTTTAGATGAGAAAGACAAAGAAAAGTAGGAGAGAGGAGGGAAGCCGTGAAAAAAGAAAGGAACAGGGAAGGAGAGCGAGAGGAAAAGCAACACAGACATAAAGCCGAAAGTGGACACAGGGAGAGAGCGAGACAACGTGATTAAGTGAAAGAAAAGACGAAGATCAAACTGGAACGAAAATCCCTGCCTGGAATCAGCTGATAGAATTAAGGAGCCGGAGCTGCGCGTTTACTGCGTGGGCGGCTGCGTCACGTGGCATCCAAGCCTGGCACTCAGCTGAGGCAAGAGGGGGCAGAGGGGGCTCACAGACACAGGTGCATGGGAGGGGGCGCTGTTATGTAATGGTGGAGAGGACACCCAGGACCGCCCCAAGATGGAAGTGCAGCCGAACCTAGGGCCTAGTGGTTTATTTACTATCACAGCCCCTGCCCCTCCTCCCCCTCAGGAGGACGGTAGAAGGTTCTAGAACATGCAGCACCGAGAGCTGATGTGATCGGCTGAAAACACAGAGTGGAATAGGGGGTGGGGGACAGGAGGGTCCCGGAAGATCCCAGAAGCAATGGAATCTTCTAGACCGCAGGTCAGAATGGCCAGTTGGCTCTGTTTTTGAGACACAGGGGCAGATTTACAAGAAAGTGACGCATCTATAGAGATGCGTCATTTCACTTGCGCCACCCTAACAAAAGCTTGCGCCACCATGGATGCAGCACATTTACAATACGGCGCACCATGGCGGAAGGATTGACAGATGCGGCAGAAATTCTGACGCATCTGTTGGGGAAAAAGTCACGCATTGCTGGAGCCGTGTCACAAGCACGACGCAACTCCAGCAATGCATGCTCCTGCCTATTCCCACTACACTGCGTCACTCCTTATGCCTGCTTCAAGCCGGCGTAAGCGTCCTGAAAGTGATGCAGTGAAATCTTGTAGATTTCACTGCTTCTTTTTTACGAGGCTTTCCTGCGTAGGAACGCCCACCCTGAATGCATTATACCTGACACAGGTATAATGTGACGCCGGGCTTTACAACGTGACGCATCTCACTAGATGCCTCACTTTGTAAATAGGGCGCATTGTTTGTGCCGCCATTGCATCACAAAAAGTGATGCAATGACGACGCAAAGAGGCACAAGGGGCTCGTAAATCTGCCCGACAGTTCGCACTCGCCCAGCTTGCATGTTTCATGGGTTGATTATCAAAATGGAGGTTGGGGGGCTCTCCCCCACTACGGCCCGTGTTACTAGTGGGCCCCCTTATGGCGTTTGTGGTGTTCCCACAGATCTGTTTATTTTCACACAGCCGGAATTACCGATTCCCCTGGTAATTGCTAATTCCTCACAGGACTCTCAAGGTCCAACCTGTGAAGGTCTGGGCTTTCTTAAGTTCAGGAGTTATCCCAACTCCGAGGGCAGTCTATTTTACGGGCCACTCATTAAGGCCAAAATGGCATTTGTATCGAGCAGTGATACTCAAAGTGTGGCCTGGGGTGCCGCATGTGGCCCTCCTGACCTTTATATGTGCCCCCCGATCAACAGCAGCACTGGGCTGTTGTTCACTCCACTCAACACTTACATTAAAACGATGTTAAATATAAGGCAAGCCTTTATTTTACGGTTGATTGAAATAAAAGAAAGACAGTAACTTGGGAGCACTGGCCCATCTTGCAGCAAACGTGTAAAAATATGATAAGGTTTCTTCAAATGTATTTCATTAACATGCACAACCATTTTACTCTAGTATATTAGTGCATTGAGAAATATTTTTTTAAGTGAGAGTTTTCAAATATAAATTTAGAAACATACATTCTTCCCACACACTGACAACAATGCCAATAGTGAGCTAAGAGGGAAGACAGTTGTGATGCACACTCTTAGGATGGCCTCCTATTAAACATGGACAACATTATAGTTTAATAAATCAAACAGAGGCGAAGATTCTGTTTAGCGCACATCCTGAAGTCATGTATTTCGAGGTCCTCTTATATGTGATAAAAAAAGAAAAAGGAGGGAAAGTGAAATGAAAAATTGCCTAGCATCACACAATTTGGTAGAGTCGGGAAGCTGGGATTAATCCCAGGTTTTTTGGTTTCACATTGTATAATTCAGCATACCCACCTAATCTCGCGCCTCCACCGCCCCCGGATCGCCACCCTGCTGGCATCGATGCGGCCCTCGGTCACGTCACAGACCAAACTTTGCACCCTTGAGAAAATGTTTGCGAGTACCCATAGTACAGAGTATCATGAACATCGTTCCTTGACACTTGCAGGGAGGGGGCTGCCCTACATCAGTGTCCCCCACTGGGGGGTGTTAGTGTGCCTGTGCTTTTTTCTTTCACCGTTCTGTGTTTATGTCTCTCTGTTGTAGTTCTGCACTCTCAGTCCCAGTGACCAGTGTTCCTGCTCGTACTTAATCCTCCCTTCCGATAATGTGCGTCTGTCACGTTATTCTCCCTTCCTTACAGTCCAATATCCATGTCTCACAGAGCTCAAGTCTTTGTATCTCGGTTCCATTTTCGATGTATTCCTCCTGTTGGCCTTTGTCCTGCAGGCATGGTTGTGCCTACCTATCTCAATATCAGAGTCTGTATGCTGCTTGGTCGCAGTTCCCATGGTGTCGCCTATAGGAATCGAGTGTTGAGTCTGAGCGGACATGGTGCAGGGCGTTCCCACCGTCCAGATGTGAGAGTATGAGGGTTGAACAGCAGTTCTGAAGTCATTTTCTGGAAGGATCTGTTTCACTTCTTTAGCAGAGAAAGCTGGTGCCGGGGTGCAATATTTTGGCAATGTTTCAAGTGCCTTGGCATTGTGTGAAAGTTGAGGGTTGAAGCTGTCCAAGATCATTTTGTGGAGCCAGGTTGGTGAAGTGCCAGAATTCCATGGCTCTCTGTCCCAGTGTCTGTGAGTCGATCGCCCAGTGTCTGAGTCTCCAAGCCCCAGCGTCCATACCTTCATGTCCCAATGTGTGTGTCCATGCCCCAGCATCCATGCCTTCATGCCTCAATGTGTGAGTGTCCTCGCCTGGGATTCAAGCCTCCATACCCCTTTGTGTGAGTGGGCACGCCTGGAATTCAAGCCTCTATACCCCAATGTGTGAGTGTCCACGCCTGGCATTCAAGCCTCCATATCCCAATGTGTGAGTATCGACGCCTGGCATTCAAGCCTCCAAACCCCAATGTGTGAGTGTCCACGCCTGGCTTCAAGCCTCCATACCCCAATGTGTGAGTGTCCACGCCTGGCATTCAAGCCTCTATGCCTCAATGTGTGACTGTCCACGCCTGGCATTCAATCGTCTATGCCTCAATGTGTGAGTGTCCACGCCTTGCATTCAAGCCTCCCTACCCCAATGTGTGAGTGTCCACGCATGGCATTCAAGCCTCCATACCCCAATGTGTGAGTGTCCACGCCTGGCATTCAAGCCTCCATACCCCAATGTGTGAGTGTCCACGCCTGGCATTCAAGCCTCCATACCCCAATGTGTGGGTGTCCACGCCTGGAATTCAAGCCTCCACACCCCAATGTGTGAGTGTCCACACCTGGCATTCAAGCCTCCCTACCCCAATGAGTGAGTGTCCATGCCTGGCATTCAAGCCTCCATACCCCAATGTGTGAGTGTCCACGCCTGGCATTCAAGCCTCCATACCCCAATGTGTGAGTATCGACGCCGGGCATTCAAGCCTCCAAACCCCAATGTGTGAGTATCGACGCCTGGCATTCAAGCCTCCATACCCCAAAGTGTGAGTGTCCACCCCTGGCATTCAAGCCTCCATACCCCAATGTGTAAGTATCGACGCTTGGCATTCAAGCCTCCAAACCCCAATGTGTGAGTGTCCACGCCTGGCATTCAAGCCTCCATACCCCAATGAGTGAGTGTCCACGCCTGGCATTCAAGCCTCCATACCCCAATGTGTGAGTGTCCACGCCTGGCATTCAAGCCTCCATACCCCAATGTGTGAGTATCGACATCTGGCATTCAAGCCTCCAAACCCCAATGTGTGAGTGTCCACGCTTGGCATTCAAGCCTCCATACCCCAATGTGTGAGCATCCACGCCTGGCATTCAAGCCTCCATACCCCAATGTGTGAGTGTCCACGCCTGGCATTCAAGCCTCCATACCCCAACGTGTGAGTATCCACGCCTGGCATTCAAGCCTCCATACCCCAATGTGTGAGTGTCCACGCCTGGCATTCAAGCCTCCATACCCCAATGTGTGAGTGTCCACGCCTGGCATTCAAGCCTCCATACCCCAATGTGTGAGTGTCCACGCCTTGCATTCAAGCCTCCATACCCCAATGTGTGAGTGTCCACGCCCCCCTGGTAAGAGCTCTACCCACTGGGGTCCGCACTTCTGGCCGGCAGAGCTTGGCCCTCCCCTCACTCCTGTGGCCTCGGTGAAGAGCCTCGGGGTCACCATTGACTCCGAGCTATCCCTTAAGCCCCAGATAGGGATGGTGGTCTCTTCCTGCATGTTTCAGCTGCGCAGGATCAGGAAGGTGGCCTATCTCCTGACTCCCGAAGCCCTGATTCAAGTCATCATGGCTCTCGTCCTCTCCCGCTTGGATTTCTCGAACTCTCTCTATCACGGTCTGCCTAAGGCTCTTCTCTTTAGATTACAGATCGTTCAGAACCAAGCGGCGAGATTGGCCTTCGGGATCCCGAAATGGCAATCCGCTAAACCTCTTCTCACCAAATTGCATTGGCTTCCTGTCACTTCGAGGGTAGCCTTTAAGATCGGCTGCCTCACCTTCAAATCTCTAACTGGTCCCTGCCCTGTCTTCCTGAAATCCTTCATCAGTCCCTATTGCCCTTCACGTAACCTCAGATCTTCTCACCTCCACCTCCTGGTTGTTCCCTCTATCAAACTCTGCAGAATCGGAGGCCGGAGATTCGCACATTTGGCCCCTAAATTTTGGAACTCTCTCCCTCCCCTGCTTAAATCCTCCAATTCGCTCACTCAATTCCGCAAATCTTTAAAAACATGGCTCTTCCCACAATCGGGCTAATCTTCCTTGTCTCCCCCAGCACCAGATCAGTGCCAGAAAACCCACGGTGACAGAGCGCTTTATAAGCTTACCTTAACATAACATAACATAACACGCCTGGCATTCAAGCCTCCACACCCCAATGTGTGAGTGTCCACACCTGGCATTCAAGCCTCCTTACCCCAATGTGTCAGTGTCCACGCCTGGCATTCAAGCCTCCATACCCCAATGTGTGAGTGTCCACGCCTGGCATTCAAGCCTCCATACCCCAATGTGTGAGTGTCCACGCCTGGCATTCAAGCCTCCATACCCCAATGTGTGAGTGTCCACGCCTGGCATTCAAGCCTCCATACCCCAATATGTGAGTGTCCACGCCTGGCATTCAAGCCTCCATACCCCAATGTGTGAGTGTCCACGCCTGGCATTCAAGCCTCCATACCGCAATGTGTGAGTGTCCACGCCTGGCATTCAAGCCTCCATATCCCAATGTGTGAGTGTCCACGCCTGGCATTCATGCCTTCATGCCCCAATGTGTGAGTGTCCACGCCTGGCATTCAAGTCTCCATATTCCTTTGTGTGAGTGTGCACGCCTGGCATTCAAGCCTCCCTACCCCAATGAGTGAGTGTCCACACCTGGCATTCAAGCCTCCATACCCCAATGTGTGAGTGTCCACGCCTGGCATTCAAGCCTCCATACCCCAATGTGTGAGTATCGACGCCTGGCATTCAAGCCTCCAAACCCCAATGTGTGAGTATCGACGCCTGGCATTCAAGCCTCCATACCCCAATGTGTGAGTGTCCACGCCTGGCATTCAATCGTCTATGCCCCAATGTGTGAGTGTCCACGCCTGGCATTCAAGCCTCCACACCCCAATGTGTGAGTGTCCACGCCTGGCATTCAAGCCTCCATACCCCAATGTGTGAGTATCGACGCCTGGCATTCAAGCCTCCAAACCCCAATGTGTGAGTATCGACGCCTGGCATTCAAGCCTCCAAACCCCAATGTGTGAGTATCGACGCCTGGCATTCAAGCCTCCATACCCCAATGTGTGAGTGTCCACGCCTGGCATTCAATCGTCTATGCCCCAATGTGTGAGTGTCCACGCCTGGCATTCAAGCCTCCACACCCCAATGTGTGAGTGTCCACGCCTGGCATTCAAGCCTCCCTACCCCAATGTGTGAGTGTCCACGCCTTGCATTCAAGCCTCCATATCCCAATGTGTGAGTGTCCACGCCTGGCATTCAAGCCTCCATACCCCAATGTGTGAGTGTCCACGCCTTGCATTCAAGCCTCCATACCCCAATGTGTGAGTGTCCACGCCTGGCATTCATGCCTTCATGCCCCAATGTGTGAGTGTCCACGCCTTGCATTCAAGCCTCCATACCCCAATGTGTGAGTGTCCACGCCTGGCATTCAAGCCTCCATACCCCAATGTGTGAGTGTCCACGCCTGGCATTCAAGCCTCCATACCCCAATGAGTGAGTGTCCACGCCTGGCATTCAAGCCTCCATACCCCAATGTGTGAGTGTCCACGCCTGGCATTCAAGCCTCCATACCCCAATGTGTGAGTGTCCACGCCTGGCATTCAAGCCTCCATATCCCAATGTGTGAGTGTCCACGCCTGGCATTCATGCCTTCATGCCCCAATGTGTGAGTGTCCACGCCTGGCATTCAAGTCTCCATATTCCTTTGTGTGAGTGTGCACGCCTGGCATTCAAGCCTCCATACCCCAATGTGTGAGTGTCTATGCCTGGCATCCACGCCTCCATACCCCTTTGTGTGAGTGTGCACGCCTGGAATTCAAGCCTCCATTCCCCAATGTGTGAGTGTCCACACCTGGCATTCAAGTGCATACCCCTTTGTGTGAGTGTGCACGCCTGGCATTCAAGCTTCTATGTCTCAATGTGTGAGTGTCCACGCCTGGCATTCAAGCTTCTATGTCTCAATGTGTGAGTGTTCACGCCTGGCATTCAATCGTCTATGCCCCAATGTGTGAGTGTCCACGCCTGGCATTCAAGCGTCTATGCCCCAATGTGTGAGTGTCCACGCCTGGCATTCAAGCCTCCATACCCCAATGTGTGAGTGTCCACGCCTGGCATTCAAGCCTCCAGACCTCAATGTGTGAGTGTTTATGCCTGGCATCCACGCCTCCATACCCCTTTGTGTGAGTGTGCACGCCTGGAATTCAAGCCTCCATACCCCAATGTGTGAGTGTCCACGCCTGGCATTCAAGCCTCCTTACCCCAATGTGTGAGTGTCCACGCCTGGCATTCAAGCCTCCATATCCCAATGTGTGAGTGTCCACACCTGGCATTCAAGCCTCCATACCGCTTTGTGTGAGTGTGCATGCCTGGCATTCAATCGTCTATGCCCCAATGTGTGAGTGTCCATGCCTAGCATTCAAGCGTCTATGCCCCAATGTGTGAGTGTCCACGCCTGGCATTCGAGCCTCCATATCCCAATGTGTGAGTGTCCATGCCTCGCATTCAAGTCTCCATACCCCTTTGTGTGAGTGTCCACGCCTGGCATTCAAGCCTCCATACCCCAATGTGTGAGTGTCTACGCCTGGCATTCAAGTCTCTATACCCCTTTGTGTGAGTGTCTACGCCTGGCATTCTAGCCTCCATACCCCAATGTCTGAGTGTCTACGCCTGGCATTCAAGTCTCTATACCCCTTTGTGTGAGTGTCTACGCCTGGCATTCAAGTCTCCATACCCCTTTGTGTGAGTGTGCACGCCTGGATTTCAAGCCTCCATACCCCAATGTGTGAGTGTCCACGCCTGGCATTCAAGTGCATACCCCTTTGTGTGAGTGTGCACGCCTGGTATTCAAGCCTCTATGCCTCAATGTGTGAGTGTCCACGCCTGGCATTCAATCGTCTATTCCTCAATGTGTGAGTGTCTACGCCTGGCATTCAAGTCTCTATACCCCTTTGTGTGAGTGTCTACGCCTGGCATTCAAGTCTCCATACCCCTTTGTGTGAGTGTGCACGCCTGGCATTCAAGCCTCTATGCCTCAATGTGTGAGTGTCCACGCCTGGCATTCAAGCCTCTATGCCTCAATGTGTGAGTGTCCACGCCTGGCATTCAATCGTCTATGCCTCAATGTGTGAGTGTCCACGCCTGGCATTCAAGCCTCCATACCGCAATGTGTGAGTGTCCATGCCTGGCATCCACGCCTCCATACCCCTTTGTGTGAGTGTCCACGCCTGGCATTCAAGCCTCCATACCCCAATGTGTGAGTGTCCACGCCTGGAATTCAAGCCTCCATACCCCAATGTGTGGGTGTTCACGCCTGGCATTCAAGCGTCTATGCCCAATGTGTGAGTGTCCACGCCTGGCATTCAAGCGTCTATGCCCCAATGTGTGAGTGTCCACACCTGGCATTCAAGCGTCTATGCCCCAATGTGTGAGTGTCCACGCCTGGCATCCACGCCTCCATACCCCAATGTGTGAGTGTCCACGCCTGGCATTCAAGCGTCTATGCCCCAATGTGTGAGTGTCCACGCCTGGCATCCACGCCTCCATACCCCAATGTGTGAGTGTCCACGCCTGGCATTCAAGCCTCCATACCCCAATGTGTGAGTGTCCACGCCTGGCATTCAAGCCTCCATACCCCAATGTGTGAGTGTCCACGCCTGGCATTCAAGCCTCCATACCCCAATGTGTGAGTGTCCACACCTTGCATTCAAGCCTCCATACCCCAATGTGTGAGTGTCCACGCCTGGCATTCAAGCCTCCATACCCCAATGTGTGAGTGTCCACGCCTGGCATTCAAGCCTCCATACCACAATGTGTGAGTGTCCACGCCTGGCATTCAAGCCTCCATACCCCAATGTGTGAGTGTCCACGCCTGGCATTCAAGCCTCCATACCCCAATGTGTGAGTGTCCACGCCTGGCATTCAAACCTCCATACCCCAATGTGTGAGTGTCCACGCCTTGCATTCAAGCCTCCATACCCCAATGTGTGAGTTTCCACGCCTGGCATTCAAGCCTCCCTACCCCAATGTGTGAGTGTCCACGCCTGGCATTCAAGCCTCCATACCCCAATGTGTGAGTGTCCACGCCTGGCATTCAAGCCTCCATACCCCAATGTGTGAGTGTCCACGCCTGGCATTCAAGCCTCCATACCCCAATGTGTGAGTGTCTACGCCTGGCATTCAAGTCTCTATACCCCTTTGTGTGAGTGTCTACGCCTGGCATTCAAGCCTCCATACCCCAATGTGTGAGTGTCTACGCCTGGCATTCAAGTCTCTATACCCCTTTGTGTGAGTGTCTATGCCTAGCATTCAAGTCTCCATACCCCTTTGTGTGAGTGTGCACGCCTGGAATTCAAGCCTCCATACCCCAATGTGTGAGTGTCCACGCCTGGCATTCAAGTGCATACCCCTTTGTGTGAGTGTGCACACCTGGCATTCAAGCCTCTATACCCCAATGTGTGAGTGTCCATGCCTCGCATTCAAGTCTCCATACCCCTTTGTGTGAGTGTCCACGCCTGGCATTCAAGCCTCCATACCCCAATGTGTGAGTGTCCACGCCTGGCATTCAAGCCTCCATACCCCAATGTGTGAGTGTCCATGCCTTGCATTCAAGCCTCCATACCCCAATGTGTGTGTCCATGCCTGGCATTCAAGCCTCCCTACCCCAATGTGTGACTGTCCACGCCTGGCATTCAAGCCTCCATACCCCAATGTGTGAGTGTCCTCGCCTTGCATTCAAGCCTCCATACCCCAATGTGTGTGTCCACACCTGGCATTCAAGCCTCCATACCCCAATGTGTGAGTGTCCACGCCTGGCATTCAAGCCTCCATACCCCAATGTGTGAGTGTCCACGCCTTGCATTCAAGCCTCCATACCCCAATGTGTGTGTCCACACCTGGCATTCAAGCCTCCATACCCCAATGTGTGAGTGTCCACGCCTGGCATTCAAGCCTCCATACCCCAATGTGTGAGTGTCCACGCCTTGCATTCAAGCCTCCATACCCCAATGTGTGAGTGTCCACGGCTGGCATTCAAGCCTCCATACCCCAATGTGTGAGTGTCCACGCCTGGCATTCAAGTCTCCATACCCCTTTGTGTGAGTGTGCACGCCTGGAATTCAAGCCTCCATACCCCAATGTGTGAGTGTCCACGCCTGGCATTCAAGTGCATACCCCTTTGTGTGAGTGTGCACGCCTGGCATTCAAGCCTCTATACCCCAATGTGTGAGTGTCCATGCCTCGCATTCAAGTCTCCATACCCCTTTGTGTGAGTGTCCACGCCTGGCATTCAAGCCTCCATACCCCAATGTGTGAGTGTCCACGCCTTGCATTCAAGCCTCCATACCCCAATGTGTGTGTCCACGCCTGGCATTCAAGCCTCCCTACCCCAATGTGTGAGTGTCCACGCCTGGCATTCAAGCCTCCATACCCCAATGTGTGAGTGTCCACACCTGGCATTCAAGCCTCCCTACCCCAATGTGTGAGTGTCCACGCCTGGCATTCAAGCCTCTATGCCTCAATGTGTGAGTGTCCACGCCTGGCATTCAATCGTCTATGCCTCAATGTGTGAGTGTCCGCAATGTGTGTGTCCCCACGCCTGGCATTCAAGCCTCCATACCACAATGTGTGAGTGTCCACGCCTGGCATCCACGCCTCCATACCCCTTTGTGTGAGTGCCCACGCCTGGCATTCAAGCCTCCATATCCCAATGTGTGAGTGTCCACACCTGGCATTCAAGCCTCCATACCCCAATGAGTGAGTGTCCGCGCCTGGCATTCAAGCCTCCATATCCCAATGTGTGAGTGTCCACGCCTGGCATTCAAGCCTCCATACCCCAATGTGTGAGTGTCCACGCCTGGCATTCAAGTCTCCATATTCCTTTGTGTGAGTGTGCACGCCTGGCATTCAAGCCTCCATACCCCAATGTGTGAGTGTCTATGCCTGGCATCCACGCCTCCATGCCCCTTTGTGTGAGTGTGCATGCCTGGAATTGAAGTCTCCATACCCCAATGTGTGAGTGTCCACGCCTGGCATTCAAGCCTCCTTACCCCAATGTGTGAGTGTCCACGCCTGGCATTCAAGCCTCTATGCCCCAATGTGTGAGTGTCCACGGCTGGCATTCAAGCCTCTATGCCTCAATGTGTGAGTGTCCACACCTGGCATTCAAGCCTCCATACCCCTTCGTGTGAGTGTGCACACCTGGCATTCAAGCCTCCATACCCCAATGTGTGAGTGTCCACGCCTGGCATTCAAGCCTCCATACCGCAATGTGTGAGTGTCCACGCCTGGCATTCAAGCCTCCATACCGCAATGTGTGAGTGTCCACGCCTGGCATCCACGCCTCCGTACCCCTTTGTGTGAGTGTCCACCCCTGGCATTAAAGCCTCCATACCGCAATGTCTGAGTGTCCACGCCTGGCATTCAAGCCTCCATACCGCAATGTGTGAGTGTCCACGCCTGGCATTCAAGCCTCCATACCCCAATGTGTGAGTGTCCACGCCTGGCATCCACGCCTTCATGCCCCAATGTGTGAGTGTCCACGCCTGGCATCCACGCCTCCATACCCCAATGAGTGAGTGTCCACGCCTGGCATTCAAGCCTCCATACCCCAATGTGTGAGTATCGACACCTGGCATTCAAGCCTCCATACCCCAATGTGTGAGTGTGCACACCTGGCATTCAAGCCTCCATACCCCAATGTGTGAGTGTCTACGCCTCGCATTCAAGTCTCCATACCCCAATGTGTGAGTGTCCACGCCTGGCATTCAAGCCTCCAGACCCCAATGTGTGAGTGTCCACGCCTGGCATTCAAGCCTCCATATCCCAATGTGTGAGTGTCCACGCCTGGCATTCAAGTCTCCATACCCCTTTGTGTGAGTGTCTAGGCCTGGCATTCAAGTCTCCATACCCCTTTGTGTGAGTGTGCACGCCTGGCATTCAAGTCTCCATACCCCTTTGTGTGAGTGTCTACGCCTGGCATTCATGCCTTCATGCCCCAATGTGTGAGTGTAATGCAACGCAGCACAAATTGCTGTGTTGCGTTACTCTGCCCCAGGGAGGGGTTCCATGTGCATTGCATAGATGTCCCACGCAACTCCCATGGATTTTGACGCATTTCCAGACTTATCGTTGCAAGTAGACCTGGGAATGCGTCAAAATGCTGCGCCTGCCCAGGGGAGGTGTATCGGGGAGAAATGTCTTTATTTCTCCCTGTTGCTCCCTCTTTCTATGCGCTGCATCTGCAGCACACGTAAAGGAAAATGCCCCCGGGGATTGTTTTAGTGCAGGAAGGCCCCCTTCCTGCGCAATAACAATCCTGCATGCAACGCAGCTCCCTTGCACAACTGTGCAAGGGTGACTGCATTGGTGCCAGGCAGCCCGTTGTGCACCAGCACGGGTGAAAAGACAGGAATGCGCAATATTGTGATAAATATGGCCCACTCCTGCCCTTTCCCTGTCTCGCAGCAGCTAGAGGACTAGCTGTGCCGGGTAACTCTTAGATACATTTGCCCCTCTGTCTTTGTGGGATTGAGTGGCATATTTACATGGAGCAATGCTGCGCTACACCAAATGATGCAGCGCATCGGTGCGCCATTTCCAAAATGCAGGGATGCGCCGTATTTACAAGGATATGCCGCACCCTTGTGTTTCTCCAAGCGATGCTGCTAAAAATAGCTGCCCAGAGCCGACACAGACACCCTTGTGCCATAGAGCAAGGGCGCCTGCTTTGCAGGGGTGATTGTTTATGTGCGGAAAGGAGTCTCTTCCCCAGACATGGGAAGCAACAACGTGTCCTTTCTTATTGACAGTTCAAGAGGGTATGGTTGGGCTGTGCCCTTAACAGTAATTACATTCAAGAAAAGGAGGAAAAAGTTACCTTAAACCCCAAAGTCAATATTTTGTACCCCCCAGTGGAGACCCTGATAGGGAAAGGTGAATTCTCCTTTACAAACCTTAATTTTGAGAGCCAAGTAACCACTCGTGCGCATGATTACACTCTGTGCATAATTCACTGAGGTTTATCCCGTTCTGCCAAGAATCCTCGAACTATTTTGAAACTTTTTTTTCAATATTTATGAATTGAGGCATATTGCTACAAACGACGTTGAGTTGGTTGTACTGACCTTTCATTTTAAAGCTAAGGAGGAAGTCCAGGAGTCTTGAGTGCATTTTTATCCAGAACTTTTATCATCTTTGGTCTGGGAGCACAGCTTCTCTTTTCAGAAGATGGATATAGACACTTCTTGTGCCCTTGTAAATGAATTCCTCTCTAAGGTCCCAGGCCTGCTCAGTTGCAGTCGGCCTATGTCTCAGGTTGTACTTCTATTGAATTCAATTCAAATGGTGTCTTGCATGGATTTGTTTTTTTTGCAGTGTTAATTTCTCTCCCTCCTGTAAATTTGAATCTTCATTATCTGTGCTCCATGATGTTTTACGAAGACTCGATGAGTTATTTCCCAATGCGGTTTTAGTAGTTACAGGTGATTTCACCACCAGAGTCCCCGCATTAGAATATAAGAAAGGGGATTTTGTGGACGTAAACACTGTAAGGGATTTGGCAGCGCCTATTATACCAAATACGAATGTGATGGTCAAAGAAACATCTTATTAGCTTGGATCCTTGAGCTAAACCTGGCCCTAATTAATGATAGATCCAGGGATGTGGAATCTGGTAATCACACCCGGCAAAGAAGTATTCATACGTCATGGATATATCTTCATTCGTTATCCAGGCACAAACTCAATCGCACATTTTTAATTAAACCTAATTCTTGGAGTGATCACCCTCAGCTTTACATCTCCTTTATATGATGTTTTACCTCAGGGATCAGTAGCAACTCCTTTTCAATTAAGATGTCGCTCAAATCGTATATATATTTAGAATGAAGACTTAGTCAATGATAAATTGTCATAGTTACAACACTCAGGGGCATATTTACAAGGGCTTTAGCTCCGCTGTTTTGGCTTAAAAAGCCAAAAAAGCGGAAATAAAAATATCGCCCTATTTACAAGAGGGTGCTAACATGCACAATCACATGTTAGCACCCTTTTGCACTACGCCTACCTCTGCATTTCTAATGAGATGCAAAGTGAGCGTTCCTGACATACACTGCACGTCAGGACATCAATAGTGCGGGTTCACGCTATCAGCAAGGCTCCCCAGCATTTTAGCAGACATTAGTTTTTGGAGAAAACCGCTGTTTTCTCCAAGAACCAACGTCTGCTAAATTCTAGACTTAGCCACCCCTAACATAGGGGGTGGATTGTGCTGATACAGCAGGGTCGTATCAGCAAGGTTATCGCCCTTTTGTAGGGAACATCGCTGGAATTTTTATCGCCCTGGAGTAACGCGTTGTTAATTACGCGCTACCAGGACAATAAAAAGCAGAGATAGTCTGCGATAATCTAATTATCGCTAAGCATGGCCAGCGATAATTATCGCTGGCCGTTGCTAATATGCCCATCAATAAGTGGTATCATCTACACAATAAATATTGGTTCTTTTGAGGATCTTCTTTAAGAGAATTATTCTTCAGGCCAAATCGTCCAACATTATCACTCGAACTAAAAGGTAATTTAACGTAGTGGAAAAATAAATTCTCTGCAATACTAAGAAAGCGATGTAATGATAATAAAGTAGCTAACTTCTTGTTTTCATTCCACTCTGGGATAATTTCTGGGATTTCTCATAAAGTTTGGTACCTGATTGTGAACAGCTTAGCTAAGGTTTGTACTAAAAACGCAATCCTGATAGACGATGAGCCCTGGTCCTGGTATATTTTGATAAATTTTACGTTCTAACTAAAACCCCTCTCTGATCCCGAGGCTCGCTTCTTTCACTCGTAGGACCCCTTCGACAGAGATTCCAATGGAGAGGATAGTAACCATAATTCTTGATCTCATAACGCGTGAGCTCCAGGTCCCAATGGCATCCCTAAAATTATAGTTAAATTAAACCCAACCTTGTGGGCTGAAGTAATCAAAGCCTTATTTGATTACTAATTGTTGATTTGATTCCGTATTCATGGAAGGGCAGTGACATCATCTCTCCTCATAAAGTGGTAAATTGTAATTTACCGAAACGCTATCATCTGCTTGCCTTTCTAAATCTCACAGGGAAGCTATTTGCTGAATATCTCCTACGCCGCTAACAACTTGTGGTAACTTATGCCAGATTTTGCCCATTGAACTATCCGGCTTTGGGACAGATTCTCCACAAACATAAATATTTGTGCTTGGTTATGATAAGTGAAAAGTATGTTTTCTTTGGAAAATGAAGGTTTACGTGGTATTGTTGACTTTAGCAACACTTTTGACATTGTAGATGGATCGACCTTGTGGCATAAATTAATTAAACTGAATATAACGACTGAACTATTGTGTCCAGTGTTGCATCTCCATTCAGATAATTGGATAAAATTACTTTTGGAACCCGGAAATGAGTAGGCCTCTCATGCTGAAGTTAGCAACAGTTTAAAACAAGGCTGAATATTCTCTTTACATCTATCTGGATTTCTAACTTTAATAAAAAATCCAACACTCATTGACCAAAATTTAGGATGAAATAAACACTTTAATGTATGTAGATGATTTAGGTCCTCATTCATATCCTCGTTGGCGACCCGCTGTCCTGCCAGAGCGACTGGATAAATGAATCCGTCACACTGGAGGAAGTACGGCCAGCCAGATTCATAAAACATTTAGATTCATAAAGCATTGGCAGGAACATCCGTGACAATGCTTCTCGTCAATGCTTTGCACTGCTTGGTGCAGGACTACAGGACAGAGCTCTGCACTATACAGTTTTCTTTTTTCTTTTAAAAAACAAAATCTTTCTTTTCCTATGGTCCTATTGGGACCCTGGGCTTCCCAGGAACCTCTGCCATTGGATACCTCGGATATGCAATTGTTGGATCTTTTATTGACTGTGGCTGTTAAGGTAATTCTTATGGAGTGGAAGTCTTTTGCTTCTGTTTCTTATCACACATGGTGGGCATGGGTATCCTTCTTGAGAAGTGCACACACTTCTGTGGATAGGGCTCATCTCATTCCCACTATTTCTTTTAACGTTTGGAGAACTTTAGATACCTATATGGATTTGGCCTCAAGGGGTTTGGTCGATCAATATCCCTTTGTGAAGTCTGGTTGACTGGTGTCTGTAGTATTTTGCTTTGCTGCGCCATCCGGTGAGATCCTTCCTTTTTCCTTTTTCTTCTTTCTTCTTTCTTTCTTCTTTCTTCTCTTCTGTCCTCTTTCCTTTTCTCTTTCGCCTTTATCGTTCTGTTTTTTAAATAATGATGCCACTCATGGGTTCCTTTGATTCCCTAATGCCACTTTGTTTCTTGATTTTTATTCTTGTTTTACGAGATATGAGTTTTGGCAATTTATTGGCTATTATTTCTTATTCTGATGAGTTTGTGGATCTTTCCTTATTTTTTATATTGGTATCATTATGAACTGTACCTAACTGTTTTTATCTTCTTAAAATCTTAATAAAACTATTGAACTTAAAAAAAAAAAATCCCAAAGTGGGATTTTTTTAAAACAAAAAAGATAATACCCCCCCTTGCCATGGCAGTTATCTCCCATGGCGAGGCCAAGGAAACATTTTATTTTAACTGTCCTCTACCACTAAGGTTTGGTTGGCGATGACAGACAGTAAAAAACACAGCTATATATCCACCCATCCTGATTGGGAGACGGACATGTAGCCAATACTCCGATGACCCTTACTTCCAGTGGTGTAGTTAGGCCTTAGGCCTTCCGGGGCGGCCTCTGAGTTTGCTGCCCGCGGCGGCCTAATCTAAGAGCGGGGGTGGGGAGCGCCAGTCGCCACTCCAAAACTCGTGCCTCCTGGGGAGGTCCGCCCTCCCCTTGCTATGCCACTGTTGACTACATTGGGTCGTTGGGGAAGTCTGGCCATGTGGTGGTGGAGTAATCATCGTTGTGGCCAAACTTAACCCCTTCGGCGCTGCGCAAATTCTCGTGCTATGCGGGAGAATTAATGAGTGGGCTTGTTTTGGACGGCCCCCGACTGTCCTCAGCACACAGGGGCCGTCCTGAGCACCGAAGAGGTTAAGGAATGTTTAAATCGGCCACTGTGTCAGCA
This sequence comes from Lissotriton vulgaris, assembly GCF_964263255.1. Lineage (NCBI taxonomy): Eukaryota > Metazoa > Chordata > Amphibia > Caudata > Salamandridae > Lissotriton > Lissotriton vulgaris. The sequence goes on along the minus strand of NC_141699.1, from coordinate 7,035,085 downwards.
GGGAGGGAGCTCCGCCCCATTGCCGTAGAGTTCCCTCTCCACCAACATGTAATTCAGGCCTTCACTCTTAATGGCGTTTACCTCCAAAGGATTACAGAGACTGTTTGATACCCTGGCTCCGGTTAAAAAAAAACCTGTATTGCCCAGTTATATTCTTCATGGTATTCACTTGTTCGCTAGTCCAGAAAACCTAAAAAAAATGATTTGGCGAGTAATCACTCAGAATGTGTGGATGAAAAGGGCTGGGTCGAGTTCCCTCCCCTGGTGTCCATTCTGTGACTCTTAACATTCATGGTATGATTTATGACCTGCGTTTTTTTTCCAAATCTCGGACTGCAGCATTTTCAAGAGAAGCTCATTAGACCGATATTTTTAAAACAAGGATGCAATACATGTATTGTTAAACCTACCCTGGGTGAACATTTGTTCTTTTTTAAGTTCAAAGCAAGTTTATTGGAAAAAAGCAAGATAACAATATGTAAGAGATAATTACATAATGAATAAAAAAGAGAACATACAGTACAGCAATTAAAATTGGCAGGCATACAAATCAGCAAGGAAAAACATAACAATATGCCATAAAAGACGGGTAATAAATAATACTTTTTTTTTAAGTTCAAAGCAAGTTTATTGGAAAAAAGTAAGATAACAATATGTAAGATGAACATTTGTTCTTGCTTGCCTACATTTTTCTATTTGTTATTTTTAAACTGTATGTAATTTTATGAAATGTAAAAGGATGATTTTCAATGGCTTTAGTGTTTCTGTGGAAACCATATTGAAATGAATACATAATCACTGAATGAGAGAGGGCTCAATGATTAGAGCGGCAGACCCTGATGCAGAGGTCTAGCCCGGGACCAGGGTTCAATTCCCCGCCTCGGCGGGTCTTGAGCTCAAAATTCCCCGGACCTGATAATTCTCGCCTCGGTGCCTATTCCAATCATGGAGTCCCACTCTGCAACTCTGGGCAATAGCTTGCTTAATCTCTACAACGGCCCCCACACCGCTAAGGATGCCTGGCCTTCACCCTGGGGGGGCCCAGGAGTGGACGTCTCACAGGGAAAGCCAGGATGGGTTCCACAGCGGTATTCGTACAAGCACCTTGAGACCCTTGCGGGTAAGTAGTGCGCTATACAAATATCAATTTTATCAATTTTTACTTTGCTTAAATGTTGATTTCCCTGAAATGGCTTTTGATTGGGCAGAAGTTGAGTGCTTCCACTAAAAAAAGTGTTTGTATTGCACTTGATGCTTTGTGGGAATGCTCACGTATAGCACAGTAGGACTGACGTGGCTATGATGTCAAGCTAATGACCAAGGCTGCAAGCCTGATCTGCTTATTATGAAAAGATATGACAAAGACAGGTGGCCTGGATTATTTATTGTGGAAAGGAGGTTTCAAAGCCACAAGGCATTTTAAGCAAATTGTCATGTCACTTTCTTCAACCTTGCAGGTATCTTGTTGCGTCAAATCTCACAGATTTCCTCAGCAGATAAAGGTTTATATGTTGATGCCTCCCTTTGACAAACCCTCGGATAGAACATCTGTATTTTGAGAGATCTTATGCCATTTTAGGAAGGGTTGTATATTGTACCGATTTATACTTGTAGGGTTGTATACGGATACTTGCCTTTTGGGAAAACTTGTAGGCCTGCGTTGGTTTTGCTTGCGAGCCGGCCACAAAGAATATATGTCTGAACGGTTCACTGGAACAAGGTTTGTCATAGGCCATGTGCCTAATCTTTTTATTATGAAAATGTATGACACGTGCATTGGAATCTCACATATTGCTGCAGTTGGAAAAGATTTTTCCATTAGTTACACCCTTTGATAAACCCTGGGCATGAAGATTTGCTCCTTTGATGAACCCTGGGGGTTGAAGATTTGCTCCTTTGATAAACCCTGGGGGTTGAAGATTTGCTCCTTCGATAAACCCTGGGGGTTGAAGATTTGCTTGTGATAAACCCTGGGGATTGAAGATTTGCTCCTTTGATAAACCCTGAGGGTTGAAGATTTGCTCCTTCAATAAATCCTGAGGGTTGAAGATTTGCTCCTTTGATAAACCCAGGGGGTTGTAGATTTGCTCCTTTGATAAATCCTGAGGGTTGAAGATTTGCTCCTTTGATAAACCCTGGGGGTTGTAGATTTGCTCCTTTGATAAATCCTGGGGGTTGAAGATTTGCTCCTTTGATAAATCCTGAGGGTTGAAGATTTGCTCCTTTGATAAACCCTGGGGGTTGTAGATTTGCTCCGTTGATCAACCCTGGGGGTTGAAGATTTGTTCCAGTGATAAACCCTAGGGGTTGAAGATTTGCTCCTTTGATAAACCCTGGGGGTTGAAGATTTGCTCCTTTGATAAACACAGAGGGTTGAAGATTTGCTCCTTCGATAAACCATGAGGCTTGAAGATTTGCTCCTTCGATAAACCCTGGGGGTTGAAGATTTGCTCCTGTGATGAACCCTGGGGGTTGAAGATTTGCTCATTCGATAAACCCTGAGGTTGAAGATTTGCTCCTTCGATAAACCCTGGGGGTTGAAGATTTGCTCCTTTGATAAACCCTGAGGGTTGAAGATTTGCTCCTTTGATAAACCTTGGGGGTTGTAGATTTGCTCCTTTGATAAACCCTGAGGGTTGAAGATTTGCTCCAGTGATAAACCCTAGGGGTTGAAGATTTGCTCCTTTGATAAACCCTGAGGGTTGAAGATTAGCTCCTTCGATAAACCCAGGGGGTTGAAGATTTGCTTGTGATAATCCCTGGGGGTTGAAGATTTGCTCCTTTGATAAACCCTGGGGGTTGAAGATTTGCTCCTTTGATAAACCCTGAGGGTTGAAGATTTGCTCCTTCGATAAACCCTGGGGGTTGAAGATTTGCTCCTTTGATAAACCCTGAGGGTTGTAGATTTGCTCCTTCGATAAACCCTGAGGGTTGAAGATTTGCTCTTTCGATAAACCCTGGGGGTTGAAGATTTGCTCCTTCGATAAACCCTGAGGGTTGAAGATTTGCTTGTGATAAACCCTCAGGGTTGAAGATTTGCTCCTTCGATAAACCCTGAGGGTTGAAGATTTGCTCCTTTGATAAACCCTGGGGGTTGAAGATTTGCTCCTTTGATAAACCTTGGGGGTTGTAGATTTGCTCCTTTGATAAACCCTGGGGGTTGAAGATTTGCTCCTTTGATAAACCTTGGGGGTTGTAGATTTGCTCCTTTGATAAACCTTGGGGGTTGAAGATTTGCTCCAGTGATAGACCCTGGGGGTTGAAGATTTGCTCCAGTGATAGACCTTAGGGGTTGAAGATTTGCTCCTTTGATAAACCCTGGGGGTTGAAGATTTGCTCCTTTGATGAACCGTGGGGGTTGAAGATTTGCTCTAGTGATAGACCATGGGGGTTGAAGATTTGCTCCTTTGATGAACCGTGGGGGTTGAAGATTTGCTCTAGTGATAAACCCTGGGGTTGACGATTTGCACTGTGATAATCCTTGCTAGATGCATGTTCACAGGAGGGTGTGACAGGTGGAGTTGTCTGCCTTACGGCAGCCCTCTTCTGCCCCTTCGAGTATCCTACCATTCTGTTTCCCCCTTGATGGCACACCGAGTGGGGCAATGTTTAGCCCATTTCTGCTGTTGACTCAATTGTTCAGTCATTGACTGCATTTTGTCTAGTTACAGGTGCAAATCTGTCTGAAAACGAGCGTGCTTATAGTGGGCCAGTTAGATTTCCTTCTTTTACCTTTCTTAGATCCTCCTTCTATTCTTTATATTTGGAGCATTTCGCAGCTCTCCGAGACAGGTCCGCGACACCGCTCGCTTCACATATATTCTTTTAATGTATCTTCTGTATGCTTGTTGAGTTTGTTTTATTGCAGGTGGGTTGGTGGGTGAATGCAAGAATGAGTCAGTTGGAGGAAGAATGGTGTATCTGTGCAAGAACGAGTGGTTGAGGACTCCTATGAAGCGTATTGAGTGCCTAACTCACCAATAACTGAAGCAGCACGTTCAGTCACTACACAGAGCTATTAGCATGGGAAGCCCTCGGTCAGCTATGCGCTCTATAAATCCATAAAACATAAACATATATATCATCTGTTTTTTAGTCGCAAACGCTGCTATTCGCAAAAAAGCAGCGTTTGCGACAAAAAATTCAGAAAATGCGATGTATGATTGAAATCGCATCGCAAAATTAAGGAATCGCAAAATTTGCGATTCCTTAATTTTGCGTCCGCATTTAAGGAATCGTAAATTGCGATTCCTTAAAAGCAATGTATGAAGCACCCAAGATGTGCAATTTCTCATTAAGAAATCGCAAATTACCACCAACTTGAAGTTACAGGCGTATGAGGGTTTCTGTCAGTAGCCGTTAGTTTTATATAATGTTTTCCAGTTCCAGCTTGATTAAATTCTTCTTTTTAATTCAAATTTTGTTGATTGGTCTTTGTATTTGTTTCTTTTACTTGTTTATGGCCGCTCAGCTTTATTGCCCCAGCAGAGGACCATTTGGTAACAATAACTTTTGTAAATACTTTGGGCCTCATTTAGTCTTTAGCGGATAGGTTACTTCTTCACAACGTGACGAGTATCTAGGTTGCAGGTCCTAGGCCCAGCTCTCCTGTGCTGCTGCACCGCTCAGCTTCCTACCGTTTTTGAGTGCTTTCTCCTGCTTTTGCTTCACTTTTTACTGTTTTCTCCTTCCTTTCCCCTGTTTTTGAGTGCTTGCTCCTGCTATAGCCTAATTTTTTACTCCTTTCTCCTTCCTTCCCCCCGTTTTTTCAGGATGCTTTCGCCTTCTTTTGTCTCATTGTTTACTGCTTTCTCCTTCCTTTTCCCCCCATCTTTCTGAGTGCTTGCTCCTGCTTTTGCCTTGTTTTTTTACTGCTTTCTCCTTCCTTTCTCCCGTTTTTTGAGTGCTTTCTTCTGCTCTTGTCTCGTCTTTGTTCTGCTTTCTTCCTGTTTTTTCCTCATTTACCTCTTCTGCTGATTTTCCCTCCTCCCACCTAGCCTTGCCCACTGCCTCCCAGCACCATCCTCCTCCCAGGACCTACCTCATAGAGGCTGCAGTGTGACCCCATGGAGCAGTTCCAGGCCCACCTCGCCCGTGCTGTTGAACTGCTCTGATTCCTCCCTGTTTTCTGAGTGCTTTCTCCTGCTTTTGCCTCATTTTTACTGCTTTCTCCTTCTTTCCCCTTGTCTTTGTGTGCTTTCTCCTACTTGTGCCTAATTTTGTATGCGTTCTCCTTCCTTTACCCACGTTTTTCTGAGTGCTTTCTCCTGCTTCTGCCTCGTTTTTCACTGCTTTATCCTGACTTTCTCCCCGTTTTTCTGAGTGCTTTCTCCTGCTTCTGCCTTGTTTTTCACTGCTTTATCCTTACTTTCTCCCTGTTTTTCTGAGTGCTTTCTCCTGCTTCTGCCTTGTTTTTCACTGCTTTATCCTTACTTTCTCCCTGTTTTTCTGAGTGCTTTCTCCTGCTTCTGCCTCGTTTTTCACTGCTTTATCCTGACTTTCTCCCCGTTTTTCTGAGTGCTTTCTCCTGCTTCTGCCTTGTTTTTCACTGCTTTATCCTTACTTTCTCCCTGTCTTTGTGTGCTTTCTCCTACTTTTGCCTCTTTTTTATGCGTTCTCCTTCCTTTCTCCCCGTTTTTCTGAGTGCTTTCTCCTGCTTCTGCCTTGTTTTTCACTGCTTTATCCTTACTTTCTCCCTGTTTTTCTGAGTGCTTTCTCCTGCTTCTGCCTCGTTTTTCACTGCTTTATCCTGACTTTCTCCCCGTTTTTCTGAGTGCTTTCTCCTGCTTCTGCCTCGTTTTTCACTGCTTTATCCTGACTTTCTCCCCGTTTTTCTGAGTGCTTTCTCCTGCTTCTGCCTCGTTTTTCACTGCTTTATCCTGACTTTCTCCCCGTTTTTCTGAGTGCTTTCTCCTGCTTCTGCCTTGTTTTTCACTGCTTTATCCTTACTTTCTCCCTGTCTTTGTGTGCTTTCTCCTACTTTTGCCTCTTTTTTATGCGTTCTCCTTCCTTTCTCCCCGTTTTTCTGAGTGCTTTCTCCTGCTTCTGCCTTGTTTTTCACTGCTTTATCCTGACTTTCTCCCTGTTTTTCTGAGTGCTTTCTCCTGCTTCTGCCTCGTTTTTCACTGCTTTATCCTTACTTTCTCCCTGTTTTTCTGAGTGCTTTCTCCTGCTTCTGCCTCGTTTTTCACTGCTTTATCCTGACTTTCTCCCCGTTTTTCTGAGTGCTTTCTCCTGCTTTTGCTTTGTTTTTTTTACTGCTTTCTTTTTCCTTTTCCCCCATTTCTCTGAGTGGTTTCTTCTTTCTCACTGCGAAGCAGCTCACAACTCCAGCTCCTTCAGACCCTCACGGGTGGTTTGCAGCGCTTTATAAATCCGTATTGATTGATTGTTTACTCCGTCACAATATGACAAGTATACGGGTTACTCCGTCACAACGTAAGAAGTATCGGGTTACACCATCACAATATGACGAATATCTGGTCCGTTGAATTACAAGTGCATTACATACTAATTCACTTCTATTTTGGCGGATGGCACATCCATCGTATTACAAGTGCTTTATATCCTAATACGCTTGTAATAAGGCGCGCAGGATATCCGCCAAGTTGTGACGGAGGAACCTGTCCGCCGAACACTAAGGTCCTCAGACTCCAAAGGCCACCAATATCTTGACTATATGTAAATACAGCCCAATGAAAATGGGAACTTTCGTCCATACATGCTCCAGTGTGAGTTAGAATAGTAAAGTTGGAAAGCCCCTCCTGTACATGGGTCGTAAGGCTGGCTGGATTTGACATTTAAATGCGGGTCCAAAATTTTGCAAGGAGAAATGTATGGAAATGTGTGATTTTTATATTTTCTCCAGTCTGTGTTTTGTGTGGAACTAGTCATTGTAAGTTCTTGTTAACAATGTCCCTTCCTTGTGTCAGGATCAGTTTGAGTTGCAAGGTATTCGGTGATAATTCTCTTAGTTTAGCTTAGCTCGCCCCCTCTTGAGAGCTAACTCAGAACCCCACACCTAGTAATGCTTCTTGTTACCTCTGTGTATTAACGATAACTGTGGTTCTGCCCAGGATTTTTCCCGATTTGCTGACCATATGCTATCTCTTAGATGCCTACTCAGAGCCTTCTTGTATTCCTTTAGGGGTGTTGCCCCCTATGTGATGGTGCCAAGTACCTACCATAGTTTCCTTGAACTTAGTAGAACCACAGGGCACGGCCAGTGGGATGCCAGAACTGTCTCTCACACACATGCATGTCTCCGCCCCATCACACCACTGCGGTTTGCTGCAGACTTGCACCATCTTTCCCCCTTGTTAAGAAACACTTCCTGTGCTCTAACGACCCTGGCCGCACGTCGGCCACGTGATGACGTTTCTACAACCGGAGCCTGTGCTCTTAGGTTTCAAGCACACCACAACCGAGAACAATTTTGTGCAAACGACCCGCTCACCGGAAGTTCTACACAGGCTTAAGTGTATGCAGTGACTGCACATCTAGCAGTCACGCTTTTCAAAAGTTGTATTAAAATATACATAAGTTTTCATTCATCAGTAAGTGTGCCATAAATGTGAGAAGAGGGCACAGAAGGAGGCAGTGCAAAGTGAGACACTTGTTATACACGACTGCGATTGTTAAGTATTTTACCAGAATATTCTTTTTTAAATAGTGTGCAATATATATCTTCAAAGTATGTAAGTGTGGAGTTAAGAATAATAAATGTATCTTTACCTATATATCTTGCCTTCACAGCCTCATGGTAGTTCATATTTTGGTTGCAATATTTCTGTAACACAATATATTTCAACACAATCTCCTGGCATGCAGTCGAGCGTATTTTGTCTCTCTGATGCCATGTGTGGTACAAGAGGCCACCTTGTAGTAATGAGGGTGGTTTGTGGTCTGTTCTCAAGACAGATGTGTACCCTTGGAGCATATTGTTGTCTCTCAGGTTGAACTGGGGATGTCTGTAGGCACCAAGGTGTACGTAAGGCCTGTCGGAAAAACAAGAGAGGGGAGGACCTTGGGGTACGCTGGTCACCCCAAGTGAGGGGCTTCATCTCTTGAGATTCTAGTCAATTCTCCGGTGGATCAGTGAGGTCTGGGTACTCCATAGCTGGAGAAACTTCCTTGGAAAAGTCTCACATCACCAGGAAGGGAGACTAGAAAGAAGCTGGGGTAGTGACGAAGAGAGAAGTAGGCATGAACCCAGATTATTAGGGAACAGGATTTAGACAAACCCTGCAGATTGACACGTAAATTATATTTGACACTGAAATACAGCAACAGGCGACAGAAAGGTGGCCCGTCATAATTTGTGACGGGCTTTCCATAACACGTCACTGCGTTTTTAGTAACTTTCGATCCTTTTGAGGTAGAAACCACATTTTGTTTTCCTAAAGTATGCAAACCTGCAGCTGCTGAGGGAATATCTGGCAAATGTGTCAAAACCATAATTTGCGGAGTACGCGGCTGCCGCAGAATTGCATCATTCCAGCGGTCCTGTTAATGGCGTCAAGTTAAGCAAAAAAAACTGATAATTGCAAAGTTTTCACTCTTCCTAAGTGAAAAAGCTTGTCAAGTTTCACTAACACAACACAGATACACAACGGGAAGGAGCACTGCAAGTGCCTATTATATAAATAAAAGTGATGCCAACAATTCCCTGGCAGCGCTGGCCGCCTGTGCCGCCGTTGTCCTGCCTACTGTCATTACCAATTTATTCTCAGAAGGCGGAGCTCGCTAATATAATTAGAAGCACTCAGAGATGCCACTTTGAGGCACCAGTGCCCGCACATCTAGTCCCTCCCAACAAATTCTCTCATTGTGCCCCATGCATAGACAGAAATGGAATATAGTCAGGGCCACTGGAATTATGCAATTCTGCTGACATAGCATTTTATGTGTAATTATGAATTTGCCACATAATCCTTCATCTGCTGCAAAATTTGCAGATTTTAACAAACAGCCATCTTAAAGGGATCACAAGTTATAAAAATGTGGTGACGTTGCTGCACAGTGGAAGGCCCTTTGCACGGGGTCACTGGTCTGCATTCGGCTGGTTATGCCGTAGTTGTAATTTAAACTGGTACTATAGAGATGGAGCTTTTTCTAGACAGTGTTAACATATGTAAACAATGATAAAATAATCATGTAAATCTGCCCAGCGTTATGCGGCATAATTTAGCCAACCCTGCTGCATAATTGTCCCTCCACCACTGAACAATTCCAGTGGCCCTGATTATAGTACCCTATACTGTCTTCCGAACATAAACTGATAAAATAATATCTTGTGTTAATGCACTTGCTGCAGAGATGCTCGATTCACAGAACTAACTTAAGACAAAATCCTAAACTTACTACCATTTTGGTATTCACAGAAGGCACTTACTCATTTCGGTATTCACAGAAGTTAGGAGTCCTAACTTTAGGACTCCTAAATGCCTTCTGTGAATACCGAAAGTCTTAAAGTTAGGATTTTTCTCAGTTTATGATTAGTAAAGTTAGGACTCTTAACTTTAGGACTCTTAAATGCCTTCTGTGTATACCGAAATTCTTAAAGTTAGGATTTTTCTCAGTTTAGGAGTAGTGAAGTTAGAACTTTACTACTCCTAAACTGAGAAAATCCCTTTTAAATATGAAGTCACCCTTTGGGCATTGTTGCCCACAGGTAGGGTGCATGGTATTTTGAAAGTGGGACACATAGAAAGGTAACGTTACCATGTCTCTACAGGGGCAAAGCCCCAAAAGCTATTTTCACAGTTGAAGAACAGATGCAGAGAAGTGCCAGGTCCGATTATACGCACTTATGCACTCACACAGCACGTGCACACCCCTCATGCCTTTACACACACTAGATCATTACCACCTGGGCAGCAGCAGTGAAGGTGAGGCTGACAGAAGACAGTGAGGTGGAGAGAGAGTAGGGTGAGGTGAAGAGAGGGGAAGGTGAAGCAGACACATGGGAGGGAAATAGGGAAGAGGCTGAGGCGGGAGGGATGATGGTGAGAAGCAAAAGAGGATGGAGGGGCAGAGACGGAGGACGAGTTGGAAAGATAGGAGGCGTAAGAGAAAGCAGAGGGTGAGAAAGAGAGAGAAGGGCAAGGAAGAGAGAGGATGGTGAGGAAGAGAGTGGAGGGCGGGATGGAGAGAGATGGGTGAGACAAAAACAGAAGGGTGTAGTGGAGTGAGAGTAAAGTGACAGTGAGAGTCTGGCGAGGGCAGAAGAGAGTGAAAGTAAGATAAGGTGAAAAGGGGGGAGGGTGAGGTGAGAGAAATACCAGGTGAAGTTAACAAAGAGGAGGGCACACCAGGGAATCCGGTGGAGAGAGAGGACGATGTGGTGCTAAAAGTGAGGTGGGAGGTATAGAGGGTGAGGTGAGCTGGACAGAAAGGTGAGGTGGAGAGAAAGGAGGGTGAAGTTAGGAGAGAGAAGGCTGAGACAGAGAGAAAGGAGGGGAGTTGGAGAGAGCAGAAGAGAGCAAGCCCATATGTTTAAACCTATAGAAATACACAGTTAAAACTAGTAAAGAGAGCCCAGCAGTTAGTATGGTGTGCATCTCATACCCATATAAGACCATGCAGCACGGTCATACCCGGCTCTCAGACACCTCTCTCATCTCGATGGCCCACCCATACTTCTTCGGGGCCCTCTAAGTCCCCCATCCTGGAGCCCGGTCTGCTAGCTACTCGGTCTCTCTGTCTCTCGTCAGCAGTGCACTGCTCTCTGTCTCTCTTCAGCAGTGCACTGCTCTCTGTCTCTCCTCAGCTATGCATGGCTCTCTGTCTCTCCTCTGTAGTGCACTGCTCTCTGTCTCTCCTCTGCAGTGCACTGCTCTCTGTCTCTCCTCAGCAGTGTACGGGTCTCTGTCTCTCAGAAGCGCACAGCTCTGTCTCTCCTCAGCAGTGCACTGCTCTCTGTCTCTCCTCAGCAGTGAATGGATCTCTGTCTCTCTTCAGCTATGCATGGCTCTCTGTCTCTCCTCTGTAGTGCACTGCTCTTTGTCTCTTCTCAGTGGTGCACAGCTCTCTGTCTCTCCTCTGTAGTGCACTGCTCTCTGTCTCTCCTCAGCAGTGTACGGCTCTCTGTCTCTCAGAAGCGCACAGCTCTGTCTCTCCTCAGCAGTGCACTGCTCTCTGTATCTCCTCTGTAGTGCACTGCTCTCTGTCTCTCCTCAGCAGTGTACGGCTCTCTGTCTCTCAGAAGCGCACAGCTCTGTCTCTCCTCAGCAGTGCACTGCTCTCTGTCTCTCCTCAGCAGTGAATGGATCTCTGTCTCTCCTCAGCTATGCATGGCTCTCTGTCTCTCCTCTGTAGTGCACTGCTCTTTGTCTCTTCTCAGTGGTGCACAGCTCTCTGTCTCTCCTCTGTAGTGCACTGCTCTCTGTCTCTCCTCAGCAGTGTACGGCTCTCTGTCTCTCAGAAGCGCACAGCTCTGTCTCTCCTCAGCAGTGCACTGCTCTCTGTCTCTCCTCTGTAGTGCACTGCTCTCTGTCTCTCCTCAGCAGTGTACGGGTCAATGTCTATCAGAAGCGCACAGCTCTGTCTCTCCTCAGCAGTGCACTGCTCTCTGTCTCTCCTTAGCAGTGCACTGCTCTCCGTCTCTCCTCTTTTGTATCGCTCTGTCTCTCCTCAACAGTGCCCGGGTCTCTGTCTCTCCTCTGCAGCGCACGGCTCTCTGTCTCTCAGAAGCGCACGACTCTCTGTCTCTCAGAAGCGCACAGCTCTGTCTCTCCTCAGCAGTGCACTGCTCTCTGTCTCTCCTCAGCAGCACACTGCTCTCAGTCTCTTAGCAGTGCACAGCGCTCTGTCTCTCATCAGCAGTGCACGGATCTCTGTCTCTAATCAGCACTTTACAGCTCTCTGTCTCTCCTCAGCAGTTCACTGCTCTCTGTCTCTCCTCAGCAGTTCACTGATGTCTGTCTCTCCTTTGCAGTGCACTGCTCTCTGTCTCTCCTCAGCAGTGCACTGCTCTCTATCTCTCCTCAGCAGCGCTCGGCTCTCTGTCTCTCCTCAGCAGTTCACTGCTCTCTGCCTCTCCTCAGCAGTTCACTGCTCTCTGCCTCTCCTCAGCAGTTCACTGCTCTGCCTCTCCTCAGCAGTGCACTGCTCTCTGTCTCTCCTCAGCAGTGCACTGCTCTCTGTCTCTCTTCAGCAGCGCACAGCACTCTGTCTCTTCTCAGCAGTGCACTTCTCTCTGTCTCTCCTCAGCAGTTCACTGATGTCTGTCTCTCCTTTGCAGTGCACTGCTCTCTGTCTCTCCTCAGCAGTGCACTGCTCTCTATCTCTCCTCAGCAGCGCTCGGCTCTCTGTCTCTCCTCAGCAGTTCACTGCTCTCTGCCTCTCCTCAGCAGTTCACTGCTCTCTGCCTCTCCTCAGCAGTTCACTGCTCTGCCTCTCCTCAGCAGTGCACTGCTCTCTGTCTCTCCTCAGCAGTGCACTGCTCTCTGTCTCTCTTCAGCAGCGCACAGCACTCTGTCTCTTCTCAGCAGTGCACTTCTCTCTGTCTCTCCTCAGCAGTGCATTGCTCTCTGTCTCTCCTCTGTAGTGCATTGCTCTTTGTCTCTTCTCAGCGGTGCACAGCTCTCTGTCTCTCCTCAGCAGTGCACTGCTCTCTGTCTCTCTTCAGCAGTGCACAGCTCTCTGTCTCTTCTCAGCAGTGCACTTCTCTCTGTCTCTCCTCAGCAGTGCATTGCTCTCTGTCTCTCCTCTGTAGTGCATTGCTCTTTGTCTCTTCTCAGTGGTGCACAGCTCTCTGTCTCTCCTCAGCAGTGCACTTCGTTTTGGGCCCTTGCCTGTCGCGAGTACTTGGACTTCCCGCACGAGTGAGGCACCATTTTTATTGGGAGACCCTAGGGAACGCTGGGTGGTAGGAAATTTGTTTCACCCCTGTGATGCCACTACATTCCCACACAACAATGTGTGGAAAAAGTGAAACTTGAGGTTTGCAGGGGATTCTGGGTAAGAAAACGCCGGGGGATCCACGCGAACCATACCTCCCTGGATTCCCCCGGGTGTCTAGTTTTCAGAAATGTGTGGGTTTGGTAGGTTTCCCTAGATGGCCACCGATCACAGGGCCAAAAACCCAGGTGACCCCCCTTGCAAAACAAGGTGGTTTTGTGATAGGCAATTTTGATGTCGCCTCAATACATTTTGGGCCCTTGCCTGTTGGGGGTACTTGGGCCTTGCACATGAGTGAGGCTCCATTTTTATCAGGAGACCTGGGGGAACGCTGGATGGTAGGAAATTTGTGTGAGCCCGGTGATGCCACAACTTTCCCCCACAAAAATGTGTGGAAAAGGGGATTTTTTTCAGCTAAATTTGAGGTGTGCAGGGGATTCTGGGTAAGAAAAAGTTTGGGATCCAGGCAAGCCATACCTCCCTGGAATCCTCGGGTGTCTAGTAGAGGGGCCCAAGTTTCGTCAGGCACAAGCTGATCCAGGCTCATGTGAAAGGTTATTTTGAGAAAGATGGGGTACACCTGTCTTCTGTGGGGATGGATCTGCTCCTCTTGGATTTGCAGGAGGCCTTGGAAATGGCAGGTTAGAATATAGCTGTGATGGTGGGGGAGCTCTGGCGAAGACGGTTGTGGCCTCCAGAGCTGTGGCGGAGTTACAGGGTGATATGGGAGCAGATGGGTACAGAAGGGTACCTCTGCACGAGCACAATAGGGGTGCCAGAGCAAAAGACCAGGAGCCTCAGGGCAGGTTTTTAAAAAAACGCTTCAATGCCCCGTTAGTCCTTCGGGCGGTTGGGGGCCTGACCAACCGGGGTTTGCCTTGCTACACTCCGCCCTGAAAGGGGCGCGAGTAATAAGGGACCAATGTGCCTCGTGATCTGGAAGAGGATCACCCAAAAGGTGTAGCACTGATTGGGTTTGCCACAGTGCTTAGCTCATCAGGTGGGCGGGGCAGCATAGGTTGGTACAGCTGCCTGCCCTTGGATTGCCCGTAAAATAACCCACCATATTACATATTTTTGAATGGAATAAACCTGCAGCAATGTTTTCCAAAAGTTGTATTTATTGATTCATCATGCTCAGACGGTGGGTGGTGTTGTGGCCAATAATGGCACTATGTCTCTCCTCAGCAGTTCACTGCTCTCTGTCTCTTCTCAGCATTGCACAGCTCTCTGTCTCTCCTCAGCAGTTCACTGGTCTCTGTCTCTTCTCAGCATTGCACAGCTCTCTGTCTCTCCTCAGCAGTGAACTGCTCTCTGTCTCTCCTCAGCAGTGCACGTCTCTCTGTTTCTCCTCAGCCAAGAACGGCTCTCTGTCCCTACTCAGCAGTTCACTGCTCTCTGACTCTCCTCAGCAGTGCACTGCTCTCTGTCTCTACTCAGCAGTTCACTGCTCTCTGACTCTCCTCGGCAGAGCACCGCTCCCTGTCTCTCCTCAGCAGTTTACTGCTCTCTGTCTCTCCTCAGCAGTTCACTGCTCTCTGTCTCTCCTCAGCAGAGCACCGCTCCCTGTCTCTCCTCAGCAGTTTACTGCTCTCTGTCTCTTCTCAGCATTGCACAGCTCTCTGTCTCTCCTCAGCAGTTCACTGCTCTCTGACTCTCCTCAGCAGAGCACCGCTCTCTGTCTCTACTCAGCAGTTCACTGCTCTCTGACTCTCCTCAGCAGAGCACCGCTCCCTGTCTCTCCTCAGCAGTTTACTGCTCTCTGTCTCTTCTCAGCATTGCACAGCTCTCTGTCTCTCCTCAGCAGTTCACTGCTCTCTGTCTCTCCTCAGCAGTTCACCGCTCTCTGTCTTTCCTCAGCAGTTCACGGCACTCTGTCTCTCCTCAGCAGCGCACCGCTCTCTGTCTCTCCTCAGCAGTTCACTGCTCTATGTCTCTCCTCAGCAGCGCAGCGCTCTCTGTCTCTCCTCAGCAGTTCACTGCTCTCTGTCTCTCCTCAGCAGTGCACTGCTCTCTGTCTCTCCTAAGCAGTGACCTGCTCTCTGTCTCTCCTCAGCAGTTCACGGCACTCTGTCTCTCCTCAGCAGCGCACCGCTCTCTGTCTCTCCTCAGCAGTTCACTGCTCTCTGTCTCTACTCAGCAGTGCACGGCTCTCTGTCTCTCCTCAGCAGTTCACTGCTCTCTGTCTCTCCTCAGCAGTGCACTGCTCTATGTCTCTCCTCAGCAGTGACCTGCTCTCTGTCTTTCCTCAGCAGTTCACGGCACTCTGTCTCTCCTCAGCAGTGCACCGCTCTCTGTCTCTCCTCAGCAGTTCACTGCTCTCTGTCTCTACTCAGCAGTGCACGGCTCTCTGTCTCTCCTCAGCAGTTCACTGCTCTCTGTCTCTCCTCCGCAGTGCACTGCTCTCTGTCTCTCCTCAGCAGTGACCTGCTCTCTGTCTCTCCTCAGCACTGCACTGCTCTGTCTCTCCTCAGCAGTGCACGGCTCTCTGCTCGGCCAATAGTGTAATGCACTATGATGACCCCCCCACCACGGAATGTGATGAGGAGCCCCTAAGTCTTACATTTCTCAAACATAATCATTTGTCTTGGTCTGAAAGGGACACCCCGCCCAAGGTTTGCCCCGCCCTCCACCGCAGGGGCCTGCATTACGCCCCTCTGGTCAGCCACTGCACCTCGTTTCTTTCTGCACACCTCTCTCCCTCCTCGGGACATAACTCTCCTCTCTCTTCTGTGCCCTCCCTCTCCCCCACGCGCTCTTCTCGGTACACAGACTATGTTCTGGTGCCCAGGGGTCTCCCAGTGAATCCCCCACCCACACACCCCACAGACGCACATTTAGCCCTCTCGCTCAGAAGCCTGACCTCATGTGGGCTGCAGGCCCCTGGCACGGGGCCTACAGGCGCCAGCTGCCGCCAGACCTCGGGCGGTGCCAGGCACATGCCAGCCAAAGAGAAACCTAGTGCCAGCATTCAGTGAGCTGGAGAGGGGGGTCATGCCAGGCCCCTGCGAGATACAGGAACCTATCATGCCAGCACCCAATGAGCTTAGAAGGGGACCTCATGCCAGGCCCCTGCCAGGCAAAGGGTATTCCATGCCAGCACCCCACGAGCTGACGAGGGGACCGCGTGTCACGCAAAGGGATATTCCATGCCAGCACTCCACGAGCTGACGAGGGGACCTAATGTCAGGCAAAGGGGTATTCCATGCCAGCACCCCACGAGCTGACGAGGGGACCTCATGTCTGGCAAAGGGTATTCCATGCCAGCACCCCACGAGCTGACGAGGGGACCTCATGTCAGGCAAAGGGGCATTCCATGCCAGCACCCCACGAGCTGACGAGGGGACCTCATGTCAGGCAAAGGGGCATTCCATGCCAGCACCCTAGGAGCCAGTCACAGGGACCTGAAGATGGAAACTCGTGCCAGGCAGGCTCTGCCATCGGAAGGAAGATCCAAGGCCAGCCACTGAGAGCCGAGGCGGGGGGTCGCGTGCCAGGCCTTGCCAGTCTAAATTAGATTAAGTGCCAGCCACTGAGAGCCGAGGAGGTGATCCGCAGACTTCTGGCACCAGGAAGAGATGAGACTGTTGTGCATGACCCACCTCTTGGTGTGAGAGATTCATTCACAAGTGACATAAACAACAGGATCCCTCTCACTCCGCCATTAACGCATCATTGAGACGACGGTGACTGCAGCATTACTGGCTGTCGTCAGTATCTCTTGTTGGTTATTCACACTCTGCTCTCAGGCGCTCCACTCCTGGTATAAACAGTGTAGGACATGAGCACTGAATCTTGGGCACGAGGTATGGCTTCCACGGCTGTTGTGCAATAACCAGAGAGTTTCAGTGGTTTTTAGGTTTTGTTTTATAACAACATATTCACGCTATTGTTGTTTTGTGAGCCAATATCGGAGTTTTAAAAGTATATATTAAGGTGTTCAAACCAATCCTAAACATAATTTCAATGTAACTGTAATTTTTTTGAGTTAATTCCAGATTTTTTGAATGATATACTGCGCCCGACTTCTATGAAAGTATTTTTGATGTCACCGTGCAGGTTGCTTCTGGCTGTGTGCAGTGGGGGCTGGACACAGGGGGCCCGATTCACAAAGGGACTTATGACTCGTAAAGTTACGAGGGCAGAGTCTCCTTACCCGTGGCGGAATCTCAGCACTCGTGGCGGAATCTCTGCACTCGAAACAGAATCACCACACTGAGCATGCACCCAAATTCTACCCGAGGGTGGAGTCTCCTCACTCGTGGCGGAATCTCCACACTCAGGGCAGAATCTCCGCACTGAGCACTGCACTCAGATCCTGTCATGAGGGCGGAGTCTCCTCACTTGTGGCGGAATCCTCACTCGGAACAGAATCATGGTACTGAGCATGCACCCAGTTACGCCATGAGGGCGGAGTCTCTGCACTCGTAATGGAATCTCCACACTCTGTGCAGAATCTCCGCACTGAGCACTGCACCCAGTTACGCCACGAGGGCGGAGTCTCCTCACTCGTGGCGGAATCTCTGCACTCGGAACAGAATCATCGCACTGAGCATGCACCCAGTTACGCCACGAGGGCGGAGTCTCTGCACTCGTAATGGAATCTCCGCACTGAGCACTGCACCCAGATCCTGTCATGAGTGCGGAGTCTCCTCACTCGTGGCGGAATCTCTGCACTCGGAACAGAATCATCGCACTGAGCATGCACTCATTTACGCCACGAGGGCGGAGTCTCTGCACTCGTAATGGAATCTCCGCATTGAGCACTGCACCCAGATCCAGTCATGAGTGCGGAGTCTCCTCACTCGTGGCGGAATCTCTGCACTCGGAACAGAATCATCGCACTGAGCATGCACCCAGTTACGCCACGAGGCCGGAGTCTCTGCACTCGTAATGGAATCTCCGCATTGAGCACTGCACCCAGATCCCGCCATGAGGGCGGAGTCTCCTCACTCGTGGCGGAATCTCTGCACTCGGAACAGAATCATGGCACTGAGCATGCACCCAGTTATGCCACGAGGGCGGAGTCTCTGCACTCGTAATGGAATCTCCACACGCGGTGCAGAATCTCCGCACTGAGCACTGCACCCAGATCCCGCCATGAGGGCGGAGTCTCCTCACTCGTGGCGGAATCTCTGCACTCGGAACAGAATCATGGCACTGAGCATGCACCCAGTTATGCCACGAGGGCGGAGTCTCTGCACTCGTAATGGAATCTCCACACGCGGTGCAGAATCTCAGCACTGAGCACTGCACCCAGATCCCGCCATGAGGGCGGAGTCTCCTCACTCGTGGCGGAATCTCTGCACTCGGAACAGAATCATCGCACTGAGCATGCACCCAGTTATGCCACGAGGGCGGAGTCTCTGCACTCGTAATGGAATCTCCACTCGTGGTGCAGAATCTCCGCACTGAGCACTGCACCCAGATCCCGCCATGAGGGCGGAGTCTCCTCACTCGTGGCGGAATCTCTGCACTCGGAACAGAATCATCGCACTGAGCATGCACCCAGTTACGCCACGAGGGCGGAGTCTATGCACTCGTAATGGAATCTCCACACTCGGTGCAGAATCTCCGCACTGAGCACGGCACCCAGATCCTGTTATGAGGGCGGAGTCTCCTCACTCGTGGCGGAATCTCTGCACTCGGAACAGAATCATCGCACTGAGCATGCACCCAGATTCCGCCATGAGGGCAGAGTCTTCTTACTTCTGGCGGAATATCCGCACTGAGCACTGCACCCACATTCCGCCACGAGGGCGGAGTCTCCTTACTCAGGGCGGAATCTCCACACTGAGCACTGCACCCAGATTCCGCCACGAGGGCGGAGTATCTTTACTCATGGCTGAATCTTCGCACTGAGCACTCTTGGATAAAGTGCAAGGTATGGTTTGCATCGCTTGGCTAAAGTGCGAGGTATGCTTTGCATCGATTGATTAAGGTGCGCATTGTGGTTTGCTTCGCTTGGCTGAGGAGAGAGTTATGGTTTGCATCGCTTGGATAAGGTGGAAGGTATGGTTTGCATCGCTTGTATATGGTGCGAGTTACGGTTTGCATCGCTTGGACACTGTGCGTGTTATGGTTTGCATCGCTTGGATAAGGTGTGAATTATGGTTTGCATTGCTTGGCTAAGGTGTGCGTTGTGGTTTGTATCGCTTGGATAAGGTTGAGTTATGGTTTGCATCACTTGGCTAAGGTGCGCGTTGTGGTTTGCATCGCTTGGATATGGTGCAAATTATGGTTTGCATCGCTTGGCTAAGGTGCGCGTTGAGGATTGCATCGCTTGGATAAGGTTGAGTTATGGTTTGCATTGCTTGGATAAGGTTACGTTATGGTTTGCATTGTTTTGATAAGGTTGAGTTATGGTTTGCATTGCTTGGATAAGGTTGAGTTAAGGTTTGGATTTCTTGGATAAGGTGCGAGGTATGGTTTGCATTGCTTGGATAAGGTTGAGTTATGGTTTGCATCGCTTGGATAAGGTTGAGTTATGGATTACATCACTTGGATATGGTTGAGTTGTGGTTTGCGTCCCTTGGCTAAGGTGCCAGTTATGGTTTGCATTGCTTAGATAAGGTGTGAGGTATGGTTTGCATCCCTTGGCTAAGGTGCCAGTTATGGTTTACATCACTTGGCAAAGGTGCGAGTTACGGTTTGCATCACTTGGCAAAGGTGCGAGCTATGGTTTGCATCGCTTGGATAAGGTTTGAGGTATGGTTTGCATCACTTTGATAAGGTTGAGTTATGGTTTGCATTGCTTGGCAAAGGTGCACGTTAGGTTTGCATCGCTTTGATAAGGTTGAGTTATGGTTTGCATAGCTTTGATAAGGTGTGAGGTATGGTTTGCATCGCTTTGATAAGGTGTGAGGTATGGTTTGCATCGCTTTGATAAGGTGTGAGGTATGGTTTGCATCGCTTGGATAAGGTTGAGTTATGGTTTGCATCGCTTTGATAAGGTTGAGTTAAGGTTTGGATTTCTTGGATAAGGTGCGAGGTATGGTTTGCATTGCTTGGATAAGGTTGAGTTATGGTTTGCATCGCTTGGATAAGGTTGAGTTATGGATTACATCACTTGGTTATGGTTGAGTTATGGTTTGCGTCCCTTGGCTAAGGTGCCAGTTATGGTTTGCATCGCTTAGATAAGGTGTGAGGTATGGTTTGCATCGCTTTGATATGGTGTGAGGTATGGTTTGCATCCCTTGGCTAAGGTGCCAGTTATGGTTTGCATCGCTTAGATAAGGTGTGAGGTATGGTTTGCATCGCTTTGATAAGGTGTGAGTTATGGTTTGCGTCCCTTGGCTAAGGTGCCAGTTATGGTTTGCATCGCTTAGATAAGGTGTGAGGTATGGTTTGCATCGCTTTGATAAGGTGTGAGGTATGGTTTGCATCGCTTGGATATGGTTGAGTTATGGTTTGCATCGCTTTGATAAGGTGTGAGGTATGGTTTGCATCGCTTAATTAAGGTGTGAGTTATGGTTTGCATTGCTTGGCAAAGGTGCGCGTTGTGATTTGCATCGCTTGGATAAGGTTGAGTTATGGTTTAAATTGCTTGGATAAGGTTACGTTATGGTTTGCATTGTTTTGATAAGGTTGAGTTATGGTTTGCATTGCTTGGATAAGGTTGAGTTAAGGTTTGGATTTCTTGGATAAGGTGCGAGGTATGGTTTGCATTGCTTGGATAAGGTTGAGTTATGGTTTGCATCGCTTGGATAAGGTTGAGTTATGGATTACATCACTTGGATATGGTTGAGTTATGGTTTGCGTCCCTTGGCTAAGGTGCCAGCTATGGTTTGCATCGCTTAGATAAGGTGTGAGGTATGGTTTGCATCGCTTGGATAAGGTTGAGTTATGGTTTGCATCGCTTTGATAAGGTGTGAGGTATGGTTTGCATCGCTTTGATAAGGTGTGAGGTATGGTTTGCATCGCTTGGATAAGGTTGAGTTATGGTTTGCATCGCTTTGATAAGGTGTGAGGTATGGTTTGCATCGCT
The DNA here is from genome assembly GCF_964263255.1 of Lissotriton vulgaris. NCBI lineage: Eukaryota > Metazoa > Chordata > Amphibia > Caudata > Salamandridae > Lissotriton > Lissotriton vulgaris. The sequence goes on along the minus strand of NC_141699.1, from coordinate 7,014,195 downwards.
TGGATAAGGTGTGAGTTATGGTTTGCATTGCTTGGCAAAGGTGCGCGTTGTGGTTTGCATCGCTTGGATAAGGTTGAGTTATGGTTTGCATTGCTTGGATAAGGTTACGTTATGGTTTGCATTGTTTTGATAAGGTTGAGTTATGGTTTGCATTGCTTGGATAAGGTTGAGTTAAGGTTTGGATTTCTTGGATAAGGTGCGAGGTATGGTTTGCATTGCTTGGATAAGGTTGAGTTATGGTTTGCATCGCTTGGATAAGGTTGAGTTATGGATTACATCACTTGGATATGGTTGAGTTATGGTTTGCGTCCCTTGGCTAAGGTGCCAGTTATGGTTTGCATCGCTTAGATAAGGTGTGAGGTATGGTTTGCATCGCTTTGATAAGGTGTGAGGTATGGTTTGCATCCCTTGGCTAAGGTGCCAGTTATGGTTTGCATCGCTTAGATAAGGTGTGAGGTATGGTTTGCATCGCTTTGATAAGGTGTGAGTTATGGTTTGCATCCCTTGGCTAAGGTGCCAGTTATGGTTTGCATCGCTTAGATAAGGTGTGAGGTATGGTTTGCATCGCTTTGATAAGGTGTGAGGTATGGTTTGCATCGCTTGGATAAGGTTGAGTTATGGTTGGCATCGCTTTGATAAGGTGTGAGGTATGGTTTGCATCGCTTGGATAAGGTGTGAGTTATGGTTTGCATTGCTTGGCAAAGGTGCGCGTTGTGGTTTGCATCGCTTGGATAAGGTTGAGTTATGGTTTGCATTGCTTGGATAAGGTTACGTTATGGTTTGCATTGTTTTGATAAGGTTGAGTTATGGTTTGCATTTCTTGGATAAGGTTGAGTTAAGGTTTGGATTTCTTGGATAAGGTGCGAGGTATGGTTTGCATTGCTTGGATAAGGTTGAGTTATGGTTTGCATCGCTTGGATAAGGTTGAGTTATGGATTACATCACTTGGATATGGTTGAGTTATGGTTTGCGTCCCTTGGCTAAGGTGCCAGTTATGGTTTGCATCGCTTAGATAAGGTGTGAGGTATGGTTTGCATCGCTTTGATAAGGTGTGAGGTATGGTTTGCATCGCTTGGATAAGGTTGAGTTATGGTTTGCATCGCTTTGATAAGGTGTGAGGTATGGTTTGCATCGCTTTGATAAGGTGTGAGGTATGGTTTGCATCGCTTTGATAAGGTGTGAGGTATGGTTTGCATTGTTTTGATAAGGTTGAGTTATGATTTGCATTGCTTGGATAAGGTTACGTTAAGGTTTGGATTTCTTGGATAAGGTGCGAGGTATGGTTTGCATTGCTTGGATAAGGTTGAGTTATGGTTTGCATTGCTTGGATAAGGTTGAGTTATGGATTACATCACTTGGATATGGTTGAGTTATGGTTTGCGTCCCTTGGCTAAGGTGCCAGTTATGGTTTACGTCACTTGGCAAAGGTGCGAGTTATGGTTTGCATCACTTGGCAAAGGTGTGAGCTATGGTTTGCATCGCTTGGCTAAGGTGTGAGGTATGGTTTGCATCCCTTGGCTAAGGTGCCAGTTATGGTTTACATCACTTGGCAAAGGTGCGAGTTATGGTTTGCATCGCTTGGATAAGGTGTGAGGTATGGTTTGCATCGCTTGGCAAAGGTGCGAGTTATGGTTTGTATCCCTTGGCTAAGGTGCGAGCTATGGTTTGCATCGCTTGGATAAGGTTTGAGGTATGGTTTGCATCACTTTGATAAGGTTGAGTTATGGTTTGCATTGCTTGGCAAAGGTGCACGTTATGGTTTGCATCGCTTTGATAAGGTGCGAGCTATGGTTTGCATCGCTTGGATAAGGTGTGAGGTATGGTTTGCATCGCTATGATAAGGTGTGAGGTATGGTTTGCATCGCTTTGATAAGGTGTGAGGTATGGTTTGCATCGCTTGGATAAGGTGTGAGGTATGGTTTGCATTGCTTGGATAAGGTGCGAGTTATGGTTTGCATCGCTTTGATAAGGTGTGAGGTATGGTTTGCATCGCTTTGATAAGGTGTGAGGTATGGTTTGCATTGCTTGGATAAGGTGTGAGTTATGGTCTGCATCGCTTTGATAAGGTGTGAGGTATGGTTTGCATCGCTTTGATAAGGTGTGAGGTATGGTTTGCATCGCTTGGATAAGGTGTGAGGTATGGTTTGCATCGCTTGGATAAGGTGTGAGTTATGGTTTGCATTGCTTGGCAAAGGTGCGCGTTATGGTTTGCATTGCTTGGATAAGGTGCGAGTTATGGTTTGCATCGCTTGGATAAGGTTGAGTTATGGTTTGCATCGCTTGGATAAGGTGTGAGGTATGGTTTGCATCGCTTGGATAAGGTGTGAGTTATGGTTTGCATCGCTTTGATAAGGTGTGAGGTATGGTTTGCATCGCTTTGATAAGGTGTGAGGTATGGTTTGCATCGCTTTGATAAGGTGTGAGGTATGGTTTGCATCGCTTTGATAAGGTGTGAGGTATGGTTTGCATCGCTTGGCTAAGGTGTGAGGTATGGTTTGCATCGCTTTGATAAGGTGTGAGGTATGGTTTGCATCGCTTTGATAAGGTGTGAGGTATGGTTTGCATTGCTTGGATAAGGTGTGAGTTATGGTTTGCATCGCTTTGATAAGGTGTGAGGTATGGTTTGCATCGCTTTGATAAGGTGTGAGGTATGGTTTGCATCGCTTGGATAAGGTGTGAGGTATGGTTTGCATCGCTTGGATAAGGTGTGAGTTATGGTTTGCATTGCTTGGCAAAGGTGCGCGTTATGGTTTGCATTGCTTGGATAAGGTGCGAGTTATGGTTTGCATCGCTTGGATAAGGTTGAGTTATGGTTTGCGGAGAGGGGTCTATGTTGGCATCGATGTGGTATGTGATGGCATGTATGGTTGCCTTTTTTAATACAAATAATTTTCATTGGCTAGATCTATATTAACGTTGGTGCCTCAGGTAGTTCCACTGACATGCACTCGTTTTCATAAAGCGGCGTGAGAGGGCTGTGCACCTGGGAGTTAGGAACAGAAGAGCAAAAGAAGCAGAAAGACCAACATACATTGTAATGACTGGATAGAACCCTGTGAATCTATATCTGGGGGTTGGACCTGGTATCCAGGATGGGAGAACGGCAAAGGCCAGCATTTAGGAGGAACATGCTGGCTCCCAGAGGCTTTGGGCATCCTGGCTACAATCTGGGGGACCCTCTCCTCAGAATGAGCTCTGTTGATGTCTCACGGGTCCTCTTTGCCCTGCTGAATTCATCCACTCACTGATTCTTTAGCTGATGGGTTGAGGGGGTGTGAATATGTTGCTTTGACCTCGATGGGGGCACTGCTGACTGCATTTGAACACTGGTGCTTTGGCATTGCTCTGGCTGGCATCCAGTGTGAATTGCATGAATAAAGTGTGCCTCTGTGCGCTATTCTGAGCTGAGTGTGCATTTAGCCAAGCGTGCATTAAATATTCATGCTTATGGTGCCTGGAAATCGGAAGTAGAGTTCATTAAACATTTACTGTCTCAATTAAATATTTCCTAAATCTGCCAGTGTGGTTTGAGTGGAAAATCTATTTGTTTATCCTGGTATTTGTTGTAGCGCTTCGATGTCACATGCAGCCACTCCAAGCGCTCCAAGGCGCTGTGAGCATGCAGGCATGAAAAAGCTAAGCGACCTTCAAGGAGTGAAAGTGAACTGAGCATTGGGCCTGCGCTTGCATTGACTCCATTTGCTTAATTTAAAGCACAATATGTGTTTCTGCACAGCAACGCCTGTATTCCTCTTTTCAAAATGGTGGCCACCGCTCCATTTCACTCCCAGTGCTCCTCGTTCGGCATTCCTTCACAGATTACCTATTTATGTGTGAGATATCTCGCGTTCTGTACTGTGTCTGACCCTGGCCCCATGGATTTCAAGGTTTTTGGAGCCTTCAGTCTAATGGGCACTGAGGGCAGATCATTGTGGCCGAGGAAAAATCACAGTATGTTTTGAAGTCACTAGTGCTTCCTATGTGCTCTGCTATTGTATGTCTGCCTGCCTGTCTATCCATCCATCAATCCATCAATCCCATCTGTCCGTCTGTCCGTCTGTCTGCCTGTCTATCCATCCATCAATCCATCAATCCATCCGTCCGTCTCTCCGTCTGTCCGTCAGTCCTTCAGTCTGTCTGTCTATATCTATCCATCTATCTGTTTTTGTCAGTTTGTCAGTCTGCCTTTCTACCTATTTGTCTCTCTGTTGTCGGCATATCCATCTGCCGGTCCGCCGGTCCGCACGTCCGTCCGTCCGTCCGTCCGTCCATCCATCCATCCATTGAATTGAATTGAAGGTAGATTTATAGAGCGCGAATTGCTGCCCGGGGGCGTCCAAGCGCTAGAAGTAACCAGAGGAGACCTCGTGGGGTGGCTAGCAGAGAATCAGTGGGGATAGTTAAAAAAGAAAGTCTTTAACTGCTTGCGGAATGAAGAGAGGTTGGGGTTGGCTCTGAGATGTAGGGGAAGAGTGTTCCAGGTCTTGGAGGCATTGTAGGAGAATGTCCTGCCACCAGACCTCGTCTTTTTTATTCTGGGGATCTTGGCCATAAAGGTCTGACTTGAGCGGAGATTTCTGTTGGGTTGGTGGTGGGTGACTAAGTCACGGGTAATCACAGGGCCTGTGTCCCAGAAGGCCTGATGGGCAATGCACATGGCCTTGAAGAGGATCCTCTGGCGCACTGGCAGCCAATGGAGGCTGACCAGACCGGCTTTCACTGATTGCCTACGAGGAAGCTCGAGCAGTGAGCGAGCTGCACAGTTCTGCACTGTCTGGAGTCTGCGTAGGGTGTAGTCTGGAGCGCCAAGGGGGAGGACGTTGTTGAAGTCTAGGCGAGACTGTATTAGACCCTGGATCGCTATCTGCTTAGCTTCCATGGGTAGTAGGGGGAGGATTTTCTTTAGCATCCTGAGGAGGCCGAAACAGGTGGCTGACAGTTTTGTGGCTTGGGTGTTGAATGAGAGGGTACTGTCCAGCCACACTCCAAGGCTCTTAATGTTATCCTTGGGTGCTGGAGGGGGGCCTAAACAGGGGGGCCACAAGGAGTTAAAGAAACTGGGGTTTGAAGGGTCCATCCATCCATCCATCCATCCGTCCGTCCATCCATCCATCCATCCATCCATCCATCCATCCATCCATCCATCCATCCATCCACTATCTGATCTATTTTTGTCAGTATTCTTGTCTGTCTGTCAGTATTTCTGTCTGTCTGTCGGACAGTCTGTATGATTTTTTTATCTGTAAGGGTGTTAGCGTGTATGTACGTATGTCTATTGGGTTATGTAAGGTCTTTACCTGGAGTTAGTTACCGAATAGAGGCCATATATACATGTTGGGTGTGTGGGTGTATATGAGGTCTTGGGTGAGGAACACAAGTTTCTGGTTGGTGTACATAAGTTCAACATTGACATATGAATTTCGTGTTGGTCTGTATATACCATTTATTGCATTTTGGGTGATCTTCATTGGGGTATCTTTGGTCGTGAATGAGGTATGTAAGGTCGTTGTAATGGAGTATCAGAGCTTTGTTACCTCGCATAAAGCCTCGGTTACCACATACATGTCCCTGGCTGGTGCACACGTGATCTTGGATGTCGTTCATTAAGTATTTACCACCTGCTGAAAGACGGTCAGGACTTGTATATGTGAAAATACATCGAGGCCACCAGAAACATCGTGTAAAGCCTAGATAACATCAAGAAACCTATTCCGATGTATTTACCACTCCTCTGTCTTAGACTGCGGGGTTCTCCAAAGTCGGTCCTGGAAGGCCGGGTCCATGCCAGATTTTTTGCGTATTCCCATTTAGATAAATGTAGTTATCTTAAAAATCTTGCCTGGATCAAGCCCTCCAGGACCGACTTTGGAGATCCCTGTCTTAGAGCGATAAGCTGGAAGGAATCCGTACAGTGCACCAGAGAAGAGATGCTCTTAATGGGGCTGTTCTGCACCGTGGCCTAGTTGCTCAAAGATGCCTGAAATTCAATGTGATGTGAGACTCCTCAGGCGGAGACATCTTTATTAATCGCATTGGATAGCTCCTTCATGCTTATTCAACGCGCCTGCGCATAGATGTGCTATCTGTGGTGGTGGTGAGGGTAGACGCAGGGGTGAGTTATTGTGACAGACAGCCCAAGTCTAATTATAGGGATAAAGTACCCACTGCCGTACATGATAAGGGTAGTGCAGGTCACGGGGAGTTCAGTGACCACACAGAGGATCGAGGCTGAAGGCCGAGGTCCTCTATAAGACCCTGGAATGCTAAGGTGACCTGCGGATCCTTACGGTGTACTGCAACGGGGTGCTTTACTCGTTTAAATACATGGTCGCACCATCACCTTTCGCACAAACTACTTAAATAATTGGTGCACAGCTCTTTCACATGAAACTAATAGCAGGTCTGCAAATGTGAAAAATAAAATAAAAATCTTCAATGCAAAAATAAAACATATCAAAAAACAGTTACATATTTGTGCCCTGTATTTTGGAATATGTAGAAACGTGGAGATACTTTATCTTTTCTATAATTACCAAAGGTGTGCAAAAAAGAAACATACGGCCTTAAACATCTCCTCTCTGCTGATCACTTTTCATTTAGAAAGATAGATTAGAAGGAAAAGCCATGTTTCATTTTTGCTTTTTTTAAACTGCAGCTTTAATTATGCTTCTTAACCTGACCTGTCTTTCCTCTTGGCTGCTCGCTCTGGCAGCAGGCATTGTGAGATCTGAACTCAGCTGTAATAAGTTATTACAGTTGAGTAGCTACATCATTTTTTTCAGGACAGGGGACCTGGTGCTTCACAAGTCACCTGTAATTATGAAAGATGAGAACGTTTTTATGAAAAGTGAGACAAATCCATGACTTTACTATACGAACACTATACTATAGTGTGTCGGATCAACTGGTTACCACTGGAATCCTGCACTATAATGTGTAAAATTCAGCGGTTACCGCTGTGGTACTGCACTATGGTGTGCCACAGCAGAATTATATAAATACTGCACTATAGTGAGACCACTCCATGCCTTTACTATATGAATACCATATTATAGTGTGTCGGATGCATGGGTTGCAACCGAGACACTGTAATACAATTTGTAAAATTCACTTGTTCCCACTGGAGTGCGAGTGCTGCACTATGGTGTGTCATCAAGCCACAGAAATGCTGCACTATAGTGAGACAACTCTACACCTTTACTACATGAATCCTATACTATAGTGTGCCGGACCATGGGTTACCACTGGGACACTGCACATCAAGGCGTAACATTCAGTGGTTACCACTGTGGTGCGCCAAGTCACAGCAGGACTATAGACTTGACAGCTTTACGATGCAAATACTGGGTCCACCATTGGAAGACTGAACGTTAGTGACCCAAAAGCACTTTTTACCAATGGAATACTGCACAGCACTGCCAGATGCATGGCTATGGGTGCACACTGTACACGGCACACTGTAGTGTAACAGTGCACCCATAGCCGTGCACTGTTACACTACAGTGTGCCGACTCTACAGCAGAGCCGCACTATATCCTTCAGTGTTCAGAATTTACAGCACACAACGTGACTTTCTCCGTAATTATTTAAAATGTATGTGCCCGATTCACAAAAGTAATCTGAGACAAAATCCTAACTTTACGACTTTCAGTTTTCACAAAGTGCATTTGGGTGTAGTAAAGTTAGGAATCCTAACTTTACTACGCCTAAATGCCCTTTGTGAATACTGAAAGTCATAAATTTAGGATTTAGTCTCAGTTAAACTTAACTTTTGGTCTTAAGTTAACCAAAACTTTTTTTTGTATTGTTTTTTATTTGCATTTCCATCATAGAAACAGCAAAGAAGGAATAACACACATTGCAGTGCTGCACTGTCAACCAATCAAAGCATTTGTGAGGATTGAAACGACAGGGCTGGGTTACACTTACTTCCATCAATCCTGGGGTCCTCAAAGTGTCATCTACAATATGAAACACCAGTAGACCCAGATAAACAAGAAGACATTTCGGCACCTCCACTCCGCACCAGCTCTTTACAATACAATGTTGGAGTGGTCTCATTGGGAACATAGAGCATGTTATCAATACATTAAACATCTACATTTCTTGAATTTAGCCGGGTTAGGTATGGTTCCCAGATATCCTTGGGTCGAGATCTGGTTGGTTGGAGCTCCCAATAGGTGCTGCAGTAAGTGACTTGTGCAATCCAGTCTTTGGCTAACGGGGGTCGCTTTGCACCCCAGTGCAGAGCTACCTGCCTTTTTGCCATCAGTAGGAGCAGTGAAGGCAGCTTACGCAATTTGAGGGGCACTGCCTCCAGCACTCCAAGCAGGAATGTGAGTGAAATGTAAATTTAAATATAGTGCTTTTATATAGCGCACGTATCACCCCCAAAGAGTGGAGAAGTGTGGCTCACTGGTTAGAGCAGGCAGACCCTGAAGCAGAGGTCAGACCCAGGACCAGGGTTCAATTCCTGACGCGGCAGGGTCTTGAGCTCAAATGTCCATGGACTCGATAATTCTCGCTTCGGTGCCTGACCTAATCATGGGTTCACACTCTGCAACTCTGGGCATTAAGCTTGCTTAATCTCCACAACGGCCCCCCGCGGCGGGATGCCTGGCTTTCACCTTGGGGATGCCCTGTAGGGGCTATCTCACAGGGAAAAGCCAGGACGGGTTCCCAAGGCAAGCGCGGAGATACCCCTTTGGGGGTCGATTCTGGCGATATAAGAAACATAATAATAATAATAATAAAGGGGTCTGAAGGCGCTGTGCACATACCGCTGTGGAACCCTTCCTGGCATTTCCCTGTGAAGTGCCCACTCCTGGGTACCCCAAGGTGAAGCCAGGCATCCTAGCGCTGTTGGGGCCGTCGTGGAGATTAAGCAAAGCTATTGCCCAGAGTCACAGAGTGGGACCCATGATTAGACCAGGCACCGAGGCGAGAATATCAGGTCCGGGGAAATTGAGCCCAAGACCCGCCGAGGCGGGAATTGAACCCTGGTCCGGGCCAGACCTCTGCATCAGGGTCTGCCGCTCTAACCATTGAGCCACACTTCTGAGTGGGGTGAGGGGGAGGTCCTGGCCGGTTAAGTCTTTAATGTGTTCATAAACCTGCAGCCAGGACTGTGCTATGGGTCTGCAGCTCCAGGCCTGGTGTGTAAAGTTAACAAGGGGGGAGCTGCATCTCCGGCAACAATCGTCTTCCCTTGGTCCCATTTTGTGCAGGTGTAAGGGAGAGCGATATAGACGAGGCCAGAATTTAAAGTGTATGAGCCGGAGGCAAAAATTGGGCGACAGGTGCTCTAGCTGCTGGCAACTCATCTTCCATTGTGCGCCTGTGAGGGGGCATCCAATCCCACATCCTAAGCCGCACGGGAGGCGGAGACGATTAGTGGGGAGGGTTTATGAGTGTGTTTGTAGATATGTGATATGAGTGAGTTTCCGTCCCGGCGTCACCGCCAACAGGTTTTCAATCACCGGCAGGGGGGGGCGGAGGTTCTGTAAATGTGGGAAGTTTACTTCTACAGGACGCATGGAGTTGGTAATACAACAGCATGTCTAGTGCAGTGTGAAGAATGTGTCGTTAGGGTAAAGGTCGCCGCCTATTGCTAGGTTATGTGTGTTTGCGCGTTCTTGAGCTTTCCGCTCCATTAAAGGGGGAAACACTGGGTTGGTGAAAAGTGGTATGGATGGTGTGTATAGTATCTCTAAGTGTGCTCTTTTGCAAATACCTTCCCATGCCCATCTCAAAACTTGTATAGAGTCTACCCCCCCCCCCCCCCACGGACGCTTATATGGTTGAAAAAGCGCTGTAGAGATTGGTAGGGGAGAAGCGCGGTCTATTTCTACGGCTACGTGTGGCTGGTAGGGCGTGGGCTGTGCCCAGAAATACAAGAATTGCGCCTGTGCACTGTAAGCATACAACGCGAAATCCGGGGCTGCCATCCCACCCTGTTCCTGTGGTAGTGTCAACATTTCCCAGGCGATGCGTGGTTGACCCCCTGCCCACACCAATTCGATCATGAGTGACCGTAATCTTCTAAAGAAGTGCAATGGGAGTTGGAGCGGCAGATTCACGAAAAGGTACAATAGTTTGGGCAGTATGATCATTTTTGCTATCGCTACGCGAGCCGCCAGCAATAGGGGAATTGTCTTCGATCTCTTGATCCTATCTTCGTTCCATGCAACCGCTTTCCCATAATTAGCCGTCCAAATTTCCTGTAAGTCAGTGGTTAGCCACACTCCTAAATATTGGACTGGTTCGGTAGCCCACGTCACTGAATATTCAGTATCGAATTTCTGTCTACCAGACGTTTGAGGGAGTATCACAGACTTGTTCCAATTGATGTGTACTCCTGAGAGCCCACCAAAGTGGATCACCTCCCTGATCATGGGGTCCAGGTTGTCTTCGGGGTGTACCATGAACAGCGTGATGTCGTCAGCATACATGGACATAGGGCTCTAGTAGTGAAGCCAATTCCCCTGTTGGCATGGTGTTTGCGCAGGCGCGCAACTAGGGGTTCAGTCGCGATCGCAAATAGCAGGGGCGAGAGAGTGCACTCCTGCCTGTTGCCACGAGTTATGGCTATCGGTTCCGATATTAGCCCGTTTATCCTTAAGCGCGCTGTGGGCTGTGTATAAAGGAGTTGAATCTGCTTTATAAAGATCAGGCTTAATCCTATCCTGTTGAGCAGCGGAAAGAGGAATCCCTATTCCAGTGAATCAAATGCCTTCGAGGCATCCAGGAGTGCAGCGGCAGCGGGTAGGTTTGGTGCTAAATAATGCAGCAACCCAAATAATGTTCTGATGTTATGCAAAGTTGCTCTACCCGGCACGAAGTCGGATTGGTCTGAGAGGACTATTGTTGGGAGCAGCAGTTGGAGTCTAGTAGCCAAGAGTTTCGCAAAGATCTTGGCGTCCAGATTAATCAGTGAGAGAGGACGGTAAGATTCACTACACTGGGGGTCCTTATCGGGTTTGAGGAGGGCGATAATAATCGTCTCTCTCATTGATGCGGGGAGGATACCGCTCTGCAATGCCTCCTGATACACCTCTAGGAGGCAGGGGGCAAGCTCCTCATCAAATTCTTTATAAAATTGCACTGTAAAACTGTCTGTCCCCAGCACCCTGTCCACTTTCATTTCACAATTACCCGCCTCACATCTTCAACCGTAAATGGCAGTGCTTAATTTGTAAAGTAATAAGTGCCAGGGCCCTCGTGATGAAGCCACCGCAGTTCTCACCACACATTGCCACTGCCAGCGCTGCCAATGACAGAACTTACCCAACTACTAACCATCAGATTGCTACAAGTGTGGCAAATCAGACTGTTCGAGACCCCAAAGCTTTAAGAATGTTTTGGGTGGCAGGTTTTAGTTGTTTTAAACGTGTATTAAATGAATAAACAACAGTTTTTCTGCTCATCTTTGAATAAACAGCTTTCCTAAGTCCCGGTGCTGGGAATTAAGTGCCGGTGCAGCGCACCGAAAAAACAACTGCTCAAATTAAGCACTGGTAAATGGTATACCAAGATATTCCCGGCGTAGATTGTTGAACCATACCAGCCCCATAGAGTCAAAGTATTCCTCTAGTGCAGAGGGTGCGGGTGTTTTGCTTGAGAGCTGTATAATTGTGAGTAAAAATCATGCATAGTGTTTAAAATGTCAGGGGGGGAGTCTATTATTTCATTTATTGTGATTGTGAATGCGGTAATGAAGGTAGCCCCCCGTGGTGGCTTCAGTAGGTTCGCAAGTGTCTTTCCAGGTCTGTCGCCTTCGCCATATTTCCTCGCAATCGCGTAGAAACTGTGTAGAAACTTCACCTCCCTGTCTGCCTCCTCCTGATAAGCAGTCAATTTCCAGCAAATCTGCCCCAATAGCCCCGCCGATGGTGTTGCGTAATATTGTTGTTCGAGCGTGTGTAGCTCCGATTCTAGGCGTTTAAGGCTGTCTTTAATGTCCCTGAGCACCCTATTTTGCCCCGCTATGCAATGTCCACGCTCAACCACTTTGAAGGCCTCCCACAGAGTTCCAACCGAGTCGACAGATCCTGTGTTTTTGTCAAAGTACTTTTTGATGTGTGTGTGCAGTTCCTCTTTGAATGCTGAGTCAAGCAAAGCGTTAGGGGGCAAACACCATGCAAAGGGCTGTCGATATGGCTAGGGTATCTTTAGGGTCAGAGTAACTGGAGAGTGGTCAGAAAGTGTGCGGGCGTGATGGGAGGCGTCCGACACCCAGGAGTGCAAATCAGGGGAAGTGAGACAAGAGTCCAGTCGCGACCAGGCATTGTGGTGGAATGTGATACAAGTTACCTCACGGGCTTGGGGGTGAAGGCTTCGCCAGGTGTCCACTAGTTTGTAGTCGTCTACTAGTTGTTGTAAAATTGCCGCTGCTTTTGCGTGAGGTTCCCACCCTCTCCTACCTGAGGGACAGTACTGTGTTAAAGTCCCCGTCCCCCCAGCCCCCCGAGAGCAATGCCGCGTCTCCTATGGATTGTATGGCATGCCACAACTACTGGAAGAAGGAGGGATTGTCCACATTTGGCCAGTATACATTAGCAATTAGGACCTGCTTTTGAAACAGCGTTCCCAATGCCAGCACATATCGCCCCTCTGTATCACTGACCACTTTCTGGGTTCTCCATTGGGTGCCCCTTTTAATTAACGTCACCACTCCTCAGGAGTAGTTGGAGTAGCATGAGGTAAACACTTCCCTCCATCTGTTAGATCGTAGCTTGTCACAGGCTGTTACTGTAAGGTGTGTCTCCTGGAGGAGACATATTGCAGCTGAATGCCTCAAAAGCTGGGACTGTATTAGACGTGTCTTTCTATAGTCATTTAGACCCCGTACGTTCCATGTGAGACACAGTAGATTAGACATGAGGATATGGATGAGTATTTGCCCCTTGTTATTGACGGTGTCGCCACATGTCGTACCCCTGGCAGTGCGAAGCAGAGCGTCCTCCAGTATGTAATAAGGCCTTTGAGGAAGTGTGTACCATGTCTATTAATAATTTGGTTAGAACAGAGAGGTGAAGCAATGAACAATAAACTATTTCAAACAGTCCCCCCCTCCCACCACCCACTCCAACCCCCCAATCAGGTTGAGTCTTAGAACTGTCCACCCCACAGATTCTAACATCTCTGAAATTAAGCAAATAAGGAAATCATTCCAGAGGGGGTGTGAAGTTGCCCGCATACTGCCCCGTCACATCGTAACAGGGTGGCTGAGCGTCATGAACCACCAGCAAAATAGATTTTGTGCCCATATTCGACATAACTAATGCAAAATATTAGATTGACCCTGTCATATATGAACAGAAATTGAGACACATCCCTATATGGATCTATGGCAGGATAGATACATTATTCATTGTCACTTAGCTGGCTCTGTGCATGAATGTCCGTGTCCCGCTTCTGATCTCTTTGCTGCCTTGACTGTTGCTTGGCGTATTTCATTGCGGCACTGGCTTCCGTGAAAAAGAGGGGCTTGCCGTTTGCCTGAACACAAAGTTTTGCAGGGTAGAGCATGGCATATTTAAGGCCTGCTTTCTGCAGCAATTTCTTGGCAGGTAGAAACTCTCTACTTGCAGCTTGAACCGCCCGCGTAAAATCAGGATACAGTGAGATGGCATTGTTCTAGTAATGGAGCTCGCCACGTTCTTGGGCTAATCGGATGACTGTGTCCCTGTAATTGAGCAGGCGGGCCAGTATCGGTCTCGGGGGGCACCTGGTGGGGGCCGGGGCCCCAAGGTGCAGTAGGCCTGCTCTACCAGGAACATGGCTGAAAGGTCAGTCCCGAACAGAACCTGTAGCAGACCCTCCACATATTTCTCCATGTTTGATATGTTCGTGGAGTCTGGCACCCCCGTTATTCGAACATTGTTCCTTCGTGAGCGGGCTTCGAGATCTTCGTTCCGTGCCTTTATGACCTCCAAAACCATGTTCATCTGCAGTAGATGGTTGTGTGTTTCAGCTTGATGATCGTCGGTGTACAAGACTTTTTTTCCAGCTTAGTTAACTGCACCTCGTGTTTGTCAACTTTGTGTGAAACATGGCCAATGCGGGCTGCAAGCAAGTCTATTTTGTGGTTGATTTCTTTCAGGCAGCCTCTTACTTCGCATAGCATCATTTTTACATCATCGTCTTGGTCGTGTTCTATCTGTGTTTCGGGTATCACCGTTTGCGAAATGGTGTCGCCGTCCTCGTGTCGGGTAAAGCGCCTTTCAAAAGTGAGCTTTGACTGTTTATTATCGCCTTTCCCCAGTGTAGACCTGCGCTGTGGTAATACCATTTGTGGTGAGCAAGGTTACAAAGTGCGGGAGTAGAATGGGCTGAGTGTCAATGGGGTGATGCAGGCGCCTTACTCTTGCCGCGATCTCAGCAAGCAAAAAGGGCACGGTGGCTGATGTGGGTTGCGTACCAGGCCTTATTCCCGACACTTTGAAGACCAGATACGTAAACTCTTCGGATATTATCACCAGAACTCCATGATCTCTTCAGGTCTGTGAAAGCAAAGCAGCTGTCTGACTATAAGGCGGCCACACTCGGCCCGCGACCAGATCTATGTATGGCAGCCAGGAGCGGAGCCGTCAGTGACCACCATGTTGGCTGGTGTAGCGCGTTGGTAGCAAGAAAGAAGGCCGCCAACTCCGCCCGCCCAGGACTCCCCCCAGCTCCATGGTTTTAGTCAGTCTGTGTTGGGATTGAGCGGGAAAGCGTTCCAGCCCGCATCGAATACAGCGTCAGGGGTGGTCTGCCCTGCACATAAATCGAGATGGCCAGCCCGTCCCACCCTACAGTGATTTTGGCAGCCCCCTGGGCGGGACGATATTTTCCGGCAGCCGCGGGGGGTTTCAGCAATGTCATGATTAGTTTGTCCTCTGCGACAGAGAGCAGCCGCCCTCCCGCTCACTCACGACCCTCGCTGCGTGATCCCAGCACCCAGGCCTACACTCAGCTCCCCTCACTGCAGGCCTTTCTTACGCCATGGGTGTCACAGCCGCGACAGGCGCCGGTCACGCTCCCGAGGTCCCACCGAGCCCCCACACTGTCCCCCCGCTCACCGTAGCAGCTTCATTGGTTCACCAGATGTTCTGTTTCTGTGGGCGCCGCAGACAGGCTGTAAACTCGCCTTCACGGCTTCCAACTGCATTCAGGTCCGGCAGAGCCGCAGTGCCCAGCTCGGCCTCTCTCCACCACCAGCCAGGCCGCCAGCCGCCAACGTCCGTTTGTGTACTTCAGCAATAATTTTCACCCCGGAAAGCAGGTAGTTGTGAGCGACTTGACGTTATGCACACATCTTCAGCACAGCATATTCAGGATGGGCGGTTTTGAACAAGATTTATGTTGGATTGTATGCTCTGCCGGCAGAGCCCCTTTACTGAGCGGCCATTTTGCAGCTCGGCTTGGCCACGCCCCAAGTTAACCAAAACTTACGTTTAACTGAGACAAAATCCTAACTTTAAGACTTTTGGTATTCACAAAGGGCATTTAGGAATAGTAAAGTTAGGAATCCTAGCTTTACTACTCCTAAATGCCCTTTGTGAATACCAAAAGTCATAAATTTAGGATTTTGTCTCAGGTTACTTTTGTGAATTGGGCCCTGTATGTTCAGTCTTTCACTTTAATCCAGTTGCCTCAGCCTGAACCCTTGCGTACTGACCTCTTATTTCCCAGCTCTTTGAATTTATTTATTTATGCATTTTTATGTAGCGCCTACTTTATCCAGAGGTGTCAGAGTGCTTTACAATAGAGTGAAGTAAATTACATAAGGAAAGAGAGTGACATGGTAGTAAATATCACTACATATGCATACAAAGGTTACTCATGAAGAGAGTTATGGATTAACAGGTTACTAATCAACTCAAGATTACATATTAGGAAAAGGCAGAGCGATTAGGTTTGCACAAATATATAATACATATTTACAAAATCGAGACAGAGGATCGTAGTAGATCTCGTGAGTGACATGAGTAATCAGGGACAAGACCTGGGATGAGGGGGCGTGTGTGTGGGGGTGGGAGGGCTTGGCGAGGAGACTTATTGAACGAAGTGTCTTTGGAAGAGAAGAGTTTTAACATCTGCTTTGAAAATCTGGAAAGAGGTGGTGGTGCGAAGATTTGGAGGTAGCGAGTTCCAAATTCGAGTCGCATTACCTGAGAAGGATTGCGTCATAAGTCTTACCCTTTTGAGGGTTCGAGTGGAAGATTTTGGGCATTGTGTGAAGGCCTGGAGCCACTGATATTTTGAGTTTGTTGGCCAGGTGCCGAGTGGTGGAAGTGTGTATGGCTTTATGGGTGATGCAAGCAGTCTTATATATTGACCTAGCTTCAATGGGAAGCCAGTGAAGCGAAATCAATATGAGAGTAATATGGTCGTTTCTTTTGGCCCCCATAGACGAAACCCGTGCTGAATGGAGGATGGATTTTAGGGGTGATAGGTGGGTTTTGGGGAGGCCTGCAGGGAGAGAATTACAGCAGTCCAGTCTGGAGAGGACCAAAGATGCCCTGCTCAGGCAGCCTGTGAGCTACACAGATGCCAGCAGCCCCCTGGTCCCTGGCAGCCACGCACCCCTCCCCCACAGATGGGCACACTGTAATCTGGGCAGATGTTTCTGGAAGGGCGCGCTGACTGCGCGTGCCGGAGCGCAGGGCGCGCTCCATAATTACTGTTAATGGATTTCAGAAACTAGATAAAAGATTGGACGTTCTGCCCTGCTCGTCCATTAGTGAGAAAGCCAAGCTCGGAGCAGAGCGGCTGCCAGGCTCAGGAAAAAGGCGCTATTCATCCGAAATACCGCAGCTGCACGGGCCTGTTTAAACATTTTTACTAAACATTTCCAGCGCACAGTTTGGTGCATAAACATTTCTTCACTGGAAAGACCCATCCGCTTCTCCCTCCCCCCATGTCCCACCGTCGAGGGCGTGCGATCCCCTCCCTATCACCTGTCCTGGGGCCTGGACCAGCCCTGATAGTGCGGGGAAAACGAGCTAACAGGGAAGCCGAGAGTTTGAGTGACAGGGTTTGCATCTGAGTGACCGCAGGCCAGCAGCAGCCAGAGGACGCCCCTTATATGGCTGCCTCGGGTGGCCTTAGGGCTGAGTGTCTCTGTCTCACAACGCCAAAGAGCTGGGTGTCTCTGTTTCCAAGGGACCTTACAGCTGTGTTTGTCTATCTGAATGCGACCCATGAGCCCTCTCTCTCTGCAGGTGACTGTGGGGCCAGGTGAACGCCTTGACAGATGTCCATAGAGCTGGGTGAACCTGCCTTCATTTGACCATAGAGCTGTGTCTCTCTCTCTCTCTTTACGTGATCATAGAGCTGAGTGTATGTATCTCTGGGTGACCATAGAGCTGTGTCTCTCTCTCTCTTCAGATGATCATAGAGATAAGTGTATGTATCTCTGGGTGACCATAGAGCTGTGCCTCTCTCTCTTCAGGTGATCATAGAGCTGAGCGTATGTATCTCTGGGTGACCATAGAGCTGTGTCTCTCTCTCTCTTCAGTTGATCATAGAGATAAGTGTATGTATTTCCGGGTGACTACAGAGCTGTGTGTCTACCTCCAAGGGACCATAGAGCTGTCTCTCTCTCTCTCTCTTTAGATGATCATAGAGCTAAGTGTATCAATCAATCAATCATTTCATTTGTAAAGTGCGCTACACACCCGTGAGGGTCTCAAGGCGCTGGGAGGGAGGGGGGCTGCTACTGATCGAAGATCCAGGTCTTGAGAAGTCTTCTGAAGGCCAGCAGGTCCTGGGTCTGTCGTAGGCTTGTAGGGAGAGTGTTCCAGGTCTTGGCGGTGAGGTAGGAGAAGGATCTGCCGCCGGCGGTGGTTTTCCGGATGCGTGGGACTGTGGCGAGGGCGAGGTTGGTAGAGTGGAGGCTGCGGGTGGGGGTGTAGAAGCTGAGTCGGTCGTTGAGGTATGCTGGTCCGGCGTTGTGTAGGCCTTTGTGTGCGTGGATGAGGAGTTTGAAGGTGATCCTGTTGTATCTCCAGGTGACCATAGAGGTGTGGATCTATCTCCAAGGGACCATGGAGCTGTGTCCATGTATCATCAAGTGACCATAGAGATAGGTGTATCTATCTCCAGGTGACCTTAGAGCAGAGTGTCTCTATTTTCTAGAGACTGCGAAGCTGTATGTCCATATCCCCATGTAACTGATGAGCTGGGAGAATCTATCTCTAGTTGACATTAGAGTTATGTTGCTCTATCTTCAGTTGACCGTAGAGCTGAGTGTATCTATTTCTAGGTGACCATAGAGCTGACTGTATCTATCTCTAGGTGACCATAAAGCCGAAACCATCTGTCTCCAAGGGACTTTAGGGTTGTGAGGTTCAATCTTATGGTGACTAAAAAGTTCGGAGTAAGCTGGGGGCCTATCTTCAGGTGACCATACAGCTGGGTTTATCAGTCATCACGTCACCGTGCAGCTTGGTGTCTGTCTTGAGGTCACCCATCACACTGTGTTCCTCCATCTTCAAGTAACCATAGAGACAGGTGTTTATGTTTATGTTTATATGCTTATATAGTGCTCGATTGTTGTGGCGTCTTGGCGCTGGGGTGTGTGGACAGGAACAGTGCACTCTGTTGACAGAGGCCTTTGCGGACGTAAACAGCCAGGTTTTCAGGCTCTTCCTGAAGAGCTACAAGTTGGATTGAAGCTTCATGGATAGTGGCAATTTGTTCCAAAGCTTTGCTGCACATTGTGATATCGCCCTGCCCTCCCATCTTGCCCGTCTGGTCTTTGCGGTCTTATTGAGACCCAGGCTGGCAGATCTAAGAGTGCGTGGAGGAAGGTGTATCTATTTCCAATCGACCCTAGAGTTATGTATCTCCATCTACAGGTGACCATAGAGCTGGGTAAATCTATCTCCAGTTGACCATAGAGCAGATAGATTTATCTTCAGGAGACCAACGAGCGGGGACCATATGTTCAGGTGACCATGAAGTTGGATTACTCAAACATCACATGAGCATGTAGTGGGCTGTCTTTGTCTTCGGGGGATCATTAACCAGGATGTATCTATAATTTAGGCGATCAGTAGTAGCATAGCAACACCCCTTGCTTGCCAAAGAGTTTAGGGAGATGCAGCTTGGGGTCAGCTTTGCCCTGCCTGTTGATACAGCCCACCCAAAGAAAACCACTGGCTAACACACCAGAGGCCAGGCATTCTCTGTGTGAGTAGAGGCATAGCAATGGCGACCAAGGACCTGTGGAGGATGAGGGCCTCCTGGTTATGGGTGCAGGCATCAGAGGGGCACGAGAACCCAAGTGTTTAAGAACCCCTATTCAGCCAAGCACGCCCACTACCAACATACCTCTATTCACATACGTGTAGGGGCACAGAGTCACGCCCACATACTCAACAGGACTTTACCCTTTTGCCCTTTCCCTATTTTTCGGGGCTGTGTGTGAGACTTTTGAGGTTGTGTTAAACATACATAAACTGTCTCACACTTTTTCTGTCTTGTTTGTCGTGTCCTCTGATTGACTGAAGGAGGACACTCCTGCTTTGCGCATCTGATTAGTTGTAAATATTGTGCCCCCTTTCCAACAAATAACAAACACCTTTCTTTAGAATGTGAAAAACATGGGAAGAGGCCTTTAACTTCCGACGTCCTTTTTAGTAAACTAGGCTGTTGTTTGTAACTGACAGGCATTATCTAGCTAGTTTCAGGAAAGAAGATTAAAACTGAAATGAATCTTAGGAAAACAATAACTTTGTATGTTTTTTACAGTGAAAAGATGTACAACCAGAAAATGAAAATGCATTGGTGTACAAACTCCTTAAAATGTCAGTGAGAGAATGGGGCATCTTCTGTTTAGGTATCGCCTACGCAGCGCACAAGCTCTGCTTAGGAGATAACCTCTTGGAATCGCTCTGTACTTTGTTTGAAACTCGTGAATGTTTTGAACTGTTTCCATGAGTACTCATGCATGCAGAGTGTTTGGCTTGCGGGAGCGAGCAGCGGCGCCATCTGTTTGCAATTATCGCACCTGCTGCTGCTCGCTCCCGCAAGGCAAACGCTCTGCATGCACGAGTACTCTTTAACTTTCGGGGCCGCACTTGTCTTTTAGCTCTTGTTTGATTTTCTCGCATATCTCCGGTCTCTCTTTCCTGCAACCTCGTCAACCTCTTTTTTTCCCACTACCCTGTTGGGTCCCGCATTTGGCTTGTATTAGGGAGGCTCCGCCTACGCGCTTCCCTTCTAGTCTTCCACGTCCATGTGGAGCCGCTGCCAGCAGAAGGCGCGGAGCCAGGAGACAGCGCCAGCGGCGGGACAGCCAACTAGGCCGGCCAGGACTTGTTCAATTATGGCACGGACCGCAGCGTGCACTCTCACTGTGAGCCGTGCCTTCGATGAATCTGCAACCTTCTGGGACCCCTGATCAAACCGCCCTCGTGCCCCCCGAAATCGCTGCAGTGCATGTACCCATGCACCCCAAGGGCGCTGACACCCCAACAATCTCCTGAAGCTCCGATATCCTTGCATCTCACGCAAGTCCACACCACAATGACTCCACTCATCCCAAATGTTGCCGGACACCCTTCATTTCTATATCGCCTTGTATTAAACATACACCAATGCACTCAACAATCAATCTCCCGTACCACAAAAGTCTTGCATCCTAACTATACACGGTGCACTAGATACATCCACAGCCATGTGATCCTGTACACCAACTAACTCCAGTAACACTATACCTCTGTATTCCATGAACCCCTGCACCTCTGAGGTCCCCAATAGCTTTGCATTCCATGTTCCCTGTACTGGATATATCCCTGGCACCCCAACTTCCTGCTGCACCCTGATATCCAAATATGTAGGTGCTCCCTACGATGTATGTGCCCTTGCAATCCCGCAACTCCACTCCAATACGCCTACAACCATGCAGCAACCCCAGTAACCGTGGTACCCCATCATGTGCTCTGTTTTTTTCTACATCTCCTGCAACTTTTCCCTCACATCTTGTAGCCTCATACAGCCGATGTAACTCTTCGATTTCATGCTACACTCCATATATCTATCCCCAGGCCAAGAGTGTTCCCTACACCCCGATATTTGCGATATTCCGAAAGCCCCTTCACCCAACCTCCCCTTGAGACCACAGCATCCCCTGTAACCGCGCTTCTTGAACTGCTGATCCTCGTCACTTTATATATTCATGCACTGGTGTACCCATAGCCCCCTGTATCCTCGATGACCCAATGCATCACTGCATTAGTCAAAGGGCATGTACTGTCCTTTCACCCTTTGCACCCTGCATCCACTCTACTCCGGATGCACCCCTATGGTCCCAAAAACCCATGTACACCTGCATCGTTGTATCACTAGGACCCCATGCACTCCAATACCTCCGCAGCTAACCCACGCTAGCTTGCACAGCTGCATGTCCCGGGCCGGTCCCATGAATCACCAGCATTCCCTGTATCCTCAGTGGCCATACCCATGTCTCCCCGGCAGCCATGCACCCTCTATAACCCACATTGCACTGTACACATGGTGACCCTGGGCAGTTCTGTAGCCTAGTATTAGGCGCCCCGTGTACCATATGTGCACGCAGTACATCATTTATCACTATTCATCCGTACCTCCCCCACCCCGTTCTATTCCACTCCATGTGCAAGTCGCACCGACGTAGCCATTTGATTTCCCTCCACACCATCTACCCCTCCTAGCCTGGTAGTAACTTGGAATTTCGACCCCCCTCCCGCTCCATCCATATCAGAAGTGTATTTACCGGTAGCAATTGTTCTCTACCGAATTGCATGTATGCGCCGTACAGTCAACCGCGCCACTTCACAGGTATCCTGTAATGCACGTGGCGTCCTTTACCATATCTCTAACAGATTCCCAGCCGGAGCCTTAATGGGGTTTGGAGAGCTGGGGATATACCCCTGACTGACTTTGGCAGCCTAACAAAACCCTAGAACTCTGGGAGCATAGGCCAGGCTACCATGAACATTGACAGCGCTGTCCCCAGCAACCATAGTGGGCTTTTCCTTCGATACCCGAAGTTTCTGCCCTCACTCAAGCTCTGATTACTTACAGAAATGAGAGGGTCTGTGAAGTTGTAATTTTGCCAGTGAAATGGGGCAGCATACTGAATGAACATTCACTCTTCACAGAATAGAAAATGATGCCAAACTTCCCTGTACTCTTATCTTTTAGTCGGCAAAGTCTCCCTCTAAAAGTAGGCACTGGTGTATTTTTCTCCTGAAAAATGTACTTTTAAAGGGTTTGTTTACTTGTGTTTTTAACCACAATTTTGCAAATAAGGTTTATAAAATATGTGGTATTAAAAAAAATAAAACGTTATACATTTTAGGCAGGCAATGTTATACACCAGTATAGCCGTTTGACATAAATAAGCCTTAAGGATAAAAGTAAGTCTCTCATTCTATGACCAGTGCAATGTCAGTTAGTAGTTGTACTCCAGTTTACTATCGATATTGCTGGGTGGATTATTTCCGGGTGAGCAATTAATGCACCATTCTGAGTTTCGGACTGGGTGTTAACCAGCTACTAACCCGTGATTTCCCTCAATTTGATGTCTGCAAATGTGCATTTGTGCAGTTTGCCCACACAATTTGCACTTTATTTTACCTAGAGAAAATCTTGCAGGCAAAGATATGCAGAATTAGCTCCTAAATTGACACTGATTCGAGGTCAAACTGCTGCGCGAAATCCACACAGTTCCTGGAATGAGGGTCTCCCCGGTTTTTGGAAAGCATGCCTTTTGTAGAACATTTTCCTAGCGTTAAACAACATATATTACTCTAACAACCATATTTTTAACATTGGCTTCTCAAAGCAACAAAAACCCTAACATACACAACAGTAAATAAGTATTCTAAAGACCTTCGCAAAGATTGCAAATAAACATCCCTATGGTAAAACACCGCTGCTGCAAGGGATTGACACTATCAAGTAATTACAATGGAACAGGGTAAAGAAGCAACAAGTATTGGCATAGCCAATAGGTCTCTCCTTTGGGATATTCGAAGTGTTTAGCCATGCAACAGTTGTTGTTGCACCAAGGATATTGTGCTGGATAACTAAACACTTATAAGGTCCCAAAGGCGAGACCTATTGGCCATTGCTTGTTTTCATTGTGTTGCCCCTATTGGCTATGCCATTGCTTGTTTTCATTGTGTTGCCTCTGCCACGTGGTAACCCAGCGGAGCCCTCCCTAGCCAGGCTGCCCAGTGACCCGGTCCTCCCTCCTCCCCAGGCTGCCTGAGGTGTGTGCGGCTCCTGGGGTACATTTGCACTGGCATCAGGACGCCACTCAGGAGGCACCTTGACACGCATCGCAGCGGGGAGGGGAGTGAAAAGGGGGGGACGTGTGATGCGACTTGTTAGCCCAAGGCCCGACTGTAAATATAAATGTACAGGAATTTATATAGCGCAAATCACCAAGCGGTTTCTAAGCGCTTGCTTAGGGAACCCGTCCTGGTATTCCACTGTGAGATAACCCCAGCAGGGTATCCGCAAGGTGAAAGCAAGGCATCCCGACGCGAGGGGCCGTTGTGGAGATTAAGCAAGCTATTGCCCAGAGTCACAGAGTGTGAACCCGTGAATCGAGTAGGCACCGGAGCAAGAATTGTCGAGTCCATGGACATTTTAGGACTCAAGACCCCACCGAGCCGAGCCAGGAATTGAACCCTGGTCCCGGGCTGACCTCTGCTTCCAGGTCTGCCTCCTCTAACCAGTGAGCCACACTTCTCCACAACTGGTCTGGAGACTCCTATAATCAAATAGTTCGCCTGGAGTGGTGCATGATGGAACAGAAAACTGCACTCCGCACTTCGAGATTCCATAGGAATCTAGCTCCCTGAAGCCCACAAACAACATGGCGCTCCTGCGCGCGTAAGTCTTAAAGGGAGACCTGGCAGGAGTGCCCAGGAGCACTGTGTGAATCCCGCATCGTTAGCCTTTTCATCTAAGGCAGGATGCGGCGGCTATTCATTTTTAATGAACTGACAAAGTGATTGTGAATATGAAAAGATGAAGGCGGCGTGCTGGGGTGTAATTTCACCCTCAGAAGCTAACGCCACAGTAAACCCCTTGAAGGAGGCAGGGGAGCCGGGGGCAGGCAGGCAGCGTGTGCTGGCAGTAAGAACCCCAGGGGGGTGTGGGTGGGGGGGGGGGGGGCTGGGTGGGTGCCCATCCTGCCAATACTCTGAAGTTCTTGTGAAAGTTCCTTCCGGTGAAGATGGCTCCAGGGCTCTGGGCACAGATGCTGAGGGTGGACCCGCCTGACCCAGAGCTCCGGGTGCCAGATGGGAGCCCAGCTGACTCCGCGGTCTGGCCGGAGCTGGGAATCCTGCCGTCTGTCCAGCACGTTCTAGAGTCACCTCCAGCTCGCTGGGCTCCGTGGCTTGGATGGCGTTCTAGACTGAGCTCCAGGGATGTCAGTTTCACCTCTCTCTACAGCACATTGGAGTCTGCACCATATTTATAAGTTCCTACTCTGCGTCTTACACGGCTTAGAATTTGCGACAAAGCTACGGGTTCCAACACTTTGCACAGCACTTTGTAGGTAGTGTTGCGTGGTTCTGCTGCAGCTCTTAGCACGAATTTCCATAGCGCCTTCTGCTTAGATTGTGGCACTAGATCTTTGAACAACACTTTCCACAGCTTCCTATAGAACGGAGCCTTTCTATTCTTCATTCAGTGCTTGCCACCGCCTGTGTCTAGCTAATGGGGCAACGCATTGCACGGCCCGCTCCTGGGCTCGGGAGCATTTCTTCCTACGAATTGCAATAGCCTCTTCCCGAGGGCTGGTTCTGGCACTTTGGACAATGTGTCCTAGAGCCATTCTGTTACATCCTGCTCTTCCTCCCTCTTTGTCCCTCCTTAGTGTTAGTGTCTGCTGGTCTATGTCATGTCTCTGTGATGTCATCCATGATTCTACCTGTTGCTGTTCAAGGGATTCATCAGTTACCTGGAGGCTGAGTAGGAGGTTATCTGATCCCGGTGGGGTTTCTTACCAGACTACATTTCTACTTTAACCGCTTAGCTGCGGCGGCTATTCTGCCGCAGTGCTAAGGGGGAGGGGGGACGCGCGGCGCTCCCGTGCTCGCGACGGAACCGCTAAGTCACGAGCCTCGGGTGGGCTGTGCTTGTGACGGAACGGTTCCGTCACGGCCCCGCCCGCCTAATAGAATGCTCAGCGCAGGCGCGGAATTTGCACAGCGCAGGCACGGTGAGCGGGCCGTGACAAAACCGTTCCGTCACCAGCACAGCCACCCGAGGATCGTGACGGAACGGTTCCGTCACGAGCACGCAAGGGGTTAATGCTGTACCTGACCATCTAATCCCAAGATTAAATATACTACTTGAACATTACAACGAGGACCCATCATCTTTATTTTACTGAATGCAACACATTCCTATGCTCTAAGTTCCAGGTGTTCAAACACAATGTTCTAGAGACTGTTTGTGCCTTCTATTTTCACTATTGGCACAACATATTGGAAGGTAGCTCCATAAGGCCAGCTGTTCATGTAGCACTTTCAAGGTTCTAGACAAGTCTAATGGTAGCTGTGCGCTGTGCGCTGTGAATGAACGTTGGGTTCCAGATTGTGTTACAACATGCTTGCTGAGTTTTGAGCTATAGTTCTTAGTAGAACATGTTTTAGAGCATGTCACAGTGTATTAGACTCTAGCGCTTCATGCAACACATCCCCGGTCCTTCTCCTGTGGTTTATATATAAACTTATATTGAAAACCATTCTAGAGCTGTCTCCGAACTTTGGGTTCTAGCCATTGGTGCAATCAATCAATCAACCAATCGGGACACTTGTAAAGCGCACTACATACCCCTGCGGGTCTCAAGGCGCTGGGGGGAGGTGCTGCTACTGATCGAAGAGCCAGGTCTTGAGTAGTCTTCTGAAGGCCAGTGGGTCTTGGGTCTGCCGTAGATTGGTGGGGAGGGTGTTCCAGGTCTTGGCGACGAGGTGGGAAAAGGATCTACCTCCGGCTGCCGTTCTTCAAATGCAGGGGACAGCGGCGAGGGCGAGGACGGCAGAGCAGAGCTTGCGGGTCGGGGTGTAGAAGCTGAGTCTTCTGTTCTCGAGTTTGTTCTTGCGCCTTGGATTCTAGCTCCACCTACTCTATCTTCGATCGTCTGTCGCAGAGGGTTGACTTCAGGGTTATGGAGTCGAATAATTAACATGTGTTGCTGTTAGAGACAGAGCTAGCGTACAGCGACACAGTACCCGAAGAAACCTGCTGTTGGGATCAACAAAACACAACTACATTACAAAACACATCACCATACATCTTCTTCTAATGCATTCTAGAATCTGTCCATGGTCTTTGGGTTCTAGACTGTCATGCAAGTCACGTGTTTCTTCCAATTAAAGCAAGTGCCTGACTTCCTATTTACACAGCAAATACTGGTGATTGCAACTGTGCTTTAAACTTTTAGGGGGTTGGAGCAGGGGAAGACGAGATCCTGAAGGGGCACCAGTTTCTCTTAGCTCTTCTAATGCATTCTAGAATCTGTCCATGGTCTTTGGGTTCTAGACTGTCATGCAAGTCACGTGTTTCTTCCAATTAAAGCAAGTGCCTGACTTCCTATTTACACAGCAAATACTGGTGATTGCAACTGTGCTTTAAACTTTTAGGGGGTTGGAGCAGGGGAAGACGAGATCCTGAAGGGGCACCAGTCAAGTCAGAAGTCTTGTTAGGAAGGACAGAGTTTACATGGGCAGATACACAGGTGCTTGTCTACCTAAGACCTCCAGCTAGGCCATGCCCACCATCTGGGGGAACTAACTGAGCTCCAAATCTCATACTTCCCGTCAAGGTGGAGCAGGCCAATCCTGAACCTTTAAAAGTTTGCAGAGGTTCCGGTGCCGCTCATAGCTGGGTTACTGCACCCATTGTTGTTATGCCATCTCCCGTCACATGTACGCTACTCTCTTGCCTTTTTGGCAAGTTCTGTGATAAATAGCTATACGTGAAAACAAGTTTGAGCTATATAAATTTGAAACTGAGCATAAGACCAACTTAAGGGCTGGATGTAAATCTTGGTATTAAAACTACTTGGCGCAAAGTTTATTTCCACTTGGTTCTCGTTGAGCTTTGCTGGCAATTTTCAGTTTTAGGGGGAAAAGGGCACATAAATGAACTAACATCTTTAACGCCTGCTTTCCCTGTGTTATCGCTGCATGTTTTGCAATTGTGGTTAGCACCGACTTCTGGCGGGTGTCACCATACTGCACAAACATAGATGTGGTACAATTAACAATCAGTCCAAACTTGGTGCAGTGCTAAAATGGAAATAAAAAGTGGCCGCTCGCATAGGGCGTGCTGCGGTGCGGGGTGGTGGGCCGTTCCATCGTATGTCCAAGTTTACTACACCCCCACCCTGCGCCTCCCCCGCCCACCGCCCTGTAGCACACCCTATGCAAGCCGCCACTGGAAATAAATACCTTTTTTGGCCTGCATTTTTGTGCTGTATCGACCTCCAGATTATGTCATATATGTAAACGTTTCGGGTTACAAAGTAACAGTTTGGCCCTGATGAAGCCGCACATGAAATTGTACTGGACACAAAACATGTTGGCTGTGGTATTCTATGCTGTGTGATAGAATGGAATCTGTGAGGTCACTGCTGATGTCTGTAGAATGTGCAGTAGATGGTGAGCCCCTGTTCGTGGAGGATCGTTATTGCTGGCCTCCTATCTGTGGATGTTAAGTTGTTCTCTTCCTGAATAAACACTCATCTTGGAAGCATACCTCGCCTCTGAACCTAATTACTACATAATTACTGGCGACGATCGGGATCGAGGATTTCAAGAGTAAAGGACTTCAGGACTTAACAGAACAACATTCACGTTATCGTTTCTGTCTACTCCTTATTTCAGCTGGAGTTGGATTCTACCTTCGTTACTTTTGGGTAAAGCACTGTTTATCGTTTTTTTTAAACGATTTTCCCCGTGGGCGCACACTTCTTTCAACTGTTTGTACGCTCCCTACCTGCTCTTTCCTTTGGATGCCGTTGGAGCTTGCATGTTTCAAACGCTCTGAGTGTTCCAGCGCTGCATGCGACATTTTCTTCTGTTCTTCGTCAGTGACGCTCACGTCTTCAAAGAACTCTGGGAGCCAGCTGCAAAGCATCATGGGCTTTACCCTTCACCTCTAATGACGCGCTGACGTCATTTACGTGCCGCCATCTTTGAAATTTTCATTTTTTTCGAGTTTTCTTTTGGAAAATATTTAGACATCGCAAATCTTCACTCGAAGTCAACTTTTCAAAAAAAAAAAAGTTACTTAAGGTATTTCTTGTTATTATTTCTCCATTTTTAATACCCTTAAGTAAGAAAACTCTTTGTGTATAATGTCGAACATTTCTGCTCCTCCTCATTTTTTGCAAACAGCTGGTGATCCAAACATTGAATGGGACTTATGGTTCCCAATGTTTATAGCATATGTTGAAGTGCTTGAAAAAGATGGATGCTCTGCGAAACGCAAACTAGCTCTTTTAAGACACTGCTTAGGAGGCGCAGGGATTAAGGAATTTGACAATCTTCCCCCTATTGAAGATACTGGAGACATTGATGTCTTTGAGAAAGCTACTAGACAAATGAAAATTCGTTTTGGAAGGAAAATAAATACAGTCATGGAAAGGTTCAAGTTTTACTCTCGTGTTCAAAAACAAGATGAATCCATTGAGGATTATGCCTCAGCCCTACGCTCTTTAGCTTGTTACTGTTCTTTTGAAACAATTTCTTATGAACAAGTCCTAAGAGATCAGATTATGATGTGAACAAAGAGCAAGAAAATTCAAGAAAGACTTTGGCTTGGCACAGAATCTTCCCTTAGCAGTGTTATTAACATTGCCAAGGGTATAGAACAATCAGAATTGTTTGTGTCTGAAATTAGAGGTGCTAGTGTTAAACCTCAAGTTCCTGAACCTGAAGTTTCTTTAATCAAAAAACAAACTAATCCTAATTTTTCCTCCAAAGGTTCGTTTAAAAAAGATTGTGATAAGAAACTTGGTGAAAATAAGAATTATTCTGACAACAAGTTATCTCAAAAGAAGAATATTTCTTGTTATCGTTGTGGAAGTCCCAACCATGTTGGCAATTACAGAGGTTGTCCTGCTTGGGACAGAGTGTGTGTCAAATGCAAAAGAAAAGGACATTTCGGTAATGTGTGTCGTTCTATTCAAAGGGTTATCTACATTTCACAAGAGGAAGAAGAAGTTCTCCATAGTTTCAATTGCATTCTTTCTGTAGATAAAGCTGAACTTAAAGAATTTCCCTCTTGTCCCATTTTAGTAGACAATATTTCAATTGAGCTAATGATAGATTCCTGTTCATGGTACTCTATCATTGGGTTACATTTGTTTAGAAGTTTATGGGGCAACAGAGAACTTCTGGTTCCCGATATTTATCCTGGAGGTTACACTGGAAAAAAAAAATTGGAGGGATATTTTTGGGCTACTCTTCAAGTTAGAAATCGAATCACCAATGGTAAAGTCTATGTAGCTACTAAAGGGGTAGCTATTCTGGGGTGGCCACATCAACGCGAACTAGGTATTAAACTTGATCCTAATTCCAATCCTCCTTTATGTTTTGTAGATTTGGAAGTAAATGCTTTGGTTGAATCGAGTACCAATGTGATTGTGGATGATCCTCATTTTGTTGATAATCTTAAGAGGGATTTTCCTGATGTCTTCAAAGATACCCTTGGCAAATATTCTGATTTCAAACATAAAATTATTCTCAATGAGAATGCTGTTTCTGTCAGACACAGAGTAAGACATGTTCCATTAGCTTACAGGAGTAAACTTAAAGAAATTTTGGATGATCTTGTCTTGAAACAAATTATTGAGCCCATTGAATCTTCTCCATGGGTATCTCCCATTGTTTTATCGCTTAAGAGCTCTGGAGATCTCTGCCTATGTGTGGATCTCCGCAGTTTGAACCAAGAAATTTGGATTGATAAACATCCCTTACCGAATATCCATGAATTAATCTCCTCATTAGCTGGTGCCACTGTATTTTCTACTATTGACTTGGCCAGTGCATTTCACCAAGTGGAGTTACATGAAGATTCAAAAAAGTTAACTGCTTTTGTTACTCCGGAGGGTATGTTCCAATACTTGAGAATGCCTTTTGGACTAGCTAGTGCTGCTTCCGTCTTTCAAAGGTTGATGAAAGACGTACTCAAGAATTGTAGTGGTGCATTAGCTTTTCAAGACGACATTCTGATTTTTGGTAAAGATTGTAATGAACATGACACTAATTTGCACTCTGTTTTAGGCAGTGTCCAAGAGAAAGGCCTAACCTTAAAGTTTTCTAAATGTAAGTTTAGGCAATCCAAAGTTGAGTACTTAGGTCATGAAAATTCAAAAAATGGTATTAAACCTAAACTCAACCATGTTAGAAGTATTACCGCAGCTCCCATTCCCACTTCTAAAGAACAATTATTGTCTTTTCTAGGCCTTACTGAATTTTATGGAAAATTTGTACAAAAGTATTCTACTTTAGTACATCCTTTACGTTCTTTGTTAAAAAAACAAGCAACATTTGTATGGGGTAAAGACCAACAAGAGTCTTTCGACGTTCTCAAAAGTAAAATTATTGATGCTCCATTTCTTAAACCATTTTCAGTAGGTAAAGAATGCATAGTCTGTGTTGATGCTAGTAATGTTGGCTTAGGAGCTGTGTTAATGCAAAAGGACAAACTGGGGGAATATGTAGTCTCATACGCTTCGAGGTCTCTCCGTGGAGCAGAATTTAATTATTCCACAATAGAAAAGGAGTTACTTGCTTGCACTTGGGCCACTCAACATTTCCGCCAATTCCTGTGGGGTACGAAATTTTCATTAAGAACCCATCACAAACCCCTTGTGTGTATGTTATCTGCTGGGGGTGGTAGAACTCTCACTGCTCGTCTAGCGAGGCTCGCTGCTAAGTTACAAGAATATCGTTGTGTGGTTGTTTATGTTCCAGGTCGCTTCAATGTTCATGCAGATTGCATGTCTTTTTTTCCCCATAAAAGATTGCCCTACAATTGAACACACTGATGAATGTGATGTGGCTTTTGATATGTGTGATGTAAATGTTATCATTGGTAATGAGCAATCTAAATTAATTTCTCAATCTGTTTGGGAAAAAGCTATGGAACATGATGAGGTTTTGAAGGATGTGAGGGCTTTTCTAAGTAATGGTTGGCCTGAAGAGAGGAAACTTAGTGGTGAATTGGCTTCTTTCTTTAAGGTTAAGGATGAATTAATGGCAAATTGTGTGATGCTTTTCAGAGCTGATAAAATTATTCCTCCCAAGGATATGAGAGAGTCTATATCTAACCTTGCGCATGAAGGCCATATGGGAATGTCCACAACTAAGAGAAGAATTAGAGAATATTATTGGTGGCCTAGTATGGATTGTATGATTGACAGATGGGTCAGAAATTGTTCTCCTTGTTCTTTGAGCGACAAATCCGTGAAACCAATTTCCCTGGGTCTTACTCCCATTGAGTTTGTCCAAAATCCGTGGCGTAAGTTAGGTATAGACATTATTGGCCCCTTTAATTACCAGTCCGGTAAAGATATGTTCGCCATTGTTCTTGTTGATTACTTCTCGAAGTGGCCAGAATTGAAAATTGTTGAGAAGGTCAATTCGGATGCTATTGTTGAATTTTTGAATGAAGTTTTTTCTAGAGAAGGTTTACCTGAAGAAATCATCTCTGACAATGGTCCACAATTCGTCAGTGAAGTTTTTACATCTTTTCTCTCCAGTTGTGGTGTTGTTCATAAGAGAGTTTCCAACTATTTTCCTCAAGCTAACGGTCAAGTGGAACGTTTCAACAGGGTTATTAAGGAATCTTGTCAGTTAGCTTTGCGTAGTGGTTTGAAATGGAAAAAGGCTTTGCAAGCTACTCTTTTGACTTATCGTTTGTCTCCTAATTCTGTGACTGGTCTTTCTCCTTTCGAGATGTTGCATTGTAGAAAACCAGGCTCCAAACTCATGCCTTGGTGGTTAAAAACTAAGAATGGTGATTATTTGGAATTGGATTTGAAAACTGTTAGAGATAGGGTAAGTAAGTACCAAGATAGAATGTCTCACAATTCTGTACGAAAAACTAATTCTTCAAAATTAAATGTTGGGGATTTTGTGAGAGTGAAGTTTGGTGGACAAATTCGCAAGGGAACTCCCAGATGGTCCAGTCCTGTGAAGGTTATTGAAGTTTTCAGCAAGGCTGTTAGAGTTGAGGATGGCAAAATCTGGAACTTTAGACGCATTTCAATTTGTAAATCCGATAATTGTAGACTTTCCCAATCACAACCTAATTTATCACCTACTAGCAGTCTGCAAATTGTTGATAATGATTCAGCACTTTCTGGTACTCATGAAGCTTTTGATCATCTCTCTTCATGTAAAGACAACATTTCTGATGATGCTGCTAATGTTGATATGTACAATAATTCTGTTCTTCATGAAAATGTAACCAATGATAATATTTCTGAGAATTCTGTACATGATGATCCTTCTACTTGTACTTCCACGTTCTGCAATCAGTATCTTGTTGTTTCTCGTAGGAGTTCACGTGTTAAGTGTCCTCCAATGAAGTTTAAGGCTTTCGTTCGTTTTTAATTGTTTTCTTTTCTTTTCGTTTTTTTTGGTTTTTTATTGTTTTTTTTTTTTTAAAAGAGGGGAGGTGTGTGGTATTCTATGCTGTGTCATAGAATGGAATCTGTGAGGTCACTGCTGATGTCTGTAGAATGTGCAGTAGATGGTGAGCCCCTGTTCGTGGAGGATCGTTATTGCTGGCCTCCTATCTGTGAATGTTAAGTTGTTCTCTTCCTGAGTAAACACTCATCGTGGAAGCATACCTCGCCTCTGAACCTAATTACTACATTGGCCATTGTCTTTCAATTGAAATGGAAGCAAGAATAAAACAGAAAAAGCACTTGCCAGAAGTCTAATTGATGATTAATAATTTGAGCATGAAAATACCCTACTAGACCTAAAGCAAGCTGTCCTTTTGTATTTGGCTCATAAAGTGAAGCAGCCATTACAACGCGTCTGTAACCATGCAGTACCTTTACAACACATGTGTTACAACACTTGCACTGTTACCAGGCATTGCCATTACCACGCATTTTTTGTAAGCGTATATGCCTTTACCATGCACACCTTTACAACAAATTAATGTTGTAAAGGTATGTATGGGACAGGCATATACGTAGCACTGGTGGTAAGGGCATATGCTGGTAACGGCGTTAAAGGCTCCGGAGTGGTCAAGGCCATCAGCATTGTTAAAGGAAACGGAGAGACCCCCTGCTTCCTCTTAACGACCTGTGTCCGTCGTTGCCTCAGAAGAGCTGCCTTGTCGTCCTGTAGAGGTAAAGGAGATTAGGCATGGGGTGGGGGGACGGATTTAGGGCTTTAGATTGCGGATATTAAAAAAAAATTCTTGGTTCTGGTTTTAGGGCTCACGACAGAGGTCGGGTACTTTTAAAATGGGCTCGGGCAAGGGGGGTGGGTGGTGTGGAGGTCGTGCTGGGGTCTAGTTTTAGGGTTCAGGGGTTGGGTATTTTATCAAGGGCTGGGGGCTCGGGGGCGCCGGGGACCGGTTTGAAGGCAGGAGTCAGGGATAACCTTTACCACGCATGGGCCTTTAACATCCATGCCTTTACAATGAAATTCGTTGTAAAGGCATACGTGGTAAAAGCATATTCGTTATAAAAAATGTGTGGTAAAGGTAATATATGGTAAAGGCTTTCATGTTTTAACGCGTGCGTGGTAAAGGCATGCGTTGCAACGGAATGCATTGTATCATCGTACATTCAGCTCATAATGCCGGTGGTAAGGCACTATACCTGCTTCTAGAGGTCTGATGTTCTCTGCAGAGTCCCTGTCACCTCCTCCTTTGTGCACACATGTGAACACTGACCACCTTCTTCAGCAGTGGACTGTATCATACAGTCACATGGCTGGGACAGGACAGATTCCTAGAGTGCTTGTGGATTCGAGGTGATCCCCCGTTATTCTTATTACTGCAGCAATTTAGAACCTGAGCGTGGCTGCCTGACCTGAGAATCATCTTTCGCCAGTGAATCGAGGGTGGTCGAGAGAGGGACGAACCCAGAAAGTACCAGCAATAGATTGGCGGGAGGTGCGAAGCTCATGCTGCTTCTAACCACTGGCAGCCAGTGTGAGGACTGAGGGCTGGAGAGATGCACTTCTTGACAGGTAGATGAAGGAGTTGTCTGGCAGCTGCTTTCTCAATTCTTTGCAAAAACAACAGTTGATGGACAGAATGTAGAACAATGTCATACATTCACCTCAGTACAGAGATCCGGGCCTAAATCCATTGTTTTTTTGCTCACCGTGCCATTCCAGTTTGACCCCAACCATATGCAAATCAGTCTTGACCCTGTGCCTCATGGGAACAGTCCAGCCCGAACTGCCAAGCCAGGTCCTCCCTGGACTGGAAACAAGCATCCTAGGACCGGTTTCAGGCTTTCAGCCCTCATCAGCCATGATAGCTTGATTCCAGTGGCATGGAGAGCACGGGACTCACGTCTGAGCATACCTGTCCCACTCGGGATGACAAATGCAAAAACAACAGTTGATGGACAGAATGATTCTTTTAGGTCAACGAAGCAGTTAGGCAGGGTTTCCAGTCTGGACCAGAGGCATAGTCCACACAGGTAACACTCATGCAGTGGTGAGGTGCACTCCCTGCGTGATGCTGTGAGTTCATTCTGCAACGTGGGCCCACATGTGCTAACACATTTTCCTATAGATGCAGAATGGGTAAAACTGACACATCCGCCCCTTGATTCCCTTGTGTTCTAAGGAAGAGTTTGGAGGCCATGATCGGCCTCAAGGTCCTCACCTGTGTTTTGAAGACTAGGGTAACACCTGGTTTTGGTGGCAACGTGGCTGACGGGTGATAGTTGATCCAAATTCTTCCCTTCTCTATTCCTCCTTTGGCTTATCTTAAACCTCATTTTGCTACTATCATCTCCCTAATCCCTTTCTAGAGGCTTCTCCCTCCTCCATCTCCTTGTACTCATCCCAAACCTCCTCCCACTACTACGATCTCCAAATAAACACTTTCTAGACTATTCCCTCCTCTATCCTTCCATTATCATCCATTATAAGTGGAGAAGTGTGGCTCAATGGTTAGAGTGGCAGACCCTGATGCGGAGGTCTAGCCCGGGACCAAGGTTCAATTCCCCGCCTCAGCGGGTCTTGGGCTCAAAATTCCACGGACCTGATAATTCTCACCTCGGTGCCTATTCCAATCATGGAGTACAACTCTGCAACTCTGGGCAATAGCTTGCTTAATCTCCACAACGGCCCCCACACCGCTAAGGATGCCTGGCCTCCACCTTGGGGGTGCCCAGGAGTGGACGCCTCACAGGGAAAGCCAGGATGGGTTCCACAACGGTATTCGTACAAGCGCCTTGAGACCCTTGCGGGTGAGTAGTGCTCTATACAAGTATCAATTTACATTATCCTATTCAATCCAACTATAAAACCCATATGTCCACAGCCCAGATTAAATCCTATTTTCCTATACTAAACCACCACTGATCCTTTTTTGGGTTCCGGAGAAGCACGCAACTCACCGAAAAGCACTTTGACGTCTCGTCAAGGGCAGTATGCGCTATATAAATACAAATACAATTTGCCGCATGTAGATTTCTCACTTTTCCAGGGTTTTACTTGAGGAGGTCAGCTATTGGAAGGTGTTGGCTTACGACACAAGAGGTCAGGCCTCCTTCAGTCACTATATAAATCAAACAATTTCAGAAGTTTTTGAGAGTCTGACATATTTCCCTTTTGAGGTTTATTTGGAAGTTTGCTCCATACCGCTTGCCCCTGTGCACTCCCCTTTCCTCATGTGGAGGGTGGAAATCACACGGCAACCAGTCAGGGGGTTGAGGTGTGTTCCTTCTCTGCCCTTTACCATCCGCTGCCACTCATGCTGGAATGTTAGTTCTATACGGCTTGTATGGTAAGGGGTGCCCTCCTGTGTACGTGGGAATGTGAAGATAGGTTGGAGGGAGGTATCTACCACCTGGCAGAGCTTCTAGAAATCTAGACATCATCATCAGAACTTTACTACTAATAAAAGAGTAACCTAAATGAACACAGGAGTAATGGTTGTTTTACAGCTTTGCAGAGGTTTAACCAAGGGAGGCAGATGCAACCCTTGCAGTGCTTTTGCCACCCTAGTCCCAGGTCATAAAGACAGGAACAGGAAGAGAACTTTTATTTTTTTGTACATTCCATTACTTGCCGTGGTCCCTCAGTAGCAAAGAGGCAAGATGTGCCTATGTGTATTTCTCCATTGACTGGGGGTCCTTCTTCCAAAAACACTCATTGGGGCATATACATTCTTTTTTTTAGGTCGAGCCTAACATCGTATGCACTGCTCGGCGAGGCATGCTCTATCTGTTCGGGGTGCTTAGGCCACACCCACCACTTACCATTTGTTCCTTCTTGTGCCGTTCTGCATTCCTGTCTTCTTATTGGTCAAACGCTTATCTTTGGTCCGCCTTTGGGTGTGGTGTTCTCTTTGCGGCGACTGACCCTCTTACATTTCCCCTCGATTGTATTTTTGCTTGTTCGGCACTCTCTTTGCTTCACTGAATTGGTCCACTGTTGTGAACACAGCTTCCACATGGTTTTACCTGCACAGCGCTTCCAGCACGTGGATATTATATATCCTTAAATGCCGAACTTGATCAACCCGTAGGGTATTATAGGCTTTCTGTGTGCGTTTGTGTGTAGTTTTACTTTTATGTCTATTGCCTGTTCCAGTTTTTTTTGTTGATAACGCAGTCATTTTTTTAAAAACATTGCTTGCTTCACAATTGCACAGTTTTTGCATTTCATGTTTTCAACTTAGCGGGCCTGATATCCAATATATTGGTATCATGTTCCAAAGTCAGCAGTGGCTGTACTCCGTTATGGAGCCTCACCGAAAACCAACAAAGCCCTTCTGTTCCATAAAGGTTACGCCGGACCTATTGAACATGACAGGCGCAGTAGAAACTAATACTGAAAATGGTTCTGTTCTTGTGGGAGAGGTTGTGGCGTAACGGCTAGAGCTGCCGACTTTGGAGCTGGGGGGAAGCAGGCACGAGTCTCGGGGTCGGCTCACCGTTCTGTGATTCTGGGCAAGTCACTTATCCCTGTGGCTACCAAAAATAATATGAACGATGTCTTACTTTAATGTAACTGGTACCTGTATAAGGCATTCCAATAACTACAGGGTAGAGTTCGCATGATATGGAAATGAAAAAAAAAATGACATCTAAAACACTTGCCAGGCACACAGTTGCCTCTAGGCTCTACTTTCGTTTCAGGGTACTTAAATCCAGGCAGTGGCGCTAGTGTGGCGTGCTCGTACTTTCTTAATAAGCGCATGCCACTACAGGACATCGGTTCGAAGGGATCTATTGACGGGCTGTGAAAGGGGAACATGGCAGTTTCCAGTTCTAGCAGGATCACTTCGATCTGCCCCTCTCCTGTTTCTTTTGTGCCCCCTCCAGCCCCTGTTGTTTTCATATCTCCTCCCGTGTTGCTTCAACGGTTGCCCCCCATCCTTCCCTGTGTGATACCACTGCCTATGCCCACCTTAACCCCTTGGGCGCGGCCGCGATTCTGCGCCTGTGCGGCACATTCTGATCGCGGGTGCGGTCATGACGGCCGGCAGCCGTCATCAGCACCCCAGCACTGGGTGCCATGACGCCTCCCGGCCGTCATCCATGTGGAAGGGGTTAAAAACCCAAAAACATCTGCAATGCAATAGCTCTCGTATTGCTGAAAGTTTGAGCTATTGGCGTTGCACTAATATTAGAAACACCAATATCTCAAACTTTCAGTAATGCGAGACCTATTGCATTTCAAGTGCTTGCTTTATTGGCTCTCTGGTACTTGTAGTGTGACTTTATCTTTATAAATACAGAACTATTAGTCCTTGAATGCAAATACAACTAGATTGCATGCATTGCAATGGGTAATGTTAGAAAAGAGCTGAAGTTTCAGTTCGCTTCCTTTGGCTAGCCAAAACGTTTTAAAATGGAAAGAAATTCACAAAAATGCTAGTTTTTTTTTCATTTTTATTTGCAATCTTTTTTGATAGGTTTGCAGATGCGGCGGTGTAGTCCTTCTTCTATATCTTCTGTGCTGTATTTTCAGTCATGTAGCGCTCTTGGCAGACTCTCCAGGATATCGCAATTTCGCGGTTTGCCGCGAAATCGGCACTTTTGTAAAAATGCAGAGATTTTTACAAAAGTGCCTGCGAAATACGCACTTTTGTAGAAATCGCGTGGCATTTTTACAAAAGCCGCTATATTCGGGGGGGGGGGGTCTGATTAGAGCTTCACACGTGCATGTAATGAGTTGTGAAAGGAAAAGCAGCGGCCATGGGGGACTCCAATCTGAGAGTCGAGTCCGCCGTGAGTACTCCTGGTGCGCATAAATTAAAGCGTTGGGCCCGGCCGGCGGCAGGATCCTGAACAGCATTGACAAACAGTGAATGACACTCACTCTCATCAGCTCTGATGGCCGTGTTGCAGTTGTGCGGCCGCGGGACCCGTACGGCTCACCACCGCGGCCGCCGGACCGGGGACGCACTTGTAGATAGGGAGACACCGGCGCAGTCACTGAAAAGTAAGTACATTGGCCCAACGCTGACACCAGGCAGTCTGCGGCCACTGCTCAATTTTAAAGTGTACACTGTAAACTTCAGTCACACAGCGCCTGCACCACGGAGCGCACCACCATTGTAGATCTGCATCGATAATTTCAGATACCCTAACTAGTTAAAATCTGCATGTAGGTCTGCTCTGTCCCCTTATTATCGAGGTATCTGCAAGTTCTGATTCATCATGATTTCAAATTCATAAATCTGCACTGTCAGCAAGCCGCAGCAGGGCTGCTCTGCCTCGGCCGCGTGACCCTTGCTTTTTCTCACAGTTAGGGAGAGTAGCGAGGCCTTCCAGAATATATTGAACACAGTCCTTAAATTCAGAGTAAATGCCAAGGTGGGCCTTGCTGCACCTGTCACGTGCCGAAATATCTGCACAGGAGTAAGGACAGACATTGGTAATCCTGAGGCTTGCCTGGTGATGCAGCCACGCTCCGAGTCAGTGAGTATGTCAGCTGTCCTGACTAGTACTAATATCGTAATTTATTAACAGGCTGAGGCAGCTGAGATCCAGACTGGGGCCTCTCAGGACAGGAAAGAAATATTCCTTCCTAGTTGTAGATTTGCTGTGAAACTTCAGCAGCCCATAATTGTGAAGCACACGCTCGAGGGAATCAAAGTGTCTACATTGTAAATAAACCAAATATACAAAGCTTCATGTTGTTAAATAACAATAAAAACTAAGATATCTGTGTTTGTTGTAGGAAAAATGGACACATAAAATTCCCCAAAACTGCCGCTAAATTTCCATATTTGTGCCGCTAAATTTCCATTTTTGTGCCGCTATATCCTGGGGGGTCTGTCTTGGCTGGTGCCAGCAGTTAGTCCTACTTCTATGTCTGTGGACGGTTACTCTACTCTGGGTGGGTTCCCTCCGTGAAATGCACCCAGAGGATTCTGGGTCGGGTCTGGCCTTGCTATATATTTATGGCAGGCTCCAGCTCACGGCTGCCTGGGTGTGTGGGCCTGGGTGTTCCCCTGCCAGTCGCTGAAGCGTGCACAATTACCAAAGTCGGTAGACTTTCTCTCGACCACCGCGCAGGTCCTTGGCTCCAAGGAGACATCCACCCACCCGTGGCCTTCCCGTCTCTGTGCCGGATGACATCACCCTCCAGCCTTGGAGGACACGGGCAGTAATTGAGGGCGTTAATAACTGCTACTGCGTTGACGTCACCTGCCCCTCCCCTCAGTGACCTCTTCTGGATGGATTGTAAATGTGTTTCTTTTCATATAGCGCCTACTACCCCTGACGAGGTGAAGCGCTTTTCAGCAAGTAGCACGCTACTCCAGAACCCAAAGGATTAGTGGTGGATTAGTGGAAGGAAATCTGAGTTGTTCGTTGGAGCAACAGACATGTGAGTCTGTTACCGGAACCCAAAGGATTAGTGGTTGGTTAGTGTAGGGAAATCCGAGTGTAGTATAGTAGAGGGATGCAGCGGCCTGCATGTGGTGGAGACCTGCTCTGTGCTCATGATGTACCTTGGCCTACCTCGCCCGACTGTGACTAACCCTGGCCTGGCACATCTTTCAGCGTTCTCTTTGTACATTAGCTGTGTTCTGTATATGTTCTCCCTATGCTTTGTCTGTGTTCTATGTACTCTAGCTGTCTGCTGTGTATGTTCTCTCTATGCTTTGTCTGTGTTGTATGTACTCTGGCTGTCTGCTGTATATGTTCTCTCTATGCTTTGTCTGTGTTCTATGTATTCTAGCTGTGTTCTATATATGCTCTCTCTGTGGTGTGTTGTGTTCTATGTACTCTGATTGTCTTCTGTGTATTTTCTCTCTGTGCTTCGTCTGTGTTCTATGCATTCTAGCTGTGTTCTATATATGCTCTCTCTGTGGTGTGTTGTGTTCTATGTACTCTGATTGTCTTCTGTGTATTTTCTATCTGTGCTTCGTCTGTGTTCTATGCATTCTAGCTGTGTTCTGTATATGTTCTCTCTATGCTTTGTCTGTGTTCTATGTATTCTAGGTGTGTTCTATGTATGCTCCGTCTATGCTTTGGCTGTGTTCTATGTATTCTAGGGGTGTTCTGTATATGTAAACTCCGTTCTTTGTCTGTGCTCTATGTATTCTAGCTGTGTTCTGTCTATGTTCTCCCTGCGCTTTAGCTGTGTTCTATGTTCTCTGGCTGTCTTCGGTGTATGTTCTCTATGTGCTTTGGCTGTGTTCTATGTTCTCTGGCTGTCTTTGGTGTATGTTCTCTCTGTGCTTTGGCTGTGTTCTGTCTATGTTCTCTCTGTGCTTTGGCTGTGTTCTATGTATTTAGCTGTGTTCTATGTATGCTCTCTCTCTGGTTTGTTGTGTTCTATGTACTCTAGCTGTGTTCTATTTATGCTCCGTCTATGCTTTGACTGTGTTCTATGTATTCTAGGTGCGTTCTGTATATGTAAACTCCGTTCTTTGGCTGTGCTCTTTGTATTCTAGCTGTGTTCTGTCTATGTTCTCCCTGCGCTTTAGCTGTGTTCTATGTTCTCTGGCTGTCTTCGGTGTATGTTCTCTATGTGCTTTGGCTGTGTTCTATGTTCTCTGGCTGTCTTTGGTGTATGTTCTCTCTGTGCTTTGGCTGTGTTCTGTCTATGTTCTCTCTGTGCTTTGGCTGTGTTCTATGTATTTAGCTGTGTTCTGTCTATGTTATCTCCATGCATTAGCTGTGTTCTATCTATTCTAGGTGTGCTCCTTATATGCTCTCTCTGTGCTTTGGCTTTGATCTATTTTCTCTAGCTGTTTTCTGGTAGTGTCCTGGTTGTGTTCGAAATACTTTAGGTTTCTCCTGGTTATGTTTTTACTCTGTGGTTGGTGTGTTCTCGCTGTTCTTGTAACGTGTTCTAATACTGTTGGGCTGTCTTTGACATGTGTGTGTTTCGGTAACACCATGGCTGTGTTGTGACTATGTTTCAATCCTGTTCTTCCGGTGTTCTGGTGGTGTCCTGGCCTTTTCCTGATTTGTTTTAGGTGTGTTCTGATAGTGCCCTTATTGTGTTTTAGAATTGTAGATGCTGTGTCCTGATTGTGCTCTGCTTGTGTTCTAGCGGTATCTTGGCTTTGGGAGTACATAGAGTATTTAGCTGCCGAATCCGTACCGTGTGCGCCCCGGAACTTCATGGTGTACACCACATCCATGGCAGTGACAGACATCCTCTTGGCGTGCTCGGTGTAGGGGATGGCGTCCCAGATCACATTCTCCAGAAAACCCTTGGGCAAACCGTGGGTCTCCTCATAGATGATGCTGAGATGCGTTTGACGCCACCATGGACCACTAGGCATTACATGGCAGGCTTGCCCTAAATTGGCAGGGTAGGCCCAGACGTGGGTCCCTTGCTCATTTTGCCACTGGAGTCAAGCTATCCTGGCTGATGAGGTATGTTATCCCGAAACCGGTCTGTAGTCTTCTCTTATTACTATATGTCTCTTATGTTAACTTGTCCCTAGCTGCTCAGCCTGTGTGAATGTTCTGAGTGGAATGTTGGTGTGACTAAACCTATATTGGCTACATCAGCACCTGTGTTGTCCAGATTACTACACGGTCCCAGGATGCTTGTTTCCACTCCAAGGAAGACATGGCCCGGCAGTTTGGCTGGACTGTTCCCATGAGGCACAGGGTCAAGACTGATTTGCATTTTGCTGGGTCTGACCTGGAGAGGCCAAGTGAGCAGAAGAACAATGATGGATTCAACCCAGATCTAATAGTGATTGGGGGTGAGTCTCTGAAAAGTTTCCGCTCTCTGTCCATCATCCTGTTGTGTTTGCTTTGTTTGCTCTAAGTCGGCAGGGTTTGCCCAGAAGTGGGTCCCATGCCCGCTACGCCACCAGATTCAAGCTAGCCTGGCTGATGAGGGGTTTTACCCCAAAACTGGTCCCAATATGCTTGTTTCTGGTCCAGGGAAGACATGGCCTGGCAGTTCGGGCTGGACTATACCCATGAGGAACAGGGTCAAGACTGATTTGCATATAGCTGGGTCTGAACTGAGGTGGCGACATGAGCTAAAGAACGATTATGGATTCAACCCAGATATTTGACTGGGGGTGAGTGTCTGAAAAGTTTTAGCGCTCCGTCCATTAAGGGGTGTGAAAACACCCCAAGACATAGGTTCCAGCCTCAGCAAGCTTTTTCTTTTTAGAGGAGGGGGCTTGGGGGTGGGGTTCAAAAGTGCCTCATAGATACTTCTCTTTCTCTATAAAACATCATAGGTACTTCTCAGCACGAGGCCCCACCCCTTTCCATGCCCCGCCCACTCCTCACACAGTGAAGTTGTTCTGCAAGTGGGCAGGTATGGACTTGGTGATGCCCTGGATGTTGTCCGGAAGCATCTTTCTGTGCTCTTGACGTCCCCTCTGCTGAGATCTTGTCTTCTTTGCCACATCCAGACATGGTCTTCTCTTGCTGGGAACAGAGCTAAGAATCCTTGTTCTGGTAGCATCTTGGTGGTCTCCTGACTGTGTTCTGTGCACATTTGTTTACTGTAGCTCTGTTCCTGTATTCTGGCTTCGTTCTTGCAGCGTTCTGGTGCTATTGTAGCCGGCTTCTCCAGTGTTTCATTTGTAAAAATGTAAGTGCTAGCGACCAAAATATTTCTCAGAAGGCCTCTGCAGCTCGCACCATCCATTGTTCCTGACAGGGCTGAGGCATGTCAGTACCAACGCTACATGCAAACCACCGCATTCCTGTATGCGTGGCAAGTACCAGTACCGACGCTACATGTCAACCATCCCACTCCTACAAATGTGCCATGTGTAACAATCTGGACTATTAAAGTTGACCCAAAGCTGTGACAATAGCCTAGACATACTAATATTATGTTTTTAACACATATTTTATTGAATTGTTACAGATGTTGTTTAGGATCTTTGTTTACAAACAATTCGATAGACGGCGCCACCGAGTGGAAGAATGTCATAAAAACGTTGCGGCGCCAAGCACCTGCAACCCCTGCACAAATTAAGCACCGATTCAGACTTTGTTATGGCTGTATAGTTATTATTTTCTGGTAGTATCCTGGCAGTTTTGGGAGGGTTCTGTCTGGTAATATCCTGACTGTTTGTATGTGTGTTCTAGATAGTCACACTGTGTCCTGGCCATGTACCGGCATTGTCCTCGCTGCACCCTCGTGTTCCAATAGTGTTCTGGATCTTCTGACAGTGTCCTGGCCATGCACACGCATTGTCCTTGCTACACCATCGTGTTCCAATAGTGTTCTGGATCTTCTGACAGTGTCCTGGCCATGCACACGCATTGTCCTTGCTACACCATCGTGTTCCAATAGTGTCCTGGTCATGTACCGGCATTGTCCTCGCTGCACCCTCGTGTTCCAATAGTGTTCTGGATCTTCTGACAGTGTCCTGGCCATGCACACGCATTGTCCTTGCTACACCATCGTGTTCCAATAGTGTCCTGGTCATGTACCGGCATTGTTCTCGCTGCACCCTCGTGTTCCAATAGTGTCCTGGCCATGCACACGCATTGTCCTCGCTGCACCCTCGTGTTCCAATAGTGTCCTGGCCATGCACACGCATTGTCCTCGCTGCACCCTCGTGTTCCAATAGTGTCCTGGCCATGCACACGCATTGTCCTCGCTGCACCCTCGTGTTCCAATAGTGTCCTGGCCATGTACCGGCATTGTCCTCGCTGCACCCTCGTGTTCCAATAGTGTCCTGGCCATGTACCGGCATTGTCCTCGCTGCACCCTCGTGTTCCAATAGTGTTCTGGATCTTCTGACAGTGTCCTGGCCATGCACACGCATTGTCCTCGCTGCACCCTCGTGTTCCAATAGTGTCCTGGCCATGCACACGCATTGTCCTTGCTACACCATCGTGTTCCAATAGTGTCCTGGTCATGTACCGGCATTGTCCTCGCTGCACCCTCGTGTTCCAATAGTGTCCTGGCCATGTACCGGCATTGTCCTCGCTGCACCCTCGTGTTCCAATAGTGTCCTGGATCTTCTGACAGTGTCCTGGGCATGTACCGGCATTGTCCTC
Organism: Lissotriton vulgaris; assembly: GCF_964263255.1. Lineage (NCBI taxonomy): Eukaryota > Metazoa > Chordata > Amphibia > Caudata > Salamandridae > Lissotriton > Lissotriton vulgaris. Next base: position 6,969,506 of record NC_141699.1, on the reverse strand, counting down.
GCTGCACCCTCGTGTTCCAATAGTGTCCTGGATCTTCTGACAGTGTCCTGGGCATGTACCGGCATTGTCGGATGTAAACCCTTGTGTATTAATAGTGCTCTGGATCTTCTGACGGCGCCCTGGGTTTATTCTACAAATGGTTCTTCTGTGTGCTCTCAGGAGTCTCCCCTTGCACCAACTGTTTTCTGGCCATGTCCTAAGTCTGTCCTAGATGCAGTGTCCCGGCTGTGTCTTTATTGTGTCCTGGCAACACACTGGCTGTGCTCTAATAGTATTTTGGATGGGTGTGCCAAATGTGTTTGGATTGTGTTCATGTGTATATATTCTAGCTGTGTTGTAGCAGTGCTTGACTGTGTTCTGACTGTTCCTATGTGGTCGGTATGTGCTAGCTGTGTTCTAGCAGGTCCTGGATGCCTTCTGACATCCTCCTTGTTCTCCACTCATTGTGTTCTTGTGTTCTTATGCAGTGGTTATGTTCTAGCTGTATTCTGGAAGGTCCTAGATGCCTTTTGACAGCCCCCTGGTTCTCCGTTCGTTGTATCTTGTGTCCTTATGTGGTTGGTATGTTCTAGCTGTGTTCTATCAGGCCATGGCTGCCTCCTGGGTCCCCACTCATGGTATTCTTATGTGGTCGGTACATGCTACGGTGTTCTTATGTGGTTGGTACATGCCAGCTGTGTTCTAGCAGGTCCTGGCCCCCCTCTGATAGCCTCTGTGTTCCCTGCTTGTGCTGTTCTAGTTGTATTCTAACATTGTCCTTTATCCACCTCTTTGTAAGTGTTCCGTGTGTTACATAGAGCGCTCTATAGATTCTGAGTGTCTTTTGTAAGTGGCCTCTTTTTCTGGATACGTTTTACGTTCGTGTTTAACTTTCTGCGTATCTGGAGCACACATGCTGTCCAGGCGTCGCATCAAACGGAAGCCTTGTGGTGACTGCTAAGAACATGGCAGTGCTCTGGAACACACGTGCTGTCCAGACGTCGCATCAATCAAGAGCTGAGTGGTGCATGCTAAGAACAAGGCAGTGTTTGGTATCATCAGACATTGGTGTCCGATGACACCAAACACAAGATGTCTACCTCCCCCTCAAGAAACACATTGTTGAAAAATCAATGACTCCCTGGAGGCAGCTCTCTCTTCTAAAGAAAGTGAAACTGTTTCTTCCAGAAAGCAACTTGGGAACAGCTGTTCAAGCCCTCGTACTCTCACACCTGGATGGGGGTCCCACCCTGTTCCGTGGTTGCCCACACTCCACACTGGCACCCCTTAAGGGGATCTTACATGCCTCATTCAGGGCCTGAGGAAATACCATCACATCCCCCCCATCCTGATGGAATCCCATTAGCTCCCCTTGCCTGTCCGCACCATCAACCAAACCAGCTGCATCATTTACAAGCCATCACGACCAGCACCCTATTCATCTTGCAGACAAGCGCATCCTCTCTGGCGGCTGTCGACACACCCGCGGCCAGGGCACGAGCAAGAAGTGCAAAAACAAGGCAGGGGCCCGTTTCCATCTATGCACGGATCAGCATCAGGACCACCCAGACGCTGCTGCTTTGAAGACTCGCCTCTTTGAAGAACACTACATCACCATGCATTCACCATCCACAACCCAGGGACCTCTGCTTCACTCCTCGACTACATGCTTGTCGTTGGCCCAGTACAGCGCCCACGCTGCGCTGCCTGCCCAGTACAGCGCCCACGCTGCGCTGCCTTTAGGCTAGGTTCTCGCTATAGAAATACCACATAAACCTATTGGGCCGGTCGGTGTCTGGTCTCAAACGTAAGCCATTGGGCCATTAGTTCCTGATGATGTCACCAGCATACACAGGACATTGGGCCATTAGTGCCTGATGCTGTCACCAGCAGACACAGGACATTGGGCCATTAGTGCCTGATGATGTCACCAGCAGACACAGGACATTGGGCCATTAGTGCCTGATGCTGTCACCAGCAGACACAGGACATTGGGCCATTAGTGCCTGATGATGTCACCAGCAGACACAGGACATTGGGCCATTAGTTCCTGATGATGTCACCAGCAGACACAGGACATTGGGCCATTAGTGCCTGATGATGTCATCAGCAGACACAGGACATTGGGCCATTAGTGCCTGATGATGTCACCAGCAGACACAGGACATTGGGCCATTAGTTCCTGATGATGTCACCAGCAGACACAGGACATTGGGCCATTAGTGCCTGATGATGTCACCAGCAGACACAGGACATTGGGCCATTAGTGCCTGATGATGTCACCAGCAGACACAGGACATTGGGCCATTAGTGCCTGATGCTGTCACCAGCAGACACAGGACATTGGGCCATTAGTGCCTGATGATGTCACCAGCAGACACAGGACATTGGGCCATTAGTTCCTGATGATGTCACCAGCAGACACAGGACATTGGGCCATTAGTGCCTGATGCTGTCACCAGCAGACACAGGACATTGGGCCATTAGTGCCTGATGATGTCACCAGCAGACACAGGACATTGGGCCATTAGTGCCTGATGATGTCACCAGCAGACACAGGACATTGGGCCATTAGTGCCTGATGATGTCACCAGCAGACACAGGACATTGGTCCATTAGTGCCTGGTGATGTCACCAGCAGACACAGGACATTGGGCCATTAGTGCCTGATGATGTCAACAGCAGACACAGGACATTGGGCCATTGGTGCCTGATGATGTCACCAGCAGAAACAGGACATTGGGCCATTGGTGCCTGATGATGTCACCAGCAGAAACAGGACATTGGGCCATTGGTGCCTGACGATGTCACCAGCAGAAACGGGACATTGGGCCATTAGTGCCTGATGATGTCACCAGCAGACACAGGACATTGGGCCATTGGTGCCTGATGATGTCACCAGAAGACACAGGACATTGGTCCATTAGTGCCTGGTGATGTCACCAGCAGACACGGGACATTGGGCCATTGGTGCCTGATAATGTCACCAGCAGAAACAGGACATTGGGCCATTAGTGCCTGATGATGTCACCAGCAGACACAGGACATTGGGCCATTAGTGCCTGATGATGTCACCAGCAGACACAGGACATTGGTCCATTAGTGCCTGGTGATGTCACCAGCAGACACAGGACATTGGGCCATTGGTGCCTGATGATGTCACCAGCAGAAACAGGACATTGGGCCATTGGTGCCTGATGATGTCACCAGCAGAAACAGGACATTGGGCCATTAGTGCCTGATGATGTCACCAGCAGACACAGGACATTGGGCCATTAGTGCCTGATGATGTCACCAGCAGACACAGGACATTGGGCCATTAGTGCCTGATGATGTCACCAGCAGAAACAGGACATTGGGCCATTGGTGCCTGATGATGTCACCAGCAGACACAGGACATTGGGCCATTAGTGCCTGATGATGTCACCAGCAGACACAGGACATTGGCCCATTAGTGCCTGGTGATGTCACCAGCAGACACAGGACATTGGGCCATTAGTGCCTGATGATGTCACCAGCAGAAACAGGACATTGGGCCATTGGTGCCTGATGATGTCACCAGCAGAAACAGGACATTGGGCCATTAGTGCCTGATGATGTCACCAGCAGACACAGGACATTGGTCCATTAGTGCCTGGTGATGTCACCAGCAGACACAGGACATTGGGCCATTGGTGCCTGATGATGTCACCAGCAGAAACAGGACATTGGGCCATTAGTGTTTGGTGATGTCACTGGAAGACACAGAACATCATGGCGTCGGTGTTTGATGATGTCTCTGACAGACACAGGTCATTGGCCCGTCGCAGCCTGGTGAAGTCACCAGCACCCAGCGCCTTGTACAAAGCCAGTGACCCTCCGCTTTCGATTTCTGGCAAAGCATGCCAAGCTCCCTCGGTCACACACGGACGCTGCTCCTTCCCAAGTCTCCTGCTATTTTTAGCCGCTTCCTTGAGCCCTGGGAGATTACAGGACCCGGAGTCCCCCTGGATGGGAGGGAGTCAGGAAGCGGCAAAGCCGGGGCCCTGCCGCCTCTCGGCACCTCTCTGTCTGCGAGTCTGTCAATGCGGCACAGAACCGGTCTGGAGCCCTAGGGGCGGTGGGGACCCCGAGGCCGCTCCTCAAGCGCTTCAATACCTCTTCAGGGCTAGTAGGTGCTATGTAGATTAAAGCAGGGCTTTAAGTGGGATGAAAAAACTGGGGGGTCTCTCAAAGGGGCGTGGCCAATGTAATTAGGGGCGTGTCTTTAAATCACTTACGCAAAAAATCTGTGCTTAGCATAGTGTGCTGCCCGACTTCTATTTTGCTGTTTCTGTCATTGCATCCAGATATTTGATACAAGTAACATCATACCTACAATAAGTAAGGACTATTGGCTTTGTCAATGGTTATTACTTGCAGAAGATAAATAAGCTGCAACTATAACTTGTATATAATATTGACAAAGCTTCCAATTAAATCCATGGTGACCCTACCACAATGTTGCTGCTCCTGAGTTTCAGAAAGAGAAGGGAAATCCAGAAAGAAAATGACTCTTAAAGGATTTCCCTTCCCCCACAACGCTCACCTGGCATGACGTCATGCTGTAACTTCTCTACTACTGAGAAGTGAGCAGTGTGAGCATCGCACATCCATGTGCCTGGTGGTGTCTTGAAACGGGTCTCTATCAGGCTTTGTTTTGCGCCCTGGCACTTTTTTCCGGACTGCAGTGACAGCAAACAGCGGTCATTGCAGTCCGGGGAAAAAAAACGGGCTGCCTGTGTCAGGGCTCAAAACAGAGCCCGATAGAGACCCGTTTCGAGGCCCCCTGAAAAAACTGCCGTGCTCAGACCCCTTGAGACCCGGCCCACTTAAAGCCCTGGATTAAAGTACAATGATGTCTCATCGTCAGTAGATTACTGAGTGATGTGATGTCACTCAGCTCCTTGTGGGTGAGACTGAGTGTAGCCGCCCTGCTGGCAGGCAGGTGCCCCCCACCGTGGTGATCCTTGAACCAAAGGTGTCCGTGGTCCTTGCCCCGTTCCACGCCCCTGTCTTCGTCCCTCTTACGGTCACCCACAGGTTGAAGCGGATCTCCTTCGCCTCACACCCTTGTCCTGTGGGCTCTGAGGGCACAGCCGCTCCGTGGGTGACTCTTTGGCTAAATGTGTTATGATTTACAGACAGGTATGAAGGAAATAGAAGGACATATTTCAATACTCCTGGCTGCGCAATAGTGCCTAGAAGCAGGGCCGGTCCTAGAACTTCTGGGGCCCCGGGCGAAAGGGAAGATGTGAGGCCCCTCTAATTTGCATGTAACATCCAGTCGCGGCCAGCATGACTCGCGGGTGGGGGGTCTCGCGGGGTTCTTGCGGGAGGGTACGCAGGGGGGTTAATATAAAACTAAACTTCTCTTTCAGGGTCTGGTGTCGTCTCTGCTCTCCTGCAGCCTCCCTTCCCTTTCCTAAGCCATTCACAAAGCTGAAATGAGAGCGTTGTGATTGGTCCGGACGGTGACCAGCCAGACCAAAAAGGCCAGAGTGCGCATGACTGGTTTGGTCGGCCCCAGAGGGCCGACCAAACAGTCAGAGCCTTAGCAGTGTGCAAGCCACTCCTCCCTTGCCCTAGAGCAGAACCCTCCCCCAACCAAACACCTCTGCTTTCTCGCAGTGCGAGAAGCAGAAACATAACATTTTAGTTTTAGCATTGTATGTTTCTGCTTCTCGCTCTGCAAGAAAGCAGTGGGGTGACACTCCTCCGCCCTAGTGGAGGAGCCATCCTTGGTAACATCACAAGAAGTGACATCACAGAAAGTGACATCGCAGAGCTATTGATCTTATTTGGCATCACTAAAGAGATATAATGTGGATATCAGTAACATGGATAAAAAGATAAATATACAAATTAAATAAGTCCATATATTTTAAAACTGTATTAAATGGATTAAATTTGTCACTAGGATGGAAAAGCTAGGTTCAGGTCTAAACAAAGATGGATATTTGTTACTCATGTTAACTGATTGTTTCCAGATGACTGCATGATAAACATTCCAGTTCTGTCTCATAAAGGGGGGAGATCCTGTGGAGGTAATGAGGGGCGGGATCATTCAAAATATAAAATGACACAAGAGAAAACCTCTCACACCATGGATATAATTGCAAATTTCAAAAGGCTCCCTTGTCTTTCTGTGCCATTATTGTGCTACCTTAGGATGACATTAATACTTAGTAATTTGTTTTAACGTAAATCCTCTCACCAGGATCCCAGAGTCCTAGGACAATCTTTTTTATGTGTGGGCTCTTTACTCGGCAGAACTATGTTATGTGCAAAAACACAACACATATAATACAAAATTACAAGACACCATTGCAAACAAATAAAGATTGTACATGAATAAAAAAGACTTAAAACAACCGAGACCACTGCTAAATCATACATTGACTTGAAGGTATGCTTCAGATTGAAGTGGTTTTCAAATCAGCGTTTTTAATTGGGTGTTAGAACTGTAGGAAGTAGAAGTTGTTGGCGTTAGCGCTGGTGGAGCCCTATGCGACAATGTTTGTTTCCCCCTCCCTCCCAATGACTCGCTCTGCCATGGATTCCCTCACTACCACCCTTTAACAGTGTCCCTCAAGTCTCCACAACCACATTCTTGCTCAGATGCATTCAATTTGATTTACAGCGCCACTGACATCAGTGTAGGGTGTCAGAGAACTTTATATCACACACATTACACAGAGACAATCAATCATGGGAATGTGCTCTCTCAGGAGAATGGTATGGTGGACTGGTCATGAAGGCTGAACCTGGTTCCAAAGTTCCAAATTTGGCAGCTCTGACCATAGTGCCACATCCTCTCCCCCACTGACCACCGTACTGCCCCACTGAGAGAAACTCTCACTGCCTTCACCTACAACCCAATTGCGCCCCGTAATAAACACCTCGATGCGACACAATCTAAGTTATGCACTAGACAAGAACAATATGAGCCTAAAATAAAAGTAACATACTGGAAAAAGCAAACACTCAGAGGGAATGCAAGATTAAGTACAGCATGTGAAATGCAAGCATGAATAACATGCTAACCTCAACGCTTTTACACTCATTGTTCAGAATCAGTGAGTGCTTTTCCATGAAAAGGTAAGGCCATGACTACAGGACCAGAAGGGACCCTTTTCAATGTCCATTGCTTAGATCCTTACAAAATGTAAGCAGGATGGTTTAAAAAGACCACGTTTGTGAACACAGAGCTGCGGCATGCATTTTGTTTTCCTATCCGCCCATCAAACGGGTATGGCACAGTACCTCCAGGAATGGGGTGCTTCCTCACTCGGAACAAAAAATGCTGTTCAGAGAAATACAGGAAAACAAAAGTAGTGCTTCACTGGCAAACACTGTAAAGTGGCAATAACGTGTTTTGGATGTGAATAAAATCAATCTGGCCCCTTTTCGACACTCTCTGGTCTTGCTCTCCTTCCCGATGCTGCACTTTGGAAATGAAAAATCTTAGAAAGAGACTACCTTTCCAGCAAGTGTTTCTTTTTTTAATACATTTCACAGGGGTTCAAATAATGGAAGGAGGGAGTAATGGCTACAAAGCCCAGGGAAGGGGGGCCCCCACATCTGGGCCTTGCAGCTTGCTCTAGCAGTCTAGTGCTTAGAGGCCCAGGGAAAGGGGCCCCTCCCCTGCCCCTTCGAAGCAATAACAAGGCATTTCACAAAACCCTGCTCTACCACGGCAGTCGTAAATGCATTTTAAATGCATATTCTCATTAAAAAAACTGGGTGTTGCAAATGTTTTAAAAAGCCAGTTATCTGGCTGCCCCCTCCTCCCCTCACCCACCTCTCCTTACCTATGTACGGCTGTTCCTGTCGCCTAGGAACAAAATGCAGAAACGGAATGGCTGGTACTTAACAGAGGTGCTGCCGCGCCCCTGACACTGTGAGCCAACATAATTGCTGTCCCCTCTCTGTTTGTCCTCCCTCCACTACCCCCACCCCCAGAAATCTCACAAGGCCCGGACCAGCAAGGTCGAGACATCTTGATGTGTATTGCGATTGTGTGGGGAGGGGGCCCTGGAGGAGCAGATGCAAAGGGGGCCCCACATCTGCACCTTGCAGCCTGGTCGAGAGCTGTGAGGGCCCCCTGCCCTGGACTTCGAAGCATTGGATAATGGACACATCCCAGTGCAAGGGGCCCCACGCCTAACCTTACAGCCTGATTTAGTGCTTTGAGGCCCAGGGGATAAGGACCACCTCTCCTGTGCCTCAAATCAGTAGTGAGACACTTTGCTGAGCACAAGTGCCACCATTGCCTCCTTAACGTTTGTTCTTGTGTTTGAGTTGTCCTCCATTTATTGCAGTATTTTACCTCTATTCTACTTTGTACGCTTTTGTAACCTGTACCCATGTCACTTTTTCCTCCTGTAATGTACCGTTTGCTACCTCTTGTATTTTCTTTGCTCACAATTGTCACTTTTTTTGCCTCATGTAACTTAACGTTTGCTTTTGTAATTTGTTCGCTTGGAATTTTTTCCTCATGTATCATTACTGTTCCTATTGTGAAGCGCTCTGACACCTTCGGGTAAAGTAAGCGCGAGTTAAAAACGCATAAAATAAATAAACACTGCCCTACTGTGGCAGTCTGAGCAGATGCTCCCCCCTCCCCTCATCAACCACTCCTTATCTGCTGATGTCTGGCTCATCGTGGAAAGAAAGGGCCATCTATCTCCTGGAGAGGAAATACACAAAGGGCAGACAAGTTCTTCAATACAGGATTTTAACAGAGGAGCTGCTTTGGCTTTGTTGCTCTCACATCCTCTACCCCTTGTTTACCCTCCCCCCACCTTTCACACCCAGGAATGCCGCCCTGAACAGCGAGGTCAAGACACCTTGCTCGGCTCACAAATACATTAGCAATGTGAACGAGTTGGGGAGGGGGGGAGAATAGGTGAGCTGCCTGTAAATGTGTGAAATCGGGGGCCCCCTATTATTGTGCTGAGCGCGAGGCCCTGGGCAGCTGCCCACACTGCCCATGCCTAGCGACGGCCCTGCCTAGAAGAGATATTTCTCCACAGCAGCAAATCATGTTCGTACTTAAGGAGTTCTAGACAGAGTCAGAGAGCAAAACAATCTGGATGCGCAGCAGGCAGACGGTTGTGCCAAGGAAGACACCGTGTCTATCTGGTGCCTTTCCTATCCGGTGCAGTGCCTTTCTGGTGCAGTGCCTATTTGGTGCTGTGCCTATCTAGTGAAGTGCCTATCTGGTGCATTGCCTATCTGGTGCATTGCCAATCTGGCACAGTGCCTATCTGATGTAGTGCCAATCTAATGCAATGCTTAACTGGTGCAGTGCCTATCTAGTGCAGTGCCTATCTAATGCAATGCTTACCAAGTGATGTGCCTGTCTAATGCAATGCTTAACTGGTGCAGTGTCTATCCGATGCAGTGTATATCTGATGCAGTGCCTTTCTGATGCAGTGCATATCTGGTGCAGTGCGTATCTAATGCTCTGCCTATCTAGTGCAGTGCCAATCTAGTTCAGTGTGTATCTGGTGCAGTGCCTAACTGGCGCAGTGCCTATCAGATGCAGTGTCTATCTGATGCAGTGCCTATCTAGACTAGGGCATGTCTATCTGGTGCAGTAACTATCTGGTGCAGTGCCTATCTAATGCAATGCATTACTGGTGCCGCGTCTATCCGGTGCAGTGTCTATCCGGTGCAGTGCCTATCTGGCGCAGTTCCTATCTAGTGCAGTGCCTATTTGGTGCAGTGCCTATCTAGTGCAGTGCCTATCTGGTGCAGTGTCTATCTGGTGCATTGCCTATCTGGTGCATTGCCAATCTGGTGCAGTGCCTATCAGGTGCAGTGCCTATCAGGTGCAGTGCCTATCCGGTGCAGTGTGCACATCGAATACATCTTCACACCCAGCACCAGATCGGGCACTGCTCAGCGGCAGGGTCGAGTCTGGAGGTCACATCCGGTCTCGAGTGGCGATGACCCTCGCTGTTCCCTCCTGAAACACTTCTGTGCCCGTCTTTACATCAACGGGAGATGTACCATAGCAGCCGGGCTCTCCAACTATTGGGGCGTCTCACCGCAATCTCACACATGCAAGATGGTGCCCCCAAACATTACCACACACAGGCCCTTCGAGCCAAAAGCTATCTGTCCCTCCTCGTCTGGAGTGGACCCCGTGTTCGCCACGCGGCAAGTATCGGCCATGGGCAACCGATGAATCCGTGCCCAGGTGGCCGAGTGTCTCTCCTGTGCTCTGGGAGGTGTCTGTTCGATTACAGGATGGCGGGATCTTCCAATGAAGCCAGGGCCTTGCGTTTGGTGAGGAACCTTAGTAACCCCCTGCCCTGTAACATAAGAGTGACATAACGGCGTATGCTTAAAGACCCCTTTATTGGCACCGATGCCAGATTGTAGTGTTTCCAGAGTCAGTGGTCCTCGTTTTATCGACTTGGCAAGGATGGCTGCTGAGTGGGTGCGCCAGGGCCCCTGGGTTAAGCACAGCCCTGAGTCTCGAGGCTGAATTTGGGGGTTTCTCAAGATGCCCCGGTGGAGGGTCGGGGGCAGCGGGGGACCCTTTCCTGATCAATGCGCTCGGGGATTGGTGCTGATGCAGGGTCTGCAGCGGAGTCCAGCATCTCTTAACAGGGAGGCAGACAGCGCCACCTGGCGACCAGAGCGCAGATTTGTACTTTGTGGCTCTGCTGTACGTGGTGTTTGTATGTTGTGCCCGCTGGAGTCCACGACGCGACGTGCCATCTCTGTGCGCCATCTGTCAGACTCAGTCCGCGGCTCGTCCAGCGGGCACGCACGCCATCTCTGCCACCTGTTTCTTGCAGAGCGTGCCCACGCCCTGGCATGCCTGGAGCGCACAGTTGTGCATGTCAGGATTCCACTGTGGCAACGTGCGTGCATTCCCAACGATGGCCATAGGTTGCGCGTGCACGAGCACTCTATGCATTTGTGCACATGCGGTGTACGATCAATGTATATAATTATTGTCCGACTCCGTATCATTCGTGTGCTGCGCGCTCTCGTATAGTTTGGGAGTGCAGAGTGCGCGTGCACCACCGATCACTAATTGTACGTCCTGGTGTGTGCCCAAGCGATGCTGGAGTGAGTGCCACTGCGTGTGGACAGGCGCGCAATACACGAATGCGCACCAGCCTCTGTGCGTGCAGCACGCTCGTTGGGGCGTTAATAGTTCTTAAATAGCGACAGAGTCCTGTGATGTCCAGGCGCTGCGCGCGCCCTGCCCGTGGTGAGCGCGTGCACACTGCCAGCTGGCCCCTTGGCACTGCCAGCCCTCTGTTGCCACCTGTCACACTGCGCCTGAAGGGTCGCTTCGAAGGTTTAGATTCTAACAAGCGTGGCCTGTGTCTGCGCACAGGGAGGGTGGTACAAGAGACCCCCATGTCCTGGCACAGAGAGGGTGGGTACAATAGACCCCGTGTCCGGGCACAGCGGGGACTCCCGTGTCCGGACACATGGAGAGGGGTGCTACAAGGAACCCCTATGTCCAGGCGGACAGAGGGGACGGCTCGCGAGTGACCTCAATAAAGTACCCTTCAGTGCCAGCCACCGGCCTATGGTGCCCACGCGTGCCCACGGGACCTACAGTTATTCTTATATCGCTAGGACTACCAGCTTTCCGCATATCGAGGGTCACTGGAATTATGCAGCAGAAGAGGGACAAATTATGCGGCAGAGTTGAGTAAATTATGCAGAAAGAAAAGGGGCAGAAGGCAGCACATTTTGAAATAGTATGACTTCATTATTTCTTCATTTTTAGACTTGGTAACACTGTGTGGGCATTGGTTGCACCTCATTACAACCAGTTTGATTCCCAAATATAGCAATAAGCGACGGAAAGGTGACCAGGTCAGCTTTGCAAAGGGCCTTCCACTGTGCGGCAACATGTATTGCTGCATTTTTATTACTTTTTAAACCGTTTGAGCAAGAAACACTTTTTTATGTTAAAAGCTACAGATTATACGGCAGATGATGGATTATGTGGTAAATCTATAATTATGAGGGGAGAGGGAGGGAGGGAGAGAGGGAGAGATGGAGAGAGGGAGAAGGAGAGGAAGAGGGAGTGAGAGAGAGAGAGACCTGTCCCCGTATGAGTGACACTATATTTCATGTGAGCTACGGGAGTGACTGGTAGGCGCATTGGTGAGAAGAGTTAGAGAGTTAGTGTACACTGACTGGTGATTTAACTGCACACTGGTCCCCAAACCTGACTAATGGAATCATTTGTACTCTTTGCAATTTGAGTGCCCAGGCCTTGGACCACGTCTTGTTTGCATGTCCCCCATTGACCTCGTGCCGCCGTCGGTGGCTTCGGCCAATGTTCTTACAAAATGGTGTCAAAAATGTAACTTCTGCACGCGACTTTCTATTTTGTCCCAAAAAAATGAAGCAGTGTGTTTAAAACTTTTAAATTATTTTAAGGAGTTCGTGTGGGTATTTTAATCTTGTTTTTGCTGCTGTTTGCACAAGAGGAAGATGCTGTGGTCTTCTTTCATTTTCCGTTCTGCGGCTAGCTTAAAGTCTCAGATAATGTAAGATACTGGATTGCGTCTTTTTCCAGATGTACTGCTCCTACTGTTTTACTTTCTGGTTAGAATAGAATACGCTTTATAAATTCTGTTTTCTGCCAAATCAAATACTCTGCTGACGATGAATTTTGCATTTCATTTTGTATTTTAACATGTTGACAGTTATTGTCACTTGTACATTTTTTATACTTTTTAGGATACATCTTGTCGTTTTACTCTGTCCTCTGCCTGTGGAATGATTGTTGCTATATTTCCATTTTCTTGTATTATTTTGTATGTATTTTATGTGGACCTCATAAGAGTTTCAAATCTTAATAAATATTTGAATTGAATTGTGGAAAGCAGAAACAGAAAAAGAGTGGTGTGTCACAGTGACTTCCTGCAGACGTTTGTCCTGTGTGCAAGCAGGATGAACTGTGTGAGTGATGTGGGAACAGAGTGCCTGTGTGAGTGCAGGCTGAGAGGAGGGAGTGCAGGGGGAGTGGTGCGAGTCTAGGGTGTGTGATGTGCCTGTTTGAGTGGTGTGAGTGCACAGTGAGTGGTGGGTGAGCTGTGTGAGAGACCCAAGTGCCTATGTGAGTGCAGGGTGAGCAGTGTGCCTGTGCGAGCGTAGGTGAGAGGAGTGAGTGAGGTGAGTGCAGGGTGAGTGTCGTACCCACCTGTGTTTGGGTGCGGGCGACAGTGCGGCATGGGAAAAATCAATGCGTGGTACGCGATGTGCTTGTTTGAGATTGAGTGCAGGGTGAATGGTGAGACTGCAGGGGGAGCAGTGAGCTGTCATGGGACTGTCATGTGAATGCAGGGTGAGTGATGTGACCCTGTGAGAGTAGGGTGAGAGGAGTAAGTTGAGGGTGAGTGAGGTGAGTGCAGGGAGAGTGATGTGACCCTGTGAGAGTAGGGTGAGAGGAGTAAGTTGAGGGTGAGTGAGGTGAGTGCAGGGTGAGTGATGTAACCCTGTGAGAGTAGGGTGAGAGGAGTAAGTTGAGGGTGAGTGAGGTGAGTGCAGGATGAGTGATGTGACCCTGTGAGAGTAGGGTGAGAGGAGTAAGTTGAGGGTGAGTGAGGTGAGTGCAGGGTGAGTGATGTGACCCTGTGAGAGTAGGGTGAGAGGAGTAAGTTGAGGGTGAGTGAGGTGAGTGCAGGGAGAGTGATGTGACCCTGTGAGAGTAGGGTGAGAGGAGTAAGTTGAGGGTGAGTGAGGTGAGTGCAGGGTGAGTGATGTGACCCTGTGAGAGTAGGGTGAGAGGAGTAAGTTGAGGGTGAGTGAGGTGAGTGCAGGGAGAGTGATGTGACCCTGTGAGAGTAGGGTGAGAGGAGTAAGTTGAGGGTGAGTGAGGTGAGTGCAGGGTGAGTGATGTAACCCTGTGAGAGTAGGGTGAGAGGAGTAAGTTGAGGGTGAGTGAGGTGAGTGCAGGGTGAGTGATGTGACCCTGTGAGAGTAGGGTGAGAGGAGTAAGTTGAGGGTGAGTGAGGTGAGTGCAGGGTGAGTGATGTGACCCTGTGAGAGTAGGGTGAGAGGAGTAAGTTGAGGGTGAGTGAGGTGAGTGCAGGGTGAGTGATGTAACCCTGTGAGAGTAGGGTGAGAGGAGTAAGTTGAGGGTGAGTGAGGTGAGTGCAGGGTGAGTGATGTGACCCTGTGAGAGTAGGGTGAGAGGAGTAAGTTGAGGGTGAGTGAGGTGAGTGCAGGGTGAGTGATGTAACCCTGTGAGAGTAGGGTGAGAGGAGTAAGTTGAGGGTGAGTGAGGTGAGTGCAGGATGAGTGATGTGCCCATGTAATTTTGGGTAGAGGTGACAGTACAGCGTGGGCAGAATTAATGCGTGGTGCGTGATGTGCTTGTTTGAGCTTGCGTGCAGGGTGAATGGTGAAACTGCAGGGTGAGCAGTGAGATGAGGTTCTTCTCTTTGGAAATGTGACCAATCTCTGGACCCCTGACTGGTGGCCTCACGAAATGGGAGCCCTACCCATTCCAGCCACTACAGTAAAAAACCTGGGGGTAATTATTGACTCCCAACTCTCCTTTAAAGCACAGGCTAATGCCTTATCATCCTCCATTCACTGGATAATAAAAACTATTAGGAAAATTCTTCCTTTCCTCTCCAGTGATAGCAGGAAAACGGTGGTGACAGCACTTGTGCTGTCTCGCCTTGACTACTGCAATAGCATGTATCTGGAGGCCCAGCAGGGAGTTCTGAACAAATTGCAAACGCTACAAAATGCTGCTGCCCGACTGATTACCGGTCTACCTAAGTTTGCATCGGTAGCTCAGGAATTAAAAAATCTACACTGGCTTCCAATACGGAAACGTATAATGTTTAAGGCTCTTTGTATGGTATTTAAGGCAGTAAATGGAATAGGTCCATCCTTCCTTCAAGAACACCTCCAACTGTACAAACCAGGGCGACAACTAAGATCTGCTAATAAAAGCCTGGTCATGACTAACCGTATTAGGAAAGCCCGTTGGGGAGGCCGTAGCTTCTTCCACGGAGCATCTAACATCTGGAATGAATTGCCTCTCGCCCTAAAACAAAGCAATGATCTCCTGACCTTCAGGAAAAATATCAAAACATGGCTTTTTAACCTCCAGTAACTTTCTTTGCCTCTTGGAGATAATGTATCGTTTCAGCGCCAGGACACCGCCCGGTAACAGCGCGCTCAACAAATGGTAAAAATAAATAAAATAAAAATAAATAAATGTCATGTGACTGCAGGGTGAGCGGTGTGCTCATGGTAGTACAGGGTAAGAGGAAGGTGAACGGCGTGAGTGCATGGTGAACGGTGTAAGTACAGTGATCACTGCAAGTGCATGGTGAGTGGTGAGACTAACAGGTGAGTGGAGTGTCATGTGCATGCAGGGTGAGTGGTGTGTTTGTGTTATTGAAGGTTAAGAGCAGGGTGAATGTCGTGAGTGCAGGGGAAGTGCGTGAGTGCATGGTGAGTGGTGTAAGTACAGTGTGATCTCTGTGAATGCAGGGTGAGCAATGGGACTGAGGGGCGAGCGGTGAGAGTGACAAGTGAGATGAGTGCCATGTAAGTGCAGGGTGAGCGGCGTGATGTGTGAGTGCAGGGAGAGAGGAGGGTGAATGGCGTGAGTGCCTGTGATCGCTGTGAGTGCAGCCTGAGCTTGAAAGCGAAAGGTGAGTGGTGAGAATGATGGGTGACTTGTCTGAATGGAGCATGAATTCCCAACTCACTGAGTAACTCAGCTCGGTTGGTGAGTGGGGTTTCAGTTATAATTTAAAATGTTGCTATTATAACATCAATCAGGGATGGAGGGTGGAGGAAATAAATGATTTGCGGAGCCTGCTTACAGTCTCTTGAGATGCCTTTGTAGGGATGTCACCTTTCAGAGCCTCCTCAGCCCTATGGGCGTGGCGCACCTGTCTTCTAATGTGAGCAAGACTGCTTTGTAGTGTATGACCTGGGTTCAAGACCCTTTTATTCTCTGTCACCCTTAGAAGGTTCGAGGTTCACTTCTTGCTCCCCTTATCCTGTTCACTGTACTCGGGCCCTGTCTTCTCCCTGTCTTTCCCTGTCTTCCCCCTGTCTTTCCGGGTCCCTGACTCCCCTCAGCCTTCTCCTGTTCACGGTACTCTGACCCTGTCTTCTCCCTGTCTTTCCAGGTCACTGACTCCCCTCAGCCTTCTCCTGTTCACGGTACTCTGGCCCTGTCTTCTCCCTGTCTTTCCAAGTCCCTGACTCCCCTCAGCCTTCTCCTGTTCACGGTACTCTGGCCCTGTCTTCTCCCTGTCTTTCCAAGTCCCTGACTCCCCTCAGCCTTCTCCTGTTCACTGTACTCGGGCCCTGTCTTCTCCCTGTCTTCCCCCTGTCTTTCCGGGTCTCTGACTCCCCTCAGCCTTCTCCTGTTCACGGTACTCTGGCCCTATCTTCTCCCTGTCTTTCCAAGTCCCTGACTCCCCTCAGCCTTCTCCTGTTCACGGTACTCTGGCCCTGTCTTCTCCCTGTCTTTCCAGGTCCCTGACTCCCCCCCATTTTCCATGGAAGGTCCAGGAATGGCTTCCTGGTAATCTCACGGTTCCCTCCCGCTGACAGATCTCTGTCCCTCTAGGCTCCCTGTCTTTCCAGGACTCTCTGTCACTCACACTTTCTTTTCTCACTGCCTTGCTCACTGCCCTCCACTGTCCCAAACAGGCCGGGCTCTAGGATTTTTTCTTTGGGTTGGCCGTAAAGACGCATGGGTGGGCCATGAAGTCGAATGGGTTCCAGCAAGTATTTCAGAGATTCGATATTTTAGGTGTTGGCATCTGCCCTCTTTTGACATTTTCAAGACAATAACTACCATCCAAAGAGCTACTGACTTCGCTTTCTCTGTTGCCCTTCCAGCTTTGGGAAAGGGGAAGGACTTTGCTTGTCAGAACTTTAAAATGTAGATGCTGAAAATTCAGGCTGAAGCATGGGTCAATTTATGCAGCAGTGTTGACTAAATTGTGCTACAAGAAAAAGCAAACTATGCAGCATAATGAGGCACATTATGTGATAGTATTAGTGCATTATTTTGATATTTTTACGCTTGTTAACATTAGACATGGATTGCACTTCATTGGGACCAGTTTAACTCCTGAATAAAGCAATCGGAAGGTGACCAGTCAACCTCAGGAAAGAACCTTCCACTCAGCGCCACCACGTGTCAATGCAATTTTATAACTTTTGAACCATTTGAGCTAAAAACAACCTCTTTAAAAATCTGCAGATTATGCAGAAGATCATGGATTATGTGGAAAATGCGGCAAATCTATAGCTATGCGGAAAAATGCCACGCCTGCACAATCACACAATTCTAGTGGCCCAGCCCATAGGCCCCTGCTCAAGGAATCATTCTATCACTTGTAACAATCGACATACAAATTATTGTGGTGTGAATTAATGATGAATATAATGATTTTTCATTTAGCCAATGGAAAGATAAAACATATTTTAGTTTCACTTTTTCCTTTAATTTATTTTTATGTAATACTGCAAGTTAGTAATGGCCTCAGAGTAGGAAGAAATAACAAAAAAAACCTGAGTAAATCTATATGCTAATTATAAACAAATTTTCACTAACTTTGGGGAAAGGGAATCCTTTGCAAAGCGTTTCTGTCATATCACTTTTTGTAACTCCTAGGTACCTTGTGATGGAAGCCTGCAGCCTCTTTAGTGTTCAGCACGTCTGTGCGTTTCACTTGCACATCATAGCAGCGACTATCCCTGCTGATTTCACACCTGTCCCCAGGCCTGAAACTAGAGCATGTCAAGGGTTAATAATTCAATAAAACAGCGCGGCAGGGCACAATGGGGCTTCAAGCCACTGTGAGACATTAGGAAGAAAAACACTAATTTTCCAGTTCACAATGACCTAGGGTGGGCCAAGGCAATCCTTGGGTGGGCCTGGCCCACCTGGCCCACCCTCTAGAACCGGGCCTGGCCTCAAAGCTCACTCACTCCCCTCTCTCTTCCAGATCTCGGGCTATGACAGTCTCCGGAGCGGCTACACTCTGGGCAACTCCGAGGGCCGCCCCAACACCTTGAATACCAACACGGTAAGAGTCGCCGTGGGCCTGCGGGGTTGGTGGGGAGGGAGGAGAGTCACCGTGGACCTGTGGGGGTGGTGGGGAGGGAGGAGAGTCGCCGTGGGCCTGCGGGGTTGGTGGGGAGGGAGGAGAGTCGCTATGGACCTGTGGGGGTGGCGGTGAGGGAGGAGGGTCGAAGTGGGCCTTCCTGGTTGGTGGGGTGGGAGGAGAGTCACTGTGGTCCTGTGGGGGTGGTGAGGAGGGAGGAGAGTCGCCGTGGGCCTGTGGAGGTGGTGGCAGTGGTGGGGAGGGCAGAGAGTCATTCTGGGCCTGCGGGGGTGCTGAGGACGGTGGAGGGTCTTCTTGGGTCTGCGGGGGTGGTGAGGAGGGGGCAGAGCAGGGGTGGCTGGTGACATTTGAAAGTGATGGGGTGTAAAGGCTCGGGATGAGTGCCCTGTGGCGAGTGAGCGAGCGAGCTCGAGTGTCATATGGGGAGTTCAGGGGGGGTGTCACCTGCACGGAAAATGTTGAAAAAATGGTGGCCAAATTGTGCATTTCCAAGCTTATTTGAAAAAGCAAGTTGGTTAATAAAGCAATTACGACTATTGTTCTTTGTGCACTGTTATGTTATGTTATACCAATTTGTATAGCGCACTACTACCCATAGGTGTCTAGGCGCTTGCGGTCCGCATAATGTGAGAGACATTTGTTTTTAAAAAGCCACGTCTTAAGGTGTTTCCTAAATTCAAGCAGATATGTAGTCTTCCTAAGAGAAAGCGGAAGAGCGTCCTAAAATACCCTCACCTGGCATTACATCAATGCAACATTTCAAGGCAATCTGGAACCCCCTGGCTGTAAAAGTGCTGGCATGTACTAGTGGGATCGCAACTGGCATGTTATCATAACATTCCTAACACATGCATTGGAAAGACTTGCTTAAGGTCAAACATTGCTCAGTTTTAATGGTACTGTTTTGGTTCTGATGATGCGAACTCTTGGTAAAATATATACTCCTCGCTCACGGTTTACCCAACTTGGTTGTATCCAATATGTGGGTGCCCGGGCGAGATCACACAGCGCTAAGGGATGCCCCATGGTGTAAGAGGTACTGACTCTTTTCAAAGGGTGCAAAGCAATAGGCATGCTCTGACGGCTTACCATAACCCTAACTGCTCCTGTCTCTAAAGCGCAGACTTCCTCCTTATAAGCCTTTCTAATGAGGCGCCTGCCTCAAACTTAGACCCCCTTAACTAAAACTAAAAACAGAACACCGAGCAACACATTATACCCCAAAACCATGCCTATAGTATAGTGCGTCCTCCTCTTTGTATTTATTTCCATGCACCCTCATCACAGAAAAATGGTATTCAGACATTTTGTGCATATTCAGCGTTCTGCTAACGGTCCAGGCAAACCCACTGAAGATTGTACAGCATGTGACAGATTTACAGAGGTTTGCCTCTGAGTTACCTGATGAATTGGAAAATCTGTTTCAACACTGTTGTGGCTGTGAACTGTCAGTGTCTAGGGACCCCTTAAGGTTTAAGAGCTCCATTTGGCAAAACCGAGTTAACATATCAAAGAGCGTTAATGTGTAAACTGCTGTCATAAGGAAACCTTTTTTGCCTTTCCTTTTCATTACTAGCCCCTCCCCACGCTCTTGAATTCTAGCCACTCGGGCGAGTGCAGCCATTGGTGGGAGGAACAAGCTATTTATGTGCCTAAGATCTTTACCGTCAGTAAAAGATACTTTAACCCGTTACCCCCGCCGTTTTTTTGCTCTCTGCGCATTTTAGTCCAACATTTTGTAAGGTATATGGATGGCCTGGACCTGCGTGATAATTTTAAAAAATCTTTTTTAATGTGTTGCGGTCCTGGGAAGCGAGACATAGGCTCTATCACAGTGGATAGCCAAAAATTGACATGCATTCGTTCATTTCCTTATCTTGGGTTGGTCTTTGCTGCGGACGGCTCCTGGAATGAGCATTTAGCCCATTCCAGAAGCAAGTTCTCAAAGGCCACCAACTCAATTTTGAATCTCCCCCGCCCTAAGACCACCAGAGCCATTTTAGCCATTCAGAAAATGTATAAGCTACAGTGCATCCCAGTGGCCACATATGGGGCTGAGATTTAGGGCATTGTTAATAGTTCATGCATCCAACAGGAAGAAAACAGGTCTTGTAGGAAACTGTTGGGTATCCCGATCTCGATACCACAATACATATGCCACAGGGAACTCAATCTTAATTTTATATCTGATTTTATACGTGCCCGACCGGCTCTCTTTTGGTTATCAGTATGGAAGAACCAGGCCGCTTCCCTTACCCGAGAGATTATTAGCGACTGCCTTAGGTGTGAAAAAGGGATGGATATCCCTTGGTTGACTGGAGTGCAGCAAAGTTTGTGCGGTATCAACAAGGAACCTATTTTCTTAGACTCATGTACAGTTGAAACTGTGTCCAAAAAGGAACTGAGAGACGCCCTCTATTCCCTATACGATAAGGAAAGGTTCGACCTAGAATCCGCAAAATCTCTGTCCGTAAATATATGTCCATCGAGCAGTATTATCACCCTCTGCAGATATATCTCACCTTACCTATGAGTCGCTAGGAAAGGAGCGTATTATTCCGCCTAAGAGCTGGAACTGTCAGATTTGCACTGTGCTTTCCTCTTGGCTACCACCCCAACCGTAATCATACACCATGTCCCTGTGACGGGAGGAGTGGCCTGCCAATCAATTATACACTTTTAATTTTTCTGTAAGTACTACATCAAATACTCTAAGTGGCTCTTAAACCCTTATTTTAAAAAGAGACAGCATATCAATTTGGTTGTGGCCTATTTGTGTATATCAACCCTGAATGATGAAGATCTAATCTTTCGCACATGCACCTTTCTTAGAATTGCTATTAGAACACGCAAGTCCATGTTGGATCCCTGAGACTTTGGTATAATCGCAAAATGTTTTAATGGTTTTAGTAATATTCTTCTTTTTCTTTTTTTTCTTTTCTCAATGAAGTTATTTTTAATTGGTAGATTTAAATCCTAAAACATTGTGTGATATTGTTGTATATTTTTATACCGTTATGTGTTCTCAAACTCCCAGATTGTCATCTGTTTTTGTCATGACTTTGTGCTTTCATGGGTACCAAGGTACCCGAATAAAGTTTATGAACTGAACTGAACTGCAATATTATAACCAGATCCGTCTTTGAGGCCAGATGCTTGAATAATGGGATTGTGACCCGTGGGTGGGCATAGTCGACACAAGCGGCTTCACAAAATACCGAAACAAGCAATCAGCGCTGCCCACGTTTTTTGTTTCCTTATTTGAGATTATCCCCTTTTTAATTCGGATCTCTGTAACTTTATTTCACAACAGGGCCCTTTAGTGTCCTTAGCAACGCTCTGGTTCAAATGCCTCGCTTTCAAAGAGTTAGACATGAATTATATTGGTTTTCAATATATTATTACAAGATGTGTAGAATTTTAGGAAGATGATAAAAATAAACTGGCAATCCGCCATGCTCTACTGAGTAACCTTATGTTACTGATTAGCACCATACACAAGATAGAGCTAACTGACATAGATAAGGGACTATCACTATCGACCCGAGTCCCCACTCGTTGCGTACCCAAGATTTGGGACCCGAGGTCCCACAGAGGTGACTTGCTGAAGATCACACAGCCCTCAAGGATGGACCCTGATTTTAAAGTTGCTGCCTGCGTTCCAGGGGTGCACACCTTGTGAAGCCTCCCTCCCTCCTTACACTTTTCTTCTCCTGTGCACACCAGGCACTTAAGTTTTCTCTGTTCTGCACTGTGTACAGGACAGAGAGATGGTGGGCCGTGCAAACACTCTTCAGGCCGAGGAGAGAGAGGGAGATAAAACAATTTCACAGAGTTAAAAGGTTGTTTAAGTACTGCTGCATGAATTAAAACCTTCCATTAACCGCATCCGTGTGGCGCGAATTCCCCGCCCATGCTGACTCCGCCTTGCGCGGGCGGAGTCATGACGGAACGGTTCCGTCATCAGCACAGCTCAACCGACGCTGATGACGGAACCGTTCCGTCATCAGCATCGAAGGGGTTAGAAGCCACAAAGGCATCTGTAACCATGGGTCAGGCGAGTAATTTGAACATTGAATTTGCCAGACAACGCACAAATAACCGTGTTTGCACGGCGGGGGCGTTACAAATGCAGGTCACCTGAACCTCCGCCAATGCCTGCTGCCAAAGAAAAAAATACTTGATAATTGAATATAGTGACTCCGAGACTGCGAGTCACCCGTTTTCCAAAATAATTGTAACTCTAACTTAACACAACACTCAACTGACAATCCAAACGCAATTTTATTTTCAATTTATTTCACCTCTTATTTTTACAGAGCTTCAGCGTGAGCGTCTCTGAGTCCGGCTCGGAGTGCGGGGAGTGGCCTCGTGTGCTGAAAATATTTCAGATGAAATATTAACAGACATATTCGGGGTCGCACTCACACAGTACCGGAAGTCCTGAACAATTCAGTCCCCCAGGACTTCCTCTCTTCACCCTGGCCTTCAGTGGCAGCCGGAGAGGTGGTAGCTTCTCTCGGCCTTGAGGGAGAGGTACCGTTACTTGCTCAGCAGCAGCGGCTGCACCGGCTGCTGCTTCCGGAAGAATCTGAGAGGGTCAGTGTGACGTCAGGACTTCCTGTATGTGGATCCAACCAATCCTGGAGCTGCTCTGCAGGCTATCCCAGCACTTATTTTGAGGCTGGGGCCTGTGCATGCAATCCCTCAGCTGCTTTACAGCGCTGGGATTGTAGATTTACAAGCCCCTTGCGCCTCTTTTACGCCGCCGTTGCGTCACTTTTGTGACGCAGCAGCGGTGCAAAAGATGCACCATGCTGCAAGGTATTTACAACGTGACGCACCGCCCTGCGCCAGAAGTAGGTGTTCCTGCGCGAGGGGGGCGTTCCGGTGCAGAAATGCTTCCTAAAAGTGGCTGAGTGAGATCTACCAGATTTCACTGAGTCACTTTTGAGCCCCTGCTGCGTCAAAACCCTGCGCCTGGTTGAAGCAGGCGTAAGGATTGACACAGCATTGTAAAGATAGGGCCCACCAAGCATTGCGTGGAGGCCAGGTTTCTCTTTGCGAGTGGTCGCATATGCTCGTGACCGCTCACGATGAGAAACTACCAGTCCGCGTTGAGAAAGCTGCAGCTCGAGTAGAAATCTACTCGAGCGGCAGAAAACGACCGCTTGCACTGTGCAAGATGCGGTTTGCAATGATTGCACAGTGTGGACAAGCATCCGGCACTGTGCAATCAGCGCGAACGGCATTTTGCACACTGCACTGTGCAGTTCGCGTAGCTTCGTGTAGCTCGCCTAGTACACTTTGCGTTGCTAAGCATAGCACTATTACGCGAACTACGCCCAGGGTTACGATGTGTGTAAACCAGCTTCTTACAGTGTTTGAGACGACAATCAATGTGTATGACTCTAATTCTCACAGTGCGAGACTGCACGCTTATTTGGGTGAGGTCTCTTCTGATTGTCATTCAGACTGTCTCATGCACTGCATGAGGCAGCTTTTCGTAGCCTTAAACACTGCCTCTTAAAGTGTGTGAAGTCGCCTCTCTTAGTCTTTGAGACTGCCTCCTCCTGCATGTGAGACGGAGTCTCGTATTTTTTAGACTGCCTCCTTCTGCTGTCTCAAGTGGCTTCATTCCTTTCCTTTGGCCTCACTTGACTGCTCTTGCTCACAGCTCACACACTGCCGCCTTGTGCTCTCCCTGTCAATCTCACAAAGGACCTCCGCACCCATGGTGGAGGCCCCGCACTCGTGGGGTAGTCGCCACACTCGGGACAAAATCTCCACAAGGGGAATTGTGGAGATTCCGCCCCGAGTGCAGAGGCATTAAGAATTCTGGGGATTCCACCCGAGTGCAGATACAATGAGAATTGTGGGGATTCTGCCTTGAGTGCGGCGACAATGGAATTGCTGGGATTCCATCACGAGTGCAGAGACAATGAGAATTGTGGGGATTCCGCCTTGAGTGCGGCGAGAATGGAATTGCTGGGATTCCATCACGAGTGCAGAGACAATGAGAATTGCGGGGATTCCACCCTGAGTGTGGAGACAATGAGAATTGCGGGGATTCTGCCCAGAGTGCGGAGACAATGAGAATTGTGGGTATTCCGCCCCAAGTGCAGAAACAACGAGAATTGTGGGGATTCCGCCCTGAGTGCGGAGAAAATGAGAATTGTGGGGATTCCACCGTGAGTGCGGCGACAATGGAAATGCTGGGATTCCATCACGAGTGCAGAGACAATGAGAATTGTGGGGATTCCGCCTTGAGTGCGGCGAGAATGGAATTGCTGGGATTCCATCACGAGTGCAGAGACAATGAGAATTGCGGGTATTCCACCCTGAGTGTGGAGACAATGAGAATTGCGGGGATTCTGCCCAGAGTGCGGAGACAATGAGAATTGTGGGTATTCCACCCCAAGTGCAGAAACAACGAGAATTGTGGGGATTCCGCCCTGAGTGCGGAGAAAATGAGAATTGTGGGGATTCCACCGTGAGTGCGGAGACAATTAGAATCGTGGAGATTCTGCCCCGAAAACAGACACAATGAGAATTGTGGAGATTCCACCAGAGTGCAGATACAATGAGAATTGTGGAGCTTCCCCTCTGATTGCGTGGACAATAAGAATTGTTGGGATTCCACCCCAAGTGCAGAGAAAATGAGAATTGCGCGGATTCTGCACTGAGTGCGGAGACAATGAGAATTGTGGGGATTCCGCCCAGAGTGTGGAGACAATGAGAATTGCGGGAATTTCGTCCTGAGTGCGGAGACAATGAGAATTGCGGGGATTCCGCCCTGAGTGCGGAGACAATAAGAATTGCGGGGATTCCACCATGAGTACGGAGACAATAAGAATCATGGATATTCCACCCTGAGTACTGAAACAATGAGAATTGCGAGGATTTCGCCCTGAGTGTGGAGACAATGAGAATTGCAGAGATTCCCCTCTGATTGAGTAGACAATGAGAATTGTAGAGATTCCGCCCAAGTGCAAACACAATGAGAAAAGCAGAGATCCCGCCCAAGTGTAGAGACAATGAGAATTGTGTGGATTCTGCCCCAAGTGCGGAGACAATGAGAATTGACGGGATTCTGCCCCAAGTGCGGAGACAATGAGAATTGCGGAGATGCCGCTCTGATTGCGAGACAATGAGAATGGTGGAGATTCTGCCCAGAGTGCGGAGACAATGAGAATTGTGGGTATTCCACCCCAAGTGCAGAAACAACGAGAATTGTGGGGATTCCGCCCTGAGTGCGGAGAAAATGAGAATTGTGGGGATTCCACCGTGAGTGCGGAGACAATTAGAATCGTGGAGATTCTGCCCCGAAAACAGACACAATGAGAATTGTGGAGATTCCACCAGAGTGCAGATACAATGAGAATTGTGGAGCTTCCCCTCTGATTGCGTGGACAATAAGAATTGTTGGGATTCCACCCCAAGTGCAGAGAAAATGAGAATTGCGCGGATTCTGCACTGAGTGCGGAGACAATGAGAATTGTGGGGATTCCGCCCAGAGTGTGGAGACAATGAGAATTGCGGGAATTTCGTCCTGAGTGCGGAGACAATGAGAATTGCGGGGATTCCGCCCTGAGTGCGGAGACAATAAGAATTGCGGGGATTCCACCATGAGTACGGAGACAATAAGAATCATGGATATTCCACCCTGAGTACTGAAACAATGAGAATTGCGAGGATTTCGCCCTGAGTGTGGAGACAATGAGAATTGCAGAGATTCCCCTCTGATTGAGTAGACAATGAGAATTGTAGAGATTCCGCCCAAGTGCAAACACAATGAGAAAAGCAGAGATCCCGCCCAAGTGTAGAGACAATGAGAATTGTGTGGATTCTGCCCCAAGTGCGGAGACAATGAGAATTGACGGGATTCTGCCCCAAGTGCGGAGACAATGAGAATTGCGGAGATGCCGCTCTGATTGCGAGACAATGAGAATGGTGGAGATTCCGCCCGAGTGCGGAGACAATGAGAATTGCGGAGATTTGCGGAGATTCCGCCCGAGTGTGGAGACTCATCTACGATTGCGGGACCTCCGCCACGAGTGCAGAGGCCCTTTGTGAATCAGGCCCTGTGCATGTAAATTGTCAGGGAGGGCTGGGTCCTGCCCACATGCGTATTGCCTTCCAAGTTAATGTCAGTTGCTTGGTGTACAAAATGATGAATGCTTTCTTGAAAATGAAGCTTGGCTCGTTTAAACATGCTGGTCTACATTCAGGAAAACACACATGAATTGGTTTCATAAGTAGACTCTAGTTAGTTAAAGTTAACTATGTGACGTTTCACACTGTGGCCCTCATTACCAGGGGCCTGGTAACTGGTGGGATGTTTTTTGTGTCGGATAAAATATGACTCCGCTGAGTTTAAATTTACGAGGCGCAATAAACACCACCCAATCATGAGTTTTGGGACGGTAGCATTTGGAATTCATGGCACTTTCCCACCAAAATCTGCATATTCCAGCAAATACTGGGTGTTTTCCCATGATAAGTATCGTCAACTTTAACCTGCCAATATCTAACAGAAAACTCATAATTGGGGCATGTAAGGTAACAGCAGTTGCACTCCTAGTGCAATTAACTGAGTCTCTTGTAAAAGGGTCCTTGTGTCTTTTGTTCCTTTTTAAATCATTTTCATTTGTGTATGAAATAATGATTGAGGGACATTTGAGATGGCGCTTCCTGAACGCAGGAGAGTTTATAGATGTTTTAAACATTAGTTTCCATAGTTACTTGCTATTCGTTCTTGCCAACTATGTGAAAGCGCGTGGAATTTTTCAAACAAAGAGAATTTATTCATCTGTCACCCGAAGCAATAATGCTCTTCTGTTTCATTCTTTCTACCTCACTTGCTTTATTCTGCTCAGAAGATAAAAGCTTTTGAAAGGTGAAGATTTTTCTGATAACACCTAATGAACACTCAACAGAAAAACACACCTTTTTAGGCCTTTCCTATGGGTAGCATTAGCTTTCTGTTGTCAAAAAAGTATTGCGAACAATGCAATCCATAGAGTGGGCATTGGATCAACCCTACGCCCATGAGGTTATGGCTTTCTTGTATGTCCATCTCCCCGCCCTTAATTCAGTCACTTTCATCCGTAATGTTTTCTTTGTCTCACCCCTGGAGCGCTCCCTGCTTAACTATTATTTACTCTCCCGCCACTGAAATGTGGACACTACTTTAGCGCTCTATGGAAATGCATGGCTTTCTTCACAGTTCCCTCCTGCTCTTTTTCTGCTCCTTAAGTATCTCCTACCTTCCCTCTTCCATCTCCCTTGCATCCCTCCCCTTTCAGTTTTTTCATCAATGTTTTGATGCAGTGGTGCAGCTGTGCACTGCTTCCGAACTGCTTGCTTCCCTGCTCGTCCATTGCTCTCTTTTACCTTTTCTTTCCCACTACCTAAATGAAAGTTGTTTAAAAAAAATATTTACTGAAATGCGTTAGTCTAACGCCAGATGAGTGCTTCTTGGCAGGGCTGAATTAGCTAGTATGGATTTGGACAAGCTGTGCACGCTAAGGCTTTTATGTCATGGCGTATAAAGTTGATGTTTGTCTATTTTTCTTTGTAAATATAATATTGGCTGTTTATTGACCTTCCTGTACATTTCTGAACAATTTCTTAAGCTAAATTGTATTGTTGCATTGTGTGGGCATGCAGGGAAGAACGAGTGTCTGGCAGACATGTAAAAAATCATCCTCCGTCTCAGTATTAACTTCCACACTTCTAAGCGCTAATTCCTATCTTAGAATGAGTTACCTGTTTACTTTACAACAACAGTTAGTAAAAGAAGTTAGTGCTTTGCGAGCCTGTATAAGTAGCAAAGGTTTTAAAGGGACTTGTTTTCGTGCAAAGTATTGCTTTTCCAAGTTCACAGAAGGGATAAAAAACATCTCCAGATAATAATAGGGATGACAGGGTGGTGCGATAGCAGAATATTGATACTTGAGGATCTGGTGAGGACTGCGGGCAGCAAGTGCTTGATACACTATTTGCATTAGAAAATATTACATATTTTTTTTCGTTATCCTCCATTAGTTATTAGTAAGGAAGGGGGAAGAGAAGCGTTCACCGACAGCATTCGGTTAGCCTTAGGGAGACAAAGAATGCTGTGGTCTATGGTAGATGCCGCACAGAAGTCATAAGTATATGTATAAGGAGCTGCCAATGAAAGGATGTGGAAATGTGTTTTAGACGTTGCCGGTATTGATGGCTACTGTGTGGTTGCTGGGCTGACAGTGGGTGGGAAAATGCTACGTTGTCACTATAGGCTTATTACATGAATAGAGCATACTCTCTGGTGCTTTTCCTTGGGGTACTTGCTGGCTGGTACCACACATGGAATCAGGTTTGCCTTTGACAGTATATATGGTTACATAGTGTAAATTAATGTTGGTGTGAGAAAACAAAAATCGGACCCTTTGTAAATTTAATATTATTGTGTGCATCATGCAGAGGATGAAAAGTAGCAGGAACGGCGTTGATGCCATAGAGGCTAGCAGGAAGAACTGTTTTGGGGTGGTCAGTTGAAGAGATTGTTTAACATATTTTAAACTACTACAGTGTAAGCATGGGCGAATTTTGCGAATCTGGCGTTCGCGAATTTGCGTATTTGCGAATTCGCAATCCGCAAAATCCGCGAACTCTCGCCAATTTGCGGATTTTTTTGTGTTCGCAAGGGTTTCTGCCAGTTCGCGAGGGTTTTGTACCAGTTCGCAATTGCGAACTTACTTGTCGGCTCGCAACGGTCGCGACTTTGTTGTTTCTACGTCTGGTTCATCATCACAGGTTCACAGCACCCTCTGTTTCACCACTGCCACCCTCTGATTCACCCATGCCACCCTCTGGTACATCACTGCCACCCTCTGATTCATCACTGTAGATTATGGGGGGGAAAAGCAAGCACACCTGCCCTGCTTCAACTGACATGAATTAATTTGGGGTTGATTAATGTGTCACTGAATTTAAACTTCCTGTCTGGCACCTGCTTCCTTATCTGTAATTTGCTTTCTGTTGCAGTGCAAATTTTTTTTCCAGGACCTTTGTGGCCTACTTGTAGCTATTCTATGAGCCTGCTGTAAGGGTCAGAGCAGGGTCATAGAATAGTTGCAAGTAGGCAACTGAACTCTGGAGGGGCCCCTCAGGAAGCACTACAGGGAATGGTTACTAATGATGAGTTTGAACTTTTGCACCTGCTGAGTGCTTTCAGTTTTGCAAAACTCGTTTTTCTGCAGAACAGAACTGTAATGCCCCAAACAAACGTAGTCAACTGAACTCTGGAGGGGCCCCTCAGGAAGCACTACAGGGAATGGTTACTAATGATGAGTGAACTTTTGCACCTGCTGAGTGTTTTCAGTTTTGCAAAACTCGTTTTTCTGCAGAACAGCAACTGTAATGCCCCAAACAAACTTACTTGTGAAAGTTGATTTCTAATCCAAAAGTGATCCAAAGAAAGTCAAAAAGGCCTCAAATCCAAAAAAGTGCAGGCAAATGTCAACCTGAGGAGTTATTCTGATAAAAATCATCATTTTCAGAAGGTTTATGCTGCTTGCTGGTGGATTTCTTGTGCAGAATTGCAAATTTTTTAATTTCGCGAGTGAGAGATTGTTGCTGCCCGCCGCATCTACATGTTCGCAATTGCGAACTCTCGCGATGCGTCGCCAAACTCCTGCGGGATCCCGCAGCAAGATCCAAAATGGCGCAGCACTCGCAAAATATCGAGAAAAACAACTCGGCAAACGCTGAATGACGGTAAGTGAACGCGGCACGCCGCAATATTGTATCACCAAGCAAAAAAATCCGCTGCGTGCGAATTTGCGGATTTTCAGTAAATTCGCGAGAGTTCGCGGATTGCGAATTTACCGAAAATCCGCAAAATCCGCGAGCGGAACGGATTTTCCGCCCATGCTTACTACAGTGGCATTGGGAGGGCAGCAGATGAAAGGCTCTGTCTTTATTGGTAGGCAGTGGTTAGATGGGGACCGGCCATCAGTCTTTCTGTCGGTGGTGGACAGGGGAGCAGTGGGCAGCAGTCACAGGATCGCAGTGACATCCGAGTGGTGCTTTTAAAGGCGGGTAGAAAAGCATAACTACGGGTATCGTAGGGGTGTAGAGTAGAGTTAATGGATGCCTTAGTAGCAGGCAAGAAGGCAGTGGTCTGTCTTTGGAGGTGGTCAACCAAGTGGGCTTCGCTTGAAGGTGGGTCATCAAGTAGGAGGATGTGTTTGCTGGGCTGGCTGGAGGCAGTGTTATGTAACTTTGCTGGAGGGCGAAACAGCAGTATTTACTGATGTATGTAAATCGCCCCCACAGTATGGCAGGTCACTGGTCTGAGAGCTCTTGACTGATGTAGAGAATGAGGGGCCCCCTCCATGTACTTTGCAGGGGTGCCCCCTCAAGTTTCGGTACGGCACTGCCCAAATCCTAATTCGCTCAAAAGCCTGGTTAGTATTGATTAGCCACTAAGTACAAGAACAGAAACCATCAAACTTACTGGTAAGGGGAGGCAAAGCCAGTCCTGTGTATGCACCTTGACGGACCTCAACCAGCCCCTGAGTCACTGTAGCGTGTCAGGCAGCGGCCTAGAAGGTACTTGTGTTCCTGGCACTGCTCGGCTCTGCTGAGAAGAAGAAATGGATTCGACATTATTATTATGTATTTACGGATTTATACAGCGCATAGCTGCACCAGCAACGGGGCATCCCAGCGCTTCCAAAAGGACAGGTGCAAAGGACTGCTCCAACCAACCCAGACCAGTTACGCCGGGAAGAGCCAGGTCTTTAAAGCCTTAAGAAAAATCAAATGATTTTGGAATCCTCTGATAGAGTTTGGGAGGGAATTCCAGAGGTAGGCCGCCTGGACCTTAAAAGAACGTCCACCAGCTCTGGTTTTTTTTAAAACAGGGGTACAGGCCAGTCCCGCATTGGCAGAGCGAAGGAGGCGATTTGGAGTGTATTGGACTAACAGGTCCATTAACATTGGGGGGTCTTGTTGTGTCAGAATTTTATGGGCTACACTCAAGGACTTTAACGGAATTATTTTGGCTACAGGCTACAGGCACCCAATGCAATTTTGGTAAAAAATTAGATACTGAGCAGAACTTGGGCAGTGCCAGCAAAGCCCGGGCCACAGCATTCTGAATACGTTGGGGGCGTAAAATACACGTTTTATTGGCGCCCAGATAAAGGGAGTTGCCATAATCCAACCAGGATAAGATTGTGGCCTGCAGAATAGTTTGGTGGATTTCTGGTTCAAAATATCCAAGCAGGGGTTTCAGCCCCCTCAGGAGTCCAAAACAAACCTCCGCAAGAACTTTAGATTGAGTATCAAAAGAAAGATCCCTATCTATCCAGAAGCCAAGATTCTGGCGCTGGTTTGAGTTTGTCTGGTCACCACTGTTCTGGCCTAGAAAGCACTATCTCTCCCCAGCCCAAGAATTATTTCCGTCTTGGCAGCATTAAGCTGCAAGCAATTGGCTGTCATCCAGTATGAAATTGCTAACAGATCCTCTTTAAATTTAAAAAGGTTGTTTTGACAGATTTTTGAAAAGGCAATGACTAGCTGGGTGTCATCAGCATAATGACAACCCTCTACTTTTAGCAACCATTGCTAGGGGTTGAAAATAGATGTTAAACAGTGCCGGGCTCAATATCGAACCCTGTGGGACCCCGTGCTTAATGGCATGCCCCTGCGAGTGGTAAGGGGGTACAGCAACTAGAAAAGTTCTGCTTTCCAAAAAAGAACAGAACCAGGTCAAGTCCGATCCCCTGACCCCGATATCATGCAGCCTACCTAGGAGGATGGCATGGGAAACAGTATCAAAGGCGGCACTTAAATCAAACAGAATCAAGGCCGCCGAGTTCCCAACATCAAGGCTGCCACGGATATCCTCAATCACAGCCAACAGTGCCGACTCGGTGCTGTGGCGTGGGTCAAGGATTTTGTTCGGGGAACAACCTTTATAACGCAACTTTTAGCACGCAGTGCTATTACAACGCAGACTTTAAAACGAAAACCATTACAACGCATTACACTGGGGGCGCTCTAGGATAGGGAATAGTTTTAATTTACTATCCAACACCTTCCCTAGTGTCCACGGGGACTGGTGTTGGAATAGTAAATTAAACTATTCACTATTCACTATCCAGCATCCAGTGTAATGCGTTGTAATGGAATGCGTTTTAAAACGTGCGTTGTTACAGCATGCGTGGTAAAAGCATGCGTTGTAACAACGTACATCCATTTTGTTCTGCTCTACAAATTCAGCCAAGACAGTATTTACATAGGATTCAGTAGCTTTGGCTAAAAAAGGAAGTTGAGAGATTGGACGAAATTTACCTGGGAATGAGGGCTCTAGAGATGCTTTCTTTAGAAGAGGAATAACGTTTGCATGATTCCATGTTACAGGCAAATGATGCAGAGGACAGGGATAAATTAATCGCCTGAGATGCTGTAAAGAAAAAACAAGAGGTGGGCGAGCCACTGAAAGCTCAGTCCAGACTCGAGCCTAAAGCCTGGCTCCTCTCGAAGTCCTGTTGGAACCTCTAGCCCATAACCATCCAAGATTTCATGTGGCTTCTGTCTGCCTCCCTCCCTCCAACCAGGATGTGGCATAAAGGCCAGAGCTGCTGATTTTGGAGCTGGCTCTCGGCATCAGCTCAACCTCCTGTGAATCTGGGGAAATCGCTTAATCTCCCCGTACATATAAACAATGCATGTGACCTTAAGTAAAGAAACTTGTGCTCATGTAAAGCACACCAATGCCTTAGTGACAAATTCATGCTATTAAAAATGCAGAAAAAATGCACAAAGGGGTAAAAACAGAGCCTTAACATTAGGAGAGCCAAATAGATATCCATTTCCTGGCTGATTTGTACAAAGTAAAACCAGGAAACCTGGATAATTCATGGCTTCCCCGCTTAAATTGTGTGATCTTAGGCAAATATTTTATTTCACCAAAACTCTGTTTACTTCATCATCGAATATAAAAGCACTTTCAAATATGTGAGCTCAGAATACCAGTTGCACCTATTGTGTTTGATTTAATAGACTATAATGTTGTGCTATAATAATCTGGTCCACGTATATGGCTTACATGACAATTGTCTCATTGCTTAGTGCGCTAGTGGTTCATGCTTAAAAACAATCATTTTTATTAAGCACCTCTCAGTGCCGTGCTATAAGGTGATATATTAATGTCAAGCTTCACATGTTAAAGAAATACACTTTTTTAAACTTTGAAGTGACTTTGTCATATTTTAGGTAATGTTTGTTGTGTGATTTAATAACAAACATTTTGAGGGCCCGGCTTGTGCACGGGCTCTAAGATCCGAGCCAGACCCTTGGCTCGGCTCCGGCTCGGCTCTCCCTGTAAATGTATTGGCTCACCCGCCTCTACAAAGAATGTGCCCAACAAAGCACAGCAGCTTCTAAGGATAGCTTTTATTTATTTTATTTTTTAATTACAAATACATATTTTTTTGGGTGGCTTATGAATACAGCAAACAAGGAGGTGACTCGACTGAACAAACATGGCCCTAAAGAAGTTAATAGCTGTCACATTCCCTTAGCATTGTTATTCGTGCCTCATCTGCCAGTGGAATGCTGACACCACAGATCACAGCGCTGTTAATTAGCTGTACACGAGCGTTTCTAATTTGCGACACTTTTCTCCTGCAGCCGGGGTTGAGGGGGAGTCGGTGGGGAGCCAGGCAGTGATGTGCAGGCTGATGGCGCCCTCCTGTGGAATACGTTACATTTGCTAAGGAAATGTAAGGCAGTGCAGATATTCAATGATGGCTGTGCCAAGGCCACTGGAATTATGCGGCAGGAGAGAGACAAATTATGTGTCAGGGTTGACCAAATTATGCAGCAAGAAAATACAAATTATGCAACATAATGTGGCACATTTTCTGATAGAATTACCTCACCATTTTGTAATTTTTGTATGTGTTAGCACTCTCTGGGCATAGGTTGCACCTCATTGGTACCAGTTTAACACTCAAGCATAGCCATAAGCAACAGAAAGGTGGCCAGTCAACCTTTAAAAAGGGCCTTCAACTGCACTGCAACACGTTTCGCTGTGTTTTTAGCAACTTTTGAACCGTTGGACCTAGAAGCAAATTTTCTTTGGGGGTTGAGTAACACTTGCAGATTCTGAGGCAGATGATGAATTATGTAGCAAATTTAGAAGATACATAATTATGCGGGAAACATCGCGGCTGTACAATTGCATAATTCCAGTGGCCCTGGTTATAGTGCTCAGTCCTCTCTCAAGAGTGCCTAGGTGCTTTTCAAAGTCTGTGACAGACCTACTCTTGCCAAGTATGACTCGGAGCCTGATTTACAATTGGCGGACGGTGGCAGAGAACATTCTCTCTGCCACCCTGATAGACATTTAATTAACGAAACATTTGGTGGATGGCTGGATAGCTGCTGTCAGTTTTGATGACTGTTCACCAAAGTACTCCAAAGTTTTAGTTTTTCAGAAATAAACTCCTAAAGGAGGAGTTTATTTTTGAAAAACAAAGAAAACGAATGCCTCCCACACCCTGGAAGTTTCCTTTCAGGTATTATGGTGCATTAGTTCGGTCGGGTAGGATGTGGCCTAGTGGCTACGTTAAAAGGAAGTGGTCTATCGGTAAAGTCCCAGGTATTATTTTGCATTTCTCAAGTCAGGAAGGATGTGGCCTTGTGGTTAAGCTGAAATGGATGTGGTCTACCGATGAAGTCGCAGTTATTGTTTTGCATTATTTAGGTCAGGTCGGATGTGGCCTAGTGCGTATGTTGAAATGGATGAGGTCTACCTGTGAAGGGTGAAGTGTCAGGTAATGTGGTGTGGTTCGGTTGGTGAGGATGTTGCTTAGTGGTTAGGTATAAAGGGATGTGCTCTGGTGGTTGTGCTGAAAACAAAGGGGCATATTACCAAGCATTAGCGATAATTATCGCTATTGCTTGGTTAGAGACAAAAATTTACCGCTGAGCTGCGGCGATTTTTACCGCAAATAAACCTTGGTATTACTAAGGTTTATCGCAAATGCGATAAAAATCGCCGCAATGCATGAATATCGCTGAAAAGTCAGCGATATTCATGCATTACCGAGCTAATGCTCTTAGCCATGTTATCCACCTCCCATTGGATAACATGGCTAAGAACTGCCCAGGGCAGGTGTTTAGCGCGAATATCTCCAAAAGTTGGTAATAGGAGATAGCGATGTTAGCGACTGTTTCCAGTCGCTAACATCTTGGCACGCCCACTTTGCATGTCATTAGTGATAAATATCACTGACATGCAAAGTGGGGCCCAAGATGGTCGCTATCTCCTACTAGCTGTCGCTAACTGGTGTTAGCGACAGCTAGGTAATAGGGAGATAATTTTATCTCCGCTTTCTTGGCTTTTAAAGCCAAAAAAGCGGAGATAAACCCCCTTGATAATATGCCCCAAAGTACCTGAGTAAATATAGGAGTAAATCGTCCCTTTAACATCTGAAAACCCACTTATTCAAGAGTGCATACTAGGATGGTCCCTCGGTGTTCTGCTATTCGCCTTACTTTTTTTTCCTCCCCGCGCCAGGATTCTCCCCAGTAACAGAGCGCGTTACAAAATGGTTTATACTATACTATACTACTACTACTTAACCGTCACTTTGAGGCCTGGCCGGATTCGTAGCTGTGCCAGGGTGCGATATCCAAAATCCCCTGAGTTTGTAGGTGTCACAGCGACATGGAACATTGGAGGTGTGCTGTGTACACCCCTGCTCGAGGGATGTGGAAACCACATACAACTAGGACTGGCTGCAGCGCTGGGGGTGTCCGGTGTGACAATCTTTTTTTGGTGCTCACTTCAAAGACTTCCTTCTTCACTGATTTCCTCATTACCACCCTCCAACAGTGCCCCTCGTCTCTCCAGAGCGCCTCTCTCTCATGCATTTAATTTCTTTTATAGCGCTAGTCATTCCAGTGTAGGGTGTCAGAGCACTTTACATCACATACACATTATACAGGGACAATGAATCATATGGGTGCAAATCAGTCTATAGGACATGGCACATAAACCAATGAGAATTATAAAGAGTAGGAATCACATGTCACACATAGTAGTAGGCAGGGTTTGTTCTGGAGAAGCACAAATCCAGGATTTAAAGCATAACACATTATTTGGGGTTGGCTTTACTTATAAGGATGTATTGCTACTGAAACAAACCATTTTTTAGCATTAGTGGGATAATGAAAGACTGGGGAAAAAGATAACATCCTAACCTATTTACTTTGCATGCAGCTATTTGATGTTTCACAGTTCATAGGTCACTGTGAAATATTATGAATTTACGAACTGCAAGAAAAAAAAGGCTCTCTATGGCAAAATCAGTAACACACTGAGCTATCCACATAAAATACCATCTGTAATTAGCACACTAAGGGGGTCATTAGGATGGTGGGCGGACTCATAAGGGCCATAAGGGCGGGGGTCCCGTGGGGAGTATTAGGATGTGCCCGCCACAGTGGCGGGCACATCGTGTATTTTAAGCATTGTGGCGGGCGGTGCTCTCTGCGCCGCCCGCCACAATGCTAAAAATGTATTTCAGCATTTGCATAATCAAAGCGTCAGGCACCGCGCGGTGCCTGCCGCTTTGATTATGCAAATGCAGAGGGGTACCACAGGTACCCGCTGTGTGCACCCCCCTACTCTCCTTCACTTTGGGGGCCCGCAGGGGGCCCCCAGAGTAAAGTCCGCATGCTGCCGCCAAGGAAAGGCATTGAAAAATGCATATCATAATATGGCCGCCACCATATTATTCCTTTTCCGCCAGCCTGGCGGAGGCAATCCGCCCGACATCGTAATGACCCCCCTAATGTTCTTGGAAGCAGGTACATTAACACTCTGTGCTACCTTATGATGAGTCAGACTGCCACTAGACAAAACTCCAATTTCTCTCCAAGCAGGAACATTAATCACCAGAGTTATCTTGACATTTTTTATTGCTGCCTAAAAACTGCTGAACACACAAGGAACTCTGCAGAAGGTGCTTTTAAACCCTTACCTTATTTCTAAAACACAGAAGCCCCCCTCTCTCCCCCACCGAGGTGAGCGCCAGGTGCTGCTGCACCGGTCCCACCACCTTATAGTCGGCCCTGCAAACAACGTACAGCTGAAGAATGGAGTGACATGCGAGCATCATATGAAGTAAAGGGGTAACCAATCCCACCAGGGACCCTTCCCCATGTACCTGGGGCAGGGGGACTAACCCCCAAACACCCCCCTCGCGCATGTCATTCCCTGTCTGACTCCAGTCACATTTTACTACCTTCTGGTTCTTGGAATGTGGACTCCACACAGACAGCACACACTCAGACTTCTTGCTTGTCCCAGTGGGTTTTAGTATAATGCAGACAGCATTGCCATGTAAGACACACAACATAACACCGCACTCTACATTCCTGAAAGTCGCAACCCATTGGCAGAGGCTGAGAGAATCCGTCTCAGTAAGACAGGCTGATGGGCAGAGAGGTTCCTCTGGCATCCTTCCAGCAAAGCATCTCAGCAGATTCCTCCCGCTTCAGAAATACAGCGCTGTAGAGTTCATGGAAGTATGCTGCCACCTAGTGGCTACCTTGGAAAACTGCCCTTCTCTTAAAAATTAATATAAGCGCTGCACAGGAGTGTCAAGAGCGTGTTTTTTTGGTGGAGACCAGGGCCCAGATGTAGGTAAAATAGATTTACCGATTTTTAATTACCGAATTCTACCGATTCGGTAATTAAAAATCGGTAAATCTAAGGGGTGGATATGTAGGAACATCCAGATGTTCCTTTTACCGAATCGGTAAATATCTGTATATACCGACCGGTAATGCCCCATTCATTCCTATGGGCTTTGAAGCCCATAGGAATGAATGGGGCATTACGGTCGGTATTTACCGAATCGGTAAATACCGATTTTTACAAGGGTGCAGGGGGTGTCACTTTGACAACCTCTAGCACCCCCAAAAAAGATTCGGGGGCCATGTGGCAGGCATACCTGCCCTAAGGGCAGGTGTGCCTGTCAAATGGCACAGGTGTGCATGCACACATGTGCATGCACACCGGAATCGGTATTTTACCATGAAGTTGGATTTCATGGTAAAATACCGATTCTGTAAGGCTTGTGGGACTCAGAAGAGTCCCACCTACATCTCAGTTTTACCGAATCGGTAAAAATACCGATTCGGTATTTTACAGATTCGGTAAATTTACCGATCGGTAAATTTACCGAATCTGTAAAATATGTGGCCCTACATACCATTTTGTGAATCTCGGTCGGTAACTGCCGAAAATACTGATTTTCGGCCGTTACCGACCGACCTACATCCGGCCCCAAGAGTAGGGTTGATGGCAGGCGGGCAACTAAAAAAGCCAAATTTCGCGGGGGGGGGGCTGAAAAAGATTTGGGGGGGGAAATTTTTCCAGCTGTAACCAGAGCGGCTGTAAAAAGGGATGAAAACACAATAAAAGCCTAATTTACAAGTACACAGGGGCATATTACCAAGGACCTTATCGCCACTTTAGCAGGAATTTTTCCCGCTAAAGCAGCGATAATTTTATCGCCCTATTACCTAGCTGTCTCTAACACCAGTTAGCCACAGCTAGTAGGAGATAGCGATCATCTTGGGGCCCACTTTGCATGTCAGCGATAATTATTGCTAATGACATGATGCAAAGGGGGCGTGCCAAGATGTTAGCGACTGGAAACAGTCGCTAACATCGCTATCTCCTATTACCTACTTTTGGAAATATTTGCGCTAAGCGCGAATATCTCCAAAAGCGAACGCCTGCCCAGGACAGTTCTTAGCCATGTTATCCAATGGTAGGTGGATAACATGGCTAAGAGCATTAGATCGGTAATGCATGAATATCGCTGACATTTCAGCATTATTCATGCATTTCGGCTGATTTTTATCGATTTTGAGATAAACCTTGATAATAGCAAGGTTTATCTGCGATAAAAATCGGCGGAGCTCGGCGATAATAATATTGCCGCTAAGCCAACATAGGGATAATTATCGCTAGTTGTTGGTAATATGCCCCTTGGTCTTTTAAAGACCTGTGAAGTACTCGGGTGCGGCTGCAATTAGACGTCGCCTGCCTGCGAAGCTGTCTCAGCCCGGGCTGACACAAACGACGAGGAGGAGGGGGGCTGAAGCCCGGTGAGCCCAATGGGTGTTGCGTGCCTGGTTGATGGTAATACAAATGTACCTCAAGTTAGAATTGAATCGATGTTACAAGTAGTAAACATGCATTTGTGGCCTCATTCGGAGTACTGAGTAATTACCAAGTGGTAATTTCACTCAGTGCTTTAAATGGGAAAAATAAGTGCAGGTACTCATTAGAATGATGAGGTAGAGGTTTAGTGAGGGGGCGGGACTAAGGGCGGGGCTAAGCGAAAGACATGATGATACCTAATGACTTCTATATTAGTTGCAGCACATACCAAAACACATGAGAAATGTGTTTATATAAACATTTCCTTTTTTTTTGCAATGGTTGCACCTTCTTAATGCCGTACCGTTAATTGCTGTTGTTTGGCACAATACTATATATTTTTGACCTCCCGAGTAGGAACAAACTGAAAACACCCCCACTTCGAACCAAAGTTCTTATGACACGAAGCAAATCATCATAACCCTCCCCAGAAGATATCTGTTGTCTCTTCCATCGATCTATCCATTCATTCTACCATTTACCTGCTGATGTCCACCATTTAACCTTTACATTCTGTTGGCTATTCAGTTTTTCATCCATCATTCAGTTTTTCACCATTCCGTCTGTCCACCCTTCATATCCAAACCTTTCAATCCATCCATCTCCAAACCTATCCATTCATCCTTTCACTCATCCATCTCTTTATCCACCCTTTCGCTCATCCATCAATCCTTTCACTCATCTATCCATTGTCCCTTTCACTCTTTATTCCATCCACCCTTTCATTCCATCCACCCTTTCACTCAATCCCTCCTTTCACTCATCCATCAACCACCCTTTCATCCATCCTCCCTCCAATCCACCCTCATCCACCCTTGTATCCAATCATCCACTCCCTTTCACCCATCCATCCATGATTTCACTCATCCATCCATCTATACATCCACCTTTGCTCACTCATCCATCCACTTAGTCACTTACCCACCAACCATCCCTACTTCGTTATTTATGA
Organism: Lissotriton vulgaris; assembly: GCF_964263255.1. NCBI lineage: Eukaryota > Metazoa > Chordata > Amphibia > Caudata > Salamandridae > Lissotriton > Lissotriton vulgaris. The sequence continues at coordinate 6,929,194 of NC_141699.1, read as the reverse complement.
ATCTTTGTCGCTGAGCAGACATGTACACACAAAGTGCCACTCATTTTCTTTAAAATACCTCCTGAGAGTGTTTTCATTCTCTCTCTCTTTCTCTAACTTTTCTCTTACAAAAAACAGGCAAACAAATGCAGGCAAACACACAAACATAAATAAGCAGACTCGGGTATGATAAAAGCCATGCTACACTCTTCACCTACCATGGCTTTTTTAATTGCCCCCAGGGCTGGACTGGCCGTAGCCTGATGGCCACTGCCAGGGCACTGACATGATTCCTGTGCTTGCAGGAATGCACAGGATCGTGTGAATGTGATTGACAGCACAGGGCCTGAATGGACCTGCTCTGTCAAACACAGCGTGATGGTGAGCACCGGACATTATTCAATTGAGCCCTGCTAGATAGTTCAGCTGGGGCTCAGATCGGGGCTACAGAAGTGGTGCCTTGACTGCCAGAGACACGTTCCACTCCTGCTCAGCAGCACAGGCCATGAGCCTACCCTTTCATGAGTACCGGTACTCTCCTCGGCAGAAGAGAAGTGCCGGTATTCAGTGATAAATCTAAGAAGTGCCGGTACCGGTGAGTACCGGCCCATTTAAAGCACTGATTTCACTTTAAGGAAAATCAGCCCCCGCGCTGCGTTAATATTATTGCAACTTTCTGAGATGGGCCCTTGATACAAATTGCATGATGCGGTATTTCCAGGGCAACTATACATTTTCCAGTGTCTCTGGGCCTGAAATTAGTGGTTTTTCAAACTCTGGGCCTTCTCATTCTGCGCCCGCCTGGAGTCCCCGGGGCTGGAGCCTCGTGAGAAGCCCTTGTGGCCGCTTACAGTGGACTAGAGTGACATCCCTTGCTTCACTTTGGGAACCAGAGATCTTATCTTACTGAGAGCCAGGGAAGGTCTTGCCATAAACCTTCAGCTCGTTTGTCCTATGTGTACTTCCGGGTCAGTGGGCCAACAAGTGTGTGATTCTTTCCGCTTCTTGTCCTGTGTTTGATGAGACCTTGGCGAGTGAGTAATAAGGGCTCAGAAAGGCACAACGAAGCTGCCATGAACGCTTAGTACGTCACCTTTGTTTGGCAAAAGTACCTCCTTCATTTTCCACCAAATTTGGAAAAAGACACCGAAGCAAGGATTTTGACCGTGACCAACAATCATGGAATAACCGCTCTTGAAATGTATTGTATGTAAACATTCTCTTGTACGTACCTATTATGGAAATCCTGAAAACCTATTTGTATTTTATTATTCACTGGTTTGTCTGCACTTCATTTTATTAACCCCTTGCATGCTTGTGATGGAACCGTTCCGTCACAAGCCGCGGGTGAGCTGTGCTTGTGACGGAACGGTTCCGTCACGGCCCGCTCGGCGTGCCTGCGCGGCGCTGATTTTGCACCTGCACGGCGCGTTCCATTGAGCGGGCGCGTTCGTGACGGAACCGTTCCGTCACAAGCAGAGCTCACTCGCGAGTCGTTCGGAATGGCCGCTGCAGCGAAGGGGTTAAACTGAAATATACGTTTCCTGTGAGCCAAATCGGAAAACTGCAGGAAATGACGGATAATGGGCCTTGGCAATGATGCCCCAGTGGTCGAGCCCTGCCCCCACAGCCACCAGCCTCTCACCTCTATCTGTAGTGCAGCCCAGTGGCTTCCTACTTCTCTCTAGAGCTTCTGAAGCATCTCATGGGCTGGTCGCCGTGATGCAGGAGCCTGCCCCTCAAACCTTCCCTTTAGCACTCGTGGTGACAGAGTTATCGATTAACTAAAGACATGACAGGCACATATCTCCAAACCCCAGTTCCTCATTTGCTAGAGCAAACTGGGGTGCTCACTTCGCACCTCAGATCCTATGAGTGCCCAAAGTACCCTAAATATTTGACTGTGAACAGGTGCTTACAAAATATAGACCCTCTCTACTTTCCAGCACCAGTAGCCCCCTTTTGTGCCTTTGATCCTGAAGACCAGTTGGAGCTGTAACTGGTCAATCACAGCTGTGTGTAGCGCCCCCTTCCCCCATGATATCTGCATCCCAAAACTGTCATCGTTTGTGGGTGGTAATAATCCCACCTCACTTTTATCTGGTGGGTTTTTGAGTATTTGAGACTTTTTGAATGGTTTGTGACACTTTGGGGCGCTGCCACTCGCGCCATCTTTGTTGTCCCACGTCTGCGGGTGCTGCTATTCACTGATGCGACTGCAAAGGGATCTCTAAGCACTATTTAAAGTGCAGACTTTAAACAGCTGCCCCATATCTCTCTTTAATGCGCCGTCGCTGTTCTGGGGAGAAGTGCGAGTTCACGGGTGCCCTGAGGGCTGCGTATTCTTCGTAATAGGGCACACTTTCCCTGTTTACAGCCGGCACACCTGCTTAAAGGTGCGCCATGGTGCAATCAGGTAACATGTGCCCTTTCATTCATATGAGTCCAGGTGTTTATAACAGGCCACGATTGGAGTTGAGACTTAAGGCAATGCAGACAGTGCCTGTCCGCAGGTCACAAAAGTGTTCAGAATGCATAGACATCCAATCTTTGGCCTCTCTGCAGAGTGTAGAGGACAATGGTCAAGTATTTCAGTTGCAATTGTGATGAAGTGTAAGATATGATGATGGAAGAGATATGGAGAGAAAAAGGGCGTACATGTCTAACTAAGAGTGAACATAACGTGAGTGTTTGAGACACTATGATGACATCTGCCAGAGCCGGCTTTAGCACTGGTGGCGCCCTGTGCGACAATGTTTTTTGGCGCCCCCCAATGACCTCATCTACCACAAATTCCCTCACTGCCACCATTTAACAGTGCTCCTCAAGTATCTATAAGCACTCACACTGATTTAGTTTCATAGCGCCACTCTTACCAGTGTAGGGTGTCAGACCACCTTGAATCACACACATTGGCACAGAGACATGCATATGTGTGTAAATTAGTGTACAGAAATGTCACATAAGACAGAGGACTACAAGGTGTAGGAGTCACATGTCAGCTATACTGGTAGGCAGTATAGTTTAAGAGTCCTTGGTCTGGAAAAGCACAAATTCAGAATTCAAAACATATCATTGTTAGGGGTTATATTTAATAAGAAGAATTGATTTCTACCCAAATGAACCCTTTTTGCAAGTTTAGGATAATGAAAGACAGAACAAAAAGACATAACGCTCTAACCTATACATTGCAGTTTGCATGCAGCTCTTTGATGACAATTAATAGATCACTATGTTGTATTAGGATTTTAACTTATAAACTGCAAGAAGGTAAAGGATCCCTGGGACACAAGCAGTAACCCACTGACCTATTTACAATATATCCACTTTGTGATCTGCATGGTACACATTATTTGCCACAGGCAAATTAACCACTGCACTGCCTTACGATGAGTTAACATTTCCACTAGACAACCCTCCGATCTCTCTCCAGCAAGAACATTAATCACTGGAGTGAGCTTGACATTTTTATTGATATCTGAACATTGCTGGAAGCAAGGAACGCAACAGCAGGTGCTTTTAAAACGAAAATATACTTGCAAACAGATCACCCTCTCCCAAGTCAGCACCCGGTGCAGTGGCACCAATCGCACCGCCCTAGAGCCGGCCCTGACCTCTGCCCCAAAGGTGTCAGTAATGTTTGATTCATCGGCTCAATCTCCAAATAGAAGCCTTTTTGATATTATTGACAATAAAGCCACTGTTGTTACTCTTTTACCTTAAAAAGATGGAAACTGATCTCTTTAGCTTCCGCAAGGGACTAAAAACCTGGCTTTTTCAGCAGTGATTAGAGCAGTGCTTTTAGCAAGCTTATTTGGCAGTTCTTTCCTTCTTTAGTCTGCCCCTTGGTGCCGGGAAACTCACTGCGGGTAGCTGCGGGCCTTATAAGTATAACCTCTTAAGTGCTGCGCCTATACCAGCGGCCGACGGCACCACTACCTCGAGAGTGTTGCCGTCGGCCGTTGGACGTTCCAGCTGCACCTGCGCAATGGAACGTTCAGCACTGGAGCTGGACGTTCCATAGCAGCTAAGGTGTTAAATAAATAAATAAATAAATAAATAAAATAAATAAATAAAAAAGCAAACCAACATTGCCAAAGCCAATAGTCCTGAATGGGTTTAGGCGCCCGTCCGTTGTATTATATATCTGGATGGAATGACAACAAGCATTTGCAATGCAATAGGTCTCGCATTTGCGAGAGTTTAAGCTTTTGGCATTGTAAATGACATGCTTTTTATTCATCTATTTTAATAGTTAATACATAAATAAAAAGCATTGTCATTTACAATGCCAATAGCTCAAACTCTTGTAAATGCAGGACCTATTTTACTTCAAAGAAGCAGCTGCCATTCTCCCGGCCTGCTTGGAAAGGTAAAGCGTGCATGGCGTGCTGAATATTGCAGGATAGCACGTCGTGCCTGCAGGACCAGAAACTCATTCAAGAAAATAGTGCTTACAGGCTAAACAAGCGATGGGAAATTATGAAATCAAGGTACAAAAGCGCTGATGCATATCGCTGCCACAAGGAAAAATATCTAACACCATACAAATGTATTGATTAAGGTTACATACTATGAAATGACATCTGGAAGGAATACATTAATAACTGCACGTAGTATTTAAGAAAAACGTACTGCACCACGCCAGGGAGTTAGGAAGGAAATGCAAATCACATGTAATAATTTGATTAGTGGGGGCCTAAATAAAGAACAATACCTTCTACAATTACAAAAAAAGCAGCACACAACTTTGCTGTAGTATTTAAAAAAGTAAGCAATAATTACACACTTATTGCAGTAACTTTTCTCACTGTACCATAATTTTAAACCCACACTACAGTGTTTACACGTATATATAGCATGAGCGGCTTAAGTTATTGCACCGGGGTAAAAAGAGCAATTTAAAAGAAACGAGGATAAAGGCAACAAACGGAGTTGTTGGGATAATACCTTTTAAAATCGGCGAGAACATAGAAAAAGTTGATCATACACTATCAATACAAGCATTTGCAGGCTACGTGTGGTGCTGCTGTCTTGGAAGCCGGTGCGCTTCTACTATGGCATTTATGGTCCGACTGGGGATTTTAAATCGGAAGGGATTCAGGGCAGCAGGTTGCGGTGAGCGCTGCATTACTACAAGGTCTGCTGCAATCCCAGGTTCGATTCAAAAAGGGGGTGGTGATGAACAGAGTATCTGAATTAAACAGAACACTCCTACCCAGTCAACAGATCAGGGCTTGATCCATCACCGTTTTTTTAGCTCACTGCACCATCCCAGCTCAGAACCTGGCTACATGCAAATTAGTCTGTCCCTGGCCCAGTGCATCATGGGAACAGGGCAGACCAAACTACCAAGCCAATTCTCATAATGGGAAGGAAACAAGCTTCCGGGGACCGGTTTCTGGCATTAATTTGATATTTGATATTTATGGATTTTGTAAAGCGCGGCTATCGCTCCGGAAGGAGCATCTTGGCGCTGAGCGTGCAGAAAAAGGAAACGTAGTGATGAATGAATCAGATGGCTGTGAAAACCGAGGAGTCGGATTGCTGAAATACCCAGGTTTTCAAGAGTTTCCTGAAGTGGCTCTCAGTATCAGCTAGCCTGAGATTAACAGGGAGGTTGTTCCAAGCTCTTGCTGCTAGGAAAGAGAAGGTTTTCCCCCCTCGCGTTTTTAACTTAAATCTTGGGATAACGACAAGGTTGGTTCCTGAGGATCTCAGGCAGCGCGTGGGATTGTAATGCATAAAGCGCTTAGTGAGATACAGGGGGCCTGTTTTCCTGGTGGCTTTGAATGCAGTGAGCAGAAGTTTAAACAAAATTCTTTTGTGGAGAGGTAGCCAGTGGAGGGTGTTAAGGGCTGCTGAGGCTGAGGACCTTCTTGGGAGTTTAAGAACGAGTCTGGCCGCCGCGTGTTGAACGCTTTGTAGTTTCCTGAGGGTGGACTTCTTCACTCCTGCCATTAGTCCGTTGCAATAATCAAGTCGGGAGAGGATTAGAGCAACCACGACTGATTTTCTGGCTGAGATGGGGAGGAAGTCAAAGAATTTCTTCAATGTTCTGATGAGGCTAAAACAGCACCCAGCAGTGATGCGGACATGATCATCAAAGCTGAGGGATGCGTCGAATTGGATGCCAAGATTACGTGCCGAGGAAACAGCACTCGGCGGGGCTTCTGAGTTTTTTGGCCACCAGTCTTTTGGGGAAAAGGACAAGTCTTTCCCTAAGGGTATAATCTCAGTCTTGGCACTGTTGCATCTGAGGTGATTTCTATTCAGCCATAGAAAAACCTCAGAGAGACAATTCTTAAATCTAAGGGCTGCATCCGTGCATTTTTTATCGATGGTGACGACAAGCTGAGTGTCATCAGCATACGATGTGACGAGGATTCCGTGGGATTCTATCACTGCGAGGAGGGGGGCCATGTAAATGTTAAAAAAAAGAGGGCTAAGTATGGACCCCTGGGGGACTCCTGATGTGATTGGTCTTTCTCTGGAGAGGTAGGGGCCTAGTGAAACCGTTTGGGATCTATTGGACAGGAACGATGTAATCCATGTCAGCACAGTAACTGACACACCAATCTCGCGCATTCTATTGATAAGAATGGCATGCAAGATGGTGTCGAACGCTGCTGTTAAGTCGAGCAGGATGAGTACAGCCTGTCTCCCCTCATCCTGCAGGAACTTGATAGAATCAGATAATTCAATCAAGGCGGTTTCAGTGGAGTGGCCGGAACGGAACCCTGATTGTTGGGGGTGCAGAATGTGATTGCTCTCTACAAAGGTTTTTAACTCGCCGTATACTAGCTGCTCCGTGATTTTGCCTAGTGCGGGTAGTAGAGAAATTGGGCGCATGTTAGTGAGGTCAGTGGGGGATTTGTTTTGCTTCTTCATTAGAGGCTTCACTATGGCCTTTTTCCAGTCATCGGGAACAATGCCTGATTCGAGGGATTCATTGATGATGGGGTTAATCGTAGGATTTACAGCCTCGATGAGATGGTGAAGAATGCTGGGGGGGCATGAGTCCGTGGGGGCTCCCGATTTGCAGGCCAAGATAGCCTTATGAGTTTGTTGAAGAGAGACTGGAGAGAAACTGCCGAGAGTGGAGGGAATTGTGACGGCGTCAAGGGTGGTGGTAAGGGGTTGAGGGAAATCCTTCTGAATGTTGGCGATTTTATCTATAAAGAAATCAGCAATTTGATTGCATAAGGTGTGGGATGGAGGAATTTCGGGTAGGAGGGCTTTGGGATGAGTGAAGGACTTAACTATGGAGAAGACGGTTTGTTGTTTTTGCTGGGCTTCCTTTATGGCTTTGGTAAAGTACTCCTTTTTGGCCGCTTTAATGCCAGAGAGATAAAGTTTCCTCTGTAGGATGTAGAGTAGTCTAGAGGCTTCGTCGTAAGTTTTTCTCCATTTCCTTTCAAGGATCCTTCATTGGAGGTGGCTTTCAGTGAGGGACTGGGTGTACCAGGGGGTATTGGGCTTTCTTTTACGGCGGTCTGGGTGACGGCGATTTGGACTGGAATTGTCGGAGACGATTTTGTCAATCCAAATGTGGAAGTTGCAAGAGTCGGACGTTACATCTCCAACTAATATGGGGGGCGGAGCCAGAGGCTGGGAATCTGACTTGATGCGTTCAGCCACCTTCTTCCAATTGGTCGAAGAGGGAGTAAGGAGGCGCTTGGCGCTTGATGGCATGGAGGGGTTTACCTTGATGGCAAAGGGGATAAGGCAGTGGTCGGTCCATATTTGCGGGATCGGGGGGATGTGATCATGGTTGCCAAATTAGAACAAATGCCGTCTAACGTATGTCCAGCCCTGTGTGTCTGGGAAGTAACAAGTTGGGAGAGACCAAAAATGCTGAGAGATTGTTGGAAGCTGATGGTGTGAGGGTCTGTGTCTGATTCCAGGTGCAAGTTCATGTCGCCTAGGAGAGTGAAGGTGGGGTAATGTGTCAGGAGTGACCCAAGTGTATCATCAAGAGAATCCAGGAAGGGGGTGGCATTCCCAGGGGGGCGGTAGATAAGTCCCCCTGAGAAGGAGGTGGAAGCGTTGATTTTAATCGCAAAGCCTATGCCCTCACTGTCCTTGAGGTAGCCTAGATCGAAAGTATGGCACGTGAAGGATTTCTTGATGGCAAAGACTACCCCCCCTCCCCGCCCAATGGGTCTATCCCGCCTAAAGATGGTAAAATCTGGGGGTAGGGCGTTTGCAAGATCAGGATTCGATGAATCATTAAGCCAGGTTTCAGTAATAAAGAGAGCATCTAAGTCGTGGTATTGTATAAGGTCATGAATGTCTTGACCATGACACGCTAGGGACCTGGCGTTAATGAGCCCTCCCTTAAAAGTATTCAACTTTTGCTTAGATGAGGGGGGCGGTTTGGGTACTCCGCCAGCGGATCCCAGGGACGTCCACCTACAGTGACGACACGAGAAAGGACCCCAGAGAAGATTGCTGAGGGGCGACCCTTACAGTGGTGGGCTCCCGTAACGTGGCGCAATGAACGTAATTCATTAGGGTCATACCTGATAGTGGGAAGGATTTGGTCAGCATGCCCTGCACCCGGCGCGGTCCTGGCGCAGACGGGCGCAGACGGGCTTGGCTTAGGCGCGGCTTCGGCGCGCATCCGGCGCGCCCGCTGCGCCGTCTGGCCGCCTTGCACATTTTATAGGGAGATAAGAGGGTGGGAGGACGGCGCGACTAGAGCGCTGTCCCCGCCTGCCTCACTCAAGATGGCGCCCACCGCCGCCGAGTATCGGCTGAGAAGCGGCTGGGCTGAAGGAGAAGAATGAAAGGTGATAGAGGTGTCAGAGTACCTAGCAATTCAATTCCCCTTGTACTGACAGTCCCCAAAGATAAAATAAGGCGGTTTTTAAAATGAATAAAAAACGCTCCAAGTGCAACAATCGCTATTCTTAAAATCACAATTCAAAGGATCACATTGGTAAAATTCGTCTGCAGCTCGCAGCCCCAGTTCCCCTCACCAGGGAGAGCTTCTGAAAGGCACCGAGCGCTGCAAATGGGCTCAGTTAAGTACACCAAGAGGGCAGGAGGACGGCGCGACTAGAGCGCTGTCCCCGCCTGCCTCACTCAAGATGGCGCCCACCGCCGCCGAGTATCGGCTGAGAAGCGGCTGGGCTGAAGGAGAAGAATGAAAGGTGATAGAGGTGTCAGAGTACCTAGCAATTCAATTCCCCTTGTACTGACAGTCCCCAAAGATAAAATAAGACGGTTTTTAAAATGAATAAAAAACGCTCCAAGTGCAACAATCGCTATTCTTAAAATCACAATTCAAAGGATCACATTGGTAAAATTCGTCTGCAGCTCGCAGCCCCAGTTCCCCTCACCAGGGAGAGCTTCTGAAAGGCACCGAGCGCTGCAAATGGGCTCAGTTAAGTATACCAAGAGGGCGGGAGGACGGCGCGACTAGAGCGCTGTCCCCGCCTGCCTCACTCAAGATGGCGCCCACCGCCGCCGAGTATCGGCTGAGAAGCGGCTGGGCTGAAGGAGAAGAATGAAAGGTGATAGAGGTGTCAGAGTACCTAGCAATTCAATTCCCCTTGTACTGACAGTCCCCAAAGATAAAATAAGGCGGTTTTTAAAATGAATAAAAAACGCTCCAAGTGCAACAATCGCTATTCTTAAAATCACAATTCAAAGGATCACATTGGTAAAATTCGTCTGCAGCTCGCAGCCCCAGTTCCCCTCACCAGGGAGAGCTTCTGAAAGCTCTCCCTGGAGTCTTCGGCCCGGCTTGCTTGAATCCTGATGGTGCAATGAGCAAGGGACTCACATCTGAGTATACCCTTCCACGCTTATGGTGGACATAACGATTCAGAAAAGGGGGTGGTGATGGACAGAGTATCTGAATTAAACAGAACACTCATACCCAGTCAACAGATCAGGGCTTGATCCATCACCGTTTTTTAGCTCACTGCACCATCCCAGCTCAGAACCTGGCTACATGCAAATTAGTCTGTCCCTGGCCCAGTGCATCATGGGAACAGGGCAGACCAAACTACCAAGCCAATTCTTATACTGGGAAGGAAACAAGCTTCCGGGGACCGGTTTCTGGCATTACAGCCATCTTCGGCCCGGCTTGCTTGAATCCTGATGGTGCAATGAGCAAGGGACTCACATCTGAGTATACCCTTCCACGCTAATGGTGAACAAAACAATTCAGAAAAGGGGGTGGTGATGGACAGAGTATCTGAATTAAACAGAACACTCATACCCAGTCTACAGATCAGGGCTTGATCCATCACCGTTTTTTAGCTCACTGCACCATCCCAGCTCAGAACCTGGCTACATGCAAATTAGTCTGTCCCTGGCCCAGTGCATCATGGGAACAGGGCAGACCAAACTACCAAGCCAATTGGACAAAACGATTCAGAAAAGGGGGTGGTGATGGACAGAGTATCTGAATTAAACAGAACACTCATACCCAGTCAACAGATCAGGGCTTGATCCATCACCGTTTTTTAGCTCACTGCACCATCCCAGCTCAGAACCTGGCTACATGCAAATTAGTCTGTCCCTGGCCCAGTGCATCATGGGAACAGGGCAGACCAAACTACCAAGCCAATTCTTATACTGGGAAGGAAACAAGCTTCCGGGGACCGGTTTCTGGCATTACAGCAAGTTCATCACCAAAGTACTTCTACATGTGCCCAGTGAGCTGGGGCAAGACGCTACAAGGTCAAAGCTCGCCCGCGGCTACTGAATTTGTAAGTGTTAGACCTGGCATCATTCGCTTGAGTCTCTCCTCCATTTTTTCTGTTGGCCTCCACTGTTTTACGATGTTTTTGCTGGTATACTGCTTTGGGCACTGTGCCACTGCTGATCAGTGCCACAGTGCAAGTGCTCCCTATGTTAAATTACTGTCTTGATTGAATTCCATGTTTGGCCTATTTGGTTTACTGTCAGTCCCTAGTCTAGTGCACCAGGAGTGCCAGGGCTTGTAAATACAAATGCTGCTCGTGGGCTTGCAGCACCTGTTGTGCCACCCACAAGAGCGGCCTAGTAAAAGTATGTCTGAGGGTCTGCCATTGCTAGACCTACGTGCAGTCTGGTACTGTCACGCTGACTGCGCAAGTACACCTGCTTGCCAGTCCCTAAACCTTCCCTTAACTTCATGTTAGTCACCCCTATGGTAGGCCCACGGGCGGGGTGCATTGTAAGTATAAGGTAGGACAAGCCTGACCAAGTTGGCATGTCCTAATAGTGAATTACAGCCATATTCGTTTTTCACTGTTGTAAGGTAACCTGCTCTCCATTAGTTAGAATGGGCTGCCAGGATTATTAATGCTATAATCCTAGCTGGCTCGGGGAGCATGGTGCAATGTCGAGTTTGGTATCCCTGAACTCGGGGTTTAATAACGCATCCGTTTGTGTGGATGGTTTTTGGACTCTGGGTTTGAAAATAGCACTTTTAGAAAGTGGCTATTTTCTTGTCTAACTATTTCTGGTTTCTGCTGGTTTGGTGTGTGTGTGACAGGAGCTGGGTGGCTCCAGAGATCTGCTGAGTCAGTGTGGGATGAGTGGGACATTTGCATTGAGAGTAGGGGGAGAGTAGCTTCTGATAGCCTGCCCTGCCAGATACAATGCTGGCTCCACCTCTTGCCAGGCGACTGATGGCTCTGTGCCTGCCAGGGACGATCCTGGCCCCACCTCCTGCCGGGAGGCTGATAGCTCTGCTCCTGCCAGTGACAATACTGGCTCCACCTCCTACTGGGCGGCTGAGGACTCTGCCCTGCACAGTGAATAGGCCAGGTGCCTCTGCCTGGCTACACCCACAACAGACCCAGGATGTTGGGAAATTCCCCTGCATGGACAAAGGGATCAAAGCCAAAAAGGGGTACAAGAGAAGGACCCCTGAACCAAGAATTTAGATCACTTCTGACAAGGAACCCTGAAACCAAGGACAAGAAGCCTGCTGATCCAAGGACTTGCCTACCCCTTCTGCCAGTGTGCTGTTTGCTGGGGGGAATCCTGCATTGCTTCTTTATTTTTGCCAAGGAACCAGGAGAGAGGAACTGTGTGTGTACTCTCAAACTTTGCTAAGAAAATCTCCAAGGACTGGAATAGTGCCAGTCTCCTGCTGAAGTCACAGGGCTAAAGGACTTCATCTGCTAAAAGTGCTATTTGCTGGAACCTGTGAATCCAGCACCTCTGAAAGAAACCAGCAATCTCGACGCCGACGGACGTCGCCGAATCCAGCTCGACATCGTGAGTAACGGCTCCAGTGTCCCGCTTCCTCGACGCCGGCCGCCGGGCCCGATCGACGCCAGCAGCAACGCCAGTGAGTAGCGAGTTCGGCTCCAGCTCCAAGTGACCCCGTGTCTGCACCGCTGCTGATCGCATCGACTTCGTGCCCTCTCGACGCCGTGAGCGCTGCTCACTCTTGCAACTTCATCGACATCGACGATGACGCCGTATCCTGCTTCACCTCGTGAGCGCTGCTCCTGCCCGACATCGATCGACGCCGCTGCAGGTCGCCCAGACTCCGAGGCCGGATTGACGCCGGAGACGCGACGCCGGACATCTCGACACCGCTGATCATCGAGTGCTTCACTTTTCCAAGGTACTGTGTTGTGGGGGTCTGCTCGACCCCGGGCTCGACATAGCGCTCCTCGCGGTCGACGCCGAACCCTTTGGATTAACTTTGCCTCGACGTCGTGTGACTCCCGTGTGGGTTACATTGTTGCCAAGAACTGTGTTTTAAAGAAGAAGAGTTGCTTTTGATACTAAAGACTTTGTGCTAAGAAGAAACTACGCTTGAACTATTATTTTTCCTTCCAAGAGTATTTATTAAGACTGTGGTATATTTTTGTCGTTATTTGGTCTTGTGCTAAGCCTTATATAAAAATCCTTATTTTTATAATACTACTGTGTCGTGTCCATTTTTAGTGTATTCACTTTATTACTGTATGTGGTCATAAATGCTTAACGCACTGCCTCTGAGATAAGCCTGTCTGCTTTGCCAAGCTACCAAGGGGGTGAGCAGGGGTTATCTAAGTGTGTGATCCCCTTGCCCTGACTAGAAAAGGTGTGTCCCTATTTGTCAGAAGTGCATACCTCTGCCAACTAGAGACAGCTGGTTCTAACATTGGTGGGTCAGCGGTGAGGATTTGAACTTTGCATTTATGACCCATGTGCAGTGATTAGTATGCGCTACATAGTGAAAGCAGACCATAGCGCAGCCACAATCTAATTTGGAAGGATTCTATTTTTGTTCTCCGCTTTTTTGAAGCTTTATTTTTGGAACACTGCCAGTTTTGACCATGAGTGACACCGGAGTCACTGCCCCTGTTGTTGTTGTGGAGGAATTTGATAGAGCAAAGATAAACGTCTACAAATTGGAGGAGCTGAAATCCTTTTGCAAGCAGTTTAAAGTTCCTACCAAAGGCCTCAAGGTTAAGGAAAACTATCTCAAAGCATTGGAGGCCTGGTTAGAGTCCAGAGATCCCACTGATCCGGTGGTGGTACCGCCAGTGGAAGGGGCTGAGGAGGTGCCAGTGAATGGAACCGTGTCCTCTCCCGGTAGCAGTGTTTCCTCCAAAGGTCTTTCCCCTGAAGAAAGAGAAGAAAGGGCGAAAGAGCGAGAATACAACATGGAAATGGCAAGGCTTAAGATAAATGGGCAGTTGGAGTTAGAAAATGCAAGAGGTAGGAGAGAAGCTGATTTGGAGACCAAAAGGTTGGATCTTGAAAGAGAGAAGTTAGCTTTGGAGCGTGATACCAAGTTGAGGGAGTTGGAGATCCAAGCTAAGAAGTTAGAATTGAATCCCTCTGGTGGCAGCATCCCATCTGGGCCTGCAGAAAGTAGGTTTTATTTTCCCAAGGATGTGATCAAAGATTATCATAAGAATGAAGATATTGGTCAATGGTTTAAAGCATATGAGTTAGCATTGTTGGCCCACCGGGTCCCTGAGAAGGATTGGGGAGCGGGTTGTGGGGTCGCTTTGTGAATGAGGGAAGAGATACCCTGTTAGACATGCCTGTTGAGGATAGGACGTCTTATGCTCATATGAAAGATGCTTTAATGTTGCGGTATGGCCTAACCCCCGAGAAGTACAGACAAGCTTTTAGAGAATGCAAGAAGTTGCCTGGTACGGCGTGGGTTGAATATGTGTCTTTTTTTTGCAGAGCCATGGATGGTTGGGTAAAGGGCAGCAAAGTGGAAAGTTATGAAGCTCTTTATGATTTGTTTGCTTGGGAGCATTTGTCTAATAACTGTTTTCCAGAGCTGCGCCAGCACCTTATTGATAGCAAGATATCTAACCCTAGAAAACTTGCTGAGGAGGCGGACCGCTGGGTCAGTACCAGGGTCCACAAGGGTCCAGTGGGAGACTCAGCCAAAGGTGGGCGGGGTCCCCAGCAGAAGAGTGGGGGGACAAGGGCAAACAGAAGGAGTCCCAGAAAGGGCCCCAAAGTAATCCCCAAGGGAACCAAGGGAAGGGTTCCCAGCCTCCCCCTGAGAAGAAGCCAGGGGCCCCGACAGGTAAACCTGTTCATAGGGGCCCACTGACCTGCTACGTTTGTGGACAGGTGGGACACCGGTATTATGATCCCCAGTGTCCCATGAAGAACTCGAATGCACCGCCGCGTGCACCCCCCCCGTCAGTTGGAGAGTGTAGCCCTGGGAGGGAAGGAGATAGTTGTCCCTGGTGGGAAGGGGCCCGCAGAAATGTCCCTGGTCTCGCTAGGAGACATGGAAATGGTCCCTCCACCCCCTCTGCCTAGTAACATTAATAAATATAGGCAGTGGTATGTCCATTAATGGCCATAGAGTGGAAGCTCTCAGAGACACCGGAGCGAGTGTGACAGCTGTCAAGTGTCACTTGGTGTCCAGAGAGCAGGAGGTTCCCCACGCATTCTACCCCGTGATAGCGGCTGACAACTCCCAGAAAGAGTGTGAGGTAGCTCAAGTTTCCTTTGAAAGGGGGGGAGTTTCAGGTACTCTTCAAGTTGCTGTGAGGCCCGCCATGCCTGTTGATTGTCTCCTGGGCAATGATTTAGAAGACTCCCCTTGGGCTAAGGTGGAGAGGGAGACACATTTGAAAATGTTGGGTGTGCCAGAGTGGGTGTGTGCAACCACTCGATCCATGTCAGCGAGTAAGGGTGTTGATGGGGTCCCGGAGCCTGAAAGTACGGCCCAGGACCCAGCTGTGAAGAGAAGAGGCAGGAGGCACGGGAAACCGGCCCCCGTAGTTCCCGTGGTCCAGGAGGAGGTAGACCCTGAGGGGGATGCCCTGGAGCCCACAGGGGAACAAGTTGCTGAACTGGGAGACCTGCCCGAGCTGACCCATTGGCAGCAGGATGGTGGTCCCTCCAGGGAAGAATTTTGTGCAGAACAAAATGTGTGCCCTTCTCTTGTGGGTATGAGGCAGCAGGCCTCAGCCCAAACCTCAGGTGATCAGTCAGGGTCACATTTTGTTTACTGGGAGAACGACCTCCTGTATAGCGAGCCTAAGGCTGCTGAGCCTGGGTCAGCCCGTGTGCTGGTGGAACCCCAGCGCTTTAGAGCCTTCCTACTGGGTTTGGCTCATGACGTTCCTTTAGCTGGACATCTGGGGCAGGACAAGACCTATGACAGGCTTGTCACCCATTTTTATTGGCCTCAGATGAGAAGGGATGTAGACATCCATTGTAAGACTTGTCACACTTGCCAGGCAAGTGGGAAAAGCGGAAGGAAGCAGAAGGCTCCCCTCCAACCATTTCCAGTGGTCAGTACCCCCTTTGACCGGGTGGGGATTGACATTGTTGGGCCCCTGGACCGCAAGACAGCCCTGGGCAACAGTTTCATCCTGGTCTTGGTGGACCATGCCACACGGTACCCGGAAGCCATCCCTCTCCGAACAGTGACGGCCCCCGTGGTGGGACGGGCACTGATGGGTGTTTTCTCCCGGATGGGGTTCCCCAGAGAGGTGGTGTCAGACCGGGGCACCAACTTCATTTCCAACTATATGAAGTCTCTGTGGAAGGAGTGTGGGGTAACCTACAAGTTCACGACTCCTTACCACCCTCAAGGTAATGGGCTGGTTGAGAGATTCAACCGGACCCTTAAAGGCATGATCATGGGTCTTGAAGAACCAATGAGGCGGAAATGGGACGTCCTCTTGCCATGCCTGTTGTTTGCTTACCATGAGGTGCTGCAGAAGTCTCTAGGGTTCAGCCCCTTTGAGCTTTTGTATGGTCACCCGGTAAGAGGGCCTTTGAGTCTGGTCAAAGAAGGCTGGGAGCAATCTCCCAGGAAACCTCCCCAGGATGTCTACAGTTACATGCTGGCCTTTAGGAACCCGACTCGGCGCTTCAGAGATCTTGCTCAGGCAAATCTGGAGGCCAGCCAGGAGGAGATGAAGCGTTGGTACGACCGGAATGCCACTCTGGTAGAGCTTCAGCCTGGTCAGGAAGTTTGGGTCATGTCCCCTGTGGAACTTTGTGCGCTCAAGGACAGGTGGACTGGACCGTTTAAGGTTGTGGAGAAGAAGAGCGATGTCACCTACTTGGTGGACTTGAAATCTCCCAGGAACCCCTTGAGGGTCCTGCATGTCAACCGTTTGAAGCCCCACTTAGAAAGGTCCGAAGTGGGCATGCTCCTAGCTACAGATGCTGGAATGGAGGAGGAGAGTGAGCCTCTTCCTGACCTCCTGTGTGCTGAAGAGCAAGATGGGTCAGTGGATGGTGTGGTCCTCTCTGACACACTGACCCTTGAGCAGCAGCAGGATTGTCGCCAACTGTTGGGACAATTCCCTGATCTGTTTTCCTTGGTTCCGGGTGTCACTCATTGGTGTGTCCATGATGTTGACACCGGAGACAGCCCTCCTGTGAAGCACAAGGCTTACAGGGTGACTGACAAGGTCAGAGCATACATTAAGGAGGAGGTCTCCAACATGTTTGCCTTAGGGGTGGTTGAGTCCTCTAGCAGTCCTTGGGCCGGCCCAGTGGTCTTGGTCCCGAAGGCTGCAGCGCCTGGTGCTTCACCAGAACTTCGGTTCTGTGTGGATTACCGAGGACTCAATTCAGTCACGAAGACTGACGCGCACCCCATCCCCAGAGCTGATGAGCTCATAGATCGGTTGGGGGCTGCCCGGTACCTTAGCACGTTTGATCTGATGTCTGGGTACTGGCAGATCGCCTTAACTGATGGGGCAAAGGAGAGGTCAGCATTCTCCACACCAGATGGGCTCTACCAGTTCCGGGTGATGCCCTTTGGGATGAAGAATGCCCCTGCCACCTTCCAGAGGTTGGTCAACCAGGTCTTGGCTGGACTGGAGGATTTCAGTGCCGCCTACCTGGACGACATCGCAGTGTTCAGCGCCAGCTGGGAGGAACACTTGCGCCACCTCCAGGAAGTGTTGTTGGCCCTGCGCAGAGCAGGCCTCACAATCAAAGCCAGTAAGTGCCAGATTGGGCAGGGTTCTGTGGTGTACTTGGGGCACCAAGTAGGGAGCGGCAAGGTTGCCCCCCTGCAACCCAAGATTGATACCATCCTGGCTTGGGCGCCGCCCAAAACCCAAACTCAGGTGAGAGCCTTCCTAGGTCTCACGGGTTACTACAGGAGGTTTGTCAAGGATTATGGTAACATTGTGCACCCCTTGACTTCGCTGACTTCCAGGAAGCAGCCACGAAATGTGATCTGGACTGACGCCTGTCAAACGGCCTTTGACACCCTGAAAACTGCAATGTGCACAGCACCTATACTCCAGGCACCCGACTTTTCTAAAGAATTTCTTGTCCAGACGGACGCTTCAGAGCATGGCGTGGGGGCTGTTCTAGCTCAGGTGAATGAAGATGGCCGAGACTTACCTGTAGCCTTCAACAGCTGGAGGTTACTTCCCAGGGAAACAAGGTGGAGTGCGATAGAGCGAGAAGCATTTGCTGTGGTCTGGGCGCTGAAGAAGCTAAGACCCAACCTGTTTGGACTCACTTCCGGGTTCAGACAGACCACAGGCCCCTCAGATGGTTGATGCAGATGAGGGGTGAGAATCCAAAACTGTTGAGGTGGTCCATTTCCCTACAGGGGATGGACTTCACGGTGGAACACCGCCCTGGTACAGATCACGCCAATGCTGATGGTCTGTCCAGATTTTTCCGCCTTAGTGATGAGGACTCCCTAGGTCAAGGGTAGTTCTCCCCACATTTCAGCTGGAGGGGACACGTGTTAGACCTGGCATCATTGGCTTGAGTCTCTCCTCCATTTTTTCTGTTGGCCTCCACTGTTTTACGATGTTTTTGCTGGTATACTGCTTTGGGCACTGTGCCACTGCTGATCAGTGCCGCAGTGCAAGTGCTCCCTATGTTAAATGACTGTATTGATTGAATTCCATGTTTGGCCTATTTGGTTTACTGTCAGTCCCTAGTCTAGCGCACCAGGAGTGCCAGGGCTTGTCAATACAAATGCTGCTCGTGGGCTTGCAGCACGTGTTGTGCCACCCACAGGAGCGGCCTAGTAAAAGTATGTCTGAGGGTCTGCCATTGCCAGACCCCCGTGCAGTCTAGTACTGTCACGCTGACTGCGCAAGTACACCTACTTGCCAGTCCCTAAACCTTCCCTTAACTTCACGTTAGTCACCCCTATGGTAGGCCCACGGGCAGGGTGCGTTGTAAGTATAAGGTAGGACAGGCCTGACCAAGTTGGCATGTCCTAATAGTGAATTACAGCCATATTCGTTTTTCACTGTTGTAAGGTAACCTGCTCTCCATTAGTTAGAATGGGCTGCCAGGATTATTAATGCTATTATCCTAGCTGGCTCGGGGAGCATGGTGCAATGTCGAGTTTGGTATCCCTGAACTCGGGGTTTAATAACGCATCCGTTTGTGTGGATGGTTTTTGGACTCTGGGTTTGAAAATAGCACTTTTAGAAAGTGGCTATTTTCTTGTCTAACTATTTCTGGTTTCTGCTGGTTTGGTGTGTGTGTGACAGGAGCTGGGTGGCTCCAGAGATCTGCTGAGTCAGTGTGGGATGAGTGGGACATTTGCATTGAGAGTAGGGGGAGAGTAGCTTCTGATAGCCTGCCCTGCCTGATACAATGCTGGCTCCACCTCCTGCCAGGCGACTGATGGCTCTGTGCCTGCCAGGGACGATCCTGGCCCCACCTCCTGCCGGGAGGCTGATAGCTCTGCTCCTGCCAGTGACAATACTGGCTCCACCTCCTACTGGGCGGCTGAGGACTCTGCCCTGCACAGTGAATAGGCCAGGTGCCTCTGCCTGGCTACACCCACAACAGACCCAGGCTGTTGGGAAATTCCCCTGCATGGACAAAGGGATCAAAGCCAAAAAGGGGTATAAGAGAAGGACCCCTGAACCAAGAATTTAGATCACTTCTGACAAGGAACCCTGAAACCAAGGACAAGAAGCCTGCTGATCCAAGGACTTGCCTACCCCTTCTGCCAGTGTGCTGTTTGCTGGGGGGAATCCTGCATTGCTTCTTTATTTTTGCCAAGGAACCAGGAGAGAGGAACTGTGTGTGTACTCTCAAACTTTGCTAAGAAAATCTCCAAGGACTGGAAGAGTGCCAGTCTCCTGCTGAAGTCACAGGGCTAAAGGACTTCATCTGCTAAAAGTGCTATTTGCTGGAACCTGTGAATCCAGCACCTCTGAAAGAAACCAGCAATCTCGACGCCGACGGACGTCGCCGAATCCAGCTCGACATCGTGAGTAACGGCTCCAGTGTCCCGCTTCCTCGACGCCGGCCGCCGGGCCCGATCGACGCCAGCAGCAACGCCAGTGAGTAGCGAGTTCGGCTCCAGCTCCAAGTGACCCCGTGTCTGCACCGCTGCTGATCGCATCGACTTCGTGCCCTCTCGACGCCGTGAGCGCTGCTCACTCTTGCAACTTCATCGACATCGACGACGACGCCGTATCCTGCTTCACCTCGTGAGCGCTGCTCCTGCCCGACATCGATCGACGCCGCTGCAGGTCGCCCAGACTCCGAGGCCGGATCGACGCCGGAGACGCAACGCCGGACATCTCAACACCGCTGATCATCGAGTGCTTCACTTTTCAAAGGTACTGTGTTGTGGGGGTCTGCTCGACTCCGGGCTTGACGTAGCGCTCCTCGCGGTCGACGCCGAACCCTTTGGATTAACTTTGCCTCGACGTCATGTGACTCCCGTGTGGGTTACATTGTTGCCAAGAACTGTGTTTTAAAGAAGAAGAGTTGCTTTTGATACTAAAGACTTTGTGCTAAGAAGAAACTATGCTTGAACTATTATTTTTCTTTACAAGAGTATTTATTAAGACTGTGGTATATTTTTGTCATTATTTGGTCTTGTGCTAAGCCTTATATAAAAATCCTTATTTTTATAATACTACTGTGTCGTGTCCATTTGTAGTGTATTCACTTTATTACTGTATGTGGTCATAAATGCTTAACGCACTGCCTCTGAGATAAGCCTGTCTTTTTTGCCAAGCTACCAAGGGGGTGAGCAGGGGTTATCTAAGTGTGTAATCCCCTTGCCCTGACTAGAAAAGGTGTGTCCCTATTTGTCAGAAGTGCATACCTCTGCCAACTAGAGACAGCCGGTTCTGACAGTAAGATACCTTGTAAGGGTCTGGTGCGGTGTCAGCGGACCTTAGTCACAGAGCCAGCATTGCTTTATATTGTCCCTCTCCTTCAGACTAGCTGAGGGGGACGTGGAGGGCAGTGAGGCTTCTCGGGCTGGGGTTGAGGCACACAGTTGTCTGGCTTGCGCTGCTTCATGAGAGTGCACACCAAGCACGTCTCAGTTGTCAGAGCCACAGGGAGGCCAGATTGGGGCACATGCCAGTGCTTGTAGTCAGGCGCGCGGGTCCTCCAGCACTCATAAACCAAGAGGCAGGATAGGGACAGACAAACACTGATCGTAGCCCACAGCGCTGCTTGTAAGCAGGATTGCGGGTCCTGAAGCACACGTAACCCAAGAGGTGGGACTGGGGCACAAGTCGGCATGGAGCGCAGAAAAGCTTCAATAATAGAATTAAACAAGGCAGAAGAGACGTGGGAGGGCAGGGAGCGAGACACTGTAAAGAAAGTGCATAAAGAAAGTGAAAGCGCGCCTAAGCGATGTGCCCGCACAGCAAAAGCGTGCACATCTCTTGTCCAGGCGCGTGAAGGAGCGGAATCAAGCACAGAGTGGGAAAGGAGATGCCATGTGCGTACACATCGCCTATCCGTGCGCACACATGGTTTGTCTTCCTTCGCTACCGAAAGCCCCAACAATAGACTCGCCGAGGCGAAGAAGAGCATTCGCTGCATTCGCTAGGCGAGACCTAAAAAGTTCAAAGAGGAACCAAAGTATAGGTGAGGCGGTGCACAACGAAAATGTAGTTTACATGTTTAAGTCATGTTCTTTATTACATAGGACACGCACCCTGTGAAGCCCCGCCCCCACTTTGTTTTTTATCCCACTTAAAGCCCTGGTGGTATCTAAGGCTGTGACACACGGGTTTCAAACAACAGCACTCACCACCTATAGTGCGACGTAACCGCTAACTTCTCTAAGACAGAACTGGAAGGGAGCTGAATGAAAAGTGTGATAATAATGCATCGCCAATGTCTATATGTTGATGTGATGAACAAGACAAGCAGCTCTTCAGACCCGTCGTTGAGCGGACCCCATTCACCACTGATGAACCACGCAGGACAGAGTTGTGAAGCTGAACTTTCCATTTTTATCCTCAACAAGTTGGTAAGAAACACCAGCTTCGTGGGCCGAGTCACCAAGGTATTTATGAGTCCGAAATACTACTTCAGTTACTCTTTATTGCCTTTGTGAATTGTCCCCAAACTTCTAGAAAAATAGAATGAGAATCTTTAGGGTACATTTAAACGCAAGTAATTACAAGTTTGTGCCAACTTTCTACTTCTACTAAAAGGGATTGTACATTTCAGGGCCAATTCATGCCTGCAGTAGCGCTCCTGTAGGACTATTCCACTGGTGAGCCAGCCCCAATCCATCTAGAAACCCCATCCCGGAGAGAAAAGGTTTCATCCTTGTCTGGAGGGTTGCAGGTATAGGAGAGGGGCAAAGGCCTGCTTTTAATGTTGAAGAAAATACTACAATAACCAGAATGCTTTGCAGCTGTGCCAAATAACTCATGAACGTTCTTCTTTCAGGAATGTGTATTCAGAAGCCATTTGAGTGCCATTCCTAGCCCTAGGGCCCAGTTGGCACGTGATCACGTGGTTGTACAGTGAGTGCCCTGTCCGACCTTCAGCCATGGCACAGTGACACATGGGGACTGCGCCTGGCCTGCAGCTGAGACACAGTCACTCTCGCCACCGGGCCCGCCTGGCTTCCAGATGAGACACGGCACACGAGGCCATGGCGCGCAGCCTGACTTCCGGCTACAACACAGCCCCGTTGGCTATGGGGCTCGGCCTGGCCTCCAGCTGGGAAAGTCGCACAGAGCTATTTTGGTCTGGGCGCCGCCTGCCTGGCCTGGGACTCCAGAACAGGAAAAGACCCCTCCACCTCCCCGGCATGTCCCTGACCCCGGTGATGCGAAACAGCTGCCGGAGTTTTGTGGTGACTACAAGCCCAGTTCCCTCATCAACAGCCAGATAAAGATGGACATATCTATGAGCAGAAATGCGGGGGTGGGAAGGGGTTGGTTGGACGGGAGGGCGATCCATTGGCTGCGCTTCCAAGTGGCTTTTTGGGTGGTTGGACACCTTTGGCCAGTCTTGGGTTTTTAATCAGCAGCGCGCTGCATTCTTGTAGTTTTAACTTCCAATTGTAAATATAAAAATAAATGCCCCAGATGCTGAAGAAATTTAGGCCCAGATGTATCAAGATACCCTTTAGCGATTCTCAAATAGCGATTTTTAAGGAATCGCTATTTGAGAATTGCTAAATGGTATGTATCTAGAAATTCGCTATTTTTTGGCGATTTCTTAAAATTCCTTAATTGCGATTTAGCAAATTGCTAATCGCAATTAAGGAATAATTTCCCGTTCATTTCTATGGGCCAGGAGGCCCATAGGAATGAATGGACAGTTATTCTCAATTTGCGATTCGCAATTTGCTAATCGCAAATTGAGAATAATTTCAAGGGTGCAAGGGTGTCTTAAGGACACCCTGCTGCACCCCTGAAATTGACATGTGTGCGCATATGGCGCACATACATGCCCGAAGGGCATGTATGAGCGTCACATGGCACCTTTAGAAATTTCAAAAAGTGCTTTTTTAAAAGAATTCGCAAATTACCACCAACTACAAGTTGGTGGTAATTTGCTATTTCTTAGCCTAAATTCGCAAAGCTTAAATGCTACATACATAGCATTTAAGGAATCGCAATTTGTGTTTCCTTAAATGCTTGCGCAAAATGAAGGAATTGCAAATTTTGCGATTCCTTAATTTTGCAGTGCGATTTTTTGATACATCACATTTGCCGATTTTTTTTGTGGCAAACGCTGCTTTTTTGCGATTCGCAGCGTTTGCGACAAGAAGAACAGATGATACATCTGCCCCCTAGGCCTTTCCAACACTTGCACTATTAGCGCAATTAGTGACATTTTTCATTACTCGAATTACACAAAATTTCGAAATTTTCATGTGTGAGTAGTTTTGCACAGTTTTTGTTGTGTTGATTTGTTCAAGCCAAAAAAATGTAATGGAAGGCGTTCTCTCCTCCAACCAGTACCTGCCTGTATCTTAAGTTACTTTTGAAGGCATTGGGCCTTATTACAAGCATCTTACACCGCCTGTACATTACTTTTCCCATGCTAAAAGTGACGCATCGGCGGCGCAAGGGGTTTGTAAATAAACCCTATTGTCTTCTTCAACCGTCGCATGCTTGTATTTTGAGTTACTTTCGAAGGCCAGCCAGCACTTTTATGATTTTCAAAAGCAAACCCTCAAACCAGGGATTCATTCCTGAAAATCAAAACAGAGCTGCGTAGTAGTGGTAAAGGTCAAGATGGAGTTTGGCATTTGCACTTTGGTAGAGTATTTAGATCTAGCCTTCGCCTACAAGGGACTGCTTACCATCGTTGGCTTCATTGTCACTCTTACCTGCTTCCTCGTAATAGGCCAGTGCATGCCGGCTTCTCTTTCTCTTCTTTCGTGTGGAGCACGGACCAACAACTGATTACTTTGGTTTGATTGGTGTCCTTCCACTAGTCACGCCTTGATTGAGGTACTGTTTTTCTTTTTTCATCTCATCATGTTGCTTCTTCCCTCCCACCCCACTATTTGCTGGTGCCCGTGTTGCTTCTTCCCTCCCAACCCCCATCTTCCGTTTGACCATGTTGTTTATTCACTCTCATTGTCTTGTTGTCTCCCACAGCAGCGGCATAAATAAAAATAGGCGCCTTGACGCGGCCAGTGCTGGCTTTTTTCATAGCAATTTTTTTTTTTTCTGTTCTGTCGTCTGTGATGCCCACATGCATGAAAATTAAAAAAAAATGTGTTATGACGTAGCCAGCGCTGCCTGCATCACAGCACTTTTAGCCATGCTGCAAGGCAGCAACACTGCTTTGGAACTTGACTAAAACACGTTGGCAAAGCCAATAGGTCTCGCACAGGCCAATGCTTGCTCTTGAACCCTTTTGCGGACAATTCATTCACATGTTTCTCTAATCCCTCAGTAGTCCCAGGCACTACCAGATCAGACACCGCCCAGCTCATCCATTCTCCAAATATGGGCCCAAATAAGTGACTCGCTTGATTCTGAATAATAATACACCTACAAGTCTCCCTTGTACGTACATACTCTCCTGATATATATTTTAAGCATTATGACTCACCTGCCAACTTTGTAAACTTTTCACCATGTGAGAGTGGAGGAGGTGGGGCCTTTAAGGAGGAGGGGTCAAGAAGAGGGGGCTGGGATGTGTGCCCAGCATTGCTTGAGAGCTACTTCTACCGTGTTCAGAATCACAAACACAAGCTTCTGAAGCACCTGTGACTGTCCTGAAGAGGATGCAAACCGAGAGCTGGACTTCAGCCGTGAAGAGCCTCCACGCACAAGTTAGAACTCTCCTCTGTGTTGAGGTCCCCACATCACTGATCTACTTACCTTTGCCTGTGCTTATTAGGTGGTCAGAAGCCGCTTGTTCCTTCTGTCCGAATCTTAGCAGAGGAGCTTTACGCCCAGGTCCACTGGATCACTGCTTGCCCTCAGTTGAAGAGTGAGGTGGAGGGACCAGGCGTACTTCCGCTATAACCCCAGATGCTCAGGTGTCTGGGAGGACTGCGCCATTATGTTTCCAGGGGAAGCTCTTCCCTTTGGCCCACCACTCAGCAAGTCTGCGAGGCATGGACTGGGAGACTTCAGACCTCTAGCTGAGTTGTCCAGTTTCCTCTTCCGCCAAGTACCCTCTGCTGTTGACTCTGCATGGAGTACCTGTTGTATCATTCGAAAAGGCGACACATCTTGGTTTCAAAATTGCTGCAGCAGTGGCAGTGCTTAGAAGGTTCGACCTTATCGGAGGGCTTCAAGGCGCTTTCCAATACACATCCCGCCTCCCTGGTTCTTGAGTCTGGATCCTACACGGCGACTTAAACTACATCACTGGGCTCAGTCGTTGATTGCTGAGACGAATCCCCAGGGCTGTTCTTCCAGCCTTTCATTTTTTGAGGACTGGGACTTTGTGATTTGTTAAAACACGACTCGTTTATATAGGACTTTGTGATTTGTTAAAACACGACTTGTTTATATAGGACTTTGTGATTTGTTAAAACACGACTTTTTTATATAGGACTTTGTGATTTGTTGAAACACGACTCGTTTATATAGAACTTTGTGATGTGTTAAAACACGACTCGTTTATATAGGACTTTGTGATTTGTTAAAACACGACTCGTTTATATAGGACTTTGTGATTTGTTAAAACACGACTCGTTTATATAGGACTTTGTGATGTGTTAAAACACGACTCGTTTATATAGGACTTTGTGATTTGTTAAAACACGACTCGTTTATATAGGACTTTGTGATTTGTTAAAACACAACTTTGACTTGCTCACCAATGCGCTTGGTTGTTGTGCCCCCATCGCCTACAGGAAAGAGACATTCTGTTCTTCCAGTTGCTTCTTCAGGTTTTTCTTTCGCCAAGCTTCATCCCTGTTGTTGTCATTTCTGGATGTATCTGAGTGGCCCCTAATCTCATGAGCATAGCAAATACACACTCCACGGCTGCCCAGCGCCACCTTTGGTGTTTGATGAGACCAGGGAGAACTGCAAAGGTTTTTCTACACTTTATATTGGTTTGTATTCTAACATTTATATAACACGGTTGTGTGATTGAATCACTCATGGGTTTGCCACGCATGCGGGTTCCACGCAGTCTCAACAACGCAAGTCTTAAGCACAAATATGCGTTTAGCACGCACGCCTTTACAACGAATTATGCATTGTTAAGGCATGCATGGTAAAGACATATCCGTGGTTAAGACCTGACAGGTAAGTCTTAAACCCCGACCACTGCCCCTGCCCTGAGTCCTAAAACTACCTCCCTCCATCAAGAAAATCAACCCCCTCAACACCCTCAAAACTAACCCCCCTCCCCTAAGCCCTAAAACTAAAAACTACCTGAACCCCGGCGAGCCTTAAAAATTACCCTGCCCCCCTTAGCCCTAAAAAGTGTTACAATTCTGTCCCCTCGCCCTAAAACGGCCCCAAATCTCCACCCTGACACCTAAACCTACCTCCTCCCTCCTAAAAGAACAACCACCTGGTCCTGAAAACTACACAACCCCCTCAACCCATAAAACTACCCCAACACCTCACAGCCCTGAAAACTACCTGACCCCCAGCACTGAAAAGTACCCCATACCCCCCCAGCCCTGAAAACTACCCCAAGCCCCCCCAGCCCTGAAAACTACCTTGATCCTCCCCAGCCCTGAAAACTACCCCGATCCTCCCCAGCCCTGAAAACTACCCCGATCCTCCCCAGCCCTGAACACTACCGATATCCCAAACCTTACAAACTAACCCCCTCCAAACCCGGCCCCAGCCCGACGTACCTCCCAGTGTCACATCCTCTCCCACTACTTCCGCCAGCCAGCAACTAGACCACGCACTGTCTTAACCACACATATGCGTGGTTAAGTTATATGCATGGTTAGGGCAAGCGTGGTGGTGCTTGCGAAGTTGGAACACACGTGGCTCTGCCCGCGTTGTTGCAACTGTTTCCCATATATCACTTGGTGCCCCTACATGGAGCACTGAAGCCCTGGCTAGCATGCTGCACAGTGGAGTGTTTGTGGTTTAAAGGGTGTTGTCATTGTTTTGATTCAATGTTGGAAGTGTTTCCATGTTGTGTGTGATGAGAACCAAGGTGTGATTATGGTGCTATGGGATGCAGTGCTTACCAGGGTGATGGGTGGAGAAGTGTGAGAGACAGACTCTCCGTTTATGGTTTTCAGCAATCTGGCAGCTTTGAACAGCTTTACACATCTTTCCTTAGGATTACTCAGATGATTGTAGTCACTAAGATGGTTCCAGCACGGGGTTGTCCATTCAGAGATTTCTAGTTTAAAGTTTATGATAGAACAGTGTACGGAACAATGGACGGTCAACGCCTCAAGGAACGGTGTAGGGAACAAGAGACGGGCAGCGACACAAGGAACAGTGTATGGAACAAGGGATGGATAATGAGACGAGGAACAGTTTACAGCAAAATTGATGGTCAATGACTTAAGGAACAGTGTGCGGAATAAGGGACTGGCAACGGCACAGGGAACAGTGTACAGCACAATGGCTGGCCAGTGACTCATGGACCAGTGTATGGAAGAAGAGATGAGCAAGGACACAATGAACAGTATACAGTCCTATAGATGGTCAACAACTGAAGTAACAGTGTACGGAACAAGTGATGGGCAATGACCCAAGGAAGAGTGTTCGGAACAACAGCTGGTCAATGATTGACGGAACAGTGAACATAACAAGAGATGGGCAACGACACAAGGAACCGTGTACGGAACAATGGATGGTGAAAGACTGATGGAACAATGTATGGAAAAAGGGATGGTCAATGACACAAGGAACCGTGTACAGCACAATGGATGGACACCACTGAAGGAACAGCGCACAGAACAAGAGATGGTCAATGACACAAGAAACCGTTGTACGGAACAATGGATGGACAACGACTGAAGAAACAGTGTGCAGAACAAGAGAGGGGCAACGACACAAGGAAGCGTGTACAGAGAAATGTATGGTCAAAGACTGATGGATCTATGTACTGAAAAGGGGATGGGCAATGACACGAGAAACCGTGTACGGAACAATAGTTGGTCAATGACTGAAGGAACAGTGTACGGAACAAGAGACTGGCAGTGACACATGGAACTGTGTATGGAACAATAGATGGTCAACAACACAAGGAACCGTGTACGGAACAATGGATGGTCAACGACTGAAGAAACAGTGTACGGAACAAGAGATGGGCAACAATACATGAACTATGTACAGAACAAAAGATGGTCAACGACTCCAGGAACAGTGTGCGGACCAAGAGACTGCCAACAACACAAGGAACCATATATGGAACAATAGATGGGAAACAACACAAGGAAGAGTGTATGCAACAATGGATGGTCACCACTAAAGGAACAGCGCATACAACAAGAGATGGGTAACGACACAAGGAACTGTGTACAGAACAAAAGATGGTCAACGACTGAAAGGACAGTGTGCAGAACAAGAGACTGACAATGACACACGGAACCGTGTATGGAACAATAGTTGGTCAGTGACTGAAGGAACAGTGTAGGGAACAAGAGACTGGCAACAACACAAGGAAGAGTGTACTCAACAATGGATGGTCAACGACTAAAGGAACAGCGCACAGAACAAGAGATAGGCAACAACACAAGGAAACGTGTACGGAAAAATGGATGGTCAACGACTCAAGAAACAGTTTACGTAACAAGAGACGGGCAAGGATACAGGAACCCTGTATGAAACCATAGATGGGCAACGACCCAAGTAAAAGTGTACGGAACAAGAGACTGGCAATGAATAAAGGAAGAGTGTACAACACAAGGGAGGGTTGTCATCTCAAGGACCTTACTGGCGCTAGGCATAGTCAATGGCTTAAGAGAGCCAGTGCAGCATAAAGACGGTCCACGCCACAAGTGGTAGTCAACAGGGTAAGGGAGAGCTTGACAGAAAAAGTGACGCAGTACATCACAGCGGATGCTAGATGCCCCAAATAATGACTTGACCTCCGAGAGCAGCCATGATGGCGCTGAAGGTCTGCGGTTACCGCCAAGTCCTCCCCTCGTTTCCCAAGAACTGGACAGGAAACCCCAAGCCTTCTACCGTTTTCTGAGGAGTGTGGCTTTCCTCCAGTGGTACAAAAGGGGATGATGGACGGAGCGTTTGAGCAAATCAAACACTCACCCCCAGTCAACTGATCTGGGTTTAATCCATCACCATTCTTTGGCTCACTCAGCCGCCCCAGTTTAGACATGGACATATGCAAATCAGTCTGACCCTGTGCCTCATGGGAACAGTCCAGCCCGAACTGCCAAGCCATGTCTTTCCTGGACCGGAAACAAGCATCCTGGGACCAGTTTCGGATTCATAATCCTCATCAGCCAGGCTATCTTGAATCCAGTGGCCAACTGAGCAAGGGACTCACGTCTGAGCATACCCTGCCAATTTAGGGCGAACAAAGCGATACAAAAGGGGATGATGGCAGTTCGCGCAGTTCGGGCTGGACTGTTCCCATGAGGCACAGGGTCAGACTGATTTGCATATGGCCATATCTGAACTGGGGTGGCTGAGTGAGCTAAAGAATGGTGATGGATTAAACCCAGATCAGTTGACTGGGGGTGAGTGTTTGATTTGCTCAAACGCTCCGTCCATCATCCCCTTTTGTATAGCTTTGTTCGCCCTAAATTGGCAGGGTATGCTCAGACTCGAGTACCTTGCTCACTTGGCCACTGGATTCAAGATAGCCTGGCTGATGAGGATTATGAATCCGGTCCCAGGATGCTTGATTCCAGTCCAGGGAAGACATGGCTTGGCAGTTCGGGCTGGACTGTTCCCATGAGGCACAGGTTCAGACTGATTTGCATATGGCCATGTCTGAACTGGGGTGGCAGAGTGGGCTAAAGAATGGTGATGGATTAGGGCAATCAGACGGCCAGTTCTTAATGCTAATTCGTCTGAAATTAAAATAAACATTGCTTGCAGTAAGTACACATGCCTGCAGTCTCTCATACCTTGCAAAACACCTATACAGTTTATCTTTACCAGTTCAAAAATTCCCAGAATTGAAGAATGTGGGCCACTTTTTTCAGGTACCTGGGGAGCTAAAGGGGGGGGGGGAGTGGGGAGTTGTGATATTTTTGTACCTGATGCTATTTTCTGTCCCAGTCCGACCCTGCGTGTCAGTCACCTGTAAGCCTCTGCTGAGGTGAAGCCAGTTACACGTCAAATTCTGGAATCTTACAGTAATGGGGGGCAGGCAAAGTCAGTCACATATCAGGCATGGGGTGCGGGGTAGTGGGGGCTGAGAATAGTCCATTATGTATCCGGCCACGTGTCCGGGTTTCCTGGGTCAGGCTCTGTGGTATGTCACGATCGGGCCTTAATAGGACAGTAAGGCCCTGTCTCGGAGGCGGCTCGGCTCGCCCCAGCCCCACCAGCCCTTCGGAGTGACTGGCCTGAGGGCAGCCTCCCCTGTCCCCAGAGACCGGCCCGTCACTGGCTACGCCCCGGCTCGGTGGACGGTGGGAGTGGACAGACAGACGTCCGATTTGGGGGCGGCGGTTCCTGTTGCTCGCACTATGGACTCCACCATCATCCAGACGCTGCTGGCCGAGCGGCTGCTGTCCCCGCGGAGCCTAGCGCTGCGAAGCCGGGTCCCCAAGCTCAAGGTAGGCGCTAAGGGTGCGAGGGAGGGAAAGGGGCGTAGTGTGAGCGCGTCGGGGGAGGGAGGGAGAGAGGAAGGGAAGGAGTGAAGAGAGGAGAAGAAAGGAAGAGAGAGCCGCAGGGGAACGAGAGAGGGTAGTGGAGGGGCGGGGAGTGCAGCCCCCGGAGTGAGAGGCATCTGGGAAAGGAGTGAATGCGGGAGAGGAAGAGAGGGAGCTGAGGGGGAGGAGGGGGGAGGGAGAAGCAGACGGACTAGAGCCCCGAGCGGGAGGAGGGGCCGCCTGACAGGATGGGAATAGAGGGTCTACGGCAGCATAAAGGAAGGAGGGATAGAAGAGAGTGAGGGGCTTATTGGAGGTGAGGAGAAGAGGGGTGGGGACCCACAGACGAGAGGGAGGACATCTGTTGAAAAGATGGGGATGCAGAGAGGAGGAGAGAGGGGGGAAGAGGAGGTGGAAGAGGGAGACAGGCGGGAGGAAGGAAGGAGAGGGAGACGGGAAGGAGGAAGCAGAGAGTCGGGAGTGGGAGGGGCCCGCGGTGAAAGGGGGACACGGGGAGCTGAGAGCAGAGGAAAACAGGAGAGAAGCTGAAAGGGGTGAAGGAGGAGAGAGCGTGAGCCGGGCAAGGAGGGAGGGCAAGAGAGCCGGGCAAAGAGGGAGGGCAAGAGAGCTGGGCAAGGAGGGAGGGCAAGAGAGCTGGGCAAGGATGGAGGCAAGGAGGGAGGGCAAGAGAGCTGGGCAAGGAGGGAGGGCAAGAGAGCCAGGCAAGGAGGGAGGGCAAGAGAGCCAGGCAAGGACTGAGGGCACGTGAGCCAGGCAAGGAGGGAGGCAAGAGAGCTGGGCAAGCAGGGAGGGCAAGTGAGCCGGGCAAGCAGGGAGGCAAGTGAGCCAGGCAAGGAGGGAGGGCAAGAGAGCTGGGCAAGGAGGGAGGGCAAGAGAGCTGGGCAAGGAGGGAGGCAAGCAGGGAGGGCAAGTGAGCCGGGCAAGCAGGGAGGCAAGTGAGCCAGGCAAGGAGGGAGGGCAAGAGAGCCGGGCAAGGATGGAGGGCAAGAGAGCTGGGCAAGGAGGGAGAGCAAGAGAGCTGGGCAAGGAGGGAGGGCAAGAGAGCTGGGCAAGGAGGGAGGGCAAGTGAGCCGGGCAAGCAGGGAGGGCAAGTGAGCCAGGCAAGGAGGGAGGGCAAGAGAGGTGGGCAAGGAGGGAGGGCAAGAGAGCCGGGCAAGGATGGAGGGCAAGAGAGCTGGGCAAGGAGAGATGGCAAGAGAGCTGGGCAAGGAGAGAGGGCAAGAGAGGTGGGCAAGGAGGGAGGGCAAGAGAGCTGGGCAAGGAGAGAGGGCAAGAGAGGTGGGCAAGGAGGGAGGGCAAGAGAGCTGGGCAAGGATGGAGGGCAAGAGAGCTGGGCAAGGAGGGAGGGCAAGAGAGCTGGGCAAGGAGGGAGGCAAGCAGGGAGGGCAAGTGAGCCGGGCAAGCAGGGAGGCAAGTGAGCCAGGCAAGGAGGGAGGGCAAGAGAGCCGGGCAAGGATGGAGGGCAAGAGAGCTGGGCAAGGAGGGAGAGCAAGAGAGCTGGGCAAGGAGGGAGGGCAAGAGAGCTGGGCAAGGAGGGAGGGCAAGTGAGCCGGGCAAGCAGGGAGGGCAAGTGAGCCAGGCAAGGAGGGAGGGCAAGAGAGGTGGGCAAGGAGGGAGGGCAAGAGAGCCGGGCAAGGATGGAGGGCAAGAGAGCTGGGCAAGGAGAGATGGCAAGAGAGCTGGGCAAGGAGAGAGGGCAAGAGAGGTGGGCAAGGAGGGAGGGCAAGAGAGCTGGGCAAGGAGAGAGGGCAAGAGAGGTGGGCAAGGAGGGAGGGCAAGAGAGCTGGGCAAGGATGGAGGGCAAGTGAGCCAGGCAAGGAGAGAGGGCAAGACAGCTGGGCAAGGAGGGAGGGCAAGAGAGCTGGGCAAGGAGGGAGGGCAAGAGAGCTGGGCAAGGATGGAGGGCAATTGAGCCAGGCAAGGAGGGAGGGCAAGAGAGCTGGGCAAGGAGGGAGGGCACGTGAGCTGGACAAGGAGGGAGAGCAAGTGAGCTGGGCAAGGAGGGAGGGCAAGTGAGCTGGGCAAGGAGGGAGGGCAAGTGAGCCAGGCGGGGGAAGAGGGCAAGTGAGCTGGGCAAGGAGGGAGGGCAAGAGAGCTGGGCAAGGAGAGAGGGCAAGTGAGCTGGGCAAGGAGGGAGGGCAAGTGAGCTGGGCAAGGAGGGAGGGCAAGTGAGCCAGG
This sequence comes from Lissotriton vulgaris, assembly GCF_964263255.1. Classification (NCBI taxonomy): domain Eukaryota; kingdom Metazoa; phylum Chordata; class Amphibia; order Caudata; family Salamandridae; genus Lissotriton; species Lissotriton vulgaris. The sequence continues at coordinate 6,896,154 of NC_141699.1, read as the reverse complement.
CGGGGGAAGAGGGCAAGTGAGCTGGGCAAGGAGGGAGGGCAAGAGAGCTGGGCAAGGAGAGAGGGCAAGAGAGCTGGGCAAGGAGGGAGGGCAAGTGAGCCAGGCAAGGAGGGAGGGCACGTGAGCCAGGCAAGGAGGGAGGCAAGAGAGCTGGGCAAGCAGGGAGGGCAAGTGAGCCGGGCAAGCAGGGAGGGCAAGTGAGCCGGGCAAGGAGGGAGGGCAAGAGAGCTGGGCAAGGAGGGAGGGCACGTGAGCTGGACAAGGAGGGAGAGCAAGTGAGCTGGGCAAGGAGGGAGGGCAAGTGAGCTGGGCAAGGAGGGAGGGCAAGTGAGCTGGGCAAGGAGGGAGGGCAAGTGAGCTGGGCAAGGAGGGAGGGCAAGTGAGCCAGGCGGGGGAAGAGGGCAAGTGAGCTGGGCAAGCAGGGAGGGCAAGTGAGCTGGACAAGGAGGGAGAGCAAGCGAGCTGGGCAAGGAGGGAGGGCAAGTGAGCTGGGCAAGGAGGGTAGAGGGAGGGCAAGTGAGCTGGGCAAGCAGGGAGGGCAAGTGAGCCAGGCGGGGGAAGAGGGCAAGTGAGCTGGGCAAGGAGGGAGGGCAAGTGAGCCAGGCAAGGAGGATGGGCAAGTGAGCTGGGCAAGGATGGAGGCCAAGTGAGCTGGGCAAGGAGGGAGGGCAAGTGAGCTGGGCAAGGATGGAGGGCAAGTAAGCCAGGCGGGGAGGGGGAGGGTAAGTGAGCCAGGCAGGCGTGGCGAGAGGGCAAGTGAGACAGGCAGGCGTGGCGAGAGGGCAAGTGAGCCAGGCAGGAGCAGTGAGGGTAAGTGAGCCAGTTGGGGGTGAGAGTAAGTGAGGCAGGCAAGGAAAGAGGGCAAGTGAGCTGGGCAAGGAGGGAGGGCAAGAGAGCCGGGCAAGGAGGGAGGGCAAGTGAGCCAGGCAAGGAGGGAGGGCAAGTGAGCCAGGCAGGCGTGGCGAGAGGGCAAGTGAGCTGGGCAAGCAGGGAGGGCAAGTGAGCCGGGCAGGCATGGCGAGAGGGCAAGTGAGCTGGGCAAGGAGGGAGGGCAAGTGAGCCAGTTGGGGGTGAGAGCAAGTGAGGCAGGCAGGGAGAGAGGGCAAGTGGCTGGGCAGGGAAGAGAGGGTAAAGGAGCTAGGAGGGAGGAGAGGGCAAATGAGCCAGGTGGAGAGAGACAGGGGATGAGCGAGCCAGGTGGGGGTGGGGGACAGCTAGTGAGCAGGGTAGGGGGAGAGGGTAAGTGGGAATTGAGGAGGAGAGGGTTGGAGCGGTGCCAGTAAAAGGAAGGATGGGAGAGCGTGGGCAGAGACACTGAGATAAAGTCCACCCTTCCTCTCCCTAAGAGAGGCGGTGTATCCGGGGAGAGGAGGGAAACGGGCGTGGACGCTCTAAGATGAGGTGGAGAGAGAGAGGGAGAGAGAGAGAGAGCTAGAAAGGGAGGGAGAGAATAAGTGCATTGAGAGAGGGCATTGGCGAGAGGCATTATGGGACATTATGCTCATCTGTTTAATAATTTACCAAAGACGCACTCCAGCGCAAAGCACCCTGGGGCCAGGGCTTGCACCGCAAATAGGTGCGTGTTTGTCCCTCAGAGATGTGCCTAACGCACACATGCCAACATTTTAGGACAGGGACGTGGGAGATTTAAAATAAAAAATCGGGAGAATGAAAATTCCCCATTGACTTCTATTGTAGAAAATGCAATTTCAGGCGGGAGACAGCTAAAATAAGCGAAATAAGCTAAAATAAGCTAAATAAGCTAAAATACATGCCATAGACCCTCCCGGGTCTATGGCATGTATGCTAACGGTACCCAGTAACATGAGCAAAACCTTTTGTGCCTAATTTACACGCGTTATTCTTCATGTTTTTCTTTTTACCCGACACCAACCACGAGCTAATAGCTGGTGATAGGCTCATGTGCAAAAAACAGAATGACAAAAGCCCCCGATGGCAGGTAGGTACTGGACGCACAAGGCCCGTCGGTCACGTGCCAGTAGTGGCTGGATGTTTCTTTCTTGCCTGTCCTGTGACTTTCATTCGGTGAAGTTGAACCGGAAGTCCTGACGGTTCTTGTGCTATTCGTTAAAGGGGGTCACCCCTGGGGTGACCCCCTGGTGACATTTGAAAGTGGTGAGGCGTAAAAATTAGGGATGAGTTTTAGGGAGAAGCAACCACTGCATTTTCGTTTACTTTCGCCTTGTCATAATTTTGAAAACTGGGTAGGGTGACCAAAATTTTAAAGCAAAAAAACGGGAAATTTTGGAAAAATAGAAGAAGGACTATACTTTTACTTCAAGCGAGGGCACAGAAGGACAGCGCTCCTCAGTAGAGAATTACAAACCAGGCAGTAAGAACATACATAAGATACAATTTTTAAACCCAGGAGCTTTTCCGTGAATTAAATTGCTTTCTTGGAACAACTGCTAACTATCACTACTTTGTAAAACTTTAAAAAAAACACCTCCCCCCGTTTTTAGTCGACCCTCTCCAAAAACCTGAACATGAGCTAAATTTCTCGAAATCTGCATGGACAGCTGGTGAAAAACGGGGACCGTCCTGGCAAATCTGGGACGCCAAGTCACCCTAAAACTGGGGGCCCGTCACACCCATTTGCACAGAATCAGAATTACAATTGTAATGCGTGACCACTGTCCTGTGCGCTCTGCAGAGAGGCCAATGATTGGATGGCCACGTATTCTGAACACCTTTTTGACCCACTGACAGACCCCGTGAGAAACCTTCAGTGCCATCAACCACATCTCCAGAGCTCTCAATGGTACAAACAGGGGTGCCGCTCAGTGGAAAGTGTGCACTGTACAAGAGTAATGTGCTGCATAAAAAAATCAGAAACCGCTTCCTGGAAGGAGCTAGCATTATTTCACATTATCCTGCATAATAAATTGGCACCCATTCAAAACTGATAGCCTACCAGAACGACAAAGCTCTCCGGAGACTGCTGATGCCTAGCAGTGCTCCAAAGTCACCCTCAGATGCTCATGGAGAAGATGGACACCGCTAAGCAAGGGCGGCTCCTCCACGTGGGCGGAGTAGCGTCGCCCCACTGCTTTCTCGTAGTGCGAGAAGCAGAAACATAAAATGGTATTTTAAATAGCAATTTATGTTTCTGCTTCTCGCACTGCGAGAAAGCAGAAGGGTATGCCCGGTTGGGGGCGGACGGGTGGGCTTTCCTGTTCCAGGAAGGGGAGGAGTGTCTTGCCCACTGTTGTGGGTGCTGACTGTTTGGCCAATCAAACCAATTATTCACACTCTCCATTTTCTCAATGTAGGCTGCATGCAGCCTAAATAGAGAAAATGGCCTCCCCATAGATGCCTGTGGGGTCGGCGTCCTAGTCCATCACAACGATACGATTGCAGCATTGTGATTGGCTTAGGTGAGGCGAGGGAAACTGCCTGCTTCCTGTGAGACGTTAGGCACAGAGAGGAGATCCGATGCAAGACCAGAGGCGAAGGTGAGTTTAAATTAGATTTTTTTATTAACCCTCCCTGCGTGACCCCCCATGCGACACCCTCCCAAATCCCGCCCTCCTCCCACCCTAGAGTCATCCCGGCCACGACTGCGCCTAAGTGCAGATGAGTGCAAAATAATAAATGCGCCAGTCGGCCTTTCACTCCAAAATTGGGGTGCAGCACCCGTGACTAGGTATGTGGGCTCTGCAGTACAGAAGGTGAGAGAGCGGAGGCCTGCAGCAGGAGCATCCAGAGAGGAGGAGCAGACCAGTGTCCTGGCACAACAGCAGTAGGAAGTGGGATGGAAATAACTCCTCTCGCTAGAGAACAGGCGTCGGAGGAGGCATTTAGCCGATGACTCTGTTCCGAGAGCTGCCATCCAGCTGAGCCATCAAGTGCGAAGGGAGGCAGAGGGAAGGAAGGTGGTTGACTTCCTACAAATACCAACGTGAACGTAACCAATCCTGGAGCTGCTCTGACGCTGTTTTCAGCATGAGAGAAGCACCTGGATTGGTTTGAGCAGGCAAACCCAGTGCCCCTTTTGAGGCTAGGGGCCTGTGCCTACAATCCCCCAACTGTTTAACACCTCTGGGGTTGTTGCTGTCTGAAGTGCACATGTCGGGCTGGCCGTCCCAAGACCGGTGGCCAATCTGACATGCTCAGTCTGCATTGGCACGCTTGGCAAGTCATCCTGCTGCCAATCAGCAGGAATCTGCCCACCCTCACACTCACACAAAAAAAATCATTGACTGGCGCAAGAAAAAATGCAATATGTGAAAAATAACAATCCCAGGCATACACTAAGGAAAATACACAATAGATTCAACAAACAAACTAGTTCAGTTAGAAAAAATATTCATATTTAATTTGATAAAAAGGGGATAAAAAATAAGTGCATTAGTCACAATTGATAAAAATAATGATACATATGTATTCACAAAACAGATTAAAAAGAAGACAGATGGCATCCAGTCAACGCGTTTCGACATGTACAATATGCCTTCATCAGGACTTTGACCATCAACAAGCTCTGTAAAACATAATTATAACATAGTATTACTGTTATTGTAATCCTATCGTGACATAATTACAACTGAACTAGTTTAAAGTTTGTTACTACATTCTATTGGTAAAAGTACAATCTTCATTCCAGGTAAATGATGTACCGCTTAAAATAAAACAACTCAAAAGTTGGACTACCTATGCATAGACGTTGGTCTCTGAAGCAACACATGACTTAATTGGTGAATACTCCATAGTTTATAGAAACAAGACACGATATAAATTGTGTTCACAGAAATAGCAAAGAACGTAATAACTTATTGATAAAGGACAGCAACCATTTAGTTCCACTAGGGACAAATAACAAAGAAAGAGGGATGTGCATGTAAGCTATCCTATTTTATATATATTACATATGGAAAGAGTTGTTTTTTACTAATAATCATTAATACATGTTTTGCTACCATATCACTATGGGTCTTGTCACAGATATGAAAAACTTTTTTATATATACAGTTTCAAAATACAAGTTATATGATACATATTCACAAAGATATATGCACATGTCTGTTCCTAAACTATGAGAAAGACCAATGTAGTCGTACTTATTGAGACAATAAACAATAAAGATGAAAGAAAAGATGAAACAAAGGAAAAAGGATAGATAGTAAGGAATTACTACGTTTATAGGAAAATGGGAATTTTTATTTTACTGGGAGTTATGGGATTAGTTGACCTAAACTCAAAAGGTGCTATTTTATGTAAACAGAGGAATAGATCTATCCTCTTTTTAAATGGTAGCCTAATATCCATTCACAAAATTAGTATACTCTTACCTAATAATCTTATGCGTGGGCAGCGTGCGTGGGTGTGCTACAATTCTCTTCTCTTTTTAGGTTATGATATAGGAACAAGGCAGAGAAAACCTACGGGTAAATGGTATGATCACATTAATGCACATTTTATTGCTGTTGTTGGTATAACAGAAAGGTTGTTCCTTTAGCGTTCTTACCCTGAAAATCGATTTTATATATTCAAAGAGTGGGTTCCAGTCATTCGGTTGGAAAATACCATAATATATTAAAATGTCGTAATGGAAACCTATCAAAAGAGAAAAAAGATGCACAATGTGGGATGGGTTCGAGTAATCTATGATTGATATTGAAGTACACATGTAAACCGCTTACCTATAGGTAAAGTTAGAGTTGCTTGTAGATAGGAACAACCATTACTTATGACAGATAAAATTGGTTGACGAGAGCGTTAGTACAGCGTCATAGGAGGCGAGGTGACTCCTAATGGAGAGAGTGATTACCCATATTAGATGTTAAATCTATTTGTTGCGTTGTCGAAGCTAAAACTAGACGGGAATAGGTGACCATAAGGCAAAGATATACCTTTAGAAAGCTGATTTAGACACGTTAACGTCTCGCTCGTCCAGCGTACATGGTTGATAGAATATGGCTGTCGAGCCGACTTGCTGTGAAGAGGGATAAAATTCAAACGCACGTAAGCCCTTCTCTGCGCATACAGTTCCTGTTAGATGAAGGGGGGAACAATTTAGTATAGTGGACGGCAAAACTATAAGATGCTATAGAATTTTCTGACTAAGTCCCGCGATCGCTTACCGTGAGCGCCGAAGGTAACCGGCTGCATCCGGGTAAAGTTGGGATAGGATTCAAACACACGTAAGCCCTTCTGTGAGCATACGGTTCCTGTTAGATAAAGGGGGAACGCTTTAGTATAGTGGGCGCCAAACCCATAAGATACTATAGGTTATTCTAATTAGGTCCTGCGATAACTTACCGTGAGCGCTGAAGGAAACCAGCTGCATCCGGGTGTCTGCCAACGGGTCAGGTTGCGAAAAAAGAACGACTCTAATTGGAGGTTTAAGGCGTACTTTTATACGGACATTTTTAATTGGGTGGACTCTCACCTGTGTGTCTTAAAGGGCAATAATCTTGGTTAGCATGGTCTATGTATATATAAACGTGGTACTAACAGCGTAATTGTAGCGGAGAGGAGAAATGAACAGATGCTCATACCTGATAAAGTATTTTATCTGGACTGCATATGTAAACGTGGTACTAACAGCGTAATTGTAGCGGGGAGGAGAAAACCGCGTTCTGATTAGAGAAATGAACAGATGCTCATACCTGATAAAGTATTTTATCTGGACTGCATAATATGCACTTGAATAATAAAAACTACGGTATAATTGTGAGTAGCAGGGAATTACATTGAGACATATAATTTACCTAATAGGAATGGAAATTCAATATATATAAAGGCTAATACGAGGACTCTCTGTGTAATTATACTCGCATATGCTAAATGGGAACAGTAAACAGTTTCTAATCACTGGGGTCATACAGAATAAGGTATTTATAAGATAGCATTCTCCCAGGGCAATTCATTATTGAGGCCCTGGGTGAAGGTCTTAAGGGAGAAGATCCAAAAGACTTCTCGTTTGTTTCGTATCTTTTCTCCTCCCTTACTATTGGGAATATTAATCTTCTCTAAAATGCGCCATCGCAGATCTGATGGAGCATGTTTGAAGTCAATGAAATGTGCAACTAGGGGTGCAGATAATTTTTTGGTCTTAATAGCTGACCTGTGTTCTGTCAGCCGAATTTTTATGGGTCTGGAAGTTTCGCCCACATATCCCAAATTGCAAGGACATAGGAGCAGATAGATAACATTGCTGGTGTTATACGTCCATAAGTCATTGGCTTTAATGTTGCAACCATTTATCTGAAATGATTCTCCTACTATAATATCATTGCAAGATTGGCAGGAACCACATCTAGAGGTGCCTTTTTATCAAATTAAATATGAATATTTTTTCTAACTGAACTAGTTTGTTTGTTGAATCTATTGTGTATTTTCCTTAGTGTATGCCTGGGATTGTTATTTTTCACATATTGTTTACCCTGTCCCAGGATATCTATCCTCATCAGGGGGTCCTTGTTACCTACAGCAAGAAAAAATGCATGCAGTTTCCTATAGCTTGCAAAACACTTATGCAGCGTGTCTTCAGAAGTTCAAAACTTCTTGTGTCTTGTAGTTTTGAAATCAGTACCTTGCGTTGGGTCGACCCTAGTTCCATTCTTTTTTTTTTTTTTTTTTTTTTTAACCTCATATTACGAAAAGGAAGTGGATAATAAGGTATTTGAGGGAATTGACGGTCTGTCCGTATTGTTTACCTTCACTGCCCCGGATTCCTGTTGAAAATCCCAAGGGGAGTTTCCCAGCTGTTACTTGGAACCTGTCAATATTCTCCTCTTTACCTTTATCCAAAACAATAATTCCAACGTTCTGGGATGAGCTAGCCCTAGAGCTACTCGGCAGATATCCAACCCTGCCAAGAAATTATTGTCTCCGCTTTAATCATTGGTAAAAAAATGAAAAAAAGAAAAACAAGAACAAAAAGAAAAGAAGAAAAAAGTCAGACACAAACCAAGTTGTCACTCAGGAGTAAAGAAGTTTACCCATATCTCCCAATACTGCATTCTTTTTATACTATTCCCTTTCGTATCCAACCGACACATTTTAATAACAGAATTTAACCAGTCCTCATATGATGGAGGTACCGGTTTTATCCAATTTATACAAATCTCTCTTCGTGCTAATAATATCAGCACAAACATTAAGTTTTCCTGAAGTTTACTTAATCTAATGGTATCTAAACTAATCCCAAAAATAATTAAAAGTGTACTTACAATTATTGGGATTCTCATTAGTGCCGATAGTGTCTTACCAATCTCTTGCCAAAAATGCGCAAGTGCCTGGCAATGATGAAACATATGGATGTCATCTACCTTTTCTTCGCCACATTTACTGCAAGTTTTTATTGATGCGCCTTTAAAGCTTGATAGCCTCTTTGGAGTCCAGTACGCTCTATGTATTGAGAACAGATGATTTCTTTTTAGGGCTGCAGGTTTTACACACGCCCAACATACTTCCGATGATTTTTTCCAGATCTTATTTAAATCAATATCTTCGTTAGTAAGCTCTCTTCTCCATATTTTTTCAGGTAATGATTGGTCTTCTTCTCCAGCTTCAATTAACGCCCAATACCATTTTGATATCTCTTTTATTATTGTAGATTCTTTTGTCATTTCTTCTTCAAAATTTCCTGTATCTGTTATTCCTTTTGGTATGGTATTAGCCCAGCTCTTTAATTGATAATATTTGAACTTCGACACTTTCCCTTCCGTAATTGTATGTAGGTGTTCCCATATTATTAGATCATTTTCACATAGAAGTTGTCCCCACTTTTCAAAACCTAATTGTCTAAGTATACTAGATAATGCATCTTTGAGGCATTCTGGTGTTCCAGGTGAATCCCAAATTGGGGCCATATTACTATAATATGGGATCTTCAAGATGCTTCTAATCTGGGCCCATAGTTTGACCGCATTATTTAGCAGCTTCAATTTTACTTTCTTAAAAAATTTGGGGTGGCCAAATTTGAAAAGGAAATAGTCTTCTCCATTTGTAAGATGCTGCAGAAAATTTGGGAATTTACCATGCTTCATTAGCAGCGTTCTAAAATTTTTGAACTGAAAAGCTCTGCAGTATTCAATAATATCAGGGCTTTCAATGCCCCCTTGTTCATTCCTTCTCCTGAGTTTATTCCACGCAATTCTTGTGCTTTTCCCCGACCAAATAAAGCTGGATATCTCTCCTTGTATCTTCTTGAGGGCTGCTTTATTAAACTCCGATGGAATCCTATTAAATAGATACGTGAATTTGGGGATGATGGTCATTTTGACTGCGTTTGATTTGCCCAAAAAGTTTAGTGGTAGACCGGACCATGTTTTAAGAAGTCTTCTCATTTCTTTTACTACTATATTTAAGTTTAGTTGTGGAATTTTATTCAGATCTTCAGTTAGGGTGCTCCCTAAGTATCTTATTTTTTCCTTTGAGAATGCTGGTTTGGTGATACTATTCCAACTCAATGCCTCTGTCTTGCTAACATTAATCAAATAGCCTGAAACCTTGCCAAAGTTATTCATTGTTTCTTTAATTGCTAATTCTGAATTATTGTAATTGTCCGTGAACACCATAAGATCATCTGCATATAATGCCACTTTCTTTGCCCAATTTTGATATTTGAAAGGTGTTATTTGGGTATGATTTCTGATCGAGCAAGCCAAAGGTTCAATACATAAATTGAAAAGCAATGGAGACAAGGGCCAACCTTGCCTCGTGCCCCTCTGAATAGTGATATTACTTGTCAAGCTCCCATTCACTATTATTTTTGCTCTAGGGTTTGTGTAAATTTCCTTCACCATATGACCGAAATTGCTTCCCAAATTATTTTTCTCAATGATGTTATTTAAAAACGGCCAATTCACGCGGTCAAAGGCTTTCGCCGCGTCATAGGTGATAATCGTGAGGGGTAACTGCTCTGATATGGCTACATCGATTGTCGCTAATAATTCATGCGTTATTTCTTGAATTTGTCTGCCCTTTATGAATCCCTTCTGATCCTGATCAATCAAATTCGGCATTAACTTTGATAATCTTTTTGCTATTATGTTCATAAACAATTTGTAGTCGCAATTAAGTAATGATATTCGTCTGCAGGATTCACAAGACTTTGGATTTTTCCCTGGTTTTAATATAAGACTTATTGTGGCGTTGTTCCACGAGTCAGGGATCTTTCCATGCTCCACATAGATCTTGTTCATGACCTTTGTCAGATGACCGATTAAAGTCTCTTTTAAGGCTATGTAGAATTCATTGGGAAGGGCGTCAGGACCTGCCGCTTTTCCCTTCTTTAAGCTACCTATGGCAGCTCTAACTTCCTCAAATGTTATATCGCTATTTAAGAAAATAACTTCCTCTTCCGTTAATTTTGACATTGTTATTCCCTCTAGATATTCCTTAATATTCTCATTCGTTGGGTTTGTATCTTCTTTATATATAGTTGAGAAGAAGTCTGCAAATTCTTGTCTTATTGAAGCGTCATCTTCGCATAAGGCTGTATGATCTTTGGTATATACAGATAGTATAGTATTCCTTGTCTGGTCTGTTTTTAACTTCCAAGCTAGCATTTTCCCGCAGCCTTCCCCATATTCGTGTTTAGCCAATTTACTATTCTCCCATTTCTCTTGAACTATATTCTCCAAGTAATCAGTTAAAGCCTCTTTTAACTTACAAACCCTCTCAGTTAGTCTTTCTTTAGAAACCGATGGTGGGGTGGCTCCCAGTTGTGTTTCTGCTTCCTTAATTTCTGCTTCCAATTTTTTTATATCAGTTTTCCTTCGCTTATTTTCATGTGCACCCAAACTGAGTAAATGTCCTCTTATTACTGCTTTATATGTGTCCCATATAATTCTTTCGGAGGATTCCTCACCATTTTCTGCAAAATAATTAGTTGTGGTTTTTAGCAGTGGGTCCACACTTTCTTCCGTTGTTAGGATTGATCGATCCAATGTCCATCTGGTTGGTGTTAAGCATTGTGTTAATGACAGTTTTAATTGAACTGCTGAGTCGTCCGATAGGTGAGCTGGTTGATGTTCAATACTTTTAACCTTATCTCGAAGTGAATTGCTTATTAAAAAGAAATCTATTCTAGATTTATGTCCTAGTTTTTTATTATGGAATGTAAACGGGTATGTTTTTTCACCTTTTTGCATCCACATATCAACTAAGTTCAGGTCTTTTTTGTATATCCCCAGCCATTCCCTCATCTTTGGTGAATTTCTAGTTCCATTCTTGCTGATTATCTCCCAAATTGCATATTCCAAAGCACAAGCGAAGATATCTGATCTCCTGGTCCCATGGGACAGAAAGGTCCTGGTGCGGCTGAGGTTTGTTTCCTCCATAGCTTTCTGAGACCAGTTGACTTTGCTATCTCTAAGAGTTTTAACCTCTTTTCACTGGACTTTACATGAACCTATTTCCGCATTAATTGGCTCCATACTGAATTCCTGTAGAGTTAAGTCACTGACTCTGCCTTTTGGTGGAGGGATTTAACTGTTCACATTGTTTGTAATGGCTGCCATCTAGCTCCTGTAATTGTATCACTCACTGTCTTCTAGCGCCAGGATGCTCCTTCCGGAGCGATAGCCGCGCTTTATAAATACACAATACAATACAATACAATACATTCCTTACTAAAAGAAGGCCCTGAAAGCATCCCTCGTGGACAGACTCCAGTTTCAACCAGTGTCTCGATACTTCTGCCTTCTGGGCCAAGACCTGATCCATCACTTTGAATGCCAAACGAACCTGGTCATGTATTGTTGTTTGTGGTCCTTGAAAAAAGTATCTGAATAGCTTGGTTTGGGCCTGGTTTAGCCAGCTGCCAAAGGCTTCACAGGTAAAGGGGGGGCTTTCCATCTCCATACTTTGTGTTCTGTAGGGTACCCCATATCTGGTTAACCTCTCTCCGACCCCCCTCTTCCTGTGCTGGTGGTGTGTCAGTGTAACAGAGCCAGGCGCAGAGTGGCCGAGTTCTGCTGTCTTTGTATTATATTATAATTGCATTTACATAGCGCTTACTACCCATGACAAGGCATTGAAGCGCTTTAAGACGAACAGCACTATGCTCCGCAACCCAAGGTTGGTGGTTAATCCAGTGGTTATTGGCTACTGGAATTAGTCTTGTGGTTTCAAGGAAACCACTCCATGCACGTTCTTAGTGGTGGATTAAGTTAATAGCAGTTCGGTGAAATTACTGAGGGGGTAGAGGTATGTGAGCTCGTGCAGATGGTCGGTGGGTTTAGTAGATGGGCTACATGCCGTTAGGTGTTGCTAGGTTGCAGGGCGTGACTTTCAAAGAAGAGCAGGTTGTGATCTTTGAGGTGAGATGTGGGAAGTTTGCAGAGATTCAATAATAGAGATTAAGGCAAACATGCACAAGACAGGGTAGGATGTACTGAGCGCGAGGAGGCGTGCAGAGGATGGGAAGGAAGGAGAGGGCCATTCCAAGAGGAAAGGAGTGACAACTATCAGAAGTTTGAAGTCAAGGCCAGTTTACATGCAGGGTTTTAGGAATACAGAGGAGACGTCTGAGGATGCAAAGGCTATGGAAGGAAACAGCAGTGTTTGCATGTAGATAGCGCTTTATTCTGCCCATGAGGCGAGCAGTCTAACCACTGCTAGGCTACTGCTAGGCACCACTTTAGGAAGGGTGACTGATCAGCTCTGGGAGAAGTCATTTAGCCTTTAAGCTCATGTTTAGTCCTGGGCACGAAATTGTGCTTTGCTTGCGGAGTTTGCAGCGTTTTTCCCACTCCGCGTATTGTATTGTATTGTAATTGCATTTATATAGCGCTTACTACCCCTGACGAGGCGTCGAAGCGCTTTTTCGGCGGGTAGCACGCTACTCTGGGACCCACAGAGGGTTAGTTTTGAATTAGTATAGTGAAACATGCAAGTACATTTTAAGTGGTGGATAGGTAAGTCAGTTATTTGGATTTGGAATGATAGCAGAAGGATAGAGTAGGACAAAGGTTAGTATTTATTTAGCGCTCGCTTGTTGACGCATGCTATTCAGGGAGCCTATAAAGGATTAGTGGTGAATTAATATGGTGAAATATGAGGTAATTTCAGTGGTGGATATTAGTCTGTTACTTGGAGTGAGAAGGATAGCGGATGGATAAAAGGGGAAGAAAGATTTGCATTCATATAGCACTTGTTACCCCTGATGGGTGTTGAAGCGCTTTTTTGGCGAGTAGCACGCCACTCCGGAACCCATAAAGGATTAGTGTTGAAAATTAGTATAGTATAAATATGAAGTAATTTGAGTAGTAGATATGTTATTCAGTTATTTGGGCAGTATATCGCTACCGCTTGCGTTGAGAAACCTTCAGCTCACGTTGAGGAAGCTGCCGCTCCAGTATAACATCTACTCAAGTGCCTCATAGAAGCAGCACTCTCCTACGCTGCGTGTGGTGCTGTTCACACTGATTTTACAGCATGGGACAAACACCCAACACCAAAAATCAGCGCAACGTATCTCACTGCTTTGCTTGTGGAACTCCACGTACCGCAGCCGAGTTTTTTGGTCACTTCACAGAGTTCCGCAGAACTGAACTCTATGCACTCCACCCAGGCCTACTCATGTTGCAACATGTAAGTTTAGATATGGTACAAAATAGGGGTGCTTTACAACTGCAGTCTTTTTTGCAAACACAATTTCCATGAATTTTGACATTCGCCTCTGGGAAACATCGAATAATCACAAAAAAGCACTGTACCATTAAATTCTTGATATTCATCGGGGGCACTGGAATTGTGGGATTCTTCAGCCACTGCATTTTCTGCATAATTATGGATTTGCACATTATTCATCACTGCTACATGATTTGTAGATTTTAACAGCTATTTTCTGGTTCATAAGGCTCAAAAGTTACTACAAACATTAGAACATTGGAATGTTCGGAGCTCCATTGCAGACAATGGAGTGCTCCCTGCTTCTATGGGCCGGTAAAGGCCCGCAGAGCAACATTCCAATGTTCTACAAAGGCGTCCCGAAGCTCGAGGGGATATATATCCCCTCTCACTTCGAGAACCATTTGTTTAATTTGTTAGAACATTCTGCCCTCTAGTGGCAGAATGTTCTAATAGCTTTATAGCCCTTTGTAGCAGGGCTATACCGGCTATTAAAGTCCCGCTGTCTTGTTAAAGTCCCTCGCCTTCGGCGGGGGCCTTTAACGATTCAGCGGGCCTTTAATAGCCGGTATAGCCCGCTACGGCGGGCTATAAGGCTATATGGCAGCATGTGTGCAGTGCAATGGAAGGCCCTTCACAAAGTTGGGCTAGTCATCTTTCTGTTGTTGATTTGCTGTATTTGGAAGTTAAACTTGTAATAATAAGGCAGAACATTTGCCAATACAGTGTTAATGTGTGAAAATGACAAAATAATGAAGTAATCACATCACAAAATGTGCCACATTAAGCTGCATAACATACAGAATGCCTTTCTATAAACTGCACCTGGAGTATTGTGTCAATATTTAGACACCACGCCTCGAATTTTGAGCCCATTTCTGTAGACAACATCTCCAGATAGATAGAGCGAGGGTACAGATAAGGAAGATGGGCCCCCTATGGTTCCTGGTGTGAATAAGAAACAAAGTTTTAAAACTTTGTAGTCTGAGAGGATGAAGAGACAGAGGGGAGAATTTATGGGTGCAGAAAAATACTGTAGCAGTAAAATAAACTGTAGAAAAGGGAAAGAGACTTTGGAAGACACAGTGATTGCATCTACATTCCTTTAAAATGTAAATACCACAAGGTGGGAGTAGAAGATATAGTTGAGACATTTTAAATACATCACAGTGATAATGGCAGAAGAGGAGGGGAGGGAGATAGGGTCCAGGCACTTAAATACATCAACAAGTTAATTACAGAAGAGGAGGGAGAAAAGGGGGAGCAGATATGCATTACGCCAGCGTAATTCGCACCATTTCAGGAATTTCGAGTTACGCTTTGTTATGTGAAATTCATGAAATTACATCATTTTGTGTAATTGCATGTCATTTGTGTTAATATTTACCATGAATGCACTATGAGTTGTAAACATTTACATTATAGCTTGAGAACTACTGAACTCGAGTGGCTAATGTTCACCGTACTTTAGTTTGCAATGTTTTAGTGCGAAATGTGTTAAAAATTGATGTAATTCACAGTAAAATATAGCCAGCGCCACTGGAATTATGTGATTCTGTGTCCGTGGTATTTCTCCGCATAATTATGGATTTGACACACGTAATCTACCATAATCTGCAGATTTAAAAAAAAACTAGTTTCTAGCTCAAAGGGATCACATTGCAAACCCAGTGGAATGCCCTTTGCAAAGGTTAACTGGTCATCTTTCATTTGCCTATTCCTGGATCTGGTTTTAAAACCTGTGCTAATGAGGTACATTATTTTTCCAGACAGCATTGCTAAATGAAAAAAGAATAAAGTAATGAAGTGATACTATCATAAAATGAGCTTCATTATGCCACATAATTTGCCTTTTTTTGCTGTGTAATTTAACCAACCCTGTTACATTATTTGGTGATTCCATGCCGCATAATTCTAGTGGCCCTGAATATAACTTTAAATTACAGATATGCATTTTGGTAGTTAAGTCTAATTTCATGTAATTTGCCAAAAGTTAGCATAATTACCAGATAGCAAGGTTCATAAAACAGCTATTTCCCTGCAGATACGTTTCAGATCTTACTGTAAGCAATCCAGGGCTGTTTGGGCATTCTCAGAAATGTTGGAAAACAAGTAATACTGCTCAGTCTATGTAATTCCTATATTATGCAGCATTCTCACATTTCTTGCGGTCGTCACTATATCAAAAGAAAACCACTTAACTTGCTCTGACCTATGACTAAGCCTGGGCGGAGTTCACAGAGTTTCGCGTAGGGGAATGCATTAGAAAAATGCAGTTCGCTTTGATTTTCAGTGCCAAGTGCTTGTCCGCACTGTGCAATTATCGGAAATGGACCCATGCTCAGTGCAAGTGTGCGCTGCTTCCTTTCAGCCACTCGAGTAAATGTTTATTCAAGCGGCAGCTTTCTCCCCACGAACGAACAGTTTCTCAACGCGAGAAGCCACAGGCATATGCGACCACTCGCAATGAAAAATCTGACTGCCTGCATTGAGAAATCTTGCCTGGAGGTTGATGTTGATGATCGCGAACGAGGAAAAATCTCGAAGGGAGGGGGATTTTCCTCGCCCGCGTTTGCCAACTTGGCGTTGACGAATGAGAGCAAAGAAAAAACTCTGTAAACTCTGTAAACTCTGTGAGCGGAACGGAGTTCACCACCCAGACTTACCTATGACTTGTAATTAAGTGAAAAGTTAATCCTACAAAAAAAATCCTAAGGCATTTACACTTATCAACACTCCTCTAGTTTTCAAAACAAAATCTCTAATACCTTTCATTTACCCCTCGCAATAGTATCTAGTTATATAACAATTGTGTCAAAATCCCATGGTTGTGACATGAAACTGGGAAACATCAATTCCTCTTTTCAATGTCCTGTTGAAGGCTGAGCTTTTATTTGGCAACTGCCGAAACAATATTACTGATGTTTTTTGTTAGCAGAAGCTCATGAATCATGCTTCATTTTTTTGTTGCAAAGATAGTTATCAGAATGTGGGCTTCATCAAGACCGCAACTAGCTTTCCTTGTTGGATTCGTCTTGTTCTGGTGTTCAGGGAGGTCTGCATCCTGATGCATTGACCATTTCTGAACAGCTCAGAGCTCCTGTTCTAATGTTGAGAGCTGCTTCTTAAGGGACTGTGGCTCTGAAGAATCAGCAGCTTGCTGAATGGAGGCTACTGAATGTGTAGTGGGGTGGGTGATAGGAAGGGGTCTTGTTGGGCCTTAAAAGACATCTCATGTGGCTTTATTCACCATGGCAGGAAGGAGTCTGCGAGATGATGCAAACGTCTGTGGTGCTCACTGATAAATGTCTGTGTCTCTCTCCTCTATCCCCAGGACCTTGAAAAGCAGTACGTGGGATTCGCCACCCTACCCAACCAGGTGCACCGGAAGTCTGTGAAAAAGGGTTTTGATTTCACTCTTATGGTAGCTGGTAAGATGTCTCCTTTTACATAATTTAATGGAGCAAATTGGGACTAAACTGTGTCATTGTGGGTGTTCAACAGCCATTGAAAGGTGAGTCTCTGTCAGTTGCATGAGCAGCACCTGTTTCTCGACTGGAACCCAAAATGAGCCTTAACAAAAATGCTTCTACCCATCTCCGCATGGTGGGAGGCTGCAAATCGAATGGGGCCATGTGGAATGGTTGGGTCATGGCAACCGATCATGCTCTGAAAGGAGCCCCCCTAGTCTGCGGCTTACCGGAGAATGTCAAGAGTGGCAGAGTAGCCAGTCTGGAAATGTCACTCCTAAGGGGGCCATTTTGCGTCCTGGTAAGAGGTTGATCGGGTAAGGGGCCCTCTAGGTCCTGGTAAGATGTCTCTTTGCAGTATACTTTAGTTATGTCCCAGGGTAGTCTCGGCCGTCATGGACAGCTCTCTTTGTAATGTCACAGTTGTGAGGATACACAGCACGGGGCAGTCTCACAGCTCCAAGTAAGATGTCTCTTTATCAGTGCTTAATTTGAGTCAGTGTTTTCCGGTGCTCGGCACCAGCACTTAATTGTCAGCACTGGCTCTGTTGACAGTCCACCACATGATGGCGCTGTCTTTCAAATTTTGAGGTGAGCACAACAGGGTTTAATAAGTCGATTTACATAAAAAATGAATAACAAATGCCGCTCACACAATTCTTATAGCTGTGGGTGGCCTGGAATAGTTTGAATTGTCACACTTGTAGTAGTGTGATGGTTAGTGGTTGTGATGGTTCTGTCATTGGCAGCACCGGCAGGGGCAATGACTGGTGCAGGCTGTAGTGTCCTCTAGAGAAGGGCCCTGACACGTACTTATTTTTTTTTTTACAAAGTAAGCACTGCTCCTTCTAGGATACTTTAGTTTTGAAGGTACAGGACAGTCTCACCAATCACAGTGAGACGTCTCTGTACCGTCACATTAGACGTGAGTACACACAGTGCAGAGAAGCCTCCTCCCTCATAGTTAGATGTCTCTTCCCGTAGTCGTCTCAGTGAGAGAGGTCTGTAGCTCAGCCCCGTGGTACGACTAGCTGCTCGTATGAGGTCTCTTATTGACTGAGCGGGGACAAAGGTACAACCCATCAGGAAAAGTAAATAAGGCAGCGAAACCCAACAGGTCACGGTGTCAGGTGGAGCAGTTACCTGAGGTCTTTTCTAGTCACATAGAGGTGCAGGCAGGTGCCCCTCTCTGAATTTCAACGGGTCACCTATTTCAGCGTTGGCTCTGAAGAAGAGTGCGCTGTATTGCTTGACCAGAAGAGCAAATCTCCTGAGGCGGAAGCTGGGAGCAACTAGCTACGAGCACCAATTGATTTTAAAATTGTGAGTCACGTCAGAAATAGTTTGTGTTTTTAAAAAACGATCGAACTTGAATCAAGTGTGAATGCGTGTGTGTTGATATCACTAACCTCACCGTTCCACCTTGACAGCCTCCTGCCCACAGCCTCGCAGCGGATCTTAGCGCTGCCGAGGACACTCTACCAAATCTAATTTTGCCGCCAATTCCCGCCGCACCCCAAGGCCACGCCCCTCTCACGGGGCCACGCCCCCTGGGCTATATTAGACGCGAAAACCTAGCGTTTGACCAGAAGAGCAAATCTCCTGAGGCGGAAGCCGGGAGCAACTAACTACGAGCACCAATTGATTTTAAAATTGTGAGTCACGTCAGAAATACTTTGTGTTTCAAAAAAACGATCGAACTTGAATCAAGTGTGAATGCGTGTGTGTTGATATCACTAACCTCACCGTTCCACCTTGACAGCCTCCTGCCCACAGCCTCGCAGCGGATCTTAGCGCTGCCGAGGACACTCTACCAAATCTAATTTTGCCGCCAATTCCCGCCGCACCCTAAGGCCACGCCCCCTCTCACGGGGCCACACCCTTCCCCCTCGCCTCCTCCCCACTACAAATTATGTGCATCTTTCGAACGCGCAGCGGGCGCGACGTTTGCGCGCCGAAGGCGCGCCTAAGGCAAGCCCGTCTGCGCACGTCCGCGCCAGCTCCGGGCCTAGGGCCAGTCATGCTGTTAGTTCTCCACCTGCCCAGATACTTACATGGACCAGAACACAGCTTCTGGACCTAGGTAAGACATCCTGCTCGTCTCCTATGCCTTGCAACTTTCCCCTACCCAGCCCCTTCCTTCACAAATGCCCTAACTGCTCTTTCTCCCTATGCCCCGCCTGGACAAGCCCCCACAAATCCGCAGACAATAAGTCCCCTCCCACCAAAACCTACTCCATGGGATTAGTGAACTGCCGCTCACTTCCCTGTCACGCCAATGACATCTGGCTTTTACTGTCCTCCACATCCTGGGACGCATTATTCTTAACTGAGACCTGGATCAAGGACTCCTCCAACCCTGACATCGCTCTAGCCATCTCCACTGGCTACAGATTTACCGGACTTAGCCGCGAAGGCTCCAAACCAGGCGGAGGAATCGCTGTCATCCTAAAGAATCACCTGAAAATTACCTCCAGGAAAATTTCAAACATTAAACCTATAGAAGCCCTATACTTCTCAGTCACAGACTCCACTACTGCCATCTCCTCTGGGATCTTGACTTACATCCCCCCAAACACCCCCCAACCTGCCATCCTCGAGCTACTGGCAGTCACAGCAGATCTCTCCCTCAAACACCCTCACTTCATGGTACTGGGAGACTTCAACCACCATGTGGATATAAGCAGCTGCCACCGCGCCGCTCAACTCCTGGAATCTATGCAAAACCTAAACCTGTTACAAAAGGTAAAAGGCCCCACTCATACCGCTGGACACACCCTTGACCTTATTTTCTCAAACCATGAGAAACTAAAAACCCTCCCCCCCTTACCTCTGACCTGGTCTGACCATTACTTAATACCTTTTGAGGTTCCACTTGCCCAAATTATCAAACAGGAATCCGCCATTAGAACACAAGGCAGAAAATGGCACAAGATCTCTCTAACTACCCTAGAGCAAAAATACCTCAACAGTCTCAACACACTACCGGACGATCTGGACGCAGCGGTGCGCACACTAAACAATGACCTCACAACTGCAATAGAGAAAATCGCCCCATTACACACCCTTACTTCCCGCAGACAAAAACCTTCTGCACCATGGTTCACACAAGAACTCAGGGCACACAGAAGCAAGTGCAAAAATCTTGAACGACTCTGGAGACAGAATTATGACCCGGTAGCTAAGGCACTTTACCGACAAGGCCTTAAAGAGTTTCGTAAACTCAAACACCACTCCATGAGCACCTATTTTTCTGACACCATTGCCAAAGCAAAAAACTCGACCAAGACCCTTTTCAATATAGTGAAAGACTTTGCCCAGCCCAGCGCACTAACAGCTCCAATACCCATATCCCAAGCTCTGAGTGAAAATTTATCAAACTTCTTTGAAGAAAAAATAGCCAACATCGCAGCAACTATCCTACAGAACGGCCCCATTAGTACCGATAACCTTGACACGAACTACAAATGTGCTTTCACAGCATTCCAACCCCTTACTAAGGAACTCGCCATGAAACTATTTTTGGAATGCAAATCAGGCTCTCCTTTGGATCCAGCCCCAGCCTTTATCTTGAATGAAATTGCCCCCTTAATCATCAACCCCCTACTCGAAATCTGGAACTCTTCCTTAACTACTAGTGTTGTCCCCTCTGCCTGGAAACACGCATTGCTAATCCCTATTAAAAAAAAAGCAGGTATAGACCCTCATTGTCTAAACAACTACCGGCCGATCTCACTTCTGCCCAAACCCGCCAAAGTACTGGAGAAAGCTGTTCAATTACAACTCTCGAGCTACCTTGAATCAAACTCCTTGTTTCACGATACCCAATCAGGCTTCAGACCGGACTATAGTACCGAGTCGGCGCTACTTGAGGTATCCGAGTCAATCCGCGAGTGCACGGATAGGGGAGAGGAGGCCTTGCTGGTCCTCCTCGACCTATCCGCTGCATTCGACACCATCTCGCATGATAAACTACTGACTCGCCTGCAAGAGATAGGTATTGGCGGGCCTCCCCTCTTATGGGTAAAATCATTCCTCACAAACAGAACACAACAAGTGATGATGGGATCCTTTCTCTCTGCCAAAAAACCATTGATCTGGGGAGTTCCGCAGGGCTCCTCCCTTAGCCCGCTCCTCTTCAATGTGTACCTCAAACCTCTGGCAAAAGTCGTCGAATCCTGTGGCGTCAAAGTTACCTTCTACGCCGACGACACACAACTGGTATTCTCCTTCAAAAATCACACTGAAAAGTCTTTCGACAACTTTCGCACCTGCATGCTGAATATCGCCTCATGGATGTCTGAGAACAACCTAAAGCTCAATACTGATAAGACTGAAGTCTTATTTTTTAATCAAAAATCACCCTTACCGCCTAATATCTGGTGGCCGTCCGAACTCAACCCCGCCCCAGTACCAGTCCAAGCCACCCGAAACCTAGGCTTTCAATTTGACACCTCACTCTCCTGCAAAACCCAAATCAGCAAAGTTACTTCAGCCTGCTTCGGGAAACTACGTATGTTAAAAAAAATCATCCCCTACTTACCGCTAGACTCTCGAAAAACAGTAGTACATGCCATGATTACTTCCCACCTAGACTACGCTAACAGCCTGTATGTAGGTGCTCCAGCCTACCTCATTTACCAACTGCAAAGAGTCCAGAACGCAGCAGCCAGGCTGATTTGCAACATACCTTATCGTCACTCCATTTCACCCCACCTGATTAAACTCCACTGGCTCCCAATAAGACTGCGCATCCAATTGAAAGCCTTAACCCTGGCGTTCAGAGCCCTCAATGACCGTGGCCCCACATATCTGCGGCGCAGAATGAGGTTTTCTCTGGCACCACGTAACCTCAGATCCAACCATCTCCGCCTCATGATATGCCCCCGCTTCCGTCTTGCTCGCACGGGAGGAAGGGCCCTTGCAGTTGTCACCTCCAAACTCTGGAATCAGCTGCCCACAGAGTTAAGATTTCTGACATCAGAACCCCTCTTCCGTAAAAAACTAAAGACATGGCTCTTCTCCCAGATCTAAACCCACTTCCTTCTTCTCTCTCCCCCGCCCCCCCCGAGATAATGTCTTCAGCGCCGGGACACCTCCGTCGGAGGTAGCTGCGCGCTCTACAAAAATACTAAATAAATAAAAATAAAAAAGGAGAGAGTGGGAATGATCCATATTTACAAAGGTCTATGCGATCCGGGCAGGCTTGTTTATGTGCAGGAAGTCATACCTTCCTGCACAAAAATGATATAAAGAGACATTTTGCTCTTTCTCTGGGTGATGCAGAGAAAAAGGAAGTATCGAGGGCAAATAAACATATTTCTCCTTCTTATGCCTCTCTGTGGTAGGTGGACGGATTTAATGCAATTACCACTTTACAAGCCATAGTAAATCTGAAATTGCATAAAATTTATGGCTGGGTGCACAGAAACATCCATGCTCCACCAATGGAACGCCTACTGCTAAGAAATGCTACGCAGCACTAGCTGCTGCGTTGCGTTAGCTGTGTTGCATTTCATTTCTTTGCAAAGGCATGCAAGTCTGCACAAATCGGGCCTTGTAAATCTCAAATAAGTATTTGCTTTGCACTGCGTCGCCTTGCGTGATGCAAGAGTGATGCAAAGGCTTAATAAATATGGTCGACAGTGTTTTGTGGGGGCCGTACAGTTTTCTGTAGACACAAGAATAATTTGCTGCTTTATTGAAAATTTGCTTCAAAGAGGCATGGTACCACCTGAAGTATTTTTGATTTTTAAAGGTAACCGGCAGTGGGTTCCTGGTGCCAAGTCCCAGGATTCCCAGGGAGAAGAGCTAAGACAGCCTTGGCCTTTAGTAACAGCCATTTTGAAAACCTCACCAACCAGCAACTGATGATGGTGCATGACATAGTCCTAGACTTTTCTGATGTTTTGTCTCTAAATTGTTGGTTTCCGTAGGAGAGTCCGGTCTGGGGAAATCGACCCTGGTGAACAGCCTGTTCCTGACCGACCTGTACAAAGACCGGAAGCTTCTCAATGCAGAAGGTGAGTGAACGGTGTAGTGTCCTGCTGGGCGCGTCATGCAGCAGCCCCTCCCTAGGGGGCAGTATTTACACCCACCTCACACCCATCCAAACACATGCATCACCGGTCAGGTGACCCTGCTAACAGAAGGGTCCGGGCGCACGTGCCCTGGGCCAGTTTAGAAATCATTTATGCAATGTGTGTGTCATCATTCCTTTAGTATGTGGGTCTAGGACTCACAACTACACAAATGGCCAAGCTGCAGTGACACATCTGCCTGGGGTCTCACAGTTTCTGCAGACGTCAACCCACCTCTGTCTTAGAGCGCGTCGAGGGGCCTGAACCACTTAGTTCAACCTGGTCTGAAAGGGAGGCCTGCTGCTTGAAAAGGGTCTGTGAGGAGATGTCATTTTCAGGAGCTGGCCTGACAAGCGGTCTCTGGCCTTACTTGTGCTTTCATTATGTGTCTTGTGTCCCCGTTGCCTTCAGAGGTAGTTCCAAGCGCCTCTGTCATAGGGAGGAGCACTTGGGGTGTCCTCTTCAGGAGGGCCTGGGGGGCCTCCTTCAGCCCACTCCTCACCAGGTCTTTCTCTCTCTCAGTCACTTCCTGATAACACAGATTTCATTCTAGCATCTCTCTTGTGCCACATGCTTTGTGATCTTCTGCCCTTTGGAGGTGGACCACAGAAGAATCTGTGGAAAGGTGACGTACACCTTGGGGCACCAGCAGAGATGAGATCTGTACTCAGATCTTATGACATCTCTGAGATTCCCAGGATCCTTTCTGGTTTACCTGAGTGACGTCACTCTCCTCCTGTAGTCCATCAAGTGATCAGTGTGGCCTTCTTCAACTGAGCGTCTTCACTGAAAGGCTTTCATTCGCTCCACAAAAGTCCCTGTGTTTGGCAGTGAAGGTGTATTTGTCTCTGTGGTCTACACTCAGCGTAAGCATTTGGTTTACTTGTTTAAACTCTATTGAAACAACACATGACCTGTGATTGGAGAAATTCTATGTGTATTTTGTACAAGTTTCTCAATCAATTAATTGCATCTGCTTTGAGATCTGCTTCCTGACCATTGGCTGCCAAAAATCTCTGCTGAAACCTCTGACGTCAGAGGGTATCAAGTCTGGCATCAAGGAGTGGATGGGCGAGAGTGTGTGTGTTTGTAGGGGGGTCATCTTTACCTTCTCTCCGCCTTCTGAACGACTTCTTTCATGGTCTCCATCCAGTTTATAACCCCTTATAGAACAAATGTCATCACCGAATGAGCCACCCCTGTTTTGTTTTCTATGAAATCAGATTCTAAAATCAGGGAATTCATCTGTTGGTGCTCTTGCTAGCTGCAAAGATCACATCTCTTGAGGGAAATTAACTTTGACACCCCCTCTTACTATCCAATCCTATTGCATGGTCAAACTAGTAATTGTGTCCTTCATAGTATCAGTGTGTACTTGAGCATCACAAATAAAGTCAACCCAGAAGAAGTCCTCTCATGAGAGTTGCGAGGCCGAAACACCTAAATAAATTATTTTTGAAGCATGCCCGGCATCATACAGTTGATGTTTACCGCACTGCCGCTGTTGAGAACTTGCTTGTCGCAGCTTAAGGATTTATATAAGTGAGGTTCAGGAGGAGAACAGACAGTGATACAGGACCACGCTGCTCCTGCTGGAGATATGTGAGGTTTCTGAGGTCCAGGAAGATGCTCAGGTTGTCTAGGCGTCACTAAGGAGGCACTTTAGGTACATGTCCTTTTTCTATGTCGCACAATCTCTGATTGATTATACTTGTCACTCTATGCAACAGATGTTCATCTTTTGTAAAACAAATTCAGATCGCAATAGAAAATGCGTTCATGTAACAGTGGTTCTAAAGGTTGCTTACTAATATATGCACGAATCCCTCTACCTCACAAAGAGACAAAGATGACAGAAATATATCTTAGTTTTAATTGTAATACTTTGACAAAATGAAATCAGGATGAGGCCGAAACCAGATTTGTAGGGTCCTTAACAATGTATTTGAAGCTCATCAGAGCCTGGGTGCAGACTCTTACTCCACAGATGTCCACCCATAGTTTCATTTAGTTTTTTTTTACTTTTTAAATGTTATTTCCCTTTTTAAAAAAAAATGTTTTTATTGAAAACAATGCATGGCACATGACAGTCAAATGGCACAGACATTGGGTAGCGCAGGCTACATTAGACATTTGCGACATTCTACTCATCAGCAAAATCAGTGGTAATAAACTCATTCCTATTGGTACTTCCCTGGAGTCCCTCCCTCCCCCTCACCTCCTACTCAGATTCACTCTCCCCATCTAGCGTTGGTGGTTCACATAAATAACCTCTGTATTTGTTCCAGGCCCCCCAGATTTTCTCCCATTTCCGGGGGCATCCACGGTGCAGATAAACCACTCTCGGTGAACAGCCTTTACGACGCGGCTGTTACACCGCCGTGCCGTTACAACGCGGTCTATTCAATGCAAGTCGTTACCACGACTTGCGCTGGAGGGCGCTGCAGGACAAGGAATTTTTTTATTTACTATCCAACACCTTCCCTACTGTACGTAGGCTGGTGTTGGAATAGTAAATAAAAAAATTCCTAAGTCCGCACCCCCTCCAACGCAAGTCGTGGTAACGACTTGCGTTGAAAAAAACGCGTTGTAACGGCACGCGTTGTAACAGTACGAGTCGTAATGCCGTACATCCCCACTCTCTTTGCCATCATTGCTGCATCCAAATCCATGCACCAATCTTTAAGCGTCAGTACCTCCTCGGATCCCCAACATTTGGCTATGTTTCATTTAGCATACATTACACCCAGCGTCACCCAGTCATAGCGGGGTGGGTGAGATCATTCGGCTCCCAGAGGTTTAGGAGGCAACATCTTGGCTCCGGGACAACTGACATCTCGACCACCTGAGACACCGTTCTCATGATTTTAGCCCAATACGCTGCAATCTGGGGGCATTGCCATAGAGTGTGGAAGAATGTTCCCTCCTCCCCGCAACCCCTAAGGCAAAAGCGGTGTGCGGCCCGCCCTATGGTGTGAAGGGTGAGCCTCGTATTATAAACACAGTGTAATATCTTTAGCTGTACCAGTCCGAGTCTAGAGTGTATAGCCACCTCTTGCGGGGAAGACAGTGCTGTCTGCCAGTCCGCTTCATCAAGTTCCCCCCAAATCAGTGGACCATTTGTGCTTTAAATTTAGTGGTGGGTCTGGTGTTTTGTTGACTAGTTTACGATAAGTAAATGAGGTCGCCTTCTTGGGCATATGCTCAGTAAGCAATCTGTCCTCTAAAGGAGTAGCCTCAGGCACATCGGTGCCTGGTGGGAGAACCGATTCCAGGGCATGTTTGATCTATATATATCTAAACTTCTCGGTGGATGCTAATTCGTATTGGGCCTGAAGCTGGTCAAATGATACTATCGCACGTCTCTTCAATAAATCTCCCACCGTGGAGATGCCTATTAGGTCCCAGACCCTGAATCCCTTGCTATTGCGAAGTCTACCCAGCTGACGTGCTGATTAAAGGGGGGTCATTTGAGTGATAGTATCTTTGCATATCAGACGAGTCTGTGCCGCATACCAGATGTTAATTGTATACGCTGTCGGTCCCAAAAGGGAAGAGGAGCGGAGAGAACTCCAGCCTCACCCAGTTCATACATGTCTGCCTGGATCGCTGGTTCCGTCTGGGGTGTGTGTAACCATTGATTAATTATTTTCAATTGGGCTGCCCAGTAATACAACTGAATATCTTGGAGGGCTATACCTCCGTCATACCAGCCCCGGGTCAATTTACCCCTTGAAATACGCTCCGGTTTATTTCCCCAGAACAGGCCCGAGACAACCGCTTCTATATTTTAAAAATATTTTAAAGGGACTGGGAACGGGGTATTTTCCAATAGATAAAGCAGTCGGGAAGTGTCATCATTTTAAAAAGGGCTGCCTTGCCCAGGAGGGTCAGAGGCAGGTTATGCCAGTGTAGCACATCACGCCTAAATCTTTCAAGAGGGGGCTCTAAATTTTTGATGAGGAAGGCATCCGATCTGGGCGTTACCCAAATACCCAGGTATTTAAAAGAGTCTTCCGTGACCGTAAGTGGGCAGTCCGCCGGGAGCAATGGGGGCGGGCCCTTAAGGACGAACAACACTGATTTGGACCAATTGATGGTATAACCCGATGCCCGACCGAAGATTTCACAAATATTTAAAAGTACTAATATTGAGAATCTTGGGGAAGACAGATATAACAGCACGTCATTTCCGCATATAGAGAGATGCGGTCCTCCCAAGTCGAAGTCCAGTTTAGTCCTCGAATCATGGGGTCCCATCGGATCCAGGCCGCTAATGGCTCCAGCGCAAACAGCAATGGAGACAAGGGGTTATTTTCCTCATTTAAGCACAAGGTGTAAGAGTTTGTAAATGAAGAAGTCCTGAAGCAGCTCTTTGGAAGCACATCGCGTGGATTATAAGTGACGTCAGTTGATGTAATATAACGTGAAAGCATAATAGATTGCAACCTCTAAACGAGTTGTTACAGGTAAGTACCTTCTTCCAAAGTCTCAGATTGCCCTGCGCATCTGCTCTTGATAGCACAACAACCCTCTTTGTGTGCTGTTCACTGATGTCCCGCTGCTAACAATGGTTCCTGATGTACAGTCACTGTCCAGTGTTAGAGCCACTGACCTTTTTCCGCCTCTTGTTACAGAGCGGATCAACCAGACGGTGGAGATTGTGAAGCACACAGTGGACATCGAGGAGAAAGGCGTGAAACTGAAGCTCACCATTGTGGACACGCCCGGGTTTGGCGACGCGGTCAACAACACAGAGTGGTAGGAGGGGTACATGTGTTCGACGAAGGGGTACCAGGGTATGAGCCATGAGGACCCACGTCACAGAATAGTACATAGGGTATACGAGGGCTCACATCACAAGAGTGATATGGAGTCCGCATGAGAACTCACGTCACAAGAGTAGTATGCTGGGTACATGAGGCCTTGCGTCACAAGAGTGATATGGAGTCCGCATGAGGTCTCACATCACAAGAGTAGTATGCGGGGTACACGAGGCCTCACGTCACAAGAGTGATATGGAGTCCGCATGAGGTCTCACATCACAAGAGTAGTATGCGGGGTACACGAGGCCTCACGTCACAAGAGTGATATGGAGGTCGCATGAGGTCTCACATCACAAGAGTAGTATGCGGGGTACACGAGGCCTAGTATGAGGGGTACATGAGGCCTAGTATGGGGGTACACGAGGCCTCACGTCACAAGAGTGATATGGAGTCCGCATGAGGGCTCACGTCACAAGAGTAGTATGCGGGGTACACGAGGCCTAGTATGAGGGGTACACGAGGCCTAGTATGGGGGTACAGGAGGCCTGACGTCACAAGAGTGGTATGGAGGCTGCATGAGGCCTCACTTCACAAGAGTAGTATGCGGGGCACATGAGGCCTAGTATGGGGGTACATGAGGCCTCACTTCACAAAAGTAGTATGCGGGGCACATGAGGCCTAGTATGGGGGTACATGAGGCCTCACTTCACAAGAGTAGTATGCGGGGCACATGAGGCCTAGTATGGGGGTACATGAGGCCTCACTTCACAAGAGTAGTATGCGGGGCACATGAGGCCTAGTATGGGGGTACATGAGGCCTCACTTCACAAGAGTAGTATGCGGGGTACATGAGGCCTAGTATGGGGGTACACGAGGCCTCACGTCACAAGAGTAGTATGCAGGGTACATGAGGCCTAGTATGGGGGTACACGAGGCCTCACATCACAAGAGTAGTATGCGGGGCACATGAGGCCTAGTATGGGGGTACATGAGGCCTCACTTCACAAGAGTAGTATGCGGGGTACATGAGGCCTAGTATGGGGGTACACGAGGCCTCACGTCACAAGAGTAGTATGCGGGGCACATGAGGCCTAGTATGGGGGTACATGAGGCCTCACTTCACAAGAGTAGTATGTGGGGTACATGAGGCCTAGTATGGGGGTACATGAGGCCTCACTTCACAAGAGTAGTATGCGGGGCACATGAGGCCTAGTATGGGGGTACATGAGGCCTCACTTCACAAGAGTAGTATGCGGGGTACACGAGGCCTAGTTTGGGGGTACACGAGGCCTCACGTCACAAGAGTAGTATGCGGGGTACACGAGGCCTAGTTTGGGGGTACATGAGGCCTCACTTCACAAGAGTAGTATGCGGGGTACACGAGGCCTAGTTTGGGGGTACACGAGGCCTCACGTCACAAGAGTAGTATGCGGGGCACATGAGGCCTAGTATGGGGGTACATGAGGCCTCACTTCACAAGAGTAGTATGCGGGGCACATGAGGCCTAGTATGGGGGTACATGAGGCCTCACTTCACAAGAGTAGTATGCGGGGTACACGAGGCCTAGTTTGGGGGTACACGAGGCCTCACGTCACAAGAGTAGTATGCGGGGTACACGAGGCCTAGTTTGGGGGTACATGAGGCCTCACTTCACAAGAGTAGTATGCGGGGTACACGAGGCCTAGTTTGGGGGTACACGAGGCCTCACGTCACAAGAGTAGTATGCTGGGTACAGGAGGCCTCACGTCACAAGAGTGGTATGGAGGCCGCATGAGAGTTCACGTCACAAGAGTAGTATGCGGGGCACATGAGGCCTAGTATGGGGGTACATGAGGCCTCACTTCACAAGAGTAGTATGCGGGGTACACGAGGCCTAGTTTGGGGGTACACGAGGCCTCACGTCACAAGAGTAGTATGCGGGGTACACGAGGCCTAGTTTGGAGGTACATGAGGCCTCACTTCACAAGAGTAGTATGCGGGGTACACGAGGCCTAGTTTGGGGGTACACGAGGCCTCACGTCACAAGAGTAGTATGCGGGGTACACGAGGCCTAGTTTGGGGGTACATGAGGCCTCACTTCACAAGAGTAGTATGCGGGGTACACGAGGCCTAGTATGGGGCTACACGAGGCCTCACGTCACAAGAGTAGTATGCTGGGTACAGGAGGCCTCACGTCACGAGAGTGGTATGCGGGTATTCTGGCTATACTTTGTCACAGCCTCTGAATGCAGAAACGTGTCCCAGGACACAGGCTGTGATGCCTCAATGTGGTGATCTAAATAGATTGAAAACTACTGGCCCAGCCTTTTATCCATGAGGGTTTCTGAATAGTTTGAGATTCGGAGGGTGTTACAATCTTATCTAAATCCAGGTTGTTTCTTTGGAACTTCCCTAGTTGCTTACTGTCCACTTCAGGGCTCTTTCAGTGCCTCGCATTACAATCTCCTAATGACTTTTGTTGCTGTCACACATTAACTTGCACCTCAGTCGTTCACTGACTTGCCCTACAATGATTACAATCGCTCTCTGACTTGCACTACAGTCACTCATAGGCGTGCATTATAATCGCTCCTGACGTGTAGAACAAACTCTCACATTATAATCTTTCATTGTATCATTGACTTGCTTTACAGCCCCCTAGTAACTTGTGTTACAGTCACACATTCACTTGCGTTACCATCACCCAATGGATTTTTGTTACAATCTCTTACTGACGTGCGTCATGCTATCTCGCGGACTTCTGTTACACTGGTTCATTGACTTGCATTACAATCACCCCTTGAACACCCGTTGAGTTGCATTGCACTCTATCGACTTGCGTTATGTTCTATCACTGCCTTGCTTTGCACTCTCTTATTGACTTGTGCTACACTGTCTCATTTTCTTGAGTTACACTGTCTCATTTTCTTGTGTTACACTGTCTCTTGGACTTGTGTTACACTGTCTCTTGGACTTGTGTTACACTGTCTTATTTATTTGCATTCTAATCACCCATCAACTTGCATTGTCATTTCTCATTCCCTTGCGTCATACTTTCCCACTGCTTTGCATTACAGTCTTATGGACTTGCATTACACTTTCTCTTTGACTTGCATTACAGCCTTATTGACTTGCATTACAGTCTTATTGACTTGCATTACACTCTCTCTTTGACTTGCGTTTCAGACTGCCGACTTGTGTGACATTCTCTTATTGACTTGAGTTACACTCTGTCTCGTTGACTCGCGTTGCAATCACCTGTTGACTTGTGTGACATTCTCTCATTGAGTTGTGTTACAATCACCCTTTGACCTGTTTAGACGCTCCCTTTGTCTTGCATTCGATATTCTCATCGCCTGCATTCCATTCTCCAAAATAAGAATATACATTATTGAAGGTCACAGAGATGCCAGGGTGACAGAAACACTCACATTGGAAAACTGATCTCGGTTCGCCCTCATGTGGTCAAATTGTTAATTACACTGAAAAAGAGAATCTTCTCTATTAGTGTTTTTCTGTGGGACAGTCAAGGTCCCACTTACAAGCTGCATTGTATAGCACATAAAATAGTAGTACAGCAGTCAGGGCTTTAAGTGGGATGAAAATACTGGGGGGTCTCTCAAAGGGGCGTGGTCAGTGTAATTAGGGGCGTGGCTTTCCAACACTTACGCAAAAAATCTGTGTTTAGCATAGTGTGTCGCCCGACTTGTATTTTGCTGTTTCTGTCATTACATCCAGATATATGATACAACAAGTAACATCTACAAGTCAGGACTATTGGCTTTGTCAATGGTTATTAGTTGCATAAGATAAATAAGCTGCAACTATGGCTTGTTACATATAATGTTGAAAAAGCTTCCACTTAAAGCCCTCGTGACCCTAACACAAAGTTGCTGCTCCTGCAGTTTCAAAAAGAGAATGGAAATCCAGAGAGAAAATGATTCTCCTGGCATGACATCATACCGTAACTTCTCCCCTAGTGAGAAGTGAGCAGTGTGAGCAGGGCACATCTATATGCCTGCTTTCTCAAAACGGGTCTCTATCAGGCTCTAGCACCCTAGCATTTTTTTCCGGACTGCAGTGACAGCAAACTGCTGTCACTGCAGTCCGGAAAAAAAACGGACCACCTATGCCAGGGATCAAGACAGAGCCCGATAGAGACCCGTTTCGAGGCCCCCTGAAAAAAACTGCCGGTGCTCAGACCCCTTGAGACCCGGCCCACTTAAAGCCCTGACAGCCGTACTAGTACTCACTTCAAAATGCTATTCACAAACATAAGGGCTGGGATCGCTTCCTCTCCTAACTTTTCCACGTAAGTGTGGTACGTGACTAGTAGTAACTTTACACTTGTAAATCCTGTTGTACGAAACTCCACCCCTAGATCTGAGGAACGGAAACATGTAAGTCTACACCTGCATGTATCTCTGTAATGGTGGAATTCACCTAGGTGTAGTAGTAAATATACAGGTGTGTGAATATACACTTGTATATTTACCTTTGTGAACAAGCCTGTGTTTTGCAGCAAATCAAGGGGCCCGATTCACAATACTGCATTATGTAGTACGTAAAGTTGTACTACAGTAGTATTATTTACATACTACTCGATGCAATGCACAAATATGGCCAGAGGCTCCAATCTCTCCTATCTTTTTTGGGTAGAGAACTCGACTAAAGTCGCTGAGCTCACCTCACACGTAGATATTCATACAATTATTCATTATTATATTGTGAAAAAATTGTATAATAAATGTAGTGTGAAAATATAATTTAGAAGTCTCAACTTTTATTAAAAATATTAAAGTAATTAAAAATAATGAATTACAAAACTTTCAACAAAATTTACTACATATTAAATACAGTTACAATGTTAGTGAGAATTTGAAAATTTTAAATTAGTTTTTAAAACGTATTTATAAATTAAATGAATACAGTTCAAATAAATAGTTTTGCACACTTTTAATCAGAGTTAATGTCCAGTGATATTTTATAGGTTAATCATAAATATTGTTTTATACATTTTTTAAAACAATAATAAACATTAATACATTTTTCTATCCTTTCCCATAGGGAGACCCACACCACAGTAGTAGAAATCTCCAATTATAGTGCAAAGTGACTAGTAGTAACTTTACGCTCATATAAATCCTGTTGTAGGACGCCCTATCTGCTGATATGAGAGTGCGGAGACTCTTAAGTCAACACCCAGTTGTAAATCGCCACTCAGAAATTGTGAATAGCAGAAGAGTGGCATTACACCTAGGTGTAGCAGTAAATATATATGTGAGTGAATATACACCTGGATATCTACCTTTGTGAATCTGGCCCTTTGTGTCCAATCTTTGGGTGAAACACATGCCCTTAAAATACATAAAAACATGATCATTTTCTCCTTATTGTTTTCTGCCTGTGAGGTCTCAAACCTTTAGTAAACCGTTTCCAGGAACGCTCAGACCAAGCCGATAATATTTACATGTATTGAAAAGGCTAGAGAGTGGCTGGTTAGTTTAATTCTTTACCCCATAAAATTTGAATATTAGACTGTGTTTTCAATACAAATAATATATATTTTTTAAATAGCGCTTCACATCTTACTTCTACCATTTCTTATCACTGTAAACAATGGGTGTTACTATTACTCACCTCAATGGTACTCACTGTATCACCATTGGATGGCTGTGTTGCCTTTCCCTCACGTGCTTTACATAGAAGCAGATATGAGTGACGAGTGTTTAACTCAGTCATTTTGTTGGAAGAGTTTTGTGTTAAAAACACAGCCTCAAAACGGCGTAAAAATTTGTGTTTTTATTTAAGTTGTATGTGATCAGAATACTCTTGTAGCTGGAAACTTATGCAAAGGTTGAAATCCCCTGTAGGGATTTGTACTGTTCATTTGTGTTGTCTCCTATATCAATTACCCCCCACTTGAAGCACACTTTATATTGTGCTGTCCATCCCCTACAGCTGGAAGGCCATTACAGACTATGTGGACCAGCAGTTCGAGCAGTACTTCCGGGATGAAAGCGGCTTGAACCGGAAGAATATCCAGGACAACCGTGTCCACTGCTGCCTCTACTTCATCTCGCCGTTCGGCCATGGGTGAGTATTCACCCCTATGGATCATATATGTGCAATCTGTATGTGTGTGCATTAGAATGAGAGGTATTACCGCTGACTGAGCCAATCAGAGACCAGCATTCGTATCTGTCTCCATCTGTGGCTCTATAAGGCTTCTGTTCTGGGAGACACAAAATGCAGAGAAGCTGCTTGCTGAAGGTAAAACCAGTACAAGAAATGAAACCAATCCAGAACGGGCGCAAGAGACAATTTATAGTTTTGTAGCAACCACAGACCGGAAGACTAGGAGGGTTTACAACCAATAGAAGAAAAGAAAGAGGCAAAGCAGAAGAACTGGGTCCTTACCAGTCACCCTACCTATCCCTGTTTAAGCCAGAAGATGGGTCTGTTTGAGAGATTCATTTGAAAAGTTAATTTCCAGGCACCCTGGGTTCTAAATCTGACGCTTTCACCTAACCAAACAGTGTGGTTGTGTGCAAATTATCATCTCTTTATTCCTCAATTCCCTTAGTAGCATGTGTACTGTCTCATGGTGAAAGTTACTATATACCCTGCACATTTATATCTTTAAGGCACTGCCTCACGGTGAACATCGACTGCTCTTGTGCATATTGCAATAGTGAAAACTCGCAGTATAGTGACGCTAAAAGCCTGTGTTCAAAGTTCGTACTGTATATGCTTTCTGTCTACTGATGGGAGACGCCTTTTCTTATAAAGGATCACTCCATAGTGTGGTACTGCGGCTCACTGAGCAAGAGAGTGTTTTGGGTCCATTGCGCAAGAATACATGGTTTTGTGGTTCATTGCACAAGTGTCATGGTCCTGGAGATCGTTGCACACTTATGCATGCTCATGGTATGTGGTGTCAGAAAGATGGCCATAATACACCGTGTGGAGGTGTTTATATAGATCTTTATTTCTCCGTACAATAAACACTTGCGATCACCGCTAATGAGTACTAATGAATGGTGGGACGCAGCGCACCCTCCCATCAGCCTCTCCAGGTCACGTGGTTACCAACCACTAGACCGCGACACCACATATCCCCTCCCTTTACAACAACAATAACGAAGAATACGTAACTATGCATTTGCTATGTGTATGTACGAACCTTGTGAACAACAGGTCTGGGTAATGCTGTTCTGGGGGCGCTAGCCGAAAGGGTACAGAAGAGGAGAGAGGTATTATGCTGAGGCTGTCCCCCCGTTGGATGAGGATTCACTTCCTAGGGAGTCAGATTTCAAACTCTTTGTATCTACTGGGACGCGCCACTAACATGCCTGTACTGGTGCGTGTTGAAGAGGCCTGCTCCACTTGTGTCCGCAATGTTGTCTGTGTGTTGCTCTCCGCTTGACTCTCGTTATGTACGCTCGGTGGCCTTTGCCTAGTGTCTTTGTTGCCTGCATCTTTGGTCTCTTGAGATGGTGTGTGGAATTCCTGTTGCTACTTAGTCCAATGTCGCCCCCGGACTCCCCTAAGGCGCCAGAACTTCTGGAGGCTGCAGACGTAGATCCGATATCAGCTTCTGTGTCCTCGCCTTCGTAGCCAGGTCTGTCAGTACTGTTGTGGGCTGACCATCGTGAGACTTTGGTGTACTTAGCCATGCGGCTGTGCGACCACACTTTGCCATCACTCAAGAGGGCGGAGCGGGAATAGAGTTCCTTGATCTGTAGTGGTTTGCTGAACTTACTTTCGCCCTTCTTGCCGAGGTGGCTCAGTTTCACTCTGACCCAGTCTACGACTGCCAAAGCGACGTCCCTGATGCCATGCCTTCTATCATAGATGGCTTTGTAAATTTTCTGGGCCCTCTCAATGTTGCTTCTAACCACCGCCGGGAACCACTTGCTTTGTAGTTTCATTTTCATCAACACAAGATTGTCTCTCGTGAATGGTTCTCTGCCACGTAGGATCTTGAATGGACTGTATCCAGTTAGCGTGGGAGTGATGCGGTAAGCCCATATCGTGTTCTTGAGCTCTGTTTCCCAGTTCTTGCCTGCACTGATTGCGACTTGGACTGAGCCCATGATGAGGCGGTTAAAGCGTTCAGCCAGTCTGTTTTCCGCTGGATGGTACACCGGTGTGTGCTCTGTCTTGATTCCATTCCTCCGGGTGAATGCCGTCCATTTGTCGGAGGTAAATTGGGGTCCGTTGTCACAGGTGATGGTCCTCTGGATGCCCTCCCTCAAGAAGGCATTAGTGAGAAATGTGATGATTGCGTCTGTGTCCGCTCTCTCAAGACCTCCACTTCCGGGCATTTTGAGTTTCTGTCGACCAGGACGATCACAAATTTGGGCACACCCCAAGAATCCAGGATGGGTCCCAATATGTCGACTGAAGGTTCTTCCCAGGGGTTTGAGGGCGTGGCGAATTCACCCATCGGGGGCCGCAGGAGAGTGAGGGATTTGTTCGCATTGATGCAGTGCTGACATGCCCGTACATACTTCTCCACGTAGGTGTTGATGGCGGGCCACCAGTATGACTGCTTGAGTCTCCTCTTTGACTTCACGATGCACAAGTGGCCTTCATGCACTATGCACAGGATGCGGTCCAGCAATGCTTTGGGAGGAACTACTTTGTCACCCCTGAGTAAAAAAACAGCGTCGTCGCTGAGGGAGAGTTTATCCCTCACTTCCCAAAACTTCTGAGTATCCTCCGCCAACTGCTTCTTGTCAGGCCAACCACTTGTGATGAATGTTTTCACTCGGGCTAATGTGACCAGTCCCGTGCACTTATGATGGTTTCATTGTCTTCCATGAATGCCATTTGGTACTCATCCCAGTCACTGGGTTGGGGTGCTGCTTCCATGGCAGCAGAGAGGCTGAGGAAGTCCGCTACTTTGTTCTTTTGGCCGGGTACGTATTCCACGTCATAAACAAAATCCAGGAGTTTGAGAGCCATTTTGACGATGCGCGGGGTGGCAGTCATGTGGCCCATGGACGTTAAAACTTTTATCAGCAGTTTGTGGTCCGTTCTGAGGAGAAACCTGACACCCCAGAGGTATTGCCGAAACTTGCCCATGGCCCAGGTGGCTGGCAACATCTCCTTTTCAATTACGCTGAATTTCTCTTAGTTGGGGGTGAGCGACCGCAATGCAAATCCGATTGTGGTCTCTGTGCCGACCTTGGAATCGTGCGATATCACTGCTCCCAGCCCCTTCTCGTTAAAATCCGAGGTCAATATGCTGGGGAGCCCACAGTCGAACCCCTGAAGAGGAATGGCTTCGCAGATGTCCTTCTTAATGGTTTCGAATTCCCGATTGGATTCCGCCGTCCAACTGAAACTATTCTTATCGTTCAATAGTTGGAGCATGCTGTGGGTCTTGGTGGCAAAGTTGCGGACAAACGTGCTGTAGAATTTTGCTAGGCCGAGAAAAGAATGGACTTCTTTTTTGGTCCAAGGTTGGGGTGCCGCCTTGATAGCCTCTATATTAGCCTTTTTGGGGGAGATCCCTTGGTCCCCTATCTTGTGCCCTAGGTAGGTGACCTTGCGCAGTCCGAATTTACACTTCCCTAGTT
Organism: Lissotriton vulgaris; assembly: GCF_964263255.1. Classification (NCBI taxonomy): domain Eukaryota; kingdom Metazoa; phylum Chordata; class Amphibia; order Caudata; family Salamandridae; genus Lissotriton; species Lissotriton vulgaris. The sequence goes on along the minus strand of NC_141699.1, from coordinate 6,858,661 downwards.
TTGCAGTAAGGCCGTTGTCGGAGAGTGTCTGCAACATTTTCCAGAGGGGGGCATTGTGCTCCTGTTGGGTCGTACCCATGATAACCCACGTTTTTACTGTCCTTGAATAATCTGTGCATGAGTTTTTGAAATACAGACGCAGCCGAGGCCAGTCCGAAGGGTAGACGCCGGAATCTGTAGCAGTCAAACGGGGTAATGAACGAGGTCAGCTTCCTACATGAGGGGTGTAGCAGAATCTGGTGGTATGCCGCTGTGAGATCTATTGTAGAGAACCACTGGATTCCCTTGGTCTGGGCCAACAGTTCGTTGATGCGTGGCAAAGGGAAGTTGTCCACCAATATGTTTTTGTTCAGTTCTCGAAAGTCGATGCACAACCTCGCTCTGCCATAACCCCTCCAGAGAAGACAAACTCTTGTGCTCAACATTTAACAAGGTACACATTTGGCAGAAAAAAAGAACTCCGGGGATAGACGTGGAAGCAGCATATACAAGCCATCAACATTGTGGACTTAAAGAGGCGTAATCTTCGATATGGAAAAAGCCGTTCAAAATGCAAATTATTGTTGATAGATCGAAAATATTTAGTTAGTTTCATTCCAAAATGTGCTTGTCTCAACCTAGGAGCAGCTACCTGCAGTTCATATTTTGAGGTAAGTATTAACTAAGAGCCGCTTTGACATTTATGAGGCTTCGCTTTGGGTTGTAAAGTCTGAGTTTTAACTGTATGAACCTAGGTCTTGGCCTGAGTATCGCCTGATATGTAATGTAAAGGGCTTCGAGGAACATGGATCTTGTAAGTGGGAACCAGTGTAGTACTTTGAGGGCGATGCATGGATGGGCTGTGTTGACTTCGTGACACCTGATCTGGGTTCCTCTTCTTCACCAGGTTGAGGCCGGTAGACGTTGCCTTCATGAAGGCGCTCCACGAGAAGGTGAACATCGTGCCACTGATTGCGAAGGCTGACTGCCTGATACCCAGCGAGATCCGAAAGCTGAAGGAGAGGGTGAGACATTGAGGGCTTTTCTTTTCAGCTTCAAGAGACAGAGGAGGGCACAGAGGCGGCTTTTCTGGAAACAGTCTTTAGTCCCAGACCAAAGTATTCCTACGATAGGATGGAGCCTGTCCGGAGGGGGAGTTGAATTTAAGGACAGAGATTCACCTTTAACAATTTGCTTTTATGCCTCACCATATTTCTTGCTTGTCCAACCACTCAGAAACAACTCTCCCCTGCAGCTTGGCATGGTATAGTCTGTAACTACAGGTAAAAGTAATGTTGAAATCTAGCTTTAAATGGCCAGTGACTTGCACAATTCAAAGGTGATCAGCCAGTTTTTAGTATTCAGATACCTCTTGCAGAATTACTCTTTGTGGGTAAGCTGTGTGCTTTGGGGAATTAGCATGTTTCAAGAATGTGCTTTATCCATCGAAGGCGTGTCTGATGCTCTGTCATATTTGCCACATTTTCTAAGAATGTGTTTGATACTCCATGATTTTGATAGATGCTCTATGCGCGTGATGATGCTGCATGAATGTGGTGACACTCTGTGGGTGCAACAAGTGATATGTGAGAGGCCTCATGGATGTGCTAAAAAGTCCATGGGTGTGTCTAATGCTGGATAAATGTGTTTGATGTGTCAGTTTTCAATGCCACATAGCTATGTTGGTGTTTCCATTGAAGCGTTTGTCGCTACATGGATTTTGTAGTGTTTCCATAGGTGTGTCTGATGCTACATGGGTGGTGTGGTGTTTCAATGGATGTATTCAATCCTTCATGTGTGTGATGGTGGCTACACAGAAGCATTCAGTGCTAAATAGACATGTTGCTGTTTCCATTGATTTATTTGATGCTACGTGGATATGTTGGTATTTTCAGGGATGTGTCCAATACTACATGGATGTGTTGGTATTTCCATGGTTTTATTCAATGCTACATAAATGTGTAGCTGTCGCCAGGGATGTGTCCCATGCTACATGGATATGTTAGTGTTTCCACGAATGTGTTCAACGCTTCATGGATGGGATGGTGGTTACACAGAAGCATTCAATGAGAAATAGGTTTGTTGGTGTTTCCATTGATTTATTTGATGCTACATGGATGTGTTGTTGTTTCCATGATTGTGCTCAATGCTACATGGATCTGTTGACGTATCCATGTATGTGTTGGTTTTTCTATGGATGTGTTAGATGCTACATGGATGTGTAGGTGTTTCCAAGGTAATATCTGATGCTACATGGATGCATTGGCTTTTCCATAGATGTGTTTCACGCTACATGGATGTTTTGGTCTTTCAAGGGATGTGTTTCATGCTACATGTATGTGTTGGTGTTTCGATGAATGTATTTAGTGCTACATGGACATATTGGCCTCCCCATGCATGTCTTGGTGTTTTCATGGATGTGCTTGATGATACTTGGATGCCATGGTGTCTCCATGGTTGTATTATGCTACACAGATGTGTTGGTTTTCATTAGATGTATTCAATGCTACATGGGATATGTGGGATGAGTCCGATGCTCGCTGGATTTGTTGGTATTTCCTATGGCTGTGTTCAATACTACATGAATGTGTTGGTGTTTCCCTGATTGTTTTCAATGCTACATGGATATGTTTGTATCTCCGTGAATCTGCCCATCACTACATGGATCTGCTGCTGTGCCAAGGATATGTTCATTGCTATGTGTTGTTGCTTCCATGGTTTTTATCTAATGCTACATAATTGTGTTGTTTTTTATAAAGATCTGCTCAATGCTACATGGATGTGTTGGTTTTTCCATAGACGTATTTATTACTATATGAATGTGTTGGTGTTTCCATGGATGTAGCTGATGCTACATGAATGTGTTTGTGTTTCCAGGGATGTGTCCCAAGCTACATGGACATGTTGGTTTTTCTTTGATTGTGTTTGTTGCTCCATATACATGTTGGTGTTTCCATGAATGTGTTAAATGCTACGTGGATCTGCTGGTGTGTCCATGGATGTGTTCAATGTTACATGGATCAGCTAGTGTGCCCATGGATGTGTTGGCAAACCATGTATGTGTTCTATACTACATGGATATGTTGGTGTTTCTTTGATTGTATTTGATGCTACATAGACATGTTGATGCTTCCATGAACGTGTTCAATGCTTCATGGATCTGCTGGTGTGTCCATGGATGTGTTCAATGTTACATGGATCAGCTAGTGTGCCCATGGATGTGTTCAATGTAACATGGATCAGCTGGTGTGTCCATCGATGTGTTGGTAATCCATGTATGTGTTCTATTCTACATGGATATGTTGGTGTTTCCGTGAATGTATTCAATGCTACATGGATTTGCTGGTGTGTCCATTGATGTGTTGGTATTTCCATGTATGTATTCAATCAGTCAATCAATCAATCAATCAATCAGGAATTTGTGAAGTGCGCTACTCACCCATGAGGGTCTCAAGGTGCGGGGGAGGGGGGATATCCTGCACCTCCGAATCAGCAAAAGAGTCGGGTCTTGAGGCTCTTCCTGAAGATGTGCAGAGTGGTGGAACGTCTGATGTTGAGCGGGAGCTAGTGTATTCTAAACTACATGGATGTGTTGGTTTTTCCATAGACATGTTTATTATTACATGGATGTGTTGTGTTGGTGTTTCACGCATGTATATGATGCTACATGAATGTGCTGGTATTTCCAAGGATGTGTCTAAAGCTACATGGATATGCTAGTGTTTTTCTTTTACTGTGTTCAATGCTACATGGATATGTTGGTGTTTTCACGGTTGTATCTAATGCTACATGGATGTTTTGGTTTTTTCAAAGATGTGTTCAATGCTACATGGATTTGTTCAGGTTTCCAGGGAAATATGTTCGGTGCAACATGGATGTCTTGTTTACATAATTTTATCTAATGGTACATGGATGCATTGGGCTCGATTCACAGAATGAACTTAAGACTCAATCCTAAATTTACTACTATTTTGGTATTCACAGAATGCACTTACTACTTTTGGTATTCACAGAAGTTAGGATTTTGTCTTAAGTTTGTCTTAAGAAAAACTTAAGACAGTCAGTCAGACTTAAGACAAAATCCTAACTTAAGTCTGTCTTAAGACAAACTTAAGACAAAATCCTAACTTCTGTGAATACCAAAAGTAGTAAGTTTAGGATTGAGTCTTAAGTTCATTCTGTGAATCGGGCCCATTGTTTTTTCAACAAATGTGTTTCATGCTACATGGATGTGTTAGTGTTTCCATTAATATATCTGATACTAAATGAATATGTTGGTGTTTCTGGGGATCTGTCCAATGGTAAATGAATATGTTGGTGTTTCTATGAATGTGTTCAATGCTACATGGATCTACTGGTGTGTCCATGGATGTGTTGGTGTTTCCATGTATGTGTTCTATACTAGATGGATTGGTTGGTGTTTCCAGGGATGTGTTTAATGCTACGTGGATATCTTGGTGTTTCCACGAGTGTGAATAGTACTACACGGATCCGCTGATGTGTCTATGAATGTGTTGGTGTTTCCATGGATGTGATAGATACTACATGGATTTGTTGGTGTTTCCATGGTTGTCTCTAATTCTACATGGATGCTACATGGATGTCTTGGTTTTTCCAAAGATCTCTTAAATGATACATGGATTTTGTTCGTGTTCCCATGGATGTGTTTAATGCTAAATGGATGTCTTGTTGTTTCCATGAGTTTATCTAAAGGTACATGAATGTGCTGTTTTTTCAACAGATGTGTTCCATGCTACATGGATGTGTTAGTGTTTCCATGGTGGTTTCTAATGCTACATGGATGCATTGGTTTTTCCATAGATGCGTTCAGTTTTGCATGGATGTGTTGGTGTTTCCAGGAATGTGTTTGATGCCACTTGGTTCTGTAGATGTTTCCATCTACCCAACTCAGTGGTACATGGATCTGATGATGTGTCCATGCATGTGGTCGATGCTAGATGAATGTTTTGAACAGACCATTTACATATTTGTATACTCCATAGATTTGTCAGACCCTAAACGCTAATTAACATGTTTAATTGTGAGTTAACCCTATGTAGATGTCTTAGATGCATCACTGATTTCTTGGGACTGTCCATGGCTGTGGTTGATGCTCCCGGTATGGTCTGCATGATCCTTTAAGTTGTTGGATGCGTCATGAATATGTATATGCTCTATGTATGTGTCGGACAGTGCATGGATGCCGAATAGTCCATGGATTTGGCAGATATTTCATGGATCTGGCGCTTTGCACATGTGTGTGTCAGATGGAGCTTGGATGTGTTAGATGGTTCCTGGATCGGTCACACAGGGCATAGATGTGCTGTCTTTGCACATATGTGTCTAATTATACTTGGATGTGTCAGCAGTGCATGGATACGTCAGATGGTGAACAAATGTGGCTGATGGTGCGTCAGTGTGTCTCAGGGGTCTTGGATGTGTTGTATTATTGGGTGGTCCATGGAAGAATCATACGCTTCACTGATGTGATTGCTCATGTATTTTTTTGGACTCTCCATGGACATGTCTGATGTTCTGTGTAGATTTGGCATGATCCTTGAATTTGTTGGATGTTCCATGAAAGTTCTGGTGCTCAGTGGGTGTGTCAGATGGTCTGTCTGTGTGTTATGGATCGTTCACATATGCTGTGTTGCATTTTTGTGTTTGATTCATGTATGTGTTTTTTTGATGCTCCATGGCTGCTGTGTGAATGATCCTGGGTATATCAAATACTGTGTAGTAGTGTGCAAATTGTCATGAATGTGCCAGATTTCCCATGGAGGCGTGGGATGCTTAGTGTATGTGCTCTTTGTGCCCTGTGGGTGTATCACATGCTCTGTGTTTTGGCTGCTCCATGGGTGTGTCTCATGCTCTGTGTTTTGGCTGCTCCATGGGTGTGTCTCATGCTCTGTAGGTGTTTTAGAAGCTCTGAGGTTGTGTCACATGGTCTGTGCATGTTCTGGGCGCTCCATTCTTCACGTGATTTGTTGTGGAAGTGCTCCATGCCCCAAAGATGGTTTTGAGTGCTTCTTGGATGTACATGGATGTGTTGCATTCTCCATGAAGGTGCCAGAGGCTCAAGGCCTCCACGTAGTGTTTCCTTGCGCGCGCTCGGTGCGACATGGACGCCATCTTTGCCGTTGATGTTATATCGATTTTTGGATGTTCCTCTTGTTGGACAGAGGCCACATAGGTGATCACCTTGAATCTACCCTGCCATTAACCTGTTTTTTCCCCGCCCTGCACAGATCCGAGAAGAGATCGACAAGTTTGGGATCAAGGTCTATCAGTTCCCGGAGTGTGATTCGGATGAAGATGACGAGTTTAAGCAACAGGACCGAGAGCTGAAGGTGAGCAGTAGTGATTTGGGTCTTACATCTTTAGAACCTCAGCATGTACTGATGCAACAAACTGAGGGGTGTGAGTCTTACAGGGAGGGCTTTAGTGCAAGGGGTGCACTACTGTGGCTCAATGGTTAGAGCGGCAGACCCTGATGCAGAGGTCTGGCCCGGACCAGGGTTCAATTCCGGCCTCGGCGGGTCTTGGGCTCAATCTCCCCGGACCTGATAATTCTCGCCTCTGTGCCTATTCTAATCATGGGCCCCACTCTGTGACTCTTGGCAGTAGCTTGTGTAATCTACACAATGGCCCCAACAGCGCTAGGATGCCAGGCTTCACCTTGGGGGTGCCCAGGAGTGGGCACTTCACAGGGAAAGGCCAGGAAGGGTTCCACTGCGGAATGTGCACAGCGCCTTGAGACCCCTTCGGGGGTGATACGTGCGCTATATAAAAAAAAGCACTACACTACTACTGCGGCCATGCTCATTTCTACTCCTTATTGCTGCTGGGAGAGTAGAAAGGAAAGGCGATTGCACATATTGGGAGCCTCCAGTCTTGACATAAATTCAGAATTATCGCAGTGAGGTAAGGGCAGGTGATGGCTGAAATGGAAAATGCTGACATAAGCGACAGAGGCACCAGGTGATGCAGTCACGTGATCCCCCATCCTCGACATCGGCTCCTTTCTAAGACTTAGTAACCGTTGTTATATGTTTGTGTTATTTTCAGGACATCAGCCACAACAAAATATTCCTGGAAAAAAAAATCAAGAAAAAAACATTTAAAGCATGCATTTGTTGTAAATGTCTGAGTAAAGTTCTACATTAAAGGAATCAAGTAACAGGATTTATTATTTCTGAAGCAATTTCATGATGCGTTTTACACAGACCCACCCGTGCGTGGGCCTGCTTCGATAACACTAGAGTATGCCACAGATGTGCCTAGAAGTCTAACAGTCACCAATATAGCGTTTCATAACTGCCTATTTTATACCATTTCAGGAAAGCGCCCCTTTTGCAGTCATCGGCAGCAACACCGTGGTAGAGGCCAAAGGGCAGAGGGTACGAGGCCGCCTTTACCCTTGGGGTATTGTGGAAGGTAAGACATTCTGTTTGCTCCAACCTCTGTGTCAAGCGCAGCGCAGGTGCTGTACTGCATTGTGTTGTTTCATTTGTATAGCGCTAACTACCTCAACACCAGGCTTTGAAGCACTTACCCACACGGATAGCAAACTACACCGTGCAGGGGCGTGGTTGGAAGGCTGTTGTTTTTGTTTTGACCTTATGTAGGAAGTGTTACCGGAAAAAATATATTGGCAAACGAAATTAATTATGGAGAAATTGAGGTATGGAAACATTCTATAGAACACATGGAATCATCTCGGTAACTGACATAACAACAAAGAATGCGTCTCACAAATTGTGTGAATGTGTTTCTTTTTGGAATGGGGTGTAGTATGCTGCAGAAGGGTGTGTCCCCTCTCTTGCTTAACCTCTTCATAGACGTCAGAGGGGGCTAATCGGAGTTAGCAGAAGCTTCCCTTGGCGTGCCCTTTGCTACCCCTGGTGCTAGGGGTCATGAAAGCCATGCAAGAACAGAAAGTAAGAAGGGCTTTAAAGAGCCCAGTGTCCACACTTTGTCATTCCCGCGGCCCCTTAGCAGCAAATAGCAGACTTGTGAGGGGTTAAGGAGGCGACACGCGATTAACTCCGGGGTGGTGTCAGAGGTCAAAGGGTGCTTGATGTCACTTCCGCTGCTATACCATTTTAGTGAATTGACTTCCGTGAATTACTCCTCAAAAAACACATCACTTTAATTTCTTTTGTTGTGACACCAGGTAAAGAAACGAGAGACTCATTGAAAACGGTGTACTTGTGTCGTTAAGTGTAGAACATGTCCAAACAAGGGCCTTGGGTTCCACCAGTGAGGTGTAACAGAACCGCTGCTCAGTAGTGCTCCCGTTTTTAGGGCGAGCGCGAAGCAGCGAAGCACCTATTGCCGGCGTGTTCGGAGGAATGTGAGACAGCTTTCAGGCACGAGCCTCGCTGTCTCAGATTCCTCCTCGAGGGCGCACACGGCGCCGTGCACAGCCCCTGCCTCGCATTCGCAGCCTCTCTCAATCACACACACAGCCACACTCACGCATGCACGCGCACACATACACATACACCCACGCAGGCACAATGCATCGGGACACACATATACACACGCACAGCTAACAGACACACATATACATACACACGCACAGCTACACCCACCCCCTTCCCCCGCCAACCCCACTTACCGCATCGGCGCAACTCCGGAGTACAGCCGCCACCGCGGGACTCTCCCTCGGGCATGGGAGCCCCGCGTCACCACTGCTCCTCTCCAGCCAGCTAATCCGTGGGCGCGGACTTCCAGCAGGAAACGGAAGTCCCGCCCCACGGCAGTTTTCCTCACGCACACGTCTTGTATTTTTTTGCATCCATTTCATGGCGACGCTCATTTGCCATCTCTGCCTCCGGATCTTCTCATGACGTTCTCGTTTTCCTGCGGTACTGAATGTAATGCATTTCACAAATTCACCTTTAAACGTGCACTTTATTTTTCTTCAGTACCGCAAACTCATGTTTTCGAGGCGTGGGCCTCGGTGCGGTGACAGAGCAGTGATATTGCAGGACGAAAGACGTTTTGCGAGCACCCCCAGAAACAAAAGTTAGTGCTCTGGTGGGAAATACTTCTCGAAAATGATACTACGAACGAGAGAAAGAGCAGAGATAGCGATCTAGAAGCCAGAGGCCACCTCGTCATTTCATTTAGGCATCTGGACTATGGGGAACAATTGCAGTGCAGAATTCAGACACCGGCGGGGTCGACACAAAACATATTACGTGTGATTTTAAGCTTGTTGAACTGGGTAGAGCCTGGCCCGGCGAGGGGCATGCGTGACGCACCGTGCACGTGACACTTCGCCCACTTTAATTTTTAGTTTGTTTTCTCACTTTAAAAATCGCTTCGTCAACGGGCCCATCGGCCCTCGATATGGGCCCTCGATATCTTGCCCCCTCGATAGATGTCCTACCGCAGCGCAAATGCCCCCTGACCCCCCTCCCCCAGCCCTCCCTCCTTGTACTCCTGTACTTGCACCTTGATTGACCGCTGACAGCACCGTTGTCGGTTCCAGTCTGGTTTCCAGGAAAGGAGCGGGGTCACGTGACACAATACCTCCGAGCCGGCTAAATGGGGAAGCGAGGAACAGAGAGGCACGGTTCCAGTCTGGTTTCCAGGAAAGGAGCGGGGTCACGTGACACAATACCTCCGAGCCGGCTAAATGGGGAAGCGAGGAACAGAGAGGCAGGAAGATGCTGCAGGCAACAACCCACTGAGCTTCTCCTCCCCAGGAAACTTTTACCAACTCCGGCACTTTATTTTGCCCTCGTCGTCTACGTGCAACAGACCCGGGCCAGGTCCGATGGTGAGTTACTAGCAACTTCTCCATGTTTGTCTTTTAGGGAGTTCATTTTACTACAGGGGTTGTCCTTACCCTGCCATGTGTGTAGGGGAGAAGAAGGGGTCTGCTTAACCCCCCTGACGGAGGGGATAGTTCACATCTCCGTTCCAGTCTTGGGTGTCACCCAAAAAATGCCAGACAGTTTATTAGACAGAGACAGGTACAAGTAAACTGACCACAAACATGCAAAGTAAACACACAATTATTCGAATATCGTACTGCAAACTGTTACAATCTGAAGGACACCGCGAAACGTAATACTTGGTATTATATGGCTAAAAATACATCCACATTCGCCAACTTTAAAAGTGCCAGAAATCAAAGTACTTACAACAAGGGGTGGTGAGGGACAGAGTCTCTGAATTAAACAGAATACTCTCACCCAGTCAAGAGATCAGGGCTAGATCCAACACCGTTTTTTAGCTCACTGCACCATCCCAGTTTCAGAACCTGGCTGTATGCAAATTAGTCTGTTCCTGTCCCAGTGCATGATGGGAACAGGGCAAACCAAACTACAAAAGCCAATTCTTACACTGGGAAGGAAACAAGCTACCGGGGACCGGTTTCTGGCATTTCAGCCGTCTTCGGCCCGGCTTGCTTGAATCCTGATGGTGCAATGAGCAAGGGACTCACATCTGAGTATACCCTTCCACGCTTAGGGTGGACAAAAATATTTACAACAAGGGGTGGTGAGGGACAGAGTCTCTGAATTAAACAGAATACTCTCACCCAGTCAAGAGATCAGGGCTAGATCCAACACCGTTTTTTAGCTCACTGCACCATCCCAGTTTCAGAACCTGGCTGTATGCAAATTAGTCTGTTCCTGTCCCAGTGCATGATGGGAACAGGGCAAACCAAACTACAAAAGCCAATTCTTACACTGGGAAGGAAACAAGCTACCGGGGACCGGTTTCTGGCATTTCAGCCGTCTTCGGCCCGGCTTGCTTGAATCCTGATGGTGCAATGAGCAAGGGACTCACATCTGAGTATACCCTTCCACGCTTAGGGTGGACAAAAATATTTACAACAAGGGGTGGTGAGGGACAGAGTCTCTGAATTAAACAGAATACTCTCACCCAGTCAAGAGATCAGGGCTAGATCCAACACCGTTTTTTAGCTCACTGCACCATCCCAGTTTCAGAACCTGGCTGTATGCAAATTAGTCTGTTCCTGTCCCAGTGCATGATGGGAACAGGGCAAACCAAACTACAAAAGCCAATTCTTACACTGGGAAGGAAACAAGCTACCGGGGACCGGTTTCTGGCATTTCTCCAAAGTACAGCACTTTAACAGGGAATCCACTCAGCACGGATCATATTTACTTTTCAATGCTAGGAATTTACAGGATGGAACAGAACCCCTGGCATTTACAGGAGCCTGGGGAATTTTTAACATTCACAGAAATCTGACTTTCAATAGGAAAAAAAATATGTAAAAAGGGGGGTTTCAGTTGATGCATTTTTGAGTTTTTAACATATTAGTACATACAAATAAATCCTACCAAAAAAAAAAATGTATGTCAACAGCAGCAGCAAAATCCGTTCCTACAAGCCAAGAACAAAATGAAAACACACTGTAGCAGCAAACAAACGGACAGGGCACATGGTTCCAAGGATAGCAGAGGAGATCTGAAATGTAAAGTACGGCACACACAAAGCAGTCATTTTGCTGATTACACTACGAGTAATCATGCTGTACGTAGAGTTAACTTTAGAGTACTGTAATGCAGTAAGTGTTTGCAGCAATCATTGGCGTCGCACAAACAATTGTCACAGGGTAACAAGGCTGAGCGATCCCCTTTTTTTACGCATACTCCAGAAAGGCATTATTGTATGCACCTATGTCCCTGTAAAAAGGAGCCTTTGTTTACGTCTTATTTACTTGCTAGCAGTATCCTCACCCTCTAAATCACTCGCATGCATCAGGAGGTGTAGGGGCTGCTGATCTGTTCAACTTTATGGAAATAGATGTCTGCGGGTATGGATGTCTGCAGCACACCCTCACACCCCCTCACTCTCACACCCTAACCCACCCTCACCCACCTCACCCTCACAACCCTCTCACCCTCACACACCCTCACACCCCCTCGCCCTCACACCCCCTCACCCTCACACCCTAACCCTCCCCACCCCCTCACCCACCCTCACATCCACACCCGCTCACCCTCACACCCCCCCTCACCCTCACACCCTCCTCACCCTCGCACACCCCCTCACCCTCACACCCCCTCACCCTCACACCCCCCCTCACCCACCCCCTCACACACCCTCTCACCCACTCTCACCCACCCTCACCCGCCCTCTCACACCCTCACCCGCCCTCTCACACCCTCATGCTGCTGCACGCCTCACACTGCTGTACGCCACACACTGCTGCACACCACACACTGCTGCACGCTGCATGCCTCACACTGCTGCACGCCACACACTGCTGCACACCACACACTGCTGCACGCCACACACTGCTGCACGCCACACACTGCTGCACGCCTCACACTGCTGCACGCTGCAGGCCACACTGCTGCACGCTGCCTGGCCACACACTGTGGCACGCATCACACTTCTGCACACTGCTGCACGCTGCTGCACACTTCACACTGCTGCCCGCCTCACACTGCTGCACGCCACACACTGCTGCACGCCACACACTGCTGCATGCCTCACACTGCTGCACGCTGCAGGCCACACACTACTGCACGCTGCAGGCCACACACTGCTGCACGCCTTACACTGCTGCACGCCACACACTGCTGCATGCCGCACACTGCTGCATTACTCACACTGCTGCATTCTGCACACTGCTGCACCATTCACTGCTGCACGCCTCACACTGCTGCACGCCTCACACTGCTGCACGCCACACACAAACATCTTTTACTTGCAAAATGTGTATTCTTTTTCGCAAACTGTAAATCAAAGTCACAAACACATATTCTACGTACATACCCATTGCATAACTAAGATTTTCAAAAAAAGATGCAAAATACATACATCAATATTTATTAACTACTTCTTCAACACCATTATCTATCATTTAACTTTTTAATAAACCCAACGCATTACATGTGATTGTATTTCAGTATAATTGCAATTCCATAACTAGCACTAACAACATTGCCATTTTCAATGCCAACTGCTCAAACTTTAATAATGCGAGACCTATTGCATTTCCAATGCTTGTTACTGATATTGCAACTGCGCAGTGCACTAGGCTGTGTGCGATTTGAGGAGTTCCCGCGCAGAGTGATGACATCACAGTTTTGCCCTTCGAGGCATTGTTTCGACACCATCCAGTGATGTCATCAGGAAGGTTGGTACTTTAGCTCTACGTCCCTCGTCCTAGAACAAGGCATAACACGTGAGTTAGTATCAAATCATAGACCGGAAACAAAACAGGACACGCTTGCTAACCCCACCACAGTCCTGCTAAGGGCTATAATATAATACAACGTGTAATTCCCATTGATACAGGCAGGCTGTGTGATATCTACCTTAGATCTTCAGGATACTTATCTCTGTGTGTCAATGGCGTTGGGATTCCAGAAGTATCTGCAGTCCACTCTGTAGGGTCATCAATTGTAACTGGGTGTAGTGTGCGTAGCGGGGCTACGCAGAGTGCCACGGAGTTGGAAACAAACTCCGGGAAACTCAGCATACCTCTGCTACGCCACCCGCCTCCCACCCCCCTATTAACAACTGATAAACAATGAAACAAAATTACTTTAACTCCTTGCATGCTTATGACGAGCTCAGCTCGTCATGAGGCACAGTGGAGCTGTGCTCATGACGAGCTGAGCTCGTCATAACTGCCGCGGCCGGCCCACGCGCGGCTAATTCCCTGCCTGTGCGAGCGTTCTATGGGAGTGGGCGTAGTCATGACGAGTCCAGCTCGTCATGAGCACAGCTCCACTGTGCAGCATGACGAGCTGGACTCGTCATGAGTACCGCGGCAGCGTGCGTGGCCACTCCCCCCACACCGCGGGGGAATAAGCCCCGCGTGGAAGGGGTTAAAGTAAATTTAAACCACTTACATTGCCTGCGGCACCCCTGGGCTTCCCTCCTCCTCTCCATGGTTGTTTCTGTGGAAACTGAGCATGCGTCCACCCGTGCATGCGCATTTCTCATGACAAATGCGCGTGTGCATGCACCTTTTTCCCATAAACTGCCATGAAGAGGAGGAGGGCAGCCCGGGGACGCCACAGGCAAGGTAAGTGGTTTACATTTACCTGAAAGTAATTTTATTTAATTGTTTATCAATTGTTAATAGGGGGAGTGGGAGCCGGGGCTGGCCAACTCCGGAGTAGGCAAATCTCTGCACACTCCGCGGGCGAAGCGGAGTTCTCCGCCCACGGTTAATCCATTGCAGTTGTGTGTCCTTCCCTTCGGCCTGCGGTCGTCACTCAGAGTCTTTGCCAAAGTAGTGGCTCCCCTGGTCGCTCATCTTCACCTCCAGGGGTCTCTGTGTTTCCTTACCTGGACGACTGGCTGCTGCAGGCACCATCTGCTCTGGTGATGCGTCAACATCTGGACTTGACCATGCGAACAATAGAAAGCCACGGCTTACTGCTGAATTTTCAGAAATGCAATCTTCAGCCTTCCACCATAGGAGTGGAGTTCGACTCTGTTCGGGGCAAAGTGTTTATGCCTCAATCCAGGATCCTACGTCTGCAGACTTTGTTGAGTGTTCTGTTGTTTCAGCCCTCTGCTCCTTTGCTTTGTTGGATGGAATGCAGGGGCACATGGCGGCCTCAGTGTTCACGATCCCGTGGGGCGTGGGCCAGGTTGCATCATCGACCTTTGATGTGGCACCTTCACTGGTTTGTTCTTTTCCCGCTTCAGGATTTGTCTTTGGAGATCCCAATGTCTCTGGTTGTAGTGTGCAGCCTGCAGTGGTGGCTGGATTCTTTCAATCTCTCCAGGGGCATGTGGTTGCATCCTTCGCCACTGTTGGTGCTGAAGACGGATGCCAGAGCGCTAGGCTGGAGTGCGACTCTAGGTCATTGGTCCGTTCAGGCTCATTGGCACGTGTCGGAGACCAGGCGCTCCTCCAACTAGAAAGAACTGTCAGCTGTGGTGAGGGTTCTCCGGTACATCCAGGATCACCTGTCAGGTTGCAATGTGCTTGTACGGTCCGACAACACAGTGACTGTGGCCTACGTAAATCATCAGGGCAGCACTCAGTCATTCTTTGAATCAGGTGGCCTGTGCTGGGGTGAGTTGGGCGGAGCAACATCTCCAGGCCATTTCTGCTCAGCACATCAGGGGCATGGACAATGTAGTGGAAGATTCCCTGAGCTGCATGTTTCCATCCTCTCAGACATTGCGTCTGTCGCCCAGGGTGTTCTGCTTGATTTGCCAGAAATTCGGATGTCCAAAGATGGATTTGTTTGCCTGTGGGGCCAATGCTCCCCTTCCTGTCTTTTGTTCCAAGGTTCTAGAGAGAGGGGCGTGGGGTGTGAAGGCCTTGTCTTGGATGTGGCCTCAGTGGTTCCTGTATGCGTTCCCTCCCTTTCTTCTTATTCCAGCGTTTCTGTTGAAAGTCCAGTGGGTGGAGGCCCATGTGGTGGTGGAGTTGCCCCACCGGCCTCGGATGTCGTGGTTCCCATTGTTGTTGAGCTTAGCAGTGGGTCCTCCTTGGATCTTGCCACAGAGTCCGTCTCCTAGGAAGTCTTCCTCTCCTCAACTGCTGGTCCCTCTCACCATAGCGGTTTGGAGGTTGAGCAGCAGACCTTAGGTGGACACGGTTTGCCGGACCACATTATATCTGTGAAGCAGTGTTCCTGGAAGTTGTCCACTCTGTTGTCTTATTCTAAGCATTGGTCTGCTTTTGGTAAATGGTGTTCTCTTCATGCGCTGGCTTCTACTTCTTGCTCAATCTCTGCCATTCTGCAGTTCTTTTTGGAAGGTTACAGTAAGGGTTTTGCAGTCTCTACTTTAAAAGGCCAGTGGGCTCCAACCAGGGCCTTCAGGGATCCGGTTTCTTTGGCCTTTGTGGATGGGCTGTTGGTTTCCTGTTTGTTCTGGAGTTTCTCTCTCTCCTCCTCTGCTCTCTGTTCATCAGTGCCTGCGTGGGATCTTCCTCTGGTCCTGCCTGCTCTTCAGTCCTCTCCTTTTATGCCTTTGTTGACTGTGGATGTGAAATTCTTGTCTTTAAGGTGGCTTCCTGGTGGCAATCAGGTCGTCCAGGATGTTGAGGGAACTTTCGCCTTTGCAATGTTCCCCTCCTTTTTTGAGGTTCAGGGACGATGCTGTAGTATCACGTCCTAAGATTCATTCTGAATTTCATACTTCTCAGGAACTGGTGTTGTCTTCTTTCTTCCCTACTCCTTCTCCTGAGGAACGCTTGTTGCACACTCTTGATGTGAAACGTGCTTTATCTGTGTATGTGGATAGGTATACTGTTTTTCATGCTTCTAACAGTCTGTGACTTTTGGTCTTGCAGGCCATGTGAAGGCTGCCTCTCTCCTGGCCCTGGGTCTTTGGATTAAAAACACAATTTCTTTGGCATATCAGGGCTCTGGTTTGCAGCGTCCTTCGGGCATCCAGGCCCAGTCCACTCGTGGGGTCTCTGCGTCCTGTGATGTCTGGTTTGTTTCTACTGGTGTTGCAAAGGCCTTTCATGTTGAGGGTCTTCTTTGGTATGTCGTATTTGTTATGACTGAGTCGAGGACAAGGGACGGACTTAGAGGTAATGTCCTGATTACTTACCGGTAATCCTCATTACTCTTAGACCTGCTCGTCTTCTACCCCGTCATACTTCCCACCCACCTTCCGGGTATCGGCCTTTGCAGTGCTTGGTATGTCAGGTAATGTAGAGATTTGGATATTGTATTATAGCCCATAGCAGGACTGTAGGTGGGATTAGCAAGCGGTTTCTGTTTGTTTCCTGTCTATGATTGGATATTACCTCACGTGTTATGACTGGGTCGAGGACGAGTAGGACTAACAGTAATGAGGATTAATGGTAAGTAATCAGGACATTCTGAGCAGGTGTTTATGCTATACTGAAAGAGATGCTATTTGCAGAGGTGGTTTGTGGTTAGAAGGGCTGCTCTGTGGCGTTGATATCTGACCCATGACCTTGTCTTACCCTTTTTTCTGTAGTGGAGAACCAAGCACACTGCGACTTTGTGAAGCTGCGGAACATGCTGATCAGGACGCACATGCATGACCTGAAGGATGTCACCTGTGACGTGCACTATGAGAACTACCGGGCCCAGTGCATCCAGCAGATGACCAGGTAGGGCTCTGTATACGTATCCGAGGCACTGGACCGCTAGAGCAACATCAGTCCTGCAGGAAGTCAGCCTGTGCTACCGGGCCCAGTGCATCCAGCAGATGCCCAGGTAGGGCTCTGTGTACATATACGAGGCACTGGACCACTAGAACGATGCTAGCCCTGCAGGATGCAAACCCGTTATACCCGGCCCAGTGCATCCAGCAGATGACTAGGTAGGGCTCTGTGTACATATCCGAGGCACTGGACCACAAGAACGACGCCAGCCCTGCAGGATGCAAACCCATTATACCGGGCCCAGTGCATCCAACAGATGACTAGGTAGGGCTCTGTGTACATATCCGAGGCACTGGACCACTAGAACGACGCCAGCCCTGCAGGATGCAAACCCATTATACCGGGCCCAGTGCATCCAGCAGATGACTAGGTAGGGCTCTGTGTACATATCCGAGGCACTGGACCACAAGAACGACGCCAGCCCTGCAGGATGCAAACCCATTATACCGGGCCCAGTGCATCCAGCAGATGACCAGGTAGGGCTCTGTAAACCTATCCGAGGCATTGGACCATTAGAACGATGCTAGCCCTGCAGGACGCCAGCCCCTACAGTGTCTTCAGGGGGGCTCTGTAACCTGTCCTACCCTCTAGCCTAGAAGCTGTCACAGAGTCAGGGTCAGCAGAGTCTCATTAGGGGAGAGAAAGGCCAATTCCAACGTGGGTCTTGTACCCTAAGTCCCATACCACAGAGTAAGGGACCCCACCGCTGAGCCAGCGCTTCCCAAGAGCCCTGCCTAGCTCAAGGAGGGTGAATGTCTAACTCTGTGAGTGATTATTTAAAGAGTGTGGTTGTTACCCTCTGTGAGTGAGTGGCCCAGGCGTGCAGCTGTATGTCTCTGTGATTGACTCCGCGTGTACTATGGCTATATACCACCAGTACTCTCGGTCCAGGAGTACAGCTCTTACCCTCTGTGATTGACTAAGCCAAGAGTTCGGCTGTAGGTCTCTGTGTGAGACTGAGCCAGGAGTACGGCTGTAAGTGTGTGTGAGCGACTATGCCAGGAGTACAGCAGTGAGTGATTGTTTCAGTTGCACAGCTGTACGCCACTGCCAGTGACAGGTTATGGAGTATGGGTGTACACCCCTGGGAGTGGATGGTCCTGGAGTACAGCTCTAACCCTCCACGATTGACAGGCCAGGAGTATGGCTGTTCACCTCTGGGAGTGACTGTCCAGGAGTACACCTCTAACCCTCCGTGATTGACATGGCCAGGAGTATGGCTGTACACCTCTAGGGGTGGCAGGTCCAGGAGTACAGCTATAATCCTCTGCGATTGACAGGCCCAGGAGTATGGCTGTACACCTCAGGGAGTGACTGTCCAGGAGTGTGACTGTGCACATCTGTGAGTCACTATATCAGGATTACAGCTGTACGCCTCTGAGCGAGTAGTCAAAAAGAGTAAAGCTGTATACCTCTGTGAGTGACTTTTCAAGGAATACATTGGCTATACACCTCTGTGAGGCACTAGGCTAGGAGTACGACTGGGAGTTACTTGTCCAGGAGGACTGCTGTACACCTGTGTGAGTAGCTGGTCCAGGAGTACGGCTGTACTCCGCTGTAAGTGACTCGTACAGGAGTATGGCCGTCTGTCTGTGCACTTTGGTCACTTCTTATAATTCTCTTTAAGCATGTACTTTGATTCCTGTCACTCTGTGTATTTTTAGCCCACAGTGGATGTGTATGCTGTCATGTGTGTTCAGAATGAGTGAGCAAGTAAACATGTGTAAGGTCAGTGAACATGTGTGTGATCAAGGAATAGTCTGAAGGAGCGTCAGTGATAGCCAACATACACCTAATTTTCTTTTGAGGTCAGCGCTAAAGAGAACTTTTGCTGTCTTGCCAACCTCAAATAATAAAAGAAAAACCTATATAAAAATTATATATATATATATATATTCACTGAAAAAACCATAGGTTTCACACCAGTTATAGTTAGGAATTAGCATTTTAAAAACCTATTAAATTCACTGAAAAAACCATAGGTTTCACACCAGTTATAGTTAGCTGGAAATTTTACTGACACAAAACCATTGAAATTCCCACGTCACATATTACATCACTCATGACATGGTCAGTGACATCACTCATGACATCACTGATGACACCATCCTTGTGACAGACTGACAGACCTCCTTTGGGTGTAATGTAACCCTTGAAACACATATTCAAAAATAGAAACTAACATTTTCAAAAAAATTGAGATACCCATACCAGTTACAACAACCAATTCAGTAATTCCACCATCTATATACACATCCTCTCATTCAGCAACAGTTCTATATAGTCACTCATACATATACTCACTCATCATATGTAGTGATACACATATACATCCTGTTACACACCGACAGTCATCCAAAAGTTACTTACACACATACTCACACATGCAAATAAACTATTGAACATCCATTTATTTGCATATACAGCTATACACACACTAGTACATTACTTCTAAGGAAACTTACACATACTTACTCTCTTAAACAATCACTTATAGAAACACATACTTATTTAAACAGGAACTCTTTCAATCTCTCACTCTCACATATACTCACTTATATACATCAATACTCACATGTAGTTACTCATAAAAACACTAGTGAGGCAGGCATTCACTCACTAACACACACATATTCACACTCATCCACCCATACAGTCCTGCACATACGCTGTCTCAAAAACACATACAGTGAGCCAGCCACCAACTCATGCAGCCACTTATACACAAAGTGAAACACTGATACATATATTTAAAATATTTAAAAATTACTCGCTAATATATGTATTCACTAAGATACACTTTATGAGCCAGTTAACCAATCAATATTTTATTAAAAATAAACATCCATTTACACACTTATTTAAACATTTATTCGTCCATCGACCTTTACAAATACATATATAAAACATATTGATATTTCAGAAAGACACACATTCACTGGATGGTGTCATCAGTGATGTCATGAGTGATGTCACTGACCATGTCATGAGTGATGTAATATGTGACGTCATCAGCAGTGCATTGCAGGCGCGCAAGTTATAGTGAGTCCAACTAACTATAACGTGGGAATTTCAATGGTTTTATGTCAGTAAAATTTCCAGCTAACTATAACTGGTGTGAAACCTATGTTTTTTTCAGTGAATTTAATAGGTTTTTTAAATGCTAATTCCTAACTATAACTGGTGTGAAACCTATGGTTTTTTCAGTGAATTTCATAGGTTTTTTAAATGCTAATTCCTAACTATATATAAAGCCCCAAACCTATGTTTTTTTCAGTAAATTTCTAAATTTTGTTAATAGCAAATGTCTATAGCTATGAAATGTAATATTTTTTTAAATGAATGAATCCTAGATTATATTTGTATTTAAAAAAAATTTTTAATGTATATATATATATATTTTTTTTGCCCTGGAGCGCTCCCGGGGCGCGCCCCGGTGAGCGCCCCGGAAAGCGTAGTCTTTTGAAGCGCCCCAGGGCGCGCTCCGGAGATCGTCCCGTTAGCGCTATTGCCGCGAACGAAAACATCATTGTGACGTATCGCGTAGCCGCGTCCACGTGATACGCACAGCGTAAGCGCACCCGGAAGCACTCGAGTGAATACGATCGCGAAACATAAACATCCGACGCGCTTACTCGACGCGACCTGCGGCGCGCCTACGGGCACGCCCGGGGGCGCATCACGTAAGCGCGTCGGGTCATGTGACCTGAAAATAACACTTTTTTTTTTTTATTTCAAAAGTTTTTATTGGACGTTTCAGGGTTATATAACATACAAATCAAAAATTGCAATATACATACAATCGATACTTGTAAATACACATCATTTAGCATAGGAATGCATTATGATCCATGGTGGTGGTCATTCGGGACGATCTTGAAGACAATATGGAAAACCACCAAGCAGCCTTCTAGGCTGGGTTCCTGAGTGGCTACAAAACAAATGAGTTGGAGATGGAAAGGAAAGGAACGGAGCAGATAAGAGGAAGAAGGAGAAAAAGGAAAGAGAGAGTAAAGGTTAGAGGTGAGATGTAAGAGGTAAGAAGCTAGATGTAAGAAGTTGGACGTTAGATGTCCACCACGATGCGGCTTGGCAGTCCCGGTTACGAGTGACTGGTTATTTAAGCTGTGCAAAAGTATAAGCGGCCCCCCTGGAGCTGTAGGAAGAAACTGGGAGCATGAAGTTTCACGGTGGTTTGTGGGTTTTGAAGTAGATATCTTGTAAATTCCAAAGTTTCCTTTGTGAAGTTCGCCCTGGTGTGTTTTGTAAAGTGATATTATCAGCTCCTCGGAGGTTAATCACCCAGTTTAGCCAGCAGGCATAGCTTGCCTTTTTGGTGTCCTTCCAATTATTTAGAACGACTTTCACAGCTGCCGTAAAGAGGAGGTCAAGGAGTGCCCTGTCTATTTCTGGGAGTTGGGTCTCTTTAGTAAATCCGAAAATAAGATAGGGGAGTTCCTTGGCAGGTGAGATATTAAATACTTTGTGGACGAAGTCAAATACCCTTTCCCAAAACAGTGAGACACAGTCGCATTGGAGTATAAGGTGTTCTAGATCTCCTTCTGCACGCTTACAGTTCCAGCAGAATGCGTCTGGGCTGAGTTTATGTGCATATAGGCGAGCCGGCGTCCAGAAGACTTTATGCATGAGCCAGAACTTGGCTTGTGATAACGTAGGGCTTATTTTATGGCTTGTGCAAGATCTCCACGCCGTGGACCACTCCAGCTCTGAGATGGAGAAGGAGGCGACTGACGACCAGAACTGCATTGTTTTGGTATTCAATGTTGATGATTGCGGGCTCAATAATTTGTATAACCTTGAGACCTGGTGGCCTATTTTATTTAGGGAGGAAAGGAGTGAGGGAAGAGCTGGGTGTTTGGATGTCAGTCCCGCTTTTGTAATGGCAGTTTTAACATTGAGGAATATGTAGAAGTCGGAACTATCAAGCCCAAAGTTCGATTGGATTTTCGTAAAGGGTAGAGGGTAGCCATTGTCATAGAGTTGGTGGGGGAAGAAGATTCCCTTCTTGATCCAGGTTGGGTTAAATAGTGGTTTACCTTTGTAGGTGATTGAGGAGTTTTTCCAGATCGCTTCCCACCTAGATTTCCTTATCGTTGAGTCTAACAGTTTATCTACTCTGAGTAGGGCTATTTTGGTGTTAGTAAATATGGGTTTAGAACATGGGATCTGATTCGCTTTCATTGAAAGGATCGAGATGGGAGGCATGCCTTCCAGAAGCGCTTTTTCGACATCCAACCACTCCGGCGAGTAGTCCATTGGGGGGGACAGCCAATAGGATCCTTGTTTCGCTAAAAAGGCAATTTGATATCTTTTAAAGTCAGGGAGGTTGACTCCGCCCATGGATTTATCTATTTTCAGTTTTTGCAGGCTGATACGTGCTTTTTTCCCTTTCCAGATGAAATTGTTAATAGTTTTATCTAATTTATTATGAAATTCTTGGGACAGCATTAAGGGGAGCATGGTAATTAGGTAGTTTACTAGCGGTGTAATCATCATCTTGATGGTCTCCAGCCTACCCCACCAAGTGATGAAGCGGGGTGACCATCCGTCTAGTTGAGTTTTTATTTTTTCGAGAGTGAGTTTCTCATTATGTAGTAGGGTTTCTATGATGGAGCTTCCAAATTCTATACCCAGGTATTTGATGTAGTTGTTTTGCCACACTAGACCTGATAAACCTAAAGATTCTTTATTAGTGAATATGTTGAGGGGTTTAACTTCAGATTTATCCCGATTCAGTTTGTAGCCTGAATGTTTAGAGTATGATTCTATAGAATCCATCAGTGCGGCTATAGAGGTATCAGGGTTTTCAGTGACTATCAGAATATCGTCTGCGTAAGCAGCAAGTTTTACAGTTTTATCCCCGAAGTTGATGCCACTAACATCTGCGTTCTGTTGTATGTCGCAGAGGAGAGGTTCCATTGCCAGAAGGAATAGAGAGGGAGATAATGGGCAACCCTGTCTAGTTCCTTGTTCGAGAAGGAATGGTTCTGATAATGAACTGTTGATGGCAATTCTAGCCGAAGGGGAGGCATACAATGACATGACCATATTAATAAAAGTCTCACCCATGTTGAATATGTGCATGCATTGCCGGAGGAAGAGCCACAACACTCTATCAAACACCTTCTCCGCGTCCAGGGTGATTGCTACAGCGGGGGCATTTGAGATTTTCGATTTCTCCAGTACATGACATAGGAGTCTCGTATTGTCATTAGAAAGGTGATGTTTCAGGAACCCCACCTGTGAGTTATTTATTAGGGCGGGTAAAACTTCGTTTAGCCTTCGCGTAAATCTTGCAGTCCAAATTTATGAGGGATATCGGCCTATAATTCTTAGGAAGTAGGGGGTCTTTCCCATCTTTGGGGATCACTATTATTGTTGCTTCACTCATCGTGGGGGTAATTCTGTTTGACAGTGAAAATGAATGGAACAGTTTAAGGAGTCTTGGGTTAAGTTGTCCTTCAAAGGTTTTATAAAAATTGGCCGTGAAGCCGTCAGGCCCCGGAGCTTTATTGTTCTTTAGTGTTTTGACTGCGGAAGAGATTTCTGTTATAGTCAGTGGGGCCCCTAGTCTGATTTTGTCAGGTTCGGTTAACCGTGGGAGTCTGATTGAGTTTAGATATTTGTTACATTCTTCCATGTCGAATTGGTTATTATTTTTGTAGAGCTCCTCATAAAAGGACTGAAACGTGTGAAGAATGTCTTTCTGTTTGGTTTTGGTGTTATTGGATTGGTCTCTAATCGATGTTATATGGAATTGCTTCCTTTTGTGTTTAAGATAGGAAGCAAGGAGTTTCCCTGCTTTGTTACCCTCACAAAGTCTTAATGCCTTGAATTTGTTAATCCACACTCCTGCTCTTTTACTAAGAATGGCGTTGTATTTATATTTCAGGTTCGTCAGTTGGTCGATGGTAACTTTATTGTTCAGATCACGGGAGTGTTGCAACTCTAGTTGCTTGATTGTTTTCTCTAGAGAGTCCAGTTCGGAGTTTAATTCTTTATTCATACGGGCCCTGATACCTATCAGTTTCCCTCTTAATGTGGCCTTGAACGCGTCCCATACTAAGGCGGGGTCTGTTTCTGTTTGTGAGTTTATCTGGAAATATTCTTGTATGCATTGTTCTATGCTTAATTTGTTCTCTGGCACTGAAAGTATCTCATCGTTGAATCTCCATCGTCTGGGGGGGATAAGAGAATGGGAGCCTGCCAATTGCATATGGATACCCGCATGGTCTGACACCAATATGGGGGCTATATCAGTTTCGTCGATGAGGTGTGTATGAGAGTCGGATATCAAAAGGTAATCAATTCTTGAATAAGAATTGTGAGGAGGGGAGTAGAAAGTGTAGTCACGGACATCTGGGTGTTGGAGGCGCCATGAGTCATGTAGGTGGAATTTGGCACACATTCGTTTCAATGCCTCGTGGGCGCGTGGGGGGTGGTATGTACTTTTGGATTGCCTGTCTAACAAGGGATCTAATGGTAGGTTAAGGTCTCCTCCTACCACTAGTAGTTCATCTTGTGGAATATTTTCAAGTTCTTTCGACACATATTCCCAAAATTCAGGCATATCTGTATTAGGGCCGTATATATTTGCCACATAGATATGGTCCTCGTCTCTTTGAAGGTGTGCAATACTCAGTCTACCCTCGGAGTCTATCGAGTGTCATATCAGGGATAAGTTTGCCTTTTTAGCAACCAGGGTGATCACCCCTTTTTTCTTTTGATTCGCGGGGGAGCAAAGTGTCAGTGAGATCCAGTTTTGTTTAAGATTGTCAGCATCAATCTGGGATAATTTGGTTTCCTGCATGAGTATTATGTCTCCTCTAGTCTTGGCTAAGTAATTTAAGATTTTTTTGCGCTTTACTGGGTGATTAAGCCCCTTAACGTTTAGCGAGACAATATGTAGAGAGGCTGCTAAGTTCTTATCTGAAGCCATGTTTATTTGTTCGGATTATTGTGGTGATGGGCCGCCACGAGATATTGTGTGGATATGGTCTTACTGTAACGTGAATTTCCGCACACCTAGGTAGTCCGTGTTCTATGGAAGCACCAATAGATAGCGCTGCAAGCCTAGTAAGGCCTTGGGACGCGTAGCACACATCGCGGTGGTAGAGAATAATTAGTAAGTAAGAGGAAGGAGTGAAAGTGCGAGTAGATAAAGAAAGGAAAGAAAGAAGAGTAAAGAGTAGATGAAGAGTAGTACATCGCAGAGATACACCTGAAACAACTGTTTTTTCAACCCTAGAGCCCTCCCCCCCAACTGAGTCAACCCCTCCTTGCAGCCCTCTCCCCTCCCACCCCAACCCCCCCTCCCCAAAACTCGAACTGAAGAGCTGCGACAGCAGTGTCGTCTGCGCCCACACAGGGACATATGTAATAAAGATGATAGATGACCCATAGTACGGTATCCTTCTGATATATTTTGTGTTCAAACATCTTGGTAAAATTCTGATAACATTAAGAGATTAAGAGATAAAGCAACTTAAGTACATACAACTTTTATCATTTAACCCTTTGACTCAGTACTTCGGGCACTCCGAAGGATGTCCGAAGTAACGCCATATTTGAAGGAATTTACAAAGTAACCGTAGAACTTCTTACTTAGAGAGCCCCTCTTTTTTTGCATTTGATAGCTGGAATTATTGCTAATAGTTTCGGTTACATCATAACGTAAGGCTAAGTGCAAACAATCAAGCGTGTGTCTCTTGCTTAAAGCTAAGTAAAGCAACTACCTGGTAGATCACCCTCGTATTACAATCGGCTCACATCAAGTTGTCGGTGATATTTAACGTACAATAAAACTCATCGACTTATAGGCAGCCAAAGTGTTAAGAGGCACAAGACAGTTGATCACTGTAAGTAGTGCATTGCAGTGCTGGAGCCCTCTCCTCCTTCATCTCCCAGCGTTCAGACATACCTGTCTCTATATGACTGTATGTAGACAATATATTGTAAGTCGCTTGTTTAGTCCCACAGCAGAATGTCAACAGGCTATCAGTAGTAGCTGATGGTCCTAGGAACTCTAGATACTTATAGCTAGTGATAGTTAATGATTGCTAATGATGTGGGGCGCAACTCAGTTTAGCCCTGCACGTAGAGAAGACCATGTTTACAGATTACAGAGTACAGAGTACGATCAGTGAGGCTAAGTTTTGTCTATGGAAGACAATGAGAGTCGAGGGCATGCTGTTAAATGCCGTTAAGGCTGGAGGCTGGAGTGGCAGGCCGCCTGTATTCACAGTTCAGCATTCGGACGTACCTGTCAATAAGATCGTTAAAGACGAGGGCTATAGATAGTCCTAACTGCCCTTTTTCTTGGGCATCTGTTTTTCTTTTATTGGATTGACCCCCAAACGTGTCCATTTCTTGTTGTGGTTTGTCGCTTAGGTAGCATGCTAAGTCGTGCGGATTGGTGAATAGATGGGAGCGGCCATGGTCTGAGATCTTGAATTTTGCTGGGCCTGCAAAAGAAAACTGAATATCTTTCGCCCGTAATTGCTCTCGTAGTGAAAGGAAGCCTTTCCGTGTTTCCACCGTTTCCCTTGAATAATCCTGGGTAAATGTGATTTTGTTACCTTCCCAGCTGATGTTGTGGTTTGTTCTAGCATACCTTAGAATGGCTTCCGCGTGCTGGAACCTCAGTGGTTTGCATATGAGAGGTCGAGGGCCTCTCATTGTGCGGTGTGGGAAGGTCGGCACTCTATGGGCTCTGTCTAGCTCCAATCCGTGCTGGAATTGTATCCCCGTAACAGAGGGAATCCACGCTTCCAGAAATGCTATGCACGAGTCAGCGTCCTTTTCTGCATTTTCTGGGATCCCGAAGATTCGCACATTTCCTCTTCTGTTGCGATCTTCCAATTCCGAGGTTTGGCGTCTGAGATCGTTGGTGGTTGTTTGGAGACATTGCCTATAATAACACTTTTAATTGGTGCAGAACAGTTTTGGTTTCATAATGATGAAATCCCTAGTCTTGTGACCTGAAAATAACACTTCTCATTGGTTCAGGACATTTTTTTTTTCCAAATGATGAAAGACCCCACCTTTTTTCCTTATTCTGACTTTGTCCTTTGACTGAGGAAGACCTGTTTTTGAAATCTTTTAGGTATATTTTATCTTTTTGAAATGGCTACAGTTGCAGCATCAGCTGGAGCATCTGCACCACCACCACCACCAAGAGGACCACCACAACATCACATTGGTGGTCAAGAAGAAGAAGAGGAGGAGGGGACGAGGAGGAGGTGGCTGGAAGAACACAATACCCCATACCAACCCAAGCCACACATTGTATGGGAGTTTTTTTCATCCCTGAGGGAAAAAAGAAAGTGAATGAGGCAAAGGTGACTTGCCTTATCTGTGACATGGAACTCTCAAGGGGTAACCCAAATAAAAAATATTCATTTGGGAACAATACCATGCTAAGGCACATGCAGCACAAGCATCCTAACAACTATGCTGCCGCAGAGATGAGAGAACAGGCCAGCAACCCTCCCCAATCTACACCCAGCACCTCCAAACGAAAACAACCCACTCCATCGGGACCAGAGACAAGGGAGACAATCCCTTGCATTCAACCACGATTTGGAGAATTTAGGGTCACCTGTATTTTTTTGTGGTAAGACCATCTCCTATGGTGAGCAGAGCCTAAAGCTCATCCTCCTTGCTGGTGACAACCACAATTGCCCCAAAAAACCCAAATTTTTTCCTGATTTTTTTTTGCTCCTGTTGAGCCATTTTCAATTCCCTGTTTTTTGTTTCTCCCCATAAAAATAACCAAAAAAATACAAAATAGTTCATAAAAGCCAAAAAAAGTACAAAATGTTCAAAAAACATTTAAAAAAATATAAAACAACAAAAAGAAGAAAAAAACAGTTCTTTTTAGAAATACCTCCAATTTCTAAAAAAAAGGCTACATTTTTTTAAAACTCTATCATTCATTTTTCCCCATGGCACGTTCCCTGGTCCGCTCCCCGGTGCGCGTACCGGGCGCTCCCCCCGCGCAAATCAAAAAAAAAATTTTTTTCACCCGCGGGGCCCTTTTATAGCCCCCACATCAAACCTAGGGGGTCAACGGGGGTCTACTCTGCGCCCTTATGGTCATTTACCCCTTTGTTTTTCCCACCTCTTGTCTCGATCCTACTGAGACACAAGATGGCGGCCGCTCCGGAATGTTTAGAATGTTTACAGACACCCGAGAGCCAATCAGCTTTCCGTGCGCACCTCGCGTGGCGCGCCCAGAGCGCTCCCCGGTGCACGTACCGGGGCGCTGCCATAGATATATATATTTTTTTGAACCTAAATTACTCATAATCCACTGGAGCACATATCTTGAGACATAGCAAAGGCACATCGGGCTACCAGTCCCTACAATTTTGCCAAGTTTGGTGGAAATCCATTCAGCCGTTCGGGCTAAAAGTGAGGTCGACCGCCCTATGGAAATTAACATGGGGAAAACACATTTTGGGACCCCCCTTTTATCTCGGCCCCCGCTTGACGAATCCCCCCCAAACTTTCATGGAAGGACCGGAGCGCCGCGAGGCAAATTTGAGGACATTTTCAGGCAGATTCCTCAACCGGCGCCAAAGTTATTCACAATAGAATGTTGAGATTTTGCATTGAAAATAATCCTAACTATAACTACCTACTGGCGACCGCCAGTAGGTAATATATATATATATATATCTCCAAAACGCCTTTCCACCAACTGTCGCTCCTCTTATCCTCGGGTGCCTCCTTACCGCACGGTGGAGTGCGTATACTTTGCCAAACATACAGTTCAAATCCTCATGAACAGCTCCTCAATTAAGGACACACCAGTCATTCTTCGTAGTCCCATTGCCATATTTTAATCCTAGCGTTCACATATGCCAAGTCAACAAACGTGTTTTGGCGTTGCCACCTTCGTCACTGACGAAGGCTGCAACGCCGAAACGCATTAAACTCGTTAGAGTTTAGTTCTTCTACAAAACTCTTTGCTTCTGTGCCTGACCAAACTACAAAAATATCATCAATGTACCGGACCCATTTGATCACTTTTTCTTTGTACATTGATGATCTGTATACCACTTCCTCCTCCCAGTACCCCATGAAAAGACCGGCAAAGCTCGGCGCAAAGCAAGTCCCCATGGAAGTACCGAGGACTTGCCGATAGATTTCACAATCGAAGAGGAAGTAGTTTTGGGTCAAACAAATTTCCATTATGTTCAGTAGCATTTGCGTATGGTAGAGGTATGAGATTGATCTTCTAGATAAAAAATGCTTACAGGCTGCTAGTCCTAGTGTGTGTGGGATACAGGTATATAGTCCAATCACATCTAAGGATAGTAAAGTGTAATTCTTCTCCCATTTCAATGTTTTTAGGAATCTTAAAAAGGCTCCTGAATCTTTTATGTAGGACGGCAGGTTCTGAACCCAACTCTGCAGGAAAAAATCTACATACCGTGAAGCATTTTCAAGGCAGCTCCCTATTGACGAGACAATTGGTCTCCCTGGTGGGTTGTTCCGGTCCTTATGGATATTCGGCAGAAGATACAACGCCGGAATTCTTGGGGACTTACTCTCTAGAAATTTAAATTCCTCAGTTTCTATGAGCCCCTTCCCCTTCCACTCTTGAAGCAATGCATGGAACATCTTCAATGACGCCGCATATTCCATGCAATTGCTTCTACAGTTTTTCGTGTGGTCTGACAGTTGTCTTAATCCTTTTTGTATGTAGTTAGTTCTTGACTGTACAACTACATTTCCTCCCTTGTCCGATTTTTTATCACTATTGTGATATCGTTCTTTAGATTCAGTAGTGCCTTTCTCTGCTGGGTATTTATGTTATTCCAGCCTTTTAGTTTTCTGTTGTTCGAGATATGTTGCAACTCTTTACTCATACCCCTCTCAAACACATCAATAACATCATTTTTCAATTGTGGAAGGAAAGTTGAATTTGGCTAAAGCCGCTGTTAGCGCTTAAGTTCAAAGGTATGTTTTCAGTTTCGAAACTTTCATAAGGACAGCTTGTATCTTCTGCTTCCTCTGCTAAAACCTTCAATGAGTGCACTATTTCTGCCTCTGCAATGCTCATGCTATTTGGCTTCTCTCTAGGTGTTACAGATTTATCTGTTACCTTGCTGGCAAACCAGAGGAAGAGAATATGAAATTGTGACAGCCGGCATTAGGGATGAATAATGAAGAGAATGGCATTTTGGAAATTGGAATTCAGTGGGGACTATGAGGTTAAGCCCGCTTGGGCAGAATAACTCATTGGAAAAGGAACTGATAAAATAAGCCCACTGGGGCTAGACACCTGTATGCGCTCTATGAGACACGATAGAGAAAAGCTTAAACCGCTGTGAGGTTCACCGGCAAGAAGCTGGAAAAAAGTTCTGTTTAAAATCCGGTGGAATGTAACTTGATATACAATGCCCAATAATCAATTTATGTTTAATTGAGAGCATATAAAAATCCTAAATGAAATTCTCAAGCCTATGAATGCTGATGGGCTGTGTATCAATTCAAATGAGTATATGTTTATGTTTTCATTAGTAACTATTCACATTATGATTTGGCAGCGCTAGTCTGCTTTCTATGGTTACTCACAAAAATGTCACATGTTAATTTAAAGCCTATCGAAATCGAAACACTTTCACTCGTGAGCAAGGGAGTGAAGCACCTGAAACGCGTAGAGTTTTGGCTGCCTTTACACTGCAGTAAAGGCTATTTCTCCAGCAAGAAGTGTTCGTGCGTTCCTTGACTTGAAGCGAAAAGGTCAGGATTTGAATTGATTTATAGGCTCGCAACCTGCACGCGAACCGCCTTCGTTTAGAGGCTTAAGTAGAGCGGACCTCGGCGACTGCTTGGCTAATTGAATTGATATATAGATATATCTATATATATATATATTACCAAACAACAAGTCCTTTATCCAACAGATATTAAATCAGCACTCCAGGGGTTTTTCAGGCAATTTTTCTTTTTTTGTGATGATATCTACGCATTTCGGCTGCTGCTCACAGTCTTGCTTACGATACTGAGCCTCATTTTTTTCTCAATTAAATACACATACATTGCAAAAAAGAATTCACACAGACAGAGGACAGTTATGATTGTAAAACGAGGAAGTACACTTGTTTACTACAGGCGCTAATTTAGAAGAATTCTTATTGCACATAATACTGCTTAATTTTCGTTTTTCATTGTATAATACCTCATTAAAATGCATTTGACTTGGACTGTTCCATATCAATTAATGAATTTTAAAAATTAGTAATACATTATTAAAGGAAAGTTCCTAATTTTTGAAGTGTGTTTGTGCTTATTGTTCTTCAGCTGCCAATTCACACCTAGAATTTCTATTTCTAAGTGTATCCCACAGTATCCGCCTCTCTTACTTAAAGTGCCAGTGCTAACTTTATTTTTCTATTTTTTTAATCTCATTCTCGGTTTGTTTTCACAAGAAGAGTAGAATTTTTGGGTGATTTTTCATCTTACTTCCTTCCCTTCCAATTCCCTAATTTCCACTTTCTTAAAGTGCTATTGCGCAATCATTTTTAATATAAAGTGCTTTTAACAATAAAGTGTTGGTGCCCACTGTCCCCCTCCAAACTTATTTTATATATATATATATATATATATATATATATATATATATATATATATATATATATATATATATATATATATATATATATATATATATATATATATATATACATACATACATACCTGGTGTTGCTTTGGATTGGCACTTGTTATTCATTACTCTGTGTGACTGTCATTTACATTTGCTTCCACCGAGCACAGCATGGGCCAATGGGCCAGCCCGCTTTAGTCAACGGCTTCTTGCACTATGAGTGACAGCATTTTGCCTCATCACATGTGCACATCCACCTAAAAAAAATTCTGAGCCGGGAATGGAGGGCCAATACTTTGCATTGCAAATATTTTTTCTTTACGTTCCTTACCATTTTTTATTTTATTTCTCAGCTTTTAGTGTTTAAACTATGTCTTTAGTGTGTAGTAATTCAGACCCAATAGTACACCTTTTCACATCCACAAAAAACACATTTTCCCCTGATGTGCATTGAGAGCAAAAATATAATACACTAAGTGCACCAGTCTCCTGAGGATCAACAATGCTGGACTGTCAAAATCGTATGCTTTGGCTTTTTTATATTTTAAATGTTTACTTCACGCATAAGGCTGCTGTGTTTTCCTGTATTTGTGTGGAATATGCTTGCAATAACACATGAAAATAAATAACCATCAGCCTGCCAAGGCCTAACCTATTGGCTATGCCAATGCTTGTTTCTTTTTGTTTGCAGTAAACTTACTCAGGACAACAGGATAGAGAGTCCGCTGCCCATGCTGTCCCTGCCCACCCCGGATGGCGAAACGGAGAAGCTGATCAAGATGAAGGACGAAGAGGTATGCGAGCCTGTGCGGGTCCGCATGCAATGCGCCCCACAACTCTAAAGATACACCTCTGGTCCCCAACTGCCCCATCCAGCATGAGAGAGTCCTCTCCCAGCTCGTTCACAACTAGAATAATCAGAAATGTAAAACAGACTGAGTGCTGCCATGTTTCATAAAATACTACTTGCTGCAGCTTTGTGGTCTACACCAGTGCTTAATTTGTAAAACAGTAAGTGCCGGGGCTCTAGTCAGCAGGCCACTTCCGCTTGCACCGCTCATTGCCGCTGTCAATTACAGTAACAGCCTAACTAATAAGTCACCCTCCTACAAGTGTGACAACTCTAACAATTTTAGAACCCCAAAGTTAAAAGAATGGCTTTGGCAGCAGTTACTAGTCTTCATGTATATTGAAATATAAACAACTGTTTATGTGCTCATCTCTGAATAAAAAAAAACAGCGACACCATGTGGCAGACTGTCATGGGTACCGGTGCTGAACAATTAAGGGCCGGTACTGAGCCCCAAAAACCCCAGACTCAAATTAATCCCTTCTACAACCCTAATAGGGCCGGTAAGTCTCATAAGTTGACAACAGGTGCAAATAACATCAGCTCAAGTTGTCATGTGTATCTTTATACAGAATGATGAACTTGGTAGTAAGTAACTGGGACTAATGTGAGAAAACAGTTTTCAAATCAATTCAGCTCCAGGCTGGAGTAAGTGCTGTGCAAACGCCAATGCAAGTGTAACGTGCCCTAAGTTCCTTTTTTAATTTCTTGTTTTATAGGGATGTCAGATAATCGTAGGTTTGATCCTATCAATATATATACAACTACTATTTAGGTCTCCTAAGAAGTTGTTATTCAGGAAGTATAATGTTAATCATGAGCTTCAAAAGATTAACCGGACTATGGTTCTGATTTAGATCTCGGCGGACGGGTTACTCAGTCACAACGGCGACGGATATCTCGTCCGCCGAAATACAAATCGCCTTCTATCCTACTTGATTTATAGATTGCCGGACAGGGTATTTGTAACAGTTGTTACAGAGTGACCCATGCGTTATATCTAAATTTGCCCCCATGTGCTAAAAATGGGTCAATGGTTGCCATTCTATGTACTTAAAGTGCTAAGAACTAATTTAAAACTTATCAGCATTAAAGGAATAATAATGGATAGATTTATTTGATAAGAAATCTATGAGTACTTCTAAATTCGAAGGATATTGGAAAATATGGAAACCATGGGAGAAGATGAGTGTATATCATTGGCCGTTTCCATCTCCTGAGGCCAGATCCAATCCGCCGTCGCTCTGGAAAGAAAGAGCGGATGAACTATACCCAGGTCTATTAAGGGTTTGTACAGTGCCATAGTATGGAAAAAAGCATTAATTACCCTAGGGAAGAAGAATGTAAACGTAAATCCGTATTTGTAAAGCGCAAACTACTCACCCTTATGGGTCTCAAGGCGCTGTGGGCCGTCGTGGAAATTAAGTGAGCTATTGCACAGAGTCACATGGTGTTGAGCTGAGCTGCCCCTGGAGCCGGGGATCAAACCGTGAACCCAGTGCTCCTAAGTTAGTTGCCCTGGCCGCTGCACCACACCTCTCCACAACCATCAGCTAACAGATATGACCTCAGTAACTACCGACCAATCTCTCAGCCTCCATACCCTGTAAAGGTTGTAGAAAAATGTGTAAGCAAAAATTAGCTAACTATCTAAAAAAAACTAAATATCCTAGAAATTGAACAGACTGGTTCTAGACCAGCACATTGTGCCAAACAGCTCTAATTCATGAATGAAAGAACTGAGGAATATGGTAGACAGAGGGCGGGTGGTAGTATTGATTTTATTAGATCTATCCGCTGTTTTTGATACTGTCAACCAACAAATACTACTCAGCAGACTGGAAGAGATAGGGATGGAAGATGCTTTTCTGAATTGGGTGTAATCATACATGTCAGACATCAAGCAATTGCACTTCTGCCCTTTCGATCAGAGTTTAAGGAAGTTACCCATAGGGTCCCCAAAGTTCGGACTTCAGTCACTACAGGCCTCAGAGATGCCTTAGATCTTCGTGAGCTATCCTAGTACCTGTTCCAAGTTTCAGGAAGGTAAGGTCTGGCGGTAAGTCCTTCCACGTTAAGGCAGCTCGGCTATGGTACAAACTACCAGCCCCTCTAGGAACTAATGGAAACCTGTACAGCTTAGGAACAGCCTACACACTTGGCTCTTCCCTAAGAAGACACCTGATCCTGACCAATCTCTCTGTAGCAGACTTGAGAACATTTCATGTGTTAACAGGCAACATACGAGCAGCATGACACCTGTAACGGTGAACGTAGAACTTTAAAAAAGCTTGTCAATAATAATAATAATAAAGGGATGGGTCGGTACCATATTCACCTTATAGACAAAGAATACATTCAGGGCCTGAATCACAAACCTAAACTTACGCTTTTGTTTAAGTTTATGATTTTTTGCTATTCACAAAGGAATTTTAGGAATAGTATCTTTATGACTGCAGAGTCCGCACTCATGGTGGAGATCCCCACACAAACAAAGATAGGCTGTCCTAAAAATAGTGCTTGTAAATTTCCTTGGGCATTGCAAAAAATCGTAAACTTACACAAAAGTGTAAGTTTACCTTTGTGATTCAGGCCCTCAGTTTCTAGTGGGAGCATTGCTTAAATGCTATTTACATCCACTTCAGCACTTACTTATGCGTTCCTCTGAATGAATGAATGAATGAATTAATGAATGAATAAAAATGAAAATGGATTTTTATAGCGCGAATTGCTGCCCTGAGGCGTCCAAGCGCTAGAGGAACCAGATGGA
Source organism: Lissotriton vulgaris (assembly GCF_964263255.1). NCBI lineage: Eukaryota > Metazoa > Chordata > Amphibia > Caudata > Salamandridae > Lissotriton > Lissotriton vulgaris. The sequence goes on along the minus strand of NC_141699.1, from coordinate 6,823,299 downwards.
GGAGAAATGAGGATAGCAGACTGGGAGGAGGGGGGTGGGGCTGAATTGTTTAAGGGGATTTGAACAGATGTGTTTTTAATTGTTTGCGGAAAGAGGCAAGGTCATGCAAGGTCAGGCAAGGATGATATTGGCTAACTAGGCTACGCGTGATTTGGGGCCCCGGGTCCCAGAAGGCCTGGTGGGCAATGCACATTGCTTTGAAAGTGACTCTCTTGCGTACTGGGAGCCAGTGAAGGCTGGTCAGTGCCTCCCTGACTGGGGTTCTGCGGGGGATTTGCAGTAGGGTACGGGCAGCACAGTTTTGTACCAGTTGTAGTCTATTCAATGTGTACTCTGGGGCTCCCAGATAGAGGGCGTTGTTCGAGTCCAGACGTGACTGTATTATGCCCTGTATGGCTGTTTGCTTTGCCTCCATTGGGAGCAGAGGAAGAACTTTCTTCAATGTCCTGAGTAGTCCAAAGCAGGTGGCGGAGAGCTTTGTGGCCTGAGTGTTAAGAGAGAGATTCCTGTCCAGCCATACCCCTAGGCTTTTGATGTTTTCTTTCGGAGCCGGGGGGGGGGGGGGCCTAGACAGGTGGGCCATAATGAATTGAAGAAGGTCGGGTCAGCCGGGCCCAGGAGCATGAGCTCCGTTTTGTCACCGTTGAGCTGTAGTGATGACAGGGTCATCCAGGACTTCACCTCCTCCAAGCATTTTGTTAGTCCACCTGAAAGTGGGTGTTGAGCTTCCTGCGCTAGAGAGACCACCAGCTGGGTGTCGTCCGCATAGGAGATGATCTTAACAGTGGCGACTGCTAAAAGGGAAAATCAAAAAAAGGTGCCTGCATCTTTCAAAGACACACAGTCATGGCGATGCACGTGCATGCTTTCAAAATGACTTAGCTGGCCGCGTCATTGCGCCTTTTTTAAATGTGGCTTTTTTTTTTTTTACTTCTGGCCATACTGGCCAAAGATGAGACCTATTGTTTTTGCTATGCTTGTCTGTCCTTATTCCCCCAACACTCAGTGCCTTTTGTCACTTTTTCATCCTCATTGAAATGGTCACATCCTTTATACAATCTTCCTCGTCTATCAATCACTTGCTTTCACAATTTTGTTTTTTCCTGCTCTCATTCTCGCATACATTTGCTCCCTTTTCCTGCTCTTTCTCCTTTTTCCCTCACTCACTCTCACACCACATTCCCACCTTATCCTCCCCTTTCAAGAATGTGCTTTTTCCTTGCACACTTCAGCACCCTTTTGTTATTCTTTGATTCTTGCTTCTTCGCTGGCTCGCACACTTTTCCTACTCATTCGTGTTTGTCCGTGACACACTCTTACATCATTTTTTCAGCTTTTTCATCCAAACTCACACACTCATATACTTTTGCTACCATATCCCTGTCACTCATTAACTGTCCCAACATTTTAAAATTTTCTCTTACTTTACTCATCATGTTCTCTCAGTCTTTCTTCCCTTTCATGTCCTTGATCCCTCTCATGCTGTGACACTTTTTTTCCCGCTCTTTTGTCCCCACTCTTGCACACACTCTCACACTTTCCTCTTCTCCTTCCGTAGCTGCGGCGGATGCAGGAGATGCTGCAGAAGATGAAGTTACAGATGCAGGAGCAGTGAGGACCAACTCCCTTTGGTCTCCCAGAACCCGGGGACCCTCTACCTTCGACCCAGGCCCGCTGGGAGCACAGGCAGCACATGGCACAGAGACTTGTGGGCATCGCCTTCCCAAGGGCACCTTATTTATTCTCAACGGCGGCGAGAGCATCCCCTTCCCGGATGGCAGCGGTCAGATGGCGGTCGTACAGGAAGCTGGTTTTTGTTTTTGCCAAGATTCTTGCTCTGCGCCTCCACCGCCTCCGTTTTCAGTTGTACTAGAAACTCTTTTTTTTTAATTATCTTTTATTGTACATTATTTAAGTTCTTGTTTTTACTGACTTTGGATTTGATTTGTTTTCCTGCACGTCATTGGTCGTTCACAGTGCCCGTTCAGTATTCCCCGCCTGCCTTCCTAATCCTATGCAGCTACATCCGGTGTCAGCCTCCGCCAATCCTTATTCCAGACTCTTCTGCGCTCGTTCATATCGGCTTCACCTCACCTGTGGCGCATTTATTGGCTAGTATAGGGTATGGTTCCGCACCCTCAAGATGGCCTCGATTATGAGTGTCCCAGTACCAGTGTGATATATATTGCACATTTAACGCACTCAGGGCCGGCCTTGGGGATGGGTGAGCTGGGCCCTGCCCCAGGGCACCAATATTCGTAGGGGCCCAGCAGTGAGCTACCTGACTTAATGTGATGCAAACAGCCGCTCGTCCCTCCCACTTGGTCTCGATCGGGTCCTGTTAACGACTTTGTAATGAGCCCTTAATGTACCTCAGCATAACTGTTAGCACCCCATCAAACCCATACCCTCCTCCTATCTTCCTCACACCTCCTGCTGTTACGAGCCCCCTCAACAAACACCACATTTGCTTTTTGCCAAGGCACTGTCCCAGTCAATCCGATTTAGGGCCGGCCTTGTTTGCACCAATACCATTGGGTCGATAAATAGCAACTAGTAAGAGTTTTCCCCAGTAAAATTGGAATTGCATCAAGATTTTGGATCATTATGGGCCAAAATACACATTTCATGATACATTCTAGGGCCCCTTCACCAGTTTGACTTGCTAATATTTACCTGGGGAAAACTCTGAGGGATGGGGAAAACTTTCACCTGCGTGTAATTGTGTCACCTGCACAGGAAAGGTTTTACAGAGGCACTTGTAATGGAGGCCTAACTGTTTCTAGGCCTCAAATCCCTCCCCAAAGGGGCGTGGGTCCCATTGTACGAGGATGTGAGACCGGGGATCAGACTGTTTGTCTCTAAAATTGAATATTTCTCTGTCTGGGCCCTTCAAGGGTATTATTGATCATTGCTTGAGATAATTGAGGGTATTTATGAGATAATGTTACCCAACCACATGACTTGGACTGTTAGACAACATATAGTGATGTGAAAACAAAGAGGCAGGCATGGCTTGGTTATGCCTAATTTGGGGGTACCTCAGCCCCTATTTTGGATGATGTCTAAACCCCCCATCCTTCTAAGCAACATTCCAAAGTGTCCCTGTACTCTGACTGTTAGCTCAAAATGGCCCTGTTCCCCCTACCTCCAGCCAAGCACCATCACCACCATCTCAAAATTTGCTAATCATTCTCCTGCCACTCCAAATCACGTAGTGCCCTGCCCTACTGTACTTACAAAGCATGTCTGTTGTCCTGCTCTACTGTAGTTACAAAGCATGTCTGTGTCCTGCCCTACCGCAGTTCCAAAGCATGTCCAGGGTTCTGCCCTATTGTGATCATAAAACACACCTTATGTCCTGTCCTTCTGTCATCACAAACCATATCCACTGCCCTACCCTCCTGTTATCACAAAACATATCTACTGCCCTGCCCCCTGTTATCACAAAACATAGCTACTACCCTGCCCTCCTGTTATCACAAAACATATCTCCTGCCCTCCTTTCATCACAAACCATATCCAGTGTCCTGCCCACCTGCGACCACAAAACATATCTACTGCCCTGCCCTCCTGTTATCACAAAACATATCTACTGCCCTGCCCTACTGTCATCACAAAACATGTCCACTGTCCTGCCTTCCTCTCATCACAAACCATATCTAGTGTCCCCAACTCTGCAACCACAAAAAGGCATGACTGCGGCCCTCCCCATTCAAAGCCTACCTAATGACCCCCTCCCCGCCCCTACTGAAATGACACAGCACAGTGGGACCCCCAGTCCAATCCATCCCCTGCACACCTGGCGCCCTCCCCCTTTCAAAAAGCACTGACCTTTTCGGCCTCTCGTTTCAGTTTTAAAAGATTCCCCGTGTCTGCCCTCCCATCAGTTGAAAGCAAAGCCCCTGTCCTTCCTCGCCCCTACTCAGACCATAAAGGTAGCCACATGGTCTTAATGTGGCCTGCGCCAATGGAGAGCTTACTTGGATGCCCTTTAAACTGTGCATACGTCATTGCAGGGCGATTATTTGTATACACCAGCTGCCACTTGAAATGCTTCAGTGAGAATCAGTTGAGAATAGAGGAAGGAAACAGTGCGACTGATGTATTCTGTTTGTGACTTGTCCGCTCAGTGGCAGTGGTATGACACCATGTGTTATTTTAGGCAAGCTCCCCCACCTCCAATGTAGAGAAATTCGGCCTTGCTGTCAAACAGAGGCCAGATCACACCGTGAGTCTGAGATTAGCGCCCCCTATCGCCGATGAGTGCTCCAACATTCCGGTTTTTATGAGACATTTACAATACATATTGTGTTCATCCATGTTTCTAACTTACTTATTCTCATCCAACCATAATAAAATTGTGCATTACTTAATTTACAAGGAGCAGCTGAAGTTCTGTAAGCTTTCGTTTTTCTAGAAAAGCATCGAGTTATATGAGGTGGATGTTGGCCGACAGTTATGATCCATCTACAGCTCGGGATTAAATGTGGTTCAAAAAAGGGAACAAAAATAACAGCAAACAAGCATTGGCATAGTCAATAGGTCTTGGCTTTATGAGTATTTAGTTATGCAGCACAATATCCTTGGTGCAACAACATCAACTGTTGCATGGCAAAACACTTATAAGGACCCAAAGGCGAGATCTATTGGCTATGCCAATGCCTGTTTAAATTAGTTTTAGCCACACTGCATAACATCCACGCTGCTTTACAGCATGGCTGCAAAACATTACCAAAGCCAATAGCTCTCCTAGGTGACAACTATTGGCTTTGCCAATGCTCATTATTTTGGGCAGACTGTTTCATGATCGAGCTGGCACAATGTAACTTGCTTAGAATCACACCAACCGCCAGTGAGGAGGCTAGATCACCAAACTGGATCAGATGCCTCTGATGTGCAGGGATATCAGGCCCGACTGAGAGTTCCATCAAGAGAGAGAGGGACGGTCTTTAGATTTACAAATGCCGCACCATGGATGTGGGAAGATCACCCCCTCCTTCCACATTCAAACAAACCCTCCAGCAAAAGAAGTAGAGGGGGACAATTATCACTGGTAATTAATAAAGCACGAGGCAAGAGGCACTCCGAGTGTCCAAATTTAGTGTGATGGTGCCTGCACTGCAATATTTAGCATGGGCAATTAGAAACAAAAAGGATCCTTTATATGAGAGAAGAGGATTAACCCTTAACTGGAAAGATATCATGGTACAGGGACTAATTGTTAAGTCACTAAAAGCAGATAATGAGGCTATTAAGTGAAAAAGTGAGGGAATTTTCAGTCTCAACTACTAACTTGGCTGGCTGGCACTTGTGAGCGGTGTGACAGATGGCAACAATGGACAGTGCCAGGCAGCGAGCGAAGGTCACACCGGGTGAAAGATTGAATGCTGTCTAAAAACAAGAGCGTGCTCCTCGCGCTGCAAGTTAAAAAAACAAAAGGAAGCGAGTGGTGCGCGCGCACGCTACAGCAAACGGAAACAGGCTGCACGCAATGGCAAAAGGAAACAGGCTGGCGAGTGGTGTGTGATGTGCTCGCACCATGACGAGAGAGGAAAGCCATATGGCGCCTCTGCTCATCATTGTGCGCTTAACCGCATGCACTATGCCTGCCAAAAGCGTGTGGTTGTACTTTTAAAAGCTCACACACTAAATGTCTCACAGGGCAGCGCATGCGCTGGCTCAGCGAGACCTAAAAACAATGGGTGTTCTGGTGAAACGTCCACAGCTGCACCCACAGCACGCCCCTTTCATGCAGAAAACTGCATGAAAGGGTACCATATTTACAAAACTGCGTCAGCTGCACAGTTCCAACGCAGGCACCCTTGCACAACAGTGCAAGGGTGCCTGCATTGCATGGAATGATGCATAATGGCGATGTATTACCTCTACGTGTGCTGCAGAATGCAGAACATGTAGAAGTAGCAAATCGTCATTATTTATTGATTGTTTATGTGCAGGGAGAGACAACGTTCTGCACCTAAACAATCATTAATGGTGTTTTGCTCTTTCTATGTGTGCTGCAAAATGCAGTACACATAGAAAAAGCAAAAATGAGGAGAAGTAAAAGTATTTCTCCTTGTTTCGCCGTTCTTACGCCTGCACCTGCAAAGGGTTAATTTTTGGCACTGCCTCAGATTTACAGATTCTTGTAAATCAGTGACAGCATCAAAAAGCAATGGGTGTTGCGATGGAATACCCACAACAACACCCATTTCACACCCCTTTTATGCTAAGTGATGCGGGTAAAGGGGCAGCATTTACAAGGCGGTGTTAACCCATAAAAAGTGGCTTAACGCTGCTTTGTAAATATGGAGAAGGGATTCGCGGCACCAGAACGTTGCAAAAAGTGGTGTTTTAGTGGCGCTGTCCCTTTGTAAATATACCCCTATGACTCAGAATAATGCAGCAGGTGTAGTGGCATTGGAGCTCACCCTGTTCTACTCAAATATGGGTTTCTTTAAATAACCAATCGGAGCTTTAATGACCACTTTTCACTGTCACCCCTGATAAGCTCCCTTGCTAGCAGAGAGACAAAAAGTGAGAGACAGAGAAGTAGAGCAAAACAGAAAGAGAGGCAAAGGACCTTGACATAACAAGCATTGGCATAGCCAATAGGTCTAGGTTTTGGGACCTTATAAGTATTTAGTTATGCAGCACAATATCCTTGGTGCAACAACATCAACAGTTGCATGGCTAAACACTTATAAGGTCCCAAAGGTGAGACCTATTGGCTATGCTAATGCTTGTTGTTTAAAGAATCTGGTCACCCAATTCATAAGTAAACACAATACACAATGTGTTATACAATAGCACCACACCGAGACAGAGCCTCTCTCAGTCTGGCAGTGCCCCAGGGCCAGAAGGGTCTTCAACCCATGCTGTCTGCTCTGGACATCATGCTTGGTGACTGCAGCGCTCTCATGCTAGAAAAATAAATATATAAATATTAAAGGATTTATGAAGTCACGTGCAGACGCCCAGACTAACAGTGTGTTTCAATAAAAGAGCATGCAGCATGCTGAATTGGCTTGTATAGGTGGTCTTCCTAATAATAGCTGACTGGCGTCCTCCCTCCATTCCCGCCTATACCCAGAAGCCCCTCTCCATCCGGTAAGGAAGTGTTGACAATTGGCTGGGCGTCAGTGCGCGATAATGCAAGGGGTAGCAGCACGGCCCAGCCCCTGTCCAGTGACCAGAACAAATACAGCACTTAATTGTCCGCAGTGAGGTGAGCGTGGCCAAGCTTCACCCTGGGAGCTCCTCTGGGGGACGTGGGAGGGAAGAAACGAGCGCAAGCGAAAGGAGAACGGCAGACAGTTGTCTACAAGAAGAAAATTGGGAGAAGAGGGAATGATAGAGGCTGTAGGAAAATGGGAAAACTGAGGGGTGTGGGGGTGGTGGTGGCGAGAAGTGACGGGCGCAGAAGAGAGTGTGGTAAAAACAGAGGCGAGCACCAAGAAGGGAGAATGTACAAAGTGTGGAGGAATAAATGAGAGTGAAGGGACGATGAACTGCAGAACAAAATGCAAGGGTAAGAGAAGGTGAGATGGTGCAGCAGAAACCTGAAGCGCAGTTCTGAGGGGAGCCCGGAGATAAGAAATAGTAGAGATGTGGATAGAGGGAAAGTTGCGTGTAGGAAGGGAGTGAAGTAATGAGGAAAGTGGGATAATGTGTATGCAAAGAGGTGTGGGCGGAATCGAGAAGAAAAGGTTAAGCGATTGGATTGAGTCAGTAAGCAGAAACAAAGAAAGAATGAGTGATGAATTAAGTCAGAGAAATGTGTGGAGAAAAGATGAGCAGGAGGAGAAGTGGGGCAGAGAGGGTAGAAAGAAAAGAGAAAGATGTGGGAGTAGGCAGGAGAAACAAGGAGATAAGGAAATAGGAGTAAAGGGAGGCAAACGTGTGGGGAGACGAGGAAAGCAGACGTGGCAAATGTTGGTGAAAGGAAAGGTACAGGAGATGGGCATACTAGGAGGTTCAGAGGAAATAGTGAAAATGATCGCCATCGCGCAAAACCCAGGTCACTAAGGAAACAAGACGGCAAAAGTGAAAGCAGGGTTGAGCGCCTGACAGCAAACAGGCGAGAGGTGTGTGCGCAGCAGAGGCAAAAGGGAAAGTAATAGCACTCCAGATGGCACCTTGGGCGCTGAAAGCTGGCGACTGCATGTGTGCACGCGCACGTGACCGCAAGCGCTAGGCCAGCATAAGCCTGGGGTAGCACTTTTAAAAGCACACTACTAAATATCTTGCAGAGTAGTGCATGCGCTGGCTCAGCGAGACCTAAAAATGACGATGGATGACTGGGTCAGTGCTCAGCAGAATTGCTACTGTCTATGAAGAAGCCACGTTCGCTTTCATCCCCCAGTCAACTGATAAGTGCTGGTGTAATCGAGTACCGACATCTTCACTCACCTTAACGAGTACCATCCTTGAAAGTTTCTATTTTACATCAGCATAACATCAAATCTTATCGAAAAATCTCTGGGACTCGTTCATCCCTGTGTTTATTCACGTTTACATACAGCCAACTAATTTTCAAAGAGTGTTCTTTTACCTCACTTGATAATGAAATTAATGGCATTTATGGGAGAAAACCAGATTTTGCAACACCACCAATACACTACAAAACCCTTTGCACCCTGTGAGCATCCTGACACAGACAATTAATTACACATCAACATAGGTCCCCACCAAAGATGACTTTCCAGTGAGATTAATGATCTCCCCTTCTAACCACTAATTCGGGTAATCGGAACTGCCTTGAAGGGACTCACTTGTGTGAGCCGCTAGATGCAAGTCTTTCATTCATCCATATTTACTGGGCGCGAAGCCACCAACCAGGGTAACACAGATGGAAGACAACCATAACATTCTTTCAAGAACTCTAGCAATTGATTTAAAATCACTGAATACCGGGCCTTCCTGAATTAATTTTTTGTACAAGTTCACCAAAAACAAATAGTAGACAACATTCCTTGAACTAAAATAATGTACTGTACCATAATGACCCCAAGAGACCAGACTACAGGAAACTTGCACATGACATTCCAAGTCATTCACATATCTCTTTAAAATAAAGTAATAAAAAATGTAGAGTATGCAATTTTATGCTTCAGATGATTAACACGATACATAGGTAGTTGGAGGCGTGCAACTGAGGAAATGAAATTGCTATAACATGTTTGGAAGATTGCATCAATTGTTGCTCATTAGAAAACTACAAGAAGGTGTTACTGTCAGTGTTAGAACTGGGGGTCTCTAGTTGGCAGGGGTAGGAACCACTGTCCAAATAGGGACCCTTGATTCTAGTCAGGGTAAGGAGGAAACCCTCTGGGATAACCCCTGCTCACCCTCTAGGTAGCTTGGCACGAGCAGTCAAGGCTATTCAGAAGGCAATGTGTAAAGTATTTGTACCAACACTCACAGTAACACAGTGAAAACACCACAAACGGACTCCACAACAGTTTAGAAAAATAAAGGTATTTAATCTAAACTACAGAAGACCAAAACGACCAAAAATCCAACATACACAGTTCAAGAATATGGTTTCAAAAAAAGTTCTTAAGGTTGTAATGTAAGTTCTTTAGGTTGCGATAAAATAATCCACAGATGCGTGAAAAGTTCACAGTTGCGTCACGTTTACTCACAGTATCTTTTAGTTCCGACAAAGTTCCAAAAGCAGAAGCTGGTGCGGTGGAAAACAAGCGATGCGTTGCTCCTGAGACCCTGGGGAGGCGTTTGCGACAGCCCCGCTGCAGCAGCGGGCGTGTTGCGATGAATCCGGTCTGTATGGGGAGGAAGACCACTTGTATGGATTCCGGTGCGAAGGTTCCGTAGGAAGTTTGTTCTCGCAAAGGCACGATGCGACGATCTTTGGAGGTGCGACGATCTCCGGGGCGACGATGCGCGGACCAGCAGTGATCTTCTCTCTCACAGCCCCTCGGCGCGATGGTTTCTGCGACGACACTCGCAGCGACGTGATACGGTCCGCAAGCAAGCGGTGCGGCGATCTCCCCCAGCGACGACAGGCTCTGCGACGACACTCGCAGCGATGTTAGACTTTCCCACACCGGTCTGGTGCGTCCCGCAAACGAAGGATGCGACAGCTCTGGCAGCGGCATCAGACGCTGCGACAATCTCGGCCTTCGTTGCGGCAGGAATCTTCTCGCACTGTCGGGGAAGCGCTCCGCAAGCGAGCGATGCAACACTTTTCAATTGCAAAAGTCTTTCAAGTTTAGTTTCAAGCTTCCCAGCACAGGTACAACTTCCAAAGGCCCCACAACTGGATCAAGCACTCTAGGAAGGACAGAACTCTCTCAGCAGAGTTCAGGGACGTTGGGGGTGAAGTCCTTTTGTACCTGGGACTTCAGAACAACAAGGAGCCAGCTCTTCACGGGCCCTTGGAGATTCCTTCAAGACAGGGGACACAACACAACAGCAAAGTCCTTTCCCTCTCCTTGGCATCAAAGCAACAGGTCAGTCCAGCAGAGCAACAGCAGGGCAGTCTTCCTTCTTCAGATTCAGCTTTCTCCTTGGCAGAGGTTCCTTCTTGATTCCAGGATGATCTAATTTTCTGTTGTCAGTGGTCCTGTACTTATACCCCTAAAAGTCTTTGTTCTCTTTGTGCAAGTGGGCCCTAAGCCCAGTCTGAACCAGTTCTGGGTGTTGCTTGAGCACTTTGTTTGCCTGGCTTCTCCTTTTCTTTCAGGGTGAGGGGCAGGGTCGTCATCCGCCCAGCAGGAGGTGGAGCCAGCATTGTGGCAGGCAGGCAAAGCCCTATTCAGGCCCAGGTGCTAATTCCTCCTACCACTCAGGTTGCAATTGCAGTCATTCAGCCTAGGGCTGACTCAGCCAGCCTCCTGGGGAATCCCCAGCCCCTGTCACTCTCAAACCAGACAATCAATACACAAACAGGACAAGGCACACAGAAGGGTCAGACAAGAGAACAGCAACTTTCTAAAAGTGCTGTTCTCAAACACAGGATTTAAAAAACACCTTTCCTAAAAGATGTGTTATTAAATTCTGAGTTCAGGGATACTAGACTCTTATGTCCTATCTTGTTCCTATGAGAAGAAATGCTGGTAGCCACTGTAGCCAGCATCCCCCATGTTAATCTATGGAGCAAGATAGCCTTACAATAGTGAAAAACAAAAATTCTGTAATTCACTACCAGAGCATGCCACCTGCACCAGTAAATGCTCTACCTTTCACATACACTGCACCCTGCCCAGGGGGGTACCTTGGGCCTTCCATAGGGGTGACAAATGTGCACAAAAAGGGAAGGGTTAGGCCTGATCAGTGGGGACACTGACCAGGAGGACACAGCAGTTCCTAGACTGCACACAGGCACTGCGGTGGCAGGCCTGAGACACCATTTTAGGGCTACTCATGTGGTTGGCACAATCAGTGCGGCAGGCCCACTAGTAGCATTTGTCATCACCAGCCCTGGCACACCCAGTGCACTTTACTAGGGACTTCATGGTGATAAAAATATGCCAATCATGTATATCTAGTCATAATAACAATTTACACAGAGAGCATATGCACTTTAGCACTGATCAGCAGTGGTAAAGTGCGCAGAGTCCTATTGCCAACAGCCACGGGTCAGGAAAAATAAGGGAAGAAGAAGCAAAATGTTTGGGGATGACCCTGCAAGAAGGGCCCATTCCAACACAACCCCCTTCCAGCCTAAAGTCAGGGTAGACCAAACGATACCTCGATGGGATTCCCTGCTTAAGGCGATAGAACACGGAACCTGGCCCAAACAGCAGGGCACTATTACTGTTCTACGCCTTCCTGAACCTAGTTGTATCACTCTATCCATACTCTCAGGGTCCACCATGCCAATCCATGTGGAACCCTTCTCCTTACCTGTGGACACCACCTGTGCAGCACCTAACCTTACTTTGCTCACAGGTGTGTCCCAACAGACAGACAGCAAGTCACAGTGACCACCGCCAGTGATCAGGGATGAGACCCAGACCTTATACCTCTCAGGGCTCTCGAACCCCTGTGGCATAAGATGGTGGGAGCAGTAGCCCCGGGTGCTTGGCACCCTTTGTCCACTCCCTCTCTTGTCAGGTCAGATCTGACACTCTGGCACTGACCCACCAGCCCCGGACCTGTGGCTGGACAGGAGGCTGGGGTGGGCTTCTGCACACCCGGTCCTCCTCTTCCTTGGGGCTCTGTACCCTCCAACCTGGAGTGCCACTGCCAGACACCAGAACTGATGGAGGCCTGGTTACAGGTACTCCCCGTTCACCAGACACTAGGAGAGCCTCCTCAAATGGCCTACAAGTACAGTCTAGGTGCCCAACCTGGTGTTCCCTTAAGGAACCCTCCAGGCCCTGAGACTGTGTTTCGGGCACCGTGAGACACACCGCCCCACACTCATTCCTTCTCCACTGAGACCGGACATGAGCCCCTTCACCCCTCCCACTACACTGGGACCTAACAGGGCTACACTGAACCTCTTCCACCTCACAGGTCTGGAAGATATCTAAGCCACTCCTTTTGGGATTACTCTCCAATGCCTCCTCAGACTCTCTGGAATTCACCAAGAGGTCTGCCTCCAACGCAAGCTCTCTGGGAACAGAGAACTCACACTCCACCGGGTGTTGGCATAGCTCTGGAAAACAGGGACTTAAAATATGCTCTCCAACAAATGAATCACACAACCCCCACAGTTGTTAACCAAGCTACCCTTTGCCTCACCCTCCAGTGCCTCACACAAGTACCCCACACCACTCTCCTGAGACTGGCAAGACAGTATCTGACTGTCTCTGTCACACAACCCACACTCTTCTGGCTGGTCTTCACACACACACCAAGGTTTCTAACATGGGGGAACCCCTTTCCCTGTACCTCTCATCTAGAGTCAGTAGAGTTTCCCTCCCACCACTAGGAATATAGTCCCCTGTGCCAGTCCCCCAATCTACTTCAGGGACACTGCACTCCACTGGAACTACATCATAAACCTGAACCCCCTGGTGTATGTTGACCCCCTCCCTCAAGTCAGGTGCCACATCTCTGTGTGTTTGTACCTTTCTCTCCGCACTAGATATCATAATCATGCTGCCACCATCTGAGCTGGACTCCACCTCCAACTCAGCAAAGCTCACCTCTTGAGCTACCCATGTTTCTTCTTCAGCTGAGACCCTCATGGCCTCACGCCTCTTGAGCTCCAACTCAAGTTTCCTCATTCTTAATTCATGGGCCAAGGTCAATTTCAATTCTTCCAGGGCACGGGCATGCTTGCTCTCCTCCGCCGCCCTTTCTTTTTCCATTTGCTTCATCTTCAATTCAAGCCTCAATATTTCTAACTTATGATCTCTAGCCCTTTGGTTTTCCTCCAACTCCTCTGGGGAAAAACTTTCAGCTGAATGGTTGCTGCCAGCCTTTGAGGCTGCTCTGGACACAGGCAGATCCTGTGGCCTGAAACCATCCCTCTGTGCATCCTCATCTACTTCTGCATCATCTGTCTCCCCAGCCTTTTTGGTCTCCCACCAGGCCCTTAAGGCCTCCTGTCGCTCCTCCTTCTTGGAGCAGTGCTTCATGGGGCATCCAAAGTTCCTGCAGAACTTCCTGAGTTGACCTACTTTGTAATCACTTAACATTTCAATATCAAACTCCAGTTCTGCAACATCACTTGCTGGTTTACCATTCTGAGACATGATTCTTGGATTCTGTCAGGGTTACGATCAAAAATAGAACCAAAAATAAAAAATGTAGTATGCGGTGGCGTAGTGGTCTGCACTCACTAGTGATGTACACCAATCACTGTGGGTCTAGTACAAATACAAGTTCAAATCCGTACCGCTGACCAACAATGTTAGAACTGGGGGTCTCTAGTTGGCAGGGGTAGGTACCACTGTCCAAATAGGGACCCTTGATTCTAGTCAGGGTAAGGAGGAAACCCTCTGGGATATCCCCTGCTCACCCTCTAGGTAGCTTGGCACGAGCAGTCAAGGCTATTCAGAAGGCAATGTGTAAAGTATTTGTACCAACACTCACAGTAACACAGTGAAAACACCACAAACGGACTCCACAACAGTTTAGAAAAATAAAGGTATTTAATCTAAACTACACAAGACCAAAACGACTAAAAATCCACCATACACAGTTCAAGGATATGGTTTCAAAAAGAGTTCTTAAGGTTGTCATGTAAGTTCTTTAGGTTGCGATAAAATAATTCACAGATGCGTGAAAAGTTCACAGTTGCGTCACGTTTACTCACAATACCTTTTAGTTGCGACAAAGTTCCAAAAGCAGAAGCTGGTTCGGTGGAAAACAAGCGATGCGTTGCTCCTGAGACCCTGGGGAGGCGTTTGCGACAGCCCCGCTGAAGCAGCGGGCGTGTTGCGACGAATCCGGTCTGTATGGGGAGGAAGGCCACTTGTATGGATTCCGGTACGTAGGTTCCGTAGGAAGTTTGTTCTCGCAAAGGCACGATGCGACGATCTTTGGAGGTGCAACGATCTCTGGGGCGACGATGCGCAGACTAGCGGCGATCTTCTCTCTCGCAGCTCCTCGGCACGATGGTTTCTGCGACGAAACTCGCAGCGACGTGATGCGGTCCGCAAGCAAGCAGTGCGGCGATCTCCCCCAGCGACGACAGGCTCTGTGACGACACTCGCAGCGATGTTAGACTTTCCCGCACTGGTCTGGTGTGTCCCGCAAATGAAGGATGCGACGGCTCTGGCAGCGGCGTCAGACGCTGCGACGATCTCGGCCTTCGTAGCGGCGGGAATCTTCTCACACTGTCGGGGAAGCACTCCGCAAGCGAGCGATGCGACAATTTTCAATTGCAAAAGTCTCTCAAGTTTAGTTTCAAGCTTCCCAGCACAGGTACAACTTCCAGAGGCCCCACAACTGGATCAAGCACTCTAGGAAGGACAGAACTCTCACAGCAGAGTTCAGGGAAGTTGGGGGTGAAGTCCTTTTGTTCCTGGGACTTCAGAACAGGGAGCCAGCTCTTCTCAGGCCCTTATAGATTCCTTCAAGACAGGGACACAGCACAACAGCAAAGTCCTTCCCCTCTCCTTGGCAGCAAAGCAACAGGTCAGTCCAGCAGAGCAACAGCAGGACAGTCTTCCTTCTTCAGATTCAGCTTTCTCCTTGGCAGAGGTTCCTTCTTGATTCCAGGATGATCTTCTTTTCTGTTGTCCGGGGTCCTGTACTTATACCCCTTAAAGTCTTTGTTCTCTTTGCGCATGTGTTCCCTGAGCCCGGTCTGAACCAGTTCTGGGTATTTTCTTGAGTACTTTGTTTTCCTGGCTTCTCCTTTCCTTTCAGAGTGAGGGGCAGGGTCCTCAGCCGCCCAGCAGGAGGTGGAGCCAGCATTTTGGCAGGCAGGCACAGCCCTATTCAGGCCCAGGTGCTAACTCCTCCCACCACTCAGGTTGCAAATGCAGTCTTTCAGCCTAGGGCTGACTCAGCCAGCCTCCCGGGGAATCCCCAGCCCCTGCCACTCTCAAACCAGACAGTCAATACACAAACAGGCACACAGAAGGGTCAGACAAGAGAACAGCAACTTTCTAAAAGTGCTGTTCTCAAACACAGGATTTAAAAACCACCTTTCCTAAAAGATGTGTTATTACATTCTGAGTTCAGGAATACTAGACTCTTATGTCCTATCTTGTTACTATGAGTAGAAATGCTGGTAGCCACTGTAGCCGGCATCCCCCTTGTTAACCTATGGAGCAAGATAGCCTTACAATAGTGAAAAATGAACATGGCTGCCTTTCACTACCAGAGCATGTCACCTGCACCAGTAAATGCTCTACCTTTCACATACACTGCACCCTGCCCAGGGGGGTACCTTGGGCCTTCCATAGGGGTGACTAATGCGCAAAAAAAGGGAAGGGTTAGGCCTGATCAGTGGGGACACTGACCAGGAGGACACTGCAGTTCCTAGACTGCACACAGGCACTGCGGTGGCAGGCCTGAGACACCATTTTAGGGCTACTCATGTGGGTGGCACAATCAGTGCTGCAGGCCCACTAGTAGCATTTGTCATCACCAGCCCTGGCACACCCAGTGCACTTTACTAGGGACTTCATGGTGATACAAATATGCCAATCATGTATATCCAATCATAATAACAATTTACACAGAGAGCATATGCCCTTTAGCACTGATCAGCAGTGGTAAAGTGTGCAGAGTCCTATTGCCAACAGCCACGGGTCAGGAAAAATAAGGGAGGAAGAAGCAAAAAGTTTGGGGATGACCCTGCAAGAAGGGCCAGTTCCAACAGTCAGGAACTCCACACTCTATGCATCTTTTCTGCTTATATTTTTCATATCACCCGGACGTTTTATCCTCAGAAATAATTAATGCACTTTAAACAGGTATTTTCTTTTTACTTAAATAATAACTCAATTAATACATGCGTATTAAATTATACTGTAACAGGAGAAATGTATGCGCTACAATTATACCACCAGATTGCATGACCTGAAGAAGCATTGTTGACCTCTATGAGCGCTCAAGGTCATACCATCCCCAGGCCACGTTTAACAACGTGAACTATCGTTCATAGTCTTTCACTCTTTCTTCCCTGCAAAATGTCACATATTTGGCCAGAAGCTGCCACTGTTCTTGCCACATAATTCCATTTGTACTAACAAACATTGGCAAAGCCAGTAGATTTGACCTATAGGTGTTAATATTTTGAATCTAGTTGCTTTAACTGCGGGGATCAGAGAGTAGTTATTACCAACCACAGGCGGGCCAGTGGCACAGATATATCCACACCCTGCAAACACAAAGTCACACCCAACGTTTACTCAGGCACCCCCACTCAAGTGGCTTAAGTTAACTAAACAAAAAATGCAAGTTTCGGGATGCATCGATTTGTTAAATGAAAGACAAGGGCAAGAGTTAATGTGTTTCAATGACATTGAGTAATCTGGCAACTGTAAGAAATGATCACCTTGCCTTACACTAATGTTTCTGCCTGTCGTTTCATTTGAAGAGCAGTGAATACTGTTGTTTTTTCTAGTAAACTTTAGAATACAGCCCACTTCTGAGATAGATAGGTGTTGTGTAAATGGAATTTGAAAGGCAGCTATTAGAAGGGTATCAACCATATTTTGATGCCTGTCGATATCCAAGCGAATATTCTCTTGAGATTGTGCATATCCCTTTAATTTAACTATCAAGTTACTCTTAAAAAGGGGGGCGTGGCTAGGCGGTCCGACAAGGCGGACACGCCTTAGAAATGCTCCTGTAGCCGGCGATAATCCTACATTAAGCCATCCAGCCGCAGCTGCAATATTTGATTTGCAATATTTTTTTAAATAGCTGCACTGACCGTTCGTGCGTTTATGCAAGACTGTGGAGCACCCGAAATGCCTCCGTCGAGCTCCTGGTACTGCCCTGGGACTGCTGCTGCCGAGGTCATACTCAAGTACCGGAGCCGGCCTGCGCATGCCCGGCCTCCAACGGGACGGGCCTATTGCCTGGAACTGTGTGCGTCCTTGGGCCTGGTGCCTCCGGGTGCCCCCCTCATGGGGTGTCACCTTTGTAGCGGTTGATACCTCTGTCCTGGTGGATTGAAATGTAGAGTGTATACTAGTGAGTCAGAGCCTGGCTGGCAAGCTGCGCCAGAGTTGGCCCGCCATCTTTAGCTCTGCCTGGCCGAAGCTCGGGTAGTGATTGCCGGGGTAATCCAGGAGTTGCGGCCCCCGCTGGCATAACAAGTAACGATTAGCCAAGTACAATACTGGGAGTTATTTTGTGAGTCACCTTGTGATTGTGCTGCCTTCGAAAGAAATTCTTATTTTTTGCCCTATGTCATGAAACTAAATTGGCGAGTGGTGAGTGCGTGCGCGCGTGCCCAGCGAATGTGTGGAGAGATTATAAAAGCCAAAGAAACAAGCATTGGCATAGCCAAGTGGTGCGCGCACCGGCAAAAGTGAAAGCAGGCGTGCATAACCACAAGCTCTAGGCCACAGTGGTTGCATTTTAGAAAGCCCACTTACTAAAAGTCTCTCCAGGGCAGTGCATGCGCTGGATCAGGCGAAACCTAAAAAGGGAAAATTATACATTTAAAATCATGAATTTACTCAACACATCAGAGTTCCACCAGTGATGCCTGTGCATTAAATGTGCCTAGAAAACAGCGCTAAACAGGGTACCACTTGTGAAGCGTACATTTAATGTACATTTTAAGAATTTTAGAACTGGTGCATGAAGTTTCTGGTACGGCTTTTTAGTTTCTCCCTTTTTTGTACGAGAACCAACAAAGTGCAGCCTGTACTACATATACAGGGTAGAGGAAAATTAGATAAAGTGATTGCCAAGGAAGCCCGGAAGGAAGGGTTGTAAAAGAATGAATATACACGATTCAGCTCCAAAAATAGTTTTTTGTGTTTACGTATTTCAAGAAAAAATGGAAATAAAATTGGAATAATTATCATGGGTGTTAGACTGAGTCAGCGGAACTCTCTTGAGTTGAGGGGTGTAGGAGAGTAGGGTCTGCTATCCTATGGTCACCCCAATTTTTGCTTTTTGCTTCACTGGTTTTCGACTTACTGAGGCTGTGGGCCTGCTAATCAGACCCCCAGCCTGCTGTTCTCTCTCTAAATTTGTAATACATGTGCTATAGGTACATACCACAATTGGAAATGGACTCCTTGTCAGCCCCTGTACCATGCACTATAGGGGCTCAGGGCATAGGTGCCACCAAGGCCTACCAGGGGCTGAAGCATAGCTTTTGCCACCCCTGGCTGGTTCTTAAATTGACACAACTGGCTGAACACTCAGCTGGGGCAAGTGGGTGTAATCACCCCTTGCTTAGATATAGTATACCTATATCTAAACCTATATCTGGACACATATAAACCTGTGAGTCACTCCTATGGAAGGCCTTATCAATCCTGGAGGCAGAGTGCGTGGTTTAATGTGAGATGGAGCTCTGGCATGAGCTGAGCCTGTCTGCAGCTGTCGGGAACAACTCCCTAAGCTGATCCGGGATAATGCCATACCATATACTATTAAGTGCCTTATAACTGTTGCGGTTATATAGCAACTTTGGTTTGGCTTTATCAAAACATGTCATGTAAGGTGTCATACGAATTGGAATACTACCCCCTCGCCAGTTCTGGCGACGGGGGTAGCATTCCACCCCTCTAGAGGGAGAAGACATGTTACTTTACTGAAACGCGGTTGATTTTAAAAGAGCCTCAGATCCACAAAATGGATGCCTCTGCCACAGACACGGGTCTGGCCTCCTGCTGCTGACCGAAACTCAGCAGATGGTGGCCTGGACAAAGGGTTTCCTGTCGCAGGGCGGTGTTACACCACCCCAGACAGGAGATAGTGGATTGTAGCAGGGAGGTTTCAAAGAAACCAGACACTGCCTGGGGAGCACAAGGCTGCCCCATGCATAATCCGGCCAAACCGGTTCTGGGGCACACCAGCCCCAGTCCCAGCGTGGCCTGGATCAAAGGAAAGGGGTGTATCCACACCCTTCCTG
Organism: Lissotriton vulgaris; assembly: GCF_964263255.1. Taxonomy (NCBI): domain Eukaryota; kingdom Metazoa; phylum Chordata; class Amphibia; order Caudata; family Salamandridae; genus Lissotriton; species Lissotriton vulgaris. The sequence goes on along the minus strand of NC_141699.1, from coordinate 6,803,816 downwards.
GGTCCCACCCATAGGAGGGGACCTAGCAGGTAATCCAGCCCACCAGATTCGAATAAGAGTGGGAGCAGTGCCAATGCAACTCAGATTATCCTGAAGAAACATAAGAAACAAAACTCTGGACCCTTTGACATCCTACTCAACGTAGAAGACTGAAGAATCTCCCTTGTGGTCAAGGAGTGACCACCCTGTGCAAACAGGCACCATCCAGCACCTCGACCCTTGCTTTGTTGCAGTTCCCGCCAGAACTCGAGCGACAGAGATCGACGAGATCAAGCTTGCCTGCCTTCCTCCAGCCCGATCCACAGTCCCTGCAGAGCTGAGACCCGTGGAGGCGACTGGAAGCGTGGGGCACGCCATCTTGAAAAGGCCACGAGACGCTGACAGTGCAGCCCACGAGTGACCCTCGAAGCTGTACACCGGGGTCTGAGAAGCCCCAACCCTGAGCTACTCTTGCACCGAAGCTCACCCCTCCACACTCGACGAGTGCTGCGTGGGGCCCTTCTGCTTGTGTTGGCTCGACGCGTTGGCCCGGTCACTTGCCAGCTGGCTTGTGGCCCCTGTGCCGATGAAAACCTTAAACCGACTTGCTTTTCTGGTTGCTCCAGATTTGCACCAGCTCCTGTGAAAAGGAACCCCTGCTCTGACCCTCCTGGTCCGAGTGAGAAGCAATCTCCCAGTTCCGCGTGGATTGCTTTTGCCAAGAGTTGTGTGCTCCAATCTTGAAGCCGACGGCGCTGACGGCGAGAACCTGCGTGGGACAGATCGTGACCTGCTCCTGGACGTCGCAGATGCTCCAGAGCCCACGTGACAGCGGAGAGAAGCTCCTCGACAACCATCTGATTGCGCCCGACATTGCCTGGTTCCGTCCTGGTTCCACCCTGGTCACTGCTGAGTGACCCAGACTCTGTCCCCTCTGCTTTCAGATACTTCTCGACTTCGATCCACCCTTGGATCACACCGGACACTTCTGCTTCCCATCGCCTGCAGCATCTTCAGCTCCAAGCACCAAGAGCCTGCGTGTCAAAACCCGACGCCACTTCGACCCTATGCACCCGCTTCCTGTGGGTGAGGTAACATTGCAACGCCGGTGTTCCCACACTGGTACACACCTCTAGGGTCTGTCTCTTAAGTTTTGTTCCTCTAGGTTCAGCTGAAGTATCTTTAAACTCACTTTGTGTAACTTTTACGCACCATTGACATTGCATTGGTGTAAGCCGCACTTTACGTGCTGCACCCGAATCCCGCGGGCTTTTCCCGACTTCAGCATTGCTTGTCCCGACTGCTCCCAGCGATTCTCTAGGCCCTAGGCCTAACCACTGTTCGATTGGTATCTCTTATACCACTTTTTTAATACATGGTTTGAGTGGCCACCCGCCCTCATCCATAATTGTGCAACTTTGTATGTTATACTGTGCTTTTGATTTAACGCTTGTGCCCCTTTGCTCATAAAGAGTACTGGGGATTAATTTAGAAATAAACACATATATTTTTGTAATATATACTTGTGTGGTGTCCTTTCATTTGGTATTACAGGATTGTATGTGGTAAAACAGCTTGCTTAACACGACCTCTTAAGTTAAGCCTTTAAGGCTGCTTAGTCCATGCTACCCCTAGGATAGCTCGTCTACAAGTTTGACTTGCATCCAGAATTGGAAACACCACATATCAGGCCAACTTCTCACAAGGCGGACTTGGGCCAACATGAATTCAATATTAAATTCACAAAATCTTCTCCGCTAATTTGCAGGGATGCGCCAGTAATTGTAAATCTGCCCCTGGGAGTATTGTGGTGAAGCGCTTTGTGAGTGATGAATGCCATTTTTAGGTGGATTCGAGCTTCATAACATAAGGTAGCCAGTTGACTGCTTGCAGGTGTGGCGATATGTGGTCAAATTTCCTAGATCCTGTTAGGAGTCTTGCTGTGGCGTTGATATCGGCTTTTAAAGTGGTTTGCATTTTTATGCACATGTGTGATTACATTGGTTAAAAGGAAGTAGGTTTGTTTACCACCTACGAGTGGCGATAGCTTCTGATTTCCATACGGCCAGGCCTTCACTTTTTAGGAAGATAAGAACTGAAGGACATTGCATGTCCTACCTTTGGCGGGACAGAGTGGTATGGGAGCAAGAGACGAAGGAGAGAGCTGGCCGGAAGGAGGAAGACACAGAGAATCGTGATGGTCTTTGCAAAGGTGAAGGTTGTTGTTGAGAAGAGGACGGCGCAGGGTGAGGAGGACGAGGTGGTCAGTAGAGGAACTGCTAGGCGATGGAGTGAGATGTGGTTTGAATGAGGTTGAGGGCACGTGTTGTTATCAAAGAGGGAACCATCGGACATGGCGGACCCTTGCAGCACCTAGAGTCCAAGTTCTTTGTGAGCGCCTTCGGCTGCACGGCGAAAGAGAGGCAGATTTTGGATAGGTTGGGTCAACCGACTACAGTGTTTGACAACCAGATTCCATAGCCACTTGAAGCAACATAGCCGCATTCAACGGCTCTCTCTACAAACCAACTCTATGAAGTGGTGAGGACCAATCGAGGAAGAACAGGGTAGCACTTTTTCAAACCACATCTTTGTGCAAACCGGGAATTCTGAGAACATGGACACCTTGTTTACTTCAGAGATTTTTCGAGACTTCCGGGAGTAAGCGTACGGCATAAGATTGAAACGACACGCGCCCAAGGCCGACAGGTGTGATCAGGTCTTCAACGGTGGGTTATGATGAAAGTGACGAGCCACTTGGATATCATGGTTTGAGAAAACTTCAATTTAACTTCCTGGTCCTGGAGTCGGCCTGTTGGTCATATCTGCTCTTATGTATGTCGTATGACCTTGATCCACTGAAAGAGCTTCATGAGCCTTCATCGCAGAGAGGAAGCTGAGGAGGCCAGGAATTCAGCTTCGACACTCGCTCCCATCACAGTCCATTCTTCCTGTGTCCTGGAATTAAGGAGAACTGACTCCCTGAAGAAAGGAAGGATTTGGAGAGGCAAGTCAACGATGCCTGTTCTGATCACATGGCACATCTTCGTAGGTCCCTTCGCGTCATTGGTAGGTGAGCCCTCACAGGGAGACCAGCTACCATTAGCACAAGTTGTTCAACAAAGATGTCCACGAGCAGGGGTTCCATGGACATTGGACCTCAGACGTCCACGCCACGCTCTGATATCCGGTCCATCGAAGAGAACAGTGGGTATGACCGTGCACGTGGCCAAAACCTCTTACTAGCCCCTCGCCCTACAGAGATTTGATGCTGTTGGCCAAATTCACGGGTCCTGTGAGAAGATGAATCCGTGAAACCACAGTCGACAGACGACATTGGACAGCACTGGGTGATACCTTGTTATTCTTCTTGAACTAGAGCTGGCAAACATTGGTGCCAGTTGCTCGTGTAGTGTGACGTAAATCCAGAGTATTGGTTTACACGCATTTAAAGTAATTTCTGGTTACCTCTGGTGTACTCTGTTTCTGTAACTTTCACTCACGGCTGACTTCGTGCAGAAAAAAATTCTTGTGGAAACCACCCCCTATGTCCACCACGTGACGTCAGGACGTCTATGGACAATAGTGCCTGGCTTGGCTTTTGGGCGCGCTGACATTTGTGACATGCAATTTCCATGCAAATGACCTCTCAGGGCTTAGTTTGCGGATTACAGGTTAATTCGTTCCAACATTATGCCTCCATTTCTACTGTAGAACATTCCAGTAAAAGTGTTTACAGTCTGCACTGCTCCTGGGGGACACTTGTCCATAATATTCTCATGGCTGGTGACAGAACAAGGCACTCGGACGGTGATTGGCTGCCGTGCTGCAGGGAGCACTCAGTGCACAGGCTGCGCTCTCTTGGTCACTCAAGCTTGGGCCTCTCAGAGGGGGCACATTTGGTGCCAAGTAACGAGGAATACCCAGAGACGCGTCACTCAAAGTGCTGTAATGCATTTATTAAACCCCCTCAACCCTCCTGGACCCGTGCAGGGCATGCATGGTCATCAGAGGTACCACCACTTCGACCTTTGCCCCTGTTCTTTCTCCTCTTTACAAGGCAGAGTTCGGCGCCCCGTTTGTGCATGGTTTACAGTTTCCTTTGTGCGCACAAAAGTCGGCCCCAAACTGGAAACCGTCAGTGTCAGGATGCGGGAGGGCTGGGGCCGGCAGATAAAGAGGTGAACAGAACAACTGCTGATAACAAGAGGCCTCGGTGGGAGGCTGCAGGCTGGAAGGAGGCATCTCAGACGACAAACAACTGCAGCTTGGGCTCATGGACTGCAGAGCCACGCCCTGCCTGACCCTTCCCCGGCCCTACCAGCCTATACTCCATCCAGACCGACGAACAACTGCAGCTTGGGCCCATGGACTGCAGAGCCACGCCCTGCCTGACCCTTCCCCGGCCCCACCAGCCTGTACTCCATCCAGACCGACGAACAACTGCAGCTTGGGCCCTGGGACTGCAGAGCCACGCCCTGCCTGACCCTTCCCCGGCCCCACCAGCCTGTACTCCATCCAGACCGACGAACAACTGCAGCTTGGGCCCTGGGACTGCAGAGCCACGCCCTGCCTGACTCTGCCCCGGCCCCACCAGCCTGTACTCCATCCAGACCGACGAACAACTGCAGCTTGGGCCCTGGGACTGCAGAGCAACGCCCTGCCTGACCCTGCCCCGGCCCTACCAGCCTATACTCCATCCAGACCGACGAACAACTGCAGCTTGGGCCCATGGACTGCAGAGCCACGCCCTGCCTGACCCTTCCCCGGCCGCACCAGCCTGTACTCCATCCAGACCGACGAACAACTGCAGCTTGGGGCCATGGACTGCAGAGCAACGCCCTGCCTGACCCTGCCCCGGCCCTACCAGCCTATACTCCATCAGATTCCAGACCGACGAACAACTGCAGCTTGGGGCCATGGACTGCAGAGCCACGCCCTGCCTGACCCTTCCCCAGCCCCACCAGCCTATACTCCATCCAGACCGACGAACAACTGCAGTTTGGGCCCATGGACTGCAGAGCAACGCCCTGCCTGACCCTGCCCCGGCCCTACCAGCCTATACTCCATCCAGACCGACGAACAACTGCAGCTTGGGCCCTGGGACTGCAGAGCCACGCCCTGCCTGACTCTGCCCCAGCCCTACCAGCCTATACTCCATCCAGACCGACGAACAACTGCAGCTTGGGGCCATGGACTGCAGAGCCACGCCCTGCCCTGCCTGGCTCTGCCCCGACCCTACCAGCCTGTACTCCATCCAGACCGACGTACAACTGCAGTTTGGGCCCATGGACTGCAGAGCCACGCCCTGCCTGACCCTTCCCCGGCCCTACCAGCCTATACTCCATCCAGACCGACGAACAACTGCAGCTTGGGCCCATGGACTGCAGAGCCACGCCCTGCCTGACCCTTCCCTGGCCCTACCAGCCTATACTCCATCCAGACCGACGAACAACTGCAGCTTGGGCCCATGGACTGCAGAGCCACGCCCTGCCTGACCCTTCCCCGGCCCCACCAGCCTGTACTCCATCCAGACCGACGAACAACTGCAGCTTGGGCCCATGGACTGCAGAGCCACGCCCTGCCTGACCCTTCCCCGGCCCCACCAGCCTGTACTCCATCCAGACCGACGAACAACTGCAGCGCGGGCCCTGGGACTGCAGAGCCACGCCCTGCCTGACTCTGCCCCGGCCCTACCAGCCTATACTCCATCCAGACCGACGAACAACTGCAGCTTGGGGCCATGGACTGCAGAGCCACGCCCTGCCTGACCCTTCCCTGGCCCCACCAGCCTATACTCCATCCAGACCAACGAACAACTGCAGCTTGGGCCCATGGACTGCAGAGCCACGCCCTGCCTGACCCTTCCCCGGCCCCACCAGCCTGTACTCCATCCAGACCGACGAACAACTGCAGCGCGGGCCCTGGGACTGCAGAGCCACGCCCTGCCTGACCCTTCCCCGGCCCTACCAGCCTTTACTCCTGCTTCAGACCGACAAACAACTGTACATTGGGACTGTGGACTGCAGTGCGATGCCCTGCCTGACCCTTCTCCGGCCCTACCAGCGTGTACTCCATCCAGACCAACGAACAACTGCAGCTTGGGCCCATGGACTGCAGTGCGATGCCCTGCCTGACTCTGCCCCGGCCCTACCAGCCTATACTCCATCCAGACCGACGAACAACTGCAGCTTGGGCCCATGGACTGCAGAGCCACGCCCTGCCTGACCCTTCCCCAGCCCCACCAGCCTATACTCCATCCAGACCGACGAACAACTGCAGCTTGGGGCCATGGACTGCAGAGCCACGCCCTGCCTGACCCTGCCCCGGCCCTACCAGCCTATACTCCATCCAGACCGACGAACAACTGCAGCTTGGGGCAATGGACTGCAGAGCCACGCCCTGCCTGACCCTTCCCCGGCCCTACCAGCCTATACTCCATCCAGACCGACGAACAACTGTACATTGGGACTGTGGACTGCAGTGCGATGCCCTGTCTGACCCTTCCCCGGCCCTACCAGCCTTTACTCCTTCTTCAGACCCGACGAACAACTGTACATTGGGACTGTGGACTGCAGTGCGATGCCCTGTCTGACCCTTCCCCGGCCCTACCAGCCTATACTCCATCCAGACCGACGAACAACTGCAGCTTGGGCCCATGGACTGCAGAGCCACGCCCTGCCTGACCCTTCCCCGGCCCCACCAGCCTGTACTCCATCCAGACCGACGAACAACTGCAGCTTGGGCCCTGGGACTGCAGAGCCACGCCCTGCCTGACCCTTCCCCGGCCCCACCAGCCTGTACTCCATCCAGACCGACGAACAACTGCAGCTTGGGCCCTGGGACTGCAGAGCCACGCCCTGCCTGACTCTGCCCCGGCCCCACCAGCCTGTACTCCATCCAGACCGACGAACAACTGCAGCTTGGGCCCTGGGACTGCAGAGCAACGCCCTGCCTGACCCTGCCCCGGCCCCACCAGCCTATACTCCATCCAGACCGACAAACAACTGCAGCTTGGGCCCATGGACTGCAGAGCCACGCCCTGCCTGACCCTGCCCCGGCCCCACCAGCCTGTACTCCATTCAGACCGACGAACAACTGCAGCTTGGGCCCATGGACTGCAGAGCCACGCCCTGCCTGACCCTTCCCCGGCCCCACCAGCCTGTACTCCATCCAGACCGACGAACAACTGCAGCCTGGGCCCATGGACTGCAGAGCCACGCCCTGCCTGACCCTTCCCCGGCCCCACCAGCCTGTACTCCATCCAGACCGACGAACAACTGCAGCTTGGGCCCATGGACTGCAGAGCCACGCCCTGCCTGACCCTGCCCCGGCCCTACCAGCCTGTACTCCATCCAGACCGACGAACAACTGCAGCTTGGGGCCATGGACTGCAGAGCCACGCCCTGCCTGACCCTGCCCCGGCCCTACCAGCCTGTACTCCATCCAGACCGACGAACAACTGCAGCTTGGGGCCATGGACTGCAGAGCCACGCCCTGCCTGACCCTTCCCCAGCCCCACCAGCCTATACTCCATCCAGACCGACGAACAACTGCAGCTTGGGCCCTGGGACTGCAGAGCCACGCCCTGCCTGACTCTGCCCCGGCCCTACCAGCCTATACTCCATCCAGACCGACGAACAACTGCAGCTTGGGGCCATGGACTGCAGAGCCACGCCCTGCCTGACCCTTCCCCGGCCCCACCAGCCTATACTCCATCCAGACCAACGAACAACTGCAGCGCGGGCCCATGGACTGCAGAGCCACGCCCTGCCTGACCCTTCCCCGCCCCTACCAGCCTCTACTCCATCCAGACCGACGAACAACTGCAGCTTGGGCCCATGGACTGCAGAGCCACGCCCTGCCTGACCCTGCCCCGGCCCTACCAGCCTATACTCCATCCAGACCGACGTACAACTGCAGCTTGGGCCCATGGACTGCAGAGCCACGCCCTGCCTGACCCTTTCCCGGCCCCACCAGCCTATACTCCATCCAGACCGACGTACAACTGCAGCTTGGGCCCATGGACTGCAGAGCCACGCCCTGCCTGACCCTGCCCCGGCCCCTACCAGCCTGTACTCCATCCAGACCGACGAACAACTGCAGCTTGAGCCCATGGACTGCAGAGCCACGCCCTGCCTGACCCTTCCCCAGCCCCACCAGCCTGTACTCCATCCAGACTGACGAACAACTGTAGCTTGGGCCCATGGACTGCAGAGCCACGCCCTGCCTGACCCTTCCCCGGCCCCACCAGCCTGTACTCCATCCAGACCGACGAACAACTGCAGCCTGGGCCCATGGACTGCAGAGCCACGCCCTGCCTGACCCTGCCCCGGCCCCACCAGCCTGTACTCCATCCAGACCGACGAACAACTGCAGCTTGGGGCCATGGACTGCAGAGCCACGCCCTGCCTGACCCTTCCCCGGCCCTACCAGCCTATACTCCATCCAGACCGACGAACAACTGCAGCTTGGGCCCATGGACTGCAGAGCCACGCCCTGCCTGACCCTTCCCCGGCCCTACCAGCCTATACTCCATCCAGACCGACGAACAACTGCAGCTTGGGCCCTGGGACTGCAGAGCAACGCCCTGCCTGACCCTGCCCCGGCCCTACCAGCCTATACTCCATCCAGACCGACGAACAACTGCAGCTTGGGCCCATGGACTGCAGAGCCACGCCCTGCCTGACCCTTCCCCGGCCCTACCAGCCTATACTCCATCCAGACCGACGAACAACTGCAGCTTGGGCCCTGGGACTGCAGAGCCACACCCTGCCTGACCCTTCCCCGGCCCTACCAGCCTGTACTCCATCCAGACCAACGAACAACTGCAGCGCGGGCCCATGGACTGCAGAGCCACGCCCTGCCTGACCCTTCCCTGGCCCCACCAGCCTGTACTCCATCCAGACCGACGAACAACTGCAGCGCGGGCCCATGGACTGCAGAGCCACGCCCTGCCTGACCCTTCCCTAGCCCCACCAGCCTATACTCCATCCAGACCGACGAACAACTGCAGCTTGGGGCCATGGACTGCAGAGCCACGCCCTGCCTGACCCTTCCCTAGCCCTACCAGCCTGTACTCCATCCAGACCGACGAACAACTGCAGCTTGGGGCCATGGACTGCAGAGCCACGCCCTGCCTGACCCTTCTCCGGCCCTACCAGCCTGTACTCCATCCAGACCGACGAACAACTGCAGCTTGGGCCCTGGGACTGCAGAGCCACGCCCTGCCTGACTCTGCCCCGGCTCTACCAGCCTATACTCCATCCAGACCGACGAACAACTGCAGCTTGCGGCCATGGACTGCAGAGCCACGCCCTGCCTGACCCTTCCCCGGCCCCACCAGCCTATACTCCATCCAGACCGATGAACAACTGCAGCTTGGGCCCATGGACTGCAGAGCCACGCCCTGCCTGACCCTGCCCCGGCCCTACCAGCCTATACTCCATCCAGACCGACGTGCAACTGCAGCTTGGGCCCATGGACTGCAGAGCCACGCCCTGCCTGACCCTTCCCCGGCCCCACCAGCCTGTACTCCATCCAGACCGACGAACAACTGCAGCTTGGGCCCATGGACTGCAGAGCCACGCCCTGCCTGACCCTGCCCCGGCCCTACCAGCCTGTACTCCATCCAGACCGACGAACAACTGCAGCTTGGGCCCTGGGACTGCAGAGCCACGCCCTGCCTGACCCTTCCCCAGCCCCACCAGCCTATACTCCATCCAGACCGACGAACAACTGCAGCTTGGGCCCTGGGACTGCAGAGCCACGCCCTGCCTGACTCTGCCCCGGCCCTACCAGCCTATACTCCATCCAGACCGATGAACAACTGCAGCTTGGGGCCATGGCCTGCAGAGCCACGCCCTGCCTGTCCCTGCCCCGGCCCTACCAGCCTTTACTCCTGCTTCAGACCGACAAACAACTGCACATTGGGACTGTGGACTGCTGTGCGATGCCCTGCCTGACCCTTCCCCGACCCTACCAGCCTTTGCTCCTTCTTCAGACCGATGAACAACTGTAGCTTGGGCCCATGGACTGCAGTGTCATACTCTGACTGACTCTACTCCGGCCCTACTAGCCTTAATCTCCCTTCAAACCAGAAACAACAAACTGCCCAAAAAGATTCCCCAGTAACCTGGGCGCTGAGCTTGAGTTGCAGTACATCACCTGACTCTTCCCCAGCCCTACCATTCTTTAGAAGGCACTGGTTTGACCGTAATTGTTTAGATTTTCCCATAAGGCAGGCTGTCAACCTAGGGCAGTCAAAGGCCAATTCTTTTAACAGAAAAGCAAATTCGGGTGTGTTATTATTTAACTGCTTCACATTTACCAAGCTGCCGTTTGTTCGTGCAAACGCCTCTGTAGGGTTTCACTGAAAGCACACTAGAACAGTGGCGGCTCGCACAGGTAACACTGTGAGGCGGTGCGGGGCGTGGTGGGGGTAGTGAAGTTCGACATACGACTGGAAAGATCAAAGTAAATAAATAAATAAATAAAACCACTTACCTTGTGCTCGTCGCATCGCCACATCTGTGCGAGCCACTACTACACTGACGGTTGTGACTAAGGGCCAGATGTAGGTCACCAAATACCGGTCGGTAACGGCCGATTTCGGCCGTTATCGACCGGTATTTGGTGATTGAGATGTAGGGGGCCTAAATCTTACAGAATCGGTAAATTTACAGAATCTGTAAATTTACAGAATCTGTAAATTTACCGATTCTGTAAAATACCGATTCGGTAAATTTGCCGAATCGGTAAATCGATATGTAGGTGGCACTGCAAACAGTGCCCCAGGCCCCTAAAAATTTGTTATTTACCATGTAATACTATTGCATGGTAAATAACGAATACCTGTGTACATGCACATCTGTGCATGTACACCTGTGCCATGTGGCACACAGACATGCCCTAAGGGCATGAATGTGTGTCACATGGCACACAAGCCAGAATCAGGGGTGCAACAGGTTGTCAAAGTGACACCCTGTCCCCCTTGTCAATTCAGTAATTTTACTGAATCGGTATTTACCGATTCGGTAATTGCCATAGGTTCGTATGGGCCTCAAGGCCCATAGGAATCAATGGCAATTACCGAATCATTCCGATTCGGTAAAAATTACCGAATAATTACCTACATTTTATTTACCGAATCTAAAATACCTAATCGGTAAAATTCTGTATTTTAGAGTCGGTAAATAAGGTTTACCTACATCTGGCCCTTGGTCAGCAGTGGTTGAGTGGACTCAAAACCTTGTCTTCGATTAAATCGGAAGAAAGCCACCTTTGTGTAAACATTGACCCGGGGTCTCTGCGCAACTTGGGGACCTAGATTCTAACTTTTCCAGAGGGGTGGATGTAAAGATTTCTGCCTGTGCAGATTGGAAGCCAGCGAGCAAAGTCATAATTTGGCGCCATTTAGCGTACCTCCTGCTCGATTATTGGCTGCTTCCCGAGTAGATTTTCTACTTGAGAAGCAGCACAATCAACTGGTCATGCGCTTGCGCACTGCGTGGTGCTATTTGCTCTGATTCTTCAGCACAGAATGCACAAACAGCTCTAAATCGCGACGTGAGCAGCATAACAGGCCATTTACTGCAGGTTGTCAGAACTCAGCTGAATCTTGCGGTGAAATTCCGAGCAGTGAAATTCCGTGAGTTCCGCCAAGGCCTCAGCTGAATTTTGCGGTGAAATTCCGAACAGTGAAATTCCGTGAGATGCGCCCAGGCCTCAGCTGAATTTTGCGGTGAAATTCCGAGCAGTGAAATTCCGTGAGATCCGCCCAGGCCTCAGCTGAATTTTGCGGTCAAATTCCGAGCAGTGAAATTCCGTGAGATGCGCCCAGGCCTCAGCTGAATTTTGCGGTCAAATTCCGAGCAGTGAAATTCCGTGAGATCCGCCCAGGCCTCAGCTGAATTTTGCGGTGAAATTCCGAGCAGTGAAATTCCGTGAGATCAGACCAGGCCTCAGCTGAATTTTGCGGTGAAATTCCGAGCAGTGAAATTCCGTGAGATCCGCCCAGGCCTCAGCTGAATTTTGCGGTCAAATTCCGAGCAGTGAAATTCCGTGAGATGCGCCCAGGCCTCAGCTGAATTTTGCGGTCAAATTCCGAGCAGTGAAATTCCGTGAGATGCGCCCAGGCCTCAGCTGAATTTTGCGGTGAAATTCCGATCAATGAAATTCCGTGAGTTCCGCCCAGGTCTAATTAAGACACCCAATGGTTGTTGACCGCGCCCAAGTCCTATTAACCGCTTCCGTGCGGCGCCGATTCCGCCCCTGTGCTGGACATTCCAGAACAGGGTGCAGTCGTGACGGAACCGTTCCGTCATCAGCACAGCTCAGCCGTGACTGATGACGGAACGGTTCCGTCACAAGCATCGAAAGGGTTAAAAGAAGTGGGGGGACTGACCAAGTAAGACAGTATGCAAATACGTTGCGCTATAAAAGAAATAAAATAGTGCTATTTAAATAATTTGTGTAAATACTGGGACAGACCAACCCATCTGACAGTCTTACACTGTCAAACCAAAATGATATAAACCCTGCTATAAAATATTTAAAAAGGAGAAAGCTCCCAATCGACCACAGCAATAATTTTACTTATGTCCAAGCATAAGAAAGTATCTACTTTCACAGACTAATCCAAATTACACAATATGTTTAACCACTCTATCATAGGCACAGGTATCACAGTACAATATAAAACTTTTTTTTAAATTGCTTTATTCATTTAAGCCATCAAATTCATTGCTACATCTTCCTATGGGTTACAATCTAAAAGTATATATATATATAGGTACCTAAATGAGACAAATAGAATTTATTAAAAACAGTCGACGCAGCGTTTCGGTGTGTAGTGGATATTTTCACCTTCATCAGGACGAAACAATTCTTTTATTAAAATCTTATTATATAGGTTGGATTATGTTTCATCAATTACATAACCATTGGGGCGATTCGACCTACGTCTTTGTTATTTACTAAAAGCCTTTTAAGGCATGGGTCATCATAATTTATATCTACTCTTGTCAGTAGTTCTATAAAATTGCCCGTTGGAGCCACCGTCTTATTGTCAATAATTGTAGTTGATGATTTAAGACTGCATAATATGGTAATTACCTCTCATGTGGGCACTTTACCATGCGTTTTAATTTTCTTTTTTTCTTTTTGTTAGGGGATCACCGTAGTAAATCAGGTCTCTCTTCTTCATTTATAACCTTGGGCACTGTTAAGTGAAAGCGGCCTCCCTGCTCCAATGTGTAATTCCAGAAATATTCAAAAATATATTGAAATTGAAAAATATTGAATACTTCTGGAATTACACGTTTGAGCAGGGAGGCTGCACTGGGCGCTGACCTGTGGAGGGAGCACTGACCTCAGGGGGACACAGTGTTTAGCAATAATTTATGATTGGAGAGATGAGGGACACTTTTTAGGCCCGGATTCTCTCACTACCACTGGGCATGTTTTGCCCAGTGGTAGTGAGAGAGTTCAAGGAGGCGATCATGGGACATGGGGGTGTCAAAAATGATTGTCGCATCGGGCGCCACCATCGCTAAAGCTGGCCCTGCCCAGGCATCTGTGTATATTGGGCTAGTTCCTTAGAACAAAAGTCATTGCCCTCTCATCTAGGCTCATGGACCTGGCGCTGATACTAGCTAGGCGTCAGCGTCAGCTGGCAATGCAATGGAGGACCCCTGAGGGCCCTGATGTGAAGGGCTGGTAGCCAGAACTCAAGAAGTGGGCCGGCTGCGAGGGAGCCATGCTGCAGAAGGGGGCTAACAGGAGGCTGAGGTCCAGGGATTGGACAGACGCCTGTAACCAAATGACACAGGATATGCCACAACTAGGAGACAGAAGGCAATAAGTGCACCATGAGGGTGGTGAAGGCTGCCATGAAAGCTCTTGTTTGATTGGGCGTTAAGTTTGATACAGACTTATAATCACCTTATGCTATTCCTTGATCGCGGGGGCAGGTGGATGGGTGGAGAGGAGGGAATGTATAAATTGTACTGCTGATAAAAAAACTCAATAAAATACACTCTAAAAAAACAAAATAAATCCCTTACCAGGTGCGGGATCAGCAACCTGGGAACTTCAACTAAGACTGCTGGGAGGGGCTGCCAAGACCCTGCTTCAAAGGAGAGACCTGAAACACTGCTCAGGAGCTGCTTAGAGGTGCTGGTGCATAAGAAAGATGCTGCTCGAAAGGAGAGGTACCATGAAGGAGCCGAGGCAGGATGAGCTGAAGCAGGCCACTCTAGCACGAGAAGAGAACCTGCACAGCTCAGCCAAGATGAGACGCAGGAGTCCTGAAGTGTTCCCGCAGTGTGGACGGAACTATGGGTCTGATTTAGATTTTGGCGGAGGGGTTAGTCCGTCTCAGCTGTGACAGATATCCAGTCCCCAAAAATATAAATTTCATAACATCCTAAGGGAGTTATATTTCAGCGGACGGCATATCCATCACCGTTGTGACAGAGTAACCTCTCCACCAAGATCTAAATCTGTGTGCCCCCATGAACGAAGGGTCCTGTGAAACTTGTGTCTATCCAAGTTCCGTAACCTGAGCACCTTGAAGTCAAGAGGTGCTAGAATATGGGAACTCACAAATACTTTCCCAGGGGCCACAAATTTGGTCAGTGATGTGACCGAGGGCCGCATTAATACTAACCCTGGGCGTAGTTTGCGAAGTAGCGATACACGTAGCTGCGCGAAGTGCACTTTGCACTATGCGAGCTACACGTAGCACTACGCGAACAGCGTAGTACCCTGTTCGCGATGATTGCACGGTGCCGGATGCTTGTCCGCACTGTGCAATCATTGAAAACGGCATCTTGCACAGTGCGAGCAGTCTTTTACTGCCGCTCGAGTAGATATTTACTCGAGCGGCAGCTTTCTCAACGCAGACCGGTAGTTTCTCATCGCGAGTGGTCACGAGCGTACGCAACCACTCGCAATGAGAAACCTGACCTCCCCACGTTGAAAAGCTCACTGGGAGGTTTATTTTCCACGCTCATGATCGGCAACTCCAACGAGGAAAAAGTCTCCTGGGATGTAATTTTGCTTGCTCGCGGTCGCGAACTTGACGTTGAGGACTGCGAGCAAGCAAAAAATGACCGCTGCACTACGGTACGCTATGCTATGCGTGTTTGCACTGTGCTACATGCAGTTCACGTAGTGCGAAGTAGTGCAAACTTCGTAAACTACACAAGCGTAGCGTAGTGCTTTGCCCAGAGTTAATTAATACCAGCAGTGGCGGTTGGAGTTTGGTGAGGTACGTGGTATGGTGGGTGTAAGCGAAGCTAGGCGTATACATCTAGTGTCTGAATTGCACAATGTTAAACCAAAAACTTGGGATTAATCCTGGCTTCTCGGCTTAACCAAACTGTGTGATACTAGGTAATTATTTTATTTCCCTTTCTCTCTTTATTCTTCATTAGCACATAAGGACCTCGAAATACATGGCTGCAGGATATATGCCACACAAAGCCTTCTCTAGTGTTTAAATGAATAAACTATATGTTGTTCATATGTAATAGAAACCTCAGCCCCCAAAAGGTGGAAAAGATAACTGACTTGCCTCTTCGTACACTATTGGCATTGTTATCAGGGTGTAGGGAAGTATAAATGTTTCTCAATTCATGTTTGAAAATTATCACTTTAAAGAAAATACTTCTCAATGCACTGATGATTTGGTGTACTAAGGTGAAACGGTTCTGCATGTTATTGAATTATTAACAGACTTTATCATACTTTTACTTTAAGATGTTTTTATAAATGATGGTATTCCTAAAGTTAAGTGGTTTAGGACTACCTAGTTACTTCCTTTCTTTAATTTCAATTAGCCTTTAAATAAATGCTTCCTGGTTTATTAAACATGTTCTTTATGTTAGTGATGAGTCACGTAGGCATTAGCCCAGCGTTGCTCTTGACCAGGGGGTGCATGTAAAGGGCAGGAGGGCCGCATGCGACCCCCGGGCCGTACTTGAGTATCACTGTGCTAGAAGAAACCGGACCGCAATCCATGGTCCCACCAAAAGAGAAACCAGAGTGCTGGAGGAAACCTATATCCACTGAGAGGCCAGCACTAGGACCCAGGGACTCACCGATATGGCCAGGGTTGGACCCTGAGCTTGGTTGGGTGTTGGGTTGTGGGACTAGGAGGAGGAAGAACCCAAGCTTTAAGATCTGCCAACCCATGAGTCGTGCAACTCCCCGGCTGCCTCCTTGACTAGTACAGCCTCTGCTGACCTGTTTCACTGCATCAACGCAGCAGCCGCGATCCATGCACAACCGCGAGTCAGCAGCCGCGAGACATTCACAAGCCAACTGAGCCGAGTGCAAACACTGTCCTCAGTTCATGCGGGACGCCCCATGTGGAGCTCACCACTGGCTTGGCATCGAGTTATTGACTTACATCTGTTGCTTTATGGAGTTTTGAGACTCTGACCCCTCACTACCTCCCTGACTAAGCCTTCTACTGCTTGGCTTCTCTTCTGTGAGGGTCAAAAGCTAACAGGGCATATTTGGTGCTCACTTTTGGGTTCAAGACATTCATGATGGCCAAGGACCAGTGGTAAGAGGCTCTGATTGTCTTTAACTAAACGCATTAAGGGGCATATCAGCAAGGGCTTTATCTCCGCTTTTTGGGCTTTAAAAGCCAGAAAAGCAGAGATAAAACCCATCGCCCTATCAGCAAGAGGGGACTAACATGCATATTCGCATGTTAGCACCCTTTTGCAATACGCCTACCTTTGCATCTCTAATGAGATGCAAAGTGGGCGTTCCTGACACACACTACATGTCCGGACATCAATAGCAGGGCTTCGTGCTATCAGCAAGGATGCCCCAGCATTTTAGTAGATGTTAGTTTTTTGAGAAAACCGCTGTTTTCTCCAAAAACTAACGTCTGCTAAATTCTTGACTTAGCCACCCCTAACATAGGGGGTGGATTCTGTTGATACGACCACATGGTCGTATCAGCAAGGTTATCGCCGTTTTGCAGGGAACATCACTGGAAAGCCAGCGATGTTTCCTGCAAAACAGCGATTTCCCCGCTATCGCAGGAATTTTTATCACCTTGGAGATACGCGTTGCTAATAACGCAATATATCCACGATAAAAACCTGCAATAGCGGGCGTTAGGGAAAGAAGTGCTAAGCGCGCTTTTCAAAAGTTATTGCAAAGCGTTGTTGATATGCCCCTAAGTCTTGTCTGCTCTTGGACCAATTTACACATCAGTCACAGAAGAATACATTGGGTGCAATTAACACAGCCAATGTTGGTGGTAAACATTTGTTTACCGCTGAAAATACCTGCATAAAGGACTCCAGGTATTCACAAAAGATCCCCAGTGGGCTTAAATGCATTTATTAATAGGGGGATAATGGATGGGGTAGGAAGAGTCAGCCACTGGGTCGAATAAATGTTGTGGGTTTCAGTTCTTGGCTGACATTTTGCAGAAAGTGGTCAGTCTCTGCTATGTAAGGTCATCACATTCAACAGTCTGTAGTTGTAGGGGAAGTAGGCTTGTTTCTGTGTTTTGTAAATTCTGGGACTCTTGGGTCTCAGAGTGGGGGTCCTGCTGGAGTGAATGGAGATGCGAAGTTTGTGATATTAGTCTTTTGTTGTGTAGATAGTTTTGTAGATTGTGCATCAGGTGTTGGATTTTATGAGGGCTGGAAGGATTGTAAAGAGTAAGTACACACCCACACAGTCTCTCTCTCTCTCTCTCTCTCTCTCTCTCTCTCTCTCCTCTCTCTCTCTCTCTCTCTCTCTCTCTCTCTCTCTCTCTCTCTCTCATAAAAAACAGAAAGCTCGTGCAAATGAAGACATAAACATACAGGCAACGTATTCAGTCTCGTAAAATCCTCCTTCATGAATCATGTCCTCACTGGCATTGTCGAGATGTGAACCCAGTGCTTAATTTGAGATAGTGGTTTCCGGTGCTTGGCACTGGCCCCCAATTGTCAACACCGCCACTTCTGACAGTTTGCCAGATGGTGGCGCTGTCTGACTAATTTGCAAATCAGCACAACAGCAGTTGTTTATTAATACAACGTACATTCAAAAAGACTAATACCTACATTCCGAGGTATTTCTTTAGCTTTGGGTGCCTGAAATATTCTGAATCGTCAAACTAATAGGAGTGAGATGGTTAGAAGTTGTGTTGGGAACTGTCATTGGCAGTGATGACGGGGAAATGGGTGGTGGAAGCTGCAGCGACCTCCTGACAAGGGCCCTGGCACCTTTTTGTTTATAAATGAAACCACTGTCTGAAGCTGTCACCTTCAGGGACACCTCCAGGCACAATCAACCTGAGCTTTCTGATCAGGCCACTGTTCTCGCGAGGCACTCCGAGTGTGTCTCTATTGAAGGGGAATGGGCGGGCGGGTGATTTTGTAGACCAGGCTTGGCCGAAGCTTTAGTGGGACTGGGGCCAAAACCAAAGCATTTTAGGATTTCACTTTGGTTTTTAATCCAAGGAGCTGCTAGTAATTAAGACGATATCTACTCTGAGGAACGAAAAAAACAGGATTGTGTGCCACCTAGTGGTGTTTCTGCATTAGCTGCACCAGGAAGGAACAGGTCAGATCTTCTGTTTTTGTTATTTAAAGACATGCAACATATGAGTGGGGCCCCAAAATGGAAGGGCCTGCGGCAAAGAGACCTACATGCCCTCCCCTTGTGATGGCCCTGCTGGGGTCCACAGGTTGGAGCAACATGACTGGTCAACATTTGACCCCTTGCTGTCATTTTCAGTACCCCTCCCCACTGTCATCCCACCCCCTCTCTGAGCCCATTTGAGAGTATTATTCCGAAGCCGCCTAACCTACATACACCATTGGGCGGCACCTGTCCTCACCGCCAGGTGCCCGAACTGGACTTCAAACATCAGATCTTGTCTACCTTCTGCACGGAAACTAAATTCTGCCTGCCATGCACCACTCTCATCCCAGGAAGATGTGCCCAACACTGAATTAGGGTACCGCCAGGTTCTGTGGGCCATATTTAGGCACCGCCCATTTAGTAAAAGGCCAGTCGCTCCAGGATCTGAGGGCCAGATCTAGGCACCGCCTACTTAGAAATGCCCACAGAGGGAGGAGCAGCTTGGTCAGTAAGACTGGGGGGAGGGGAGAGATTTCAGATTTTCCAACAATCACGCTGACATATCATGTTAATCATTAACACCTTCTATACTCGGCACGGTGCTCGTGTGCTGAGCTCGTCATCAGCCGTGGAACGCTCACACGCGGGGATAATTCCCCTGCTGTGCTGAACGTTCCACGGAAACGGGTGTGGTCATGACGAGCTCAGCTCGTCATTAGCACACGAACACTGTGCATCATGACGAGCTGAGCTCGTCATGAGCACGGGGCGCTGAGGAAATTACCCCCGCTGCGAAGGGGTTATTCATTATATGGGAAGCAGCCCATAACGGGGCTTAAGTGTCCGTGGGAAGAGAATGGAGTGTGGATTGTGAGGGGTAGTGTATGTGTGTGTGTGTGTGTGTGTAGAACCCACTGCTCTTCACTGCTCTATGCTTTCAAGGCCTTGCTAACTAGACAGTGCATTTGCTTTCTGTTGCAAAACATAATGTTAGCTTACAGTGGGCATAGATCCTGTCATCACTTACTATTAGGGATAATGTACAGCATAGCAAACATGCATGTGCAATGCAATAGCTCTCGCATTTACAAGACTTTGAGATTTTGGCACTGTAAATGCCAATAGCTTAAATTCTCGCAAATGCGAGACGTATTGAATTGCAAATATTGTTTGTTTCCAAGTGCGCCATGCTGGGCTTGCACATAATAGAAGCCACCCCCCTTTCTGTAGATGAGCCGAGTCTAAAGAAAGTGGCGTTGCCTCTACTAAGTGCAAGCGCGGCATGGGGCACTTGGAAACAACCCCCCAAAAAAATATTTGTTAAGTAATAGGTCTCGACAATAGCACAAACTCTCCTAAATGTGAGACCTATGGCATTGCAAAGAAGCGGCCGAATGTAAGGAAAGCACATTGTGCTGGAAGTAAGACAAAACTCACTAAAGAAAATACTGCTTACAGACTAAATAACAGACTGTATAACAACAGGAGTGAAAGGGCCAGTTCTGATGGGAGGTTACAAATGAAGACAAGGCTGTACTAAGGAGGGACTTACAAGCCGATTAGTGAATCAGAAGACAGTATTTAAAAAGGACAAAGACACAAGCCAATGAAAAATATGGGTGGAGAGTGGGGGAGCTTCAAGTGCATACTCCAATACAGCATGCCTTGCAGAGCAGAGCATGCGCTGCCCAGGCTCGACCTAAAAACCATCACAAAGCTAATAAGTCTCGAAAGGGAGCCCAAATGGCTTTGCCAGTGCTTGTTATTCTTTTAGTCACATTAATGGAGATGCTGAAGACTTATCAGAGCAGCTTTGCATCAGCTGTCCTGTGAATGAATATGATCTAATGTGTAATCTTTAGAGTCCCAATTCTGTCCCAGAAGTACCAGCGGCTTAGACACGGCTGCAAAAACCAACAGTTTGCAGTGATGTGTATCTCTCCACCAGCAGCCGAGAAAAGGAAATGGAGGCTGCAGTAAAGGAAATGACTAGAGTACTTTCCAAAGGGCCTGGACTAAAATTAGAAATGCAACAAAATCAACAAGTAAACAGGGCTCTAGTTCTGGCTTTTTCTTTTAGAAATATTTGTTTTCAGTCGTGCTAGTTCCATTGGTTCAATTGAACTGCACCAGGACTACATATCCCAGAATTCATTGTGTTGATAAAGTAAGGCCTTAAGAGGACCACTGCATCTGTGATTGATTGACAGCAATTGTATAGTTCTCGCCTCCACAATAGTTCTCTTAATGCTGAAGTTATTCTGGTGGCCAGCGGCGGCCGGCATAGATAAACACGGTGGGTGATGGGCAGGGGCGGGGTGGGAGTGGGGGAGGTCGACAGACGATGGAATAGGTACAATTAAATAAATAAATGAATAATACCGATTCTGTCATCCCTCGACTTTCCCCCCTGCTGCGCCCTGCCCCGCCCCAACACCTCACCGCTCTTACCTGTGCCGGCCACTGCTACTGTTGGCACGGAGGCATTTGGTAAGGACATGGCAGATGTAGGACCTCACTTGCACATGAATAGCCACTAATGACAATAATGAAGCACACTACTTGAAAAATAAATTGGAGGATAAAATCTTGGTCACCTGTCTTACTATGCTTAGGACTAGTGGCCAAAAACAGAATGGAGCGAATTTGTCCTTTAATTCCCTATACAGCAAACTGGGAATTGAGACTTGACCATGTTTCTCTGTAACAAGTGTTGCCAGAGAAAATAGACAAATTGACCAATTTTTCAAAAACCTTAAGGGCATATTAACAGGATAGCAGTAGGCCCAGGCAAAATTTAAATTTCACTGCCATAATTCACGTAATTTTGCATTTCGTTTATGGTGCAAAATTCCTGGAATTCCACATTACATCAAGTGGGTTAATAATATGCTGTTCGTTGCAAACGTTTACCTGCAGTCAGGAATAATGAAAACAACCATAACGCAAGTGGCTGTTGCTCACAGTACTTGACTCTATCATCCTATTTTTAGTAGGAAATGCAACCTCTCATCAAAAATTTACACAAGGACAAATTTCTCACTAATTATGTAAAAAAATAAATTACGCAGATTTTGCACACTCCTAGATGGTATGCGAAGTGCCATGTGGCGATGGAGGTAGCATCTAGGAGGTGCCATCTCTGAACCTTTCACCTTCTGCCTGTTCAGTTATGAAAATACTTGCTCTCCATGGGAGTAGGAGGAGGTTTAGCGGAGGCAACGTCTTTGCATCGCTGAGTTTGCTGCTACTTAGTTTGAGGCTTGTGCTCTGCAGCTGCCACTGATAATGTACATTACTGACCTTTCTGCTTCTGGCCAAGGGATGTGGTCAGAGTGACTTGCTAACATTTGGCCCTGCATAGCAACAGATAATGTCACCCACACATATCTATAAGAGGTGTACGTCAGACGAAACTGAAATCACACTTTGTTCTGGTAATTAGCTGTAATGCCAGCACTCAGTCAATTTTATCTTTTCCTTTGACTCGACCATCAAATCCGGCTTCTATAGTCTCTGTACTCTTCTTGCATACTTTCTACTTTCAAATGAGGCTTGAGGATGAAAAATGACCACTGACAATCCTCTTGCTGACTCGAACTAGAGAACGTGACTAGCCGAACCAAGGTACTGCTTACTGGTTTCACCGACTACACTATATGCATCACTGAGTTTTTAAATAGAACCACAATGCTTTCAGTGCATCGGATCCTCTTGCATATTGTTGAGACTCCCAATGAAGATGGATATTATTTCTGCTGGAAAATAGCTCTGTGGGTTAATGCTCTAGTTGCATAGAAATGTCGTATGCATGAATCGCCTCAAAACATTTTTTGAAGAGTCTCTTCGTAACTCTTTTGCCCTTCGAATGCCAATACAGGACCTGATTTTGATGTCAGGTGGAAAGCCATCGGAGAGCTAGTCATAGGCTTTACGCCCGACATCAATGGTTTCCCTTTGTCCTCTGTATTACATTACTGGCGGTCGTAGGAAAACCCGCAAGGGAACCCGCTGTCCTTCCGACAGGCTCAAGGTGCCCGTCGGAGGGTCAGAATGACTCATAATCCCATTATGACGGCGGAGCCAGCCTTGTCTCTGCCATCAGGATTATGATGTTACTTTCCACCTACACTTTCATGCTGGCCCGCCTGCAATGAAAAGGCAGGCAGAAAGTGACTTTGGGGGCATGTAGCAGGCCCCCAGTCACTCCACTATGGCACTCGGGGAGGCACCTATGGTGCATCAATGTTTAAAAACATACATTTTACAATTATAGCTTGTGCTTGCTGTGGGCCTTTTCCACACACCACACAAGCTACAATTGTAAAATTGATTTTTCGACCGCTCATAGTGTGGTCGCATCCAAATTCTTTGGGTGCAACCGCCGACTTATGGTTGGGCAGTTCCATTCTGCTATGGTGTCGGTCGGAAGCGCGTCCAACCGACATCGTAATGAGGCCCATAATGAGTTTCATTCAAAAGGGATAAGAGAAGCATCAATTAATACAGCACATCAGGCATTTGTGCTCTGCTTGTTCTCTCACTTGAGGTATTTGCGCTCAGTAGAATATGCTTGAGACCTGAAACTATGATTCTGTTCACTGAGGGACTCCAGAGCAGTTCAAGACCATTGGCTGAGGATGCAGTGACTACGGCATGTCAGAAACAGTAACATTCAGAATTAAAGTTACTACCATAAGTACAAAATAGTAATGAAAACCCAAGGGGAATGTTAATAACAGGACACACATAACCCATAGACTTTGTGCTCATTGCCTGATCTCATTGAGATTCAATCATATACAAATTAATTTTTTTTTTTAAGGAAATGTATTACTGATATATATTACAGGATATGTACTATGACTCTCTTCAGCTCCTTCCTAGCTGATTTTCTGCTTATTGTTGTGCCACACTGCAGTGCCCACCGCACCCCTGACTCTTCTGGAGCAAAGGATTTTCCACAGAGCTGCCACATGATGAGTTTAGACAATAACCTCTTACTAGGCTCCCTACTCTGTACTGGGGTATTCCAGTGGTTCTGCTGCATGGAGGCTTGCTCTGTGGGACAGTGTAGCCACAGCACAGACCACTGAATTATATAGCTGTATGAGAAAGATAAGCCTTCATGTCCTCAAAAAGGTTGTAGGGGTGTTAGACCACCATACAAATGAGGGCCAAATGTACGACCATTTTTAGCAGTCGCAAATGGGAAATCGGGCCGTTTGCTTCTGCTAAAAAGGCTTGAAGCATATGCAGTGTAGTGTGATTTGTAAAGCGCGATTGCTGCCCAGTGGGAGTCCAAGCGCTGAGGCATAAAAAAACAGAACTGACGAGTGATGGAAACGAGCTTAGGTGGATATAGCAAACAAGTAGGTTTTCAGCTGCTTTCGGAATGAGAGTAAGTTGGGATTGGACCTGATTTGCAGCGGGAGTGTGTTCCACATCTTCGCAGCATTTAAGGAGAACATCCTTCCTCCGGTCCTGGCTCTCCGCACTCTTGGGACTACGGCTAGAAAGGCTTCCGTAGATCGGAGGTTTCTGTTAGGATGGTATTGAGTGACCAGTTTATTGAGGATCCTTGGGCCAGACCCCCAGAAAGCTCGATGGGCGATGCATAGTGCCTTAAATGCCACTCTCTGCTTTACTGGGAGCCAGTGTAGGGCGACCAGGGCAGGTTTTGCAGACTGCGTCCTCGGAATCTGCAGCAACGTGCGGGCTGCGCAGTTTTGGACGACCTGCAGTTTTCGCATGGACAGCTCTGGGGCCCACACATACAGAGCGTTATTTGAGTCCAGACGGGACTGGATCAGGCCCTGAACTGCCACTTGTTTTGCTTCCATTGGGAGGAGGGGGAGGACCTTCCTTAATGTTCTAAGTAAGCCAAAACAGATGGCGGAAAGTTTAGTGGCCTGGGTGGAGAAGGAGAGGTTTTTATCCAGCCATACTCCCAGGCTTTTTACACTCTCTTTGGGGATGGGAGGTGTGCCCAGACATCCAGGCCACATGGAGGGGAGTAAAGTGGGTGAAACAGTGCCTAGGAGCATGAGCTCCGTTTTGTCTCCATTCAGCTTTAATGAAGAGCCTGTCATCCACACATATGTCATCCACACATATGTCATCCACACATATGCCAAACCTATTTTGCGAGTCTGTTACCTGTAACCGACAAGCAAAATAGATTTTGCGAGTTGCTATTAGGAAGCGGCGTGCCAAGGGCATCCCTTCCTAATAGCAAGTTGCAGGGGGATGTACTATAGCTTTGCAGCCGCAAATGCGGTCTCAAAACAATCACAGTTACCACCAATTTCAATTTGTTGGTAGCCAGTCGAAAATAGGAATGGGTCCTCAGGTGACCCCTTTCCTTTTGTGATTAGCACCGCAAATGTTTTTTAAGACACAGGCAGTGGTTCCAGAGACCCCTGCCTGCTCTGAAACAAGCATTTTCAATACAATAGGTCTGCAATTGCGAGATTTTAAGATATTGGCATTGTAAATGATAATGCCTTTTATTTATGTGTTTTTCAAAGCAACGCATATATAAAAGGCATTGAAACTAATGCTAATAGCTTAAACTCTAGCAAAAATGCGAGACCACTTCAGTGGTGGCCTTGCCCATTTCTTTAGATGTTGCTCACCGTATTCAGGTTACAGTGAGCAGCGTCTAAAGAAAGGGGCGCAGCCAACATTAATGTGAAAGCACGTATGGTGCGCGTTTACACAAAGTGTAAAAATAAATACATAAATAAATAAAGCTTTTGTAGCACAGCCACTAAAGTGAAAGTGGTTGTGCTGTAAATTAAATAAATAAATAAGTGCAGCCACTAAAGTGAAAGCGGCCCCTGCTGTAAATTAAATAAATAAATAACCACTGTTGCCTAATGAAAGCAGACCATGCCATGAATTAAATTACGAAATAAGCTTGGCCGCTATAGTTAAAACATACTGCACTGGAAATTAAAAAATACATGAATAATAACAATATAAAAGGTAGCGGCATGCTGCGAAGTCATGGGTGTCATAGGGAAGATCATTGAAGTAAATAGTGCTCACCGACTAGATAAAGCAGATCGTGTAACAACACAAGTAAAAAGTCCAGTTGTTATGGGAGGTTACAAATACAGACAAAGCGATACCTACGAGGGACTACTATGCCTTTTCACGAATGAAAAGCAATGATTTCGAAAGGACAGTAACTGGAGCCAATTGAAAAGCTGGGTGAGAAATGGGCGGAACTTCTATGCCATACCTCAATTCAGCATGCACGCAGAGCAGCGCATGAGCTGCCCAGGCTCGACCTAAGAATTAAACTTAAATGTTTCCTTTTTATTTTTGAAATGCATTCCGTTTCCCTTTAAGGAAAATGGGCTGCATAAAAAAACTGCTTTTTTTAAAGAGCAGTCACAGACATGGTGGTCTGCTGACCCCAGCAGGCCACCAACCCTGTGAGTGCCGGCCATTCCCAATGAGTCGCAAAATGCAAACTGCCTCATGAATATTAATGAGGCAGGCTCTTTGCAACCCACTTAGGAATCGCAAACAGTGTCTTAGAAAATGTTGTACATCAATGTTTGCGACTCGCAATTTGCTGGTCGTCAAAAATGCAAATTGCGAGTCGCAAACACTGAGGGTCGTACATCTGACCCTGTCTGAATGAATGATTGGAACTCTGCCCAGCCGGTGCAGGTAAGAGCGGCGGGGCCGTGAGGGGATTTTGACAGCCGATGACGAGGGAAAAATAATGATTTATTTAATTTTCCCTCATCATCGTCCTTTGAAATCCCACCCACCCGGACCCACCGACCTGCTCCACTGGCCACGGCTGACTCTGCCACCTGCTGCCATACACTCTATGAGACTCTCCTTTGTTTGCCTTTGTCAGGCCCATCTAGATGCCTCTGGTCGGCTCTTCTAGACCTGGGCCAAGGATAGACATGATATGCCTTGTGGTGGATTCTAGGCATCCAAGGCGCTGAACTGTCCTGTAGAGAAATGTCAACAAGGACTGTACAGGAAGTCGGAAGGGCAGCTAGGGCCGACCTATTGCCTGTCATTGTTATGGCTCATTTGATAAGTTAAGTACCACCCACAGAGAGGAGAGGTTGGGTGTTCGAGCTTGTTCCTGAGTCACACTCGTAATTTGTTGAGTGTCCTTCCACCATATTTTTTCATCTTACTTTCTCCAGAAGTTCCAATGTGACTAGACTCGCTCTTATGACCCTGCTCCTCACTCAGTGAGTTAAAACTTTGTGGAGGAAATATTGTCCAATCCCACATGATTTGTGCCAGGCCAATGGGCCGCTAAGTCAATACCGACTCTACCGGGTGAGATGGCCATTGATGGGATGTTAGGTGGTCTCATAACCCAAGTTGATGCACAATCTTGTTGCTCCGTTCTGTATCTTCTGACATTTCAAGATGTGCTTCATGGGGAGAGATGCTCAGGGTGTGTTACAGGTCTTCAGAGGTGGGAGGGTCTAGACTTTCACAATACTGATGCAGTGGTTTCACGGGTTCAGGTGACTCATACTCTTCATCACTCCAGTGACCTGTGAGGAAGATGACAGCTTGGAAGCCTAAGGATTCACTGGAAGATGTTTAACCAGGTAATGAGGTGAAATAAAAGGAAAGTGGGCATCAGAAGGGTGGAAGTAGTCCCTGGCCACAAAGCCTATGAGAAAAGTCAATACACTGAATCAAGAGGCAAGATGGTGAAAGTTATTTAGTGGACAACTCTTTCTGAACCCCACTACTGATTCATCCCAACCGGCACCTTAACTCTGCTAGCGACCCAACACTCCTACTGATGCAACCCTTCTAGCAACCAATCCCTCCTGGTAGCCCAACCCTCTAACATCCTATTCCTAAACAAACTAGTGAACCAAGCCTCCAGCAGCTTAAACATTCTAATGACCTGACTCTCGTACCGATGCAACTCTCCTAAATCCAGTCCTCCCTGTGATGGAACTGTTCTGGTGACGCAATCGGCGAGCAACCAAGCCCTCCTAGTTAGAAAACTCAACTCTCTGTTCTACCCAACCAATTTAGCAGCCCAACCCTCTCAGTGATGTACCCTCCTAGCAACCCTCCCTTCTAGCAGCATAATTCGTCTATTAACCCAATGCTCCTAGTGGTGGAACTCGTTTAGTGATGAAACCTAATCCCACTAGTATCCCTAACTCTCCTAATCACCCAACTGCCTTACCATCCAGGCCCTTCAAGCATAATATCACTTCCTGTGACCCAACCACCCTATTGACCCAACCCTCCTAGCAGGACAACACTTCAGGCATCACAACCCTCCTAGCGACCCATACTTCTCAGCAGCCTAACCCTCCTAGTGACTAGGCCTGGGTGGTAAGTTCCGCTCAAGGAATTTGTGGAATTTGGGTAATTTTGCATTACGCGGAGAACACGGAATTGCCAAAAAAATCGCTATCCATGGCTTTGCAGAATTCTTTGCTTGTTTGCGCTTTCAAAATGTGTGTTCACAATATAATTCCCCCCGAGCACGCAAACAGCATTTGTGAACAGGAAAAAAGCATTGCGAACGGACAGAACAAGCAATTCTGCGTGTTTGTGGAACTCTGCATGCTCGCAGAGATTTTTTATTGTTTCGCAGAGCTTTGCGTAGCGCGACTACACAAATTGCGTCCACCCCTACTAGTGACCCACCTGCAATAGCTACCCCCTCCTAGCAGCCTAACCATCCAAATGACCAACTCTCCCAGCCATCCAACCCTCCTCTATGTGTAATCCTCCTAGCAACTCAACCAGCAGCTCAACCCTCCTAGAGACCTGACCCTCCTCCCACCCCACCTTTTTAATGAGGTAGCTCTCCTCGTGATGCAATCCTCCTAGCGGCCAAAACCTCCTACCGACCCAAACCTCCTAGTGATGCAAGTTTTCTAGCAATTGACACCTCCAAATGTTGCAAACTCCTAGCAACTAATAGTGCTTGGCAAGCCCAACCCTCCCGCTGACCCATCCCTTTTAGCAATGGAACTCCCTTGGAGATGGAACTCACCCACTTATGCAACGCTCCCAGTTACAGAGCCCTCCTAGCAGCTTCACCCTCCCAGCAGCCTCACCCTTCCAGGAACCATCCACCCTAGAAACATATCCTAGAAACTGTAGCGTAGCACACATACAAAGAGAAAATAACATGGACAAATAAGGATATTTCTCTTTGTTACGCCAGCCCCGGGTAGGCACACCATTTTGGAGAAATCCCATGTATACTAACTTTAGTAAATTTGGGTTCACTTCAAAATACGTGGGTGGGCGTGGCCAAGATGGCGGGGTGAGCGGACGCTTCCTCCCGTAGCTCCCCCGGCCCAGCTCAGCTCGAGCCCCGATTCCTGCGCTTCTCTCCCCCCGCGGCTGCACTGCGGGCGAGAGAACTGTGCCGGAGTTCTTGGAGCACAGTTTGATACCACTTTGACTTCTGCTGCCCCGGGGGAAGTCCCCGAAAAGTTTGCTCAACGATCGCTCCGGGGAGCAGAGCCTGGGTCGCCCCGAGGAGAAGGGCCTGGAGGCGGAGCATATCGCGGCGCTGTCCGCGCGCCTCGGCTGGGCCGAGTGCTGAAAAGCTGGAGACCCCGGGGAGCGGACTAGACGGACTCCGCGGAGTGTGGAAGCTTCCTGGCCGGCGACCCTGTGGCAAGAACCATCGCTGGACGACAGACCCCAGCCCGGCGACGGCGATCCGCCCCCCTGCCATGGGTGTCGGTGTGTGACGCCTTGCGGACCCCGAGCTTGGGAGTGAAGGACGACGGAGTCGGAGCGGGGCCCGGCCCGGGCGTGCTGGCCGGTGTTCATGGGAGGCATTGGTTTCGCTTCTTCCCGACCCATTGCTGTTTGAGGGTCGCCCATAGACTTACTGGCCTAGGCTGCCCTCCCGGGTGCCGCCCTCCCGCCATCTTGTCCTTGTGGAGCTGAAACTGGTGGCCCTCGCCCCCGCGCCCTTATCATACGGGCGCCTTGGTTCCTCCTGGTGCCTACACATTTGCTGTCCTCCCTGGGAGCACACAGCTGAAAGCCTCCGTTTTGAACATTGCTGGCCACCCTGACTGGCTCGATGGTCGTCTCGCCCTGGCCCGGGCCGCCATTTTGTCGCCCGTGACACACCACCCTTGTCCCCGGTGAGGCCTTCACATCTGGTGCCCTCGAGCAGCGGGGCACATCCACAGCGGCTGGCTCTAGGCCTCATCCACCGCGGAGGCCAAGATGACTGGGAGACGAGGTGCGGCACGGGGAGATCGCACTCTGCCGGAAATGCTCGGCAGGTCCCAGCAACTACGCGACAGGACGCAGCCATCCCCGGGGTCCTCCCGGGCCTTAACGGACGCCACCGGAGGCGAACCGCCAGTCACAAGGTCCTTTATGGAGGACTTATTCAGCTCCCTCAAGGAGGAATTCCAGACTCTCAAGACCGAGGTGGCCGGAGAGGTTCGTGAAGTGCGTAGGGAGGTCGAAGGCCTGGGCGAGCGGGTCGACACTGTGGAAACGGCGGCCCAGCGTCGCGACGAAGAGATAGTCCACCTCCAGCAGGACGTCCTCCGCCTACGGGAGCAGTGTGTCGAGCTCCAGGCCCACTCGGACGACCTCGAGAACAGGTCCAGGCGGAATAATATCCGGGTGCGAGGCGTTCCGTCCGCGGATGAGGGTGCGGACCTAGTGGCCTATCTGCAAGACCTGTTCCGCGACATCTTGGAAGAAGGAGCGGACTTCCAGATCCGCATCGACAGAGCACACAGGGCGGGCCGCCAGCGCCAGTCGTCGGCGCCCCCGCCTGATATCTTGGCATTCCTGCCGGATTTCCCCTTGAAGGAGCGCATCATGACGGAGGCCCGCAGGAAGCAACCGCTGTCCTTCCGAGAACGACCCGTGGCGCTCTATCAAGACCTGTCTGCCATCACACTGCAGAAGCGCAGGTCTTTCCGCATCGCCACGGACTTTCTACGGGAGCATGAGACGGCCTATTCCTGGGGTCACCCCTTCCGTCTTATCTTTCGATGGAATGGGGTGCTACATCAGCTGCGCTCCCTACAGGATGTCTGTGGGGTGCTGGGACTCACAGCTACGGAGGAAGAGGGAGCTACGCTCGCGTGGAGGCGCCCCGAGCGGCGGGGTTGACGGAGATCGAGGAGGCGCCAATCGTCGGCGACAGTGAGTCGTCCTGACTCTCCTACCATTAGGGCCGATATGGCGGAGGCCCTGAGGACTGCGGCCAGGAACTTTCCTGAATCTGACGGCGTGGCCCTGACGGCCTAACTTTACTCCTGGGGGAGAGATTCTTAGCTTCTATGATGCTGGGCTGGGGCTGGGGGTTGGGGGGGAGCGGTTGGGGGTGTGTGGCTGGACGTCCACTTGACTGTTTTCTGCAGACTCGCCTTCTTGGGCAGGACTGAGACAATGGGGTGGTTTTTCTTGTTTTTGGTTTTGGCTAGTTGCCAGGGGTTGGTTTTGGGGGGGTTTAAGAACTGGTTTGGTGCTGGGGGGGTCCCGTCCGATGCTGTCCGAACACTTGCGAAGCCGATCCTGGCCTTCCCTGCTCCCCTGCCCCGCGTGCCCCTCCCGCTGATCCCTCGCCTGCTGCATAGCGCTTTGCTTTCCCGTGAGCGATGCCGCCCCTGAAAGTAGTGACCCTTAATGTTAAGGGTCTGAATAACCCTGTAAAGCGTAGGGCGATCCTTTCCCTGCTAGAGGGGTCGCAGGCGGATATTTGCCTCCTCCAGGAAACCCATTTACTCTCTAGAGACTGCCATAGGTTGCGCTCTGCTAAGTTTCCCACGCAACTCTTTTCCTCGGCTGCGACTAAGACTGCGGGGGTGGCCATTCTTCTAGCTAGCTCCTTCAGGGGTGAAGTGTTATATAAACATGCCGAGCAGAAGGGGAGGCTTCTAGTGTATCGCATGCGTCTGGGTGGTGTTGCCTTTACGGTTGGTTCCGTTTACAGCCCGAATGACCACCAGGATCGCTTCCTGGACTCTGTGTTAGTGGACGTTACTGCCTCGCCCGACCGCCATATTATCTTGGGGGGAGACCTGAACATGGTCTTCGACTCCAACCTGGATAGGTCTGCCCAGCGCTTTCCACAGACGGGGGAGCTTTCTAGGGCGGTGCAAGACCAGATTGCTGAGATGGATCTACATGACCTCTGGCGCACCATGCATCCCACCGACAGGGACTACTCCTATTTTTCCCACGCACACCGCACTTATTCGCGGTTAGATTATCTCTTGGTGAGCGGCCCGCTTCGCGTGGCCGCCACGGCGGCGGACATCGGGGTCTTGTCCTTGTCCGATCATGCGCCGGTTTCCGGAGTTTTTGCTTGGCCGGCGGCCCCCCCCTCCAGAGGGATGTGGCGGCTTCGGGACACGCTTCTCCATAAGAAACTGGTGGTGAAGCGAATAGAAGAGGTCATCCGAGAGTACCTGACCCACAATGACAACTCCGATACGTCCCTGGCGACGCAGTGGGCGGCTTTGAAAGCAGTCATCAGGGGGGAGTTTATCTCCATTTCCTCGGCGGAGAATAAGGAGCGCCAACGCAAGAGGGAGGAACTAACGGCGCAGGTCAGGGAACTTGAACAGGTTCACCGCCGGACGGGGGCTCCTCGGGTTTGGAGGCAGCTGAAGGCGGCGCGGAAACTCCTCTCTGCGTTGGACCTGGACCGGGCGGAGTATGCGGCGTTATGCTTGAAGCATGCCTATTACACCGGCGGAGATAGGTGCGGTAAGCTTCTGGCCCATCGGCTCAGAGCTGCGCAGCAACGCAACGTAGTAAAAGAGCTAGTGGGAGTAGATGGGGTCCCGGTTTCCGGTGACGCGGAGGTGGCGGATTCCTTTCGTGCCTTTTATGAGGCGCTGTACGCTGCAGAGCCCTCCCCACCGGGAGAGGCTGAAGCCTATCTGGACTCCGTGACCCTCCCGACCCTGGATTCCGCCCAGGCGGACCACCTGGAGAGGGATATTCACGTGGAGGAAGTCATCTCCGCTATTGCTCGGCTCAAGCACGGCAAGGCTCCGGGCCCGGATGGCTATACGGCCTTGTTCTACAAGACCTTCTGTCCCACTGTCGCGCCTCTCCTGGCTCGCTTATTCAATTCCTTCTCCGACCCAGGAGCTATCCCGCCGGACCTTCTCTCGGCGACTGTGTCGGTTATCCCGAAACCGGGAAAGGACCGGACTCTGTGCGGCTCGTACCGGCCCATCTCGCTTTTGAATGTGGACCTCAAGCTTTACACGGGGATCTTGGCGGCCAGGCTTGGTCTGCACCTGCCAGGTTTGGTGGAAGCGGACCAGGCCGGTTTTGTACCCGGTAGGCAGACGGTCGACAACACCAAGAGGGTGACGCACGTGCTAGAAAAGGCCTCACGCGTCCCGGGGGAGCGGATGCTGCTATCGGTTGACGCGGAGAAGGCCTTTGATAGGGTTCATTGGCCGTACCTCGAGCTGGTCCTTGGGAAACTGGGGATCGGCGAGAAGTTCCGCACTATGGTCTTCAATTGTTATAGGAGACCGTCAGCATCTGTGCGTGTCAACGGACACAGCTCCAGCAGCTTCGCCATTGAACGCGGCACGAGACAGGGTTGCCCCCTTTCGCCGCTCCTGTTTGCCCTCTATATGGAGCCGTTTGCCCAGAGGATTCGCGATAACCCAGACGCTATTGGGGTGAAGATGGGGCAATACACGCATACTGTCAGCTTATATGCGGATGATGTCTTGCTGACCCTGGATGACCCCAGACGGTCGCTTCCTGCCTGCGTCCAGGAGCTGGACTCCTTTGCCCGCGTGGCGGGCTTTAAAATGAATATGACTAAGTCGGCTGCCCTGGACGTGTCGCTCTCTGTCGACACCAGGTGGGACCTCCAGCGTCTTTTTCCTCTGCAGTGGTCCTCCTCCACGGTGCCTTACCTGGGTATTTTGCTTGCTCCCTCCCTGCCTGCAATGGTCGCCGCTAACTATTCCTCTCTGGGCAAAAAAGTCAAGGACGAACTCGGCCGATGGAACAAAGGCCTGCTCTCGTGGCTGGGCCGTATCGCAGCGGTGAAGATGACGATACTGCCTCAGATCCTGTATCTTTTTCGCGCTCTGCCTCTCCAGCCTCCTGTAGGTTGGATACGGCAGACGCAGGCAGACATCTCCAGCTTTGTGTGGCAGGGTCGTAAGCCGCGGATGAAGCGGGTCCTCTTCATGCTTGCCCCGGAGGCGGGGGGTCTCGGGGTCCCGGACCTCCGGAAGTACTTCCAGGCGGCGCAACTTCGGTACTTGGTGGAATGGAGCCGGTGGGAATCGGACAAGCATTGGCTCTTTCAAGATCAGGCAGTTGCGGGCCGTACCCTCCAGGAAGTCCCGTTCCTGCGGCGCACTCACCGCCCGCCTAATCTCTACGCCTCTTTTATCACCCGGGTTCCGCTGCGAGTGTGGGACGCGGTGGGTGAGCTTCGTGAACTCACCACTTTTCCATCGCCATTCACTCCCATTGCTGGCAATCCAGACTTCACTCCGGGCCTGGAACCGGGAGCCTTTTCCCACTGGGTGAGCGCGGGTTGCAGGGCGCTTTTCCAGATTTACGGGCCGGAGGGTGTGCTCCCCTTCCAGCAGCTCCGACAGGAGTTTGGCCTGATGGAGGGGGACAGACTGCGTTATATGCAGGTCCGCCACTGGGCTCTTCAGCCCTCAGTACGCGACGTCGCTGCCCGTTCGATTACGCCCTATGAGCGATGGCTGGTAACCCGGGCCTCGGATGCCAAGCTTATCACCGACTTGTACAAGTTTCTCCAACCCCCGCCGTTTCATTACCATAACCCAGGGAGGGAGCGTTGGCACAGGGAGTTGGGCAGGACCTTGAGCCACAAGGAGTGGGACAGGATTGCGTATCGGGCGAGGCACTCTGCGTACCACACTGGGCTGACGGAGACCTTTACTAAGGTATCCACCTATTGGTATTACACCCCGGAGAGGCTTTACGAGATGCACAAAATCGGTGATAAAGGTTGCTGGCGCGGCTGCGGACAGGAGGGCACCCTCACGCATATTCTCTGGGAGTGCCCGGTGCTGTCGACCTATTGGAAGGAGGTCCTGGATGAGGTAGATAAGCATTTTGAGATCGAGCTCCCGCGCTTCCCCGCGTATGTTTTGCTAGGCCTCCCCAATGACCTGATGTACCCGCTGAAGTCCCGTAGGGGTAGGCAGATTGCGATTGCGCTGGGTTCCGCGGTCCAAAACATCCTTGTACTCTGGCGCACCCCTACTGCCCCCTCCATCACTGGTTGGCTACACAGGCTCTGGCAGGTACTAGGCATGGAGAAGATGTCGCTCACGGTGGCTGGGAATGTTGACCAGTTTGAAGAGCTCTGGCACCCCTTTTTGGCACTGCTGTCCACGGAGTTTCGCGAACTTACATGTCCACGGTACCTGCGACTCCTTAGGCTGACACCGCCGGCGGCTACAGCGGAGTGAATGTGCGGGTTCGGGGGACTGGGGCTGGGGATGGGGCGTGGGGTTATATGCTTTTAATGCTGATTTTCGGACGGGGATGTTGGGGTATTGTTTTCCTCTTTTTCCTCCTTTGCTTTCTCTTTTTTCTCCTTTTCTGGGGACGGGGGGTTGGGGGGATGGTGTGCTTTCTTCTTTACTGTAATGCAGGACGTTATTCCAGCTCTGCCTTGCTTGGGGAGTGGGGGTCTCCTGGGGGGTCATTCACAATACCTTATTGCTTTATGACTTATGCCTTGTTACCCTCTGGGGCTTCCTGCCTCCCTCCTTTTCTTCTGAACCGCTGCAACGTTCCGCTTCTTGTACTGTGTATTCGCTTGACCTCCTATTCCCTTCCCCATGCTCTTTTTGTACTTTAATAAAATACTTTAAACTCAAAATACGTGGGTGAGGGTGGATGCACGAGAATGCCTATGCTCCACCTATGTAAAACCTCCACAGCGCAGGGTAACACAAGGATCAGGAACCAGAGCACCCAGACTAGAGGCCATGCCCCGGAGGATGGGGTCCTGGGGCCGAAATCAGCCCAGGAGGGGGGCCGCTCAGCCTCCCTCCCTTTTTAAAAAAAAAAGAAAAAAGGCCAGTCCTAAAGGGATGAGCCAAAATTGGCCTTGGGAGGGGTGCCTTGCGAGCCCCCTTCACCCATTGAAAAAAGGTCGGGCCCCGGGGGAGGAGGTCCCAGGGGGCTGAATTTTTTTTTTTAAACGATTAGTCTGAATGAGGAAAATTAAATTTTGGCCATGTTGTGTTCCCTAGCGCGTACCCCACCGACTCCATGTACCAGCTTAAAGTGCATGTAACTTCCCTCCTGTGCCAGCTATGAAGACGCAAATACATTTGCGTCCACCGTTAACTTGTCCTCTTTCAGATCCACCTTGAATGGATTATGTAGTCCGTTCCTAAGTATGCTATGCCACCGTCTTTTTGTAGTACACTTTTCATGTATTCCTGCTCTAGCAAGAGTAGGCCCTGAATTCCTGCCATCTGAACCTCTTTTGTGGCTCCTGACTCTGCCCAGGCTACCTCTGTACTCGTGAACTCTGTCCTACATTCAGCGCGGCCCCTCGCGCTCAGCTCAAGCCTGCTTTCTGCCAAGACTGACTATAACCTTCGAGTTATCTGTTCCGCTCCCCGAGAATACATTCCTGCCTACTAGATCCTGTAAACATCCACTCCAGCTGCAGAGCCAAAAGGCCGACCTGTCTTAAATACAAGTAATTCATAGCCTCTGTTGCCATGCTCCCATGGAAGGCCCCGTGCCCCACGCTTTACATGTAGACACTTAGGCGCTTATACACGCATCCACAGTTAGCATAGAATAGCTTCTGCCCTAGAGACCTTTCCGTCCAGATAGTATAGTTCCTAAACACCAGATATCAGATATGATAGAAGTACAAGTTGATCTGACATGCCAGACTTCTGTCTCTTTCCGTCAGAGTAAATGTCAAGTCCCCTGCACCCCGTCAATCACACGTCAAGCAGCTGCGCGCGCATCCAAGCTTCCAATTTCTGCTGACATTGCAACATTCTGTTAGCACCACCCCTTGGTGCCACCCACTTGCGTCACCTATCAGTGACGTTTCTAGCACACACCTCTAGTTCACGCCTAGTTTACGCCTCTTGATGATGTACTAGTACCACGTGTATACTGTTATCTTGTCTTCTCTCAGCTGTTACGCCTCTTACATTGATTCTCATTGTATAAATCAAGTATATAAGCTATGTATTATGAATAAAATTCAGCGCTCTATCCCTTCTGACACCCCTGTGGTGGTCAGAACATGATATCCTGATTCCTTTATGAGGAATAAAACCCTTAGAAACTCTAACACCACGGACTCTGTTTTCTTTCATTCCGATTGAGTTATTATTGATTAAGTACTTACCTGTATAGAAATTAAGAGAGTAAATTAATTATTTACGTCATTTTGGCGCCCGAATAGGGACCCCTCCCCCACCTCACGCGCCGGTTGGTGCGTTGCAAACTCTGCCCCCTGCCATCAGTTAGACGGAACACACGTGTACTGGCAGGATTTCCTGCATCTCCCTCTGACCCACGGAGGTGACGAAGACTGCGATCAGTGCCCAGACGAGGCGGTGAGGAGTGCGGAGGATCCCGACCAGAGCCCAGCCGAAAGAAGCAAGGTCCGAGGTGTGAAGAGGCCCACCAGTTTTCCGAAGTTTTCCGAAGTTTTCCGAAGTTCCGAGTCGAGTCCAGTCGAGTTTTCCGAGGCCTTCTGTTTCCGTGCTTCCCGGTGAGTACCATTGCTGGGTCGTATCTAGACGGGTTTGGGTACGCAAGTCCGGTCTGCACTGTTTTTAGGCAGTGTATCTGTACTGTTTAGCAGTATATCAAGTATTCCGAATTTCTGCACTGTTACACCAGTGTATCCGTACTGTTGAGCAGTACATCCAGTATAGGGGGGTAGTCATCTATGTCTTCAATGTTTTTATGTGATTAATGTTGTGGTATGAATGTGACTGTTTAAACGTGTATTATTGTGTTTCTCGTATAATATAGCTGTCAAGAGTATTAAGGAATAAGGATCTAGCATTCAGTAATAAGTAAGCAGGATGCCGTTCTTCAACAAGTTAAAACAGATAGGAACTAGGAAAGGGTTACTGGAGGAAGAAATTCCTATTCCCCCTAGGGACACTCCAGGCAATTTTATGTACCAGAAGCATGGCATAGATGCCATATTATATCTAGATTTATGGGCCGATTACACCAAACACCTAGACGAAAGACACAGATGGCCTGTTACCGGAACGTGGGATGCCGAGTGCATCATGAGGGTAGAAGAAGCATTATGGAAAAAGAAAGCTAGACAATCTCAGAAGGATGCCATAGAATTTTGGCGTAAGGAATCACGTAAGCGTGCTGACAAAGCACTCCGTAGAGAAGACAGACTTAAAGAATCAGATAAAGAGCAAGAAAACGAATTAGTTACTGAAGGGATCCGAGTAAAAACAGAACAAATAGACCGTGCCCGAAATAATCTTGTAAACGGTATGTATCTTGCAGCAGATGGCACATCTGAAACTGAATCAGAGATACCGAAAAACTTACCGACACCATTAGTTCCAACTAAAGTAATGCATAAAACTACTAAAGACATATTCTTAAATTCATATCTAGAGGATGTAGCGCCAGCTTATACCAATTTGCCTGTTCGTGCCCTGCCTACTGACAGGGATGGGGGTGGCACAGCGCCCCCAGATAATGTTCCGCCGGTACCACGACAGGCCTCCCCTGTTCCGACAGCTCCGCCACTTCCCGTACTCAAAACAGACCTACCGAAACCAGTCCTACCTGATCTTACTAAACGACAAATTCAGACTCAGATCCAGACTCCGCGGAGAGATAATGCTCAAGCATCCGCCTCAGGAGGTGCGACAGCGGGTCTACAGACCCCGCCACCGACACACAGATTAAACTTAAGGGACACGCAGAATCCTTTCCAGTCCCCCTACTCATCCCGGCTTGACGCATTCAAAGATAAGATGTCAGTTTGCAGATATGATCCAGTACCTGGAAAAGACGATTTAATGATATTAGCATCACTACGATTAAGATCTGCCACCGATAACTTGCTATGCTATGTAGGAATGCAGGAAATTCTCGACAGACTATATAAGTTCATACAGACAGGGAAAGACCCCGACAGTGTCAAAGCTGCCATGCATAAACAGAAAGTTGACATTCAAGCACAGATATTACGATTTTTCATAAATTGTGTGATAAGAGAACGAGACAGGCCCGGGACAGATCAAAGTGAGTTAGACGCATTAAACAAGTGGGGTCAAAATATAGCCGACGCAAGGCATGATAAGGGGGCTTGCATAGCCAGTATGTCCCAGAAAATTAGAAAGGCAGTATTGACTGCACACCAGGAAGGGAATGATAAAGCTTCCTCCGAGGAGGAAGATGAACATGAAGCATCAGGAAAATCTACAGATACTATAGCATATGTAGGTAGGGGAGCCTACCTTAGGAAAGGCATCCGTCCGGAGAGCAAGAGAGTTCTTTTCTCTGCTTTAACAAATCCGAATTCTTCTGAACATCAGTTCCAGGAAACTGATAAAAGGCTTCGAGACCGAATGGGGTACCATGTACTCAATTCTATGGATGAACAGGAACTAGCCCGGTCAGCCGTGTTATGGGCCGAGAACCCAGACATATATAATGATGACACATTAGTACAGACATTCTTGAACCTTTCCCCGGAAGAGCAGAAAATAGCAGGTGTATACATGATTCAGCACCTCCTCATCAAGTTCAGAAACCATCATTCTGATCCAGGTCCCTTACACGAGACATTAGAAGCACTACTCATGGATAGATGGAGAGGTTTTAGTACCAAATTAATACAAATAATTCTAGAACAACGACGTAAGTATAACACCTTCCTAAACTCTGAATATGTTCCCGCCCCGCCTCCAGAAAGAAAAACGTACCACATGCAATGCGGTGGTGGCATTGAAAGTCAGAATCCTTTACGAGAAGTACATCCAGTTATGGGTGAGGACCAACGCTTGAAGCGTGTGTATGTTCACACACCACTGACTAAGTTAGAACTGTTAGAAATGAAGAAATTAGTTCCGTGCCATGATAAAGACCCTGCAGGTTTTCATAGAGAGCTTAAAGACATGTTACTGATGGGAGATTACACGTATGATGATATTATGAAAATGTTAAAAGTACTGTTGCCCACGGGCATTTACGAGAAATTAAAGGAAAAGGATTGGGAGGTGGGAGAGTCAAAGATAGCATGGACAGAAATAGAAGACGAAGAAAGTAAACGAGTCCCAGGGGTAGGCCTTGGGGATAAGACTAAAGCATTACCAGGTTTAATTGTACAGGTTTTGCCAAGATTATTGACAACAAGAAAGGAAGATTGGGATGCAATCTCGTCCTGTAAACAGAAACAAGATGAAGATACCAGTGACTTTTATTCAAGATTCGAGAAATGTTTCATTATAAATAGTGGCCTAAAAGTTAGCAGTGAGTCATATCCACACCTTTTTGTAACAAAATTAGTCGAAAACGCCCTACCATTAGTCAAAAACAGAGTGTACAAAGTTGAAAGTACTTGGCAGGCAAATACGCCATCACAGATGTTACAAATGTTACAATATCACCAGAACAGAATTAGGGAAGAACAAGATCAGGAACAGAAACGTATGAAAGACACGAAAATGAAAATGTTAGTAGCTCAGACGATTCCAGCCGACGGTCATAGAAAAGGTGGGGCCCAGACAAATCATTCTGCCGCTCCCGTTAAAGGGACATGTAATTATTGCAAACAGCCAGGTCACTACGTACATGAA
This sequence comes from Lissotriton vulgaris, assembly GCF_964263255.1. NCBI lineage: Eukaryota > Metazoa > Chordata > Amphibia > Caudata > Salamandridae > Lissotriton > Lissotriton vulgaris. The sequence goes on along the minus strand of NC_141699.1, from coordinate 6,763,392 downwards.
TGTCCAGTCCTGAAACATAACATTGAGACAGGTAAAACTAAAGAAAGACCGCGTCCGCCTAGACATGAACAGGGTCATCAACAGACCTCACAGAACGAACAGCCAATGCAGAATACACAGCCTATGCATGATCAGTCCCATACAGTACAGACAGTAGCAGTACCGCAGCCACAGCATGCTCAGACACAGCCCGCTGCCGCAACTCGGCAAGTCTCACAGCAGATGTACCAGTATGCCCAGTCGGCATATCCAGATTATCAGCGTTATACATGAAACAGCCTAGGGAGGGAAAGTGATTTGCCTCTTATTGAAATTCCTGTAGATCAAGAAGGTCCTTATGTACACAGTCACGTATTGGGAAAAGACAGAAAGTTTTTAATTGACACAGGGGCAAGTCGCACTACTATCAGTCACAATGAAGTCCCAGGGGCACCCCTCTCAGGCTCACAGAATGTTTCCCTTGGTTTTTCAGGACAGCCTATTGTAAATGAAGTATCGGAACCAGTACCACTAGCTGTGGGTCCATTATCTCGAGTTACAGATTTGTTGCTTACGAAATCATGTCCCGAAAATCTGTTAGGAATTAAAACACTGAAGGCTCTAGGAGCTATAATATGCTGTTCCCCAGAGGGAGTCAGACTCTTTCTGCGGGATTTCAAGGGTCATTATGTTCTACGTGACTTTGATGTCAGATTGAAAAATGTACCAGATCACTTATGGGCGAAAGGCCCAGCTGATGTAGGTTGTATGCATATTACTCCATATCGTGTCACACTCAAGACAGGAGTTGTTTTACCCAGAATCAGACAATACAAGTTACCACCCGATGCTGTGGTGGCTTTACTGAAAATCATTGAAGAGCTTATTGCCCAGGGAGTGGTCGTAGAGACCGACTCCAATATCTGTAATTACCCATCATTCCAATTCTTAAACGTACAGACCGCAATGCACCGCCAGTATATCGGCTGGTGATTGATCTTCGAGAGCTGAATAAATGTATTGTACCACAGTATCCTGTGGTCCCCGATATCTCCTCCCTATTGACTGCTATTGATTCAGAAGCAACGTTCTTTACTGTAATAGATCTCAAGAACGCTTTCTTCAGTGTACCTATTGACCCGGAGAGCCAATATCTCTTCGGATTCAGTTTAAATGGACGAAGTTTCAAATTTTCCCGCGCACCTCAAGGATTTACAGAAAGCCCCAGCATCTATAGTCAAGCACTGAAAAGACAACTAGATTGTATCCAAATGCCAGTTAATACCGCTTTACTGCAATACGTCGATGATCTACTGATCACCGCACGAAGTGAGCCCGAATGTGAACAAGCATCTCTGACAGTTTTGCATTTCCTGGCCGACAAGGGACACAAGGTGTCTCCTTCGAAGCTACAATTCTGTGTTCAGCAAGTTGTGTACTTGGGTCACTTGCTGTCCAAAGTGGGGAGACAGCTCACTCCCGATCGCATTCAGTTAATTGTACATATGCCGCGACCCCAGACACAAAAGGAAGTGCGGGCCTTCATAGGCCTCACCTCGTACTGCAGACAATGGATTCCTCAATATGCATTTCTAGCTAAACCACTCATCCAGTTAACGACACAGGAGGCAGCGACTTCGACTGTCCTCCCTTGGACTCAGGAACATACACAAGCCTTTGAGGAATTAAAGAAAGCCTAGGTGAATCGGTTAAATAGTTTCTGACATGTATCCCCTAGATCGAGATAGAGAGAGAGAGAAGCAAAGAAAAGTACATATTGCAAATCACTTCGTAGTCACTGCATAGTAACACTAATCATCATGTTTATTCTCAGTGTTTTAATTATTATTGCTAGCATCTTATTACCTATCTACTATCCTATTTTCAAGCATGAACAATCTGCTTACAATGTCTCCGCTGAACACACTTTTAGTGAGTTACCTCCTCATGAGCTTTCCTACAGACTCGCGCTGCGCAACAATACATTCATTAGTATGTTACATCATTCTCATCAAACTAACAATGCTACAAATTGCTGGATATGTGGCCGACTCCCTCCCTACCAGAATTACAAGGGAGCTCTGCCTCTCTTTCCGTACCCGTTCTCTCACAATGGCTCCTGCGGAGCATGGTTCAAAATAATTAATTCTTTAGATCCCGATATTGCTGTTTTCGATGGGGGTTGGGTTTGGGGAAACCTGAACTTGGTCCTACTAGACGTCTGTTACCCAGATAAGGAGGGACTTCCCACTAGAATAGGAACTGATCTAGAAAATGAAGTATATGGATTAGGTAATTATACAATTAGCCTTATGATTCTTACTGTCGAATCCGAAGAGACACCAGTTCTACCTATTATGTCAGTACTGCCAGTCACTGGTGAATTATGTATCAAGAAGAAAGGTTCAGTACACTTAGGTCATAGTAAATGCACTACTGTGGTCGAATTCAGTGATGATGGAAAATCATCTTTCAAAGCTATCAGTCATTCCTACTTTGTTTGTGGTCATACCGCATACATACGTCTACCTCCAGATTGGGATGGTACCTGTTACATTGCATTCCTTCTGCCACCTGTTTTTCTAGCTCCTCCTGATTATCATAGAAATAGCAATCTAGTGAAGAATAGACCCAGAAGAGATGTCCCACTTGTCGACTACACAGAAACGGCATGGGAACAGTACACTGACTTTAATAAAGGATTCTTTTTCTTTTTAGGCCCTGTCCAGAATAGTAAATTAATACGCAGATTAACTAGAACACTTGAAGCCGTAGTAAATGAAACTACCTCCGCCTTAGGTAACCTAACAGAAGAGCAGTCCGCTATACGGGTTGTTGTCCTTCAGAATCGTCTTGTAATTGACGTCATCTTGGCAGATAGAGGTGGAGCCTGTAAGGTCATCGGGTCAAGCTGCTGTGTTTTCATTCCACAAAACGCACCATCTGTATATCAAGCTATCACCCGTCTTCATAAAATTGCAAATCAGATACATCAGAATCCAGGCACCTGGACTTGGTCCGGTTGGTTCTGGACAACGTTAACAGCTTGGGGATGGAAGATCCTATCCTTCCTAGGCATTGGCCTAGTCCTAGTATTCAGTTGCTGCCTGTGCCTGCAGTGTGGGCCAGCGATTTGTGGACTGTGTGCCACCTCTTGTATTGAACATTCCAGTTTTCACTCAAAACGTAACCGAAAGAAAGAAGAACAAATGATGTTACAAGAACAGACTGATCGATTCATGAGGATCGATATTTCATGAAGGGTCCGTAGGGAACAAGGAGGGAATGAGGAAAATTAAATTTTGGCCATGTTGTGTTCCCTAGCGCGTACCCCACCGACTCCATGTACCAGCTTAAAGTGCATGTAACTTCCCTCCTGTGCCAGCTATGAAGACGCAAATACATTCGCGTCCACCGTTAACTTGTCCTCTTTCAGATCCACCTTGAATGGATTATGTAGTCCGTTCCTAAGTATGCTATGCCACCGTCTTTTTGTAGTACACTTTTCATGTATTCCTGCTCTAGCAAGAGTAGGCCCTGAATTCCTGCCATCTGAACCTCTTTTGTGGCTCCTGACTCTGCCCAGGCTACCTCTGTACTCGTGAACTCTGTCCTACATTCAGCGCGGCCCCTCGCGCTCAGCTCAAGCCTGCTTTCTGCCAAGACTGACTATAACCTTCGAGTTATCTGTTCCGCTCCCCGAGAATACATTCCTGCCTACTAGATCCTGTAAACATCCACTCCAGCTGCAGAGCCAAAAGGCCGACCTGTCTTAAATACAAGTAATTCATAGCCTCTGTTGCCATGCTCCCAAGGAAGGCCCCGTGCCCCACGCTTTACATGTAGACACTTAGGCGCTTATACACGCATCCACAGTTAGCATAGAATAGCTTCTGCCCTAGAGACCTTTCCGTCCAGATAGTATAGTTCCTAAACACCAGATATCAGATATGATAGAAGTACAAGTTGATCTGACATGCCAGACTTCTGTCTCTTTCCGTCAGAGTAAATGTCAAGTCCCCTGCACCCCGTCAATCACACGTCATGCAGCTGCGCGCGCATCCAAGCTTCCAATTTCTGCTGACATTGCAACATTCTGTTAGCACCACCCCTTGGTGCCACCCACTTGCGTCACCTATCAGTGACGTTTCTAGCACACACCTCTAGTTCACGCCTAGTTTACGCCTCTTGATGATGTACTAGTACCACGTGTATACTGTTATCTTGTCTTCTCTCAGCTGTTACGCCTCTTACATTGATTCTCATTGTATAAATCAAGTATATAAGCTATGTATTATGAATAAAATTCAGCGCTCTATCCCTTCTGACACCCCTGTGGTGGTCAGAACATGATATCCTGATTCCTTTATGAGGAATAAAACCCTTAGAAACTCTAACACCACGGACTCTGTTTTCTTTCATTCCGATTGAGTTATTATTGATTAAGTACTTACCTGTATAGAAATTAAGAGAGTAAATTAATTATTTACGTCATGAACCACAATTTTTCTTTATATTTCATTTTCAGGATCATCACCACAAGTGTAAAGTGTGCATAAGACGATGAAAAAACGCATTGTCTATGGAAAATATAACCTAACTTAGGGGCATATTATCAAGAAACAGCGTTAGAATTATCGCCGCTTTAGCGGCTATGAAAGTGCCGCTAAAGCGGCGATAATGGGCATGAAAATATGCCTTTGTGAATTCCCATAGAAGCCCAGGTTCTGGTGTGAACCTGGGCTTCTATGGGAATTCACAAGGGCATATTATCAAACCCATTATCGCCGCTTTAGCGGCAGTTTCATGCCGCTAAAGCAGCGATAATTTTAACGCCGTTGTTGATAATATGCCCCTATAACTACCCAGTGGTGACCGCCACTGGAATATATATATTTACCTATCTACCTATATACCTATCTCTCTCTCTCTCTATACATATATATATATACACACATTATATATATATATATATATATATATATATATATATATATATATATATATATTATATATATATATATATATATATATATATAGAGAGAGAGAGAGAGAGAGAGAGAGAGAGAGAGAGAGAGAGATGTATGTATATATATATATATATTCACTTAAAAAACATAGGTTTCAGGCCTTATATAGTTAGGAATTAGCATTTAAAAACCATTGAAATTGCTCCTATATAGTTAGTTGTACTAACTATATTTCGCACACCCGCAATCCACTGCTGATGATGTCACATATTACATCATTCATGACATGGTCAGTGACATCACTGATGACATCTCAAATGACATCACTAATGACATCTCATTTGACATCACTGATGACATCACTGATGACATCATCCAGTGACTGTGTGTTTCTGTAAAGTTTAAATATGTTTTACATATTGAAGAATGAGTGGATGTATAAGTGTCTGGATGAAGGATTTAGTAGGTGCGTGACTGGCTGTATGATTGAGTGATTAAATGCGTCTTACTAAATGCATGGGTTAGTGACTAAACTGTCTGATTGTGTGCATCAGTATGTCTGTTGTTGTGTAAGCTGCTGCATGTCAGGGGAGACCAAGCACTCTTACCTGGGGTGAACACCAACCTTACCTGTAAGGTGCTCGATCGGTTTTGCAGAGACGCTATGGACCAATCTCCCAGAACCCTACCTTACAACCTGTGGTTCATGTACATACACTAGGGTGATGGATAGCAGTCAGGGAGAGAGGCCGGATCTGATGCTACTTATATTCTTGTAGTCGACCTGCAAACAACAAGAAACTCTTTAAAACAGGTTTCTCACACCTTGTCTCTTGCTCTCTCTCTCTACTTTCTTTCACTATCTACTTGTCTTTTCTTATCTAGAAATTATCTCCTACCTGCGAACTACTAGTCAAGGCTTTGCGTCCAGGAAGTCGTCGTCGTCTAGGCGTGGTCGATTTATTGCTGCTTTTGTGATGAAGGTGATTGGTTTGTTCGCCCCCAATGTTGGTCTTTGTTTTGCTCTAAAATAAACAACAATATTTATTTGCACTTTCCTATAACTTGTTTTTTCCCTGTGAAATAAACCTTCTATTATTCTACTCACTTCTCTTTAAAACTTGTATTGTTCGACGACCTCTCTTGTGGCTGCTTCTAAAAGTTAAATTCACTTCCCAAAGCCTTTTTTTTTACAACATAAGACTTAGCATCTTTTTACATAAATAACACTCATTGCAATTCTTAAACATTAAATCAGACCCCTTAAAATATTTTGAAGTCCAAGTTCTGTTTTCAAAAATAGTCCAAAATCGTTCTTTGAGCTAGCGTTGGGCGCCTTAATAGTTAAAGGTACTTAGCTTCTCTTATTTCTGTCCAACAGGTGATTTTAGAAGATTCCTTGAACTCTGAGCCTTCTGCGATGTCTTGAAGGATGTCTTCCGGTATTTTCCTCCATGCGCGATGTCTTTGAGTCTTGGGTCTGGAAGACTAAGCAATTTCCAGAAACCCGGGTGTGGCTTTTATAGAGCTGCCACACCCCGGGAAGGTTCCAGAGAACAACGTGCCCCAACGTGCCCCGCCCTGAGTCACTCCAAGCTTTGCCAAGGAAACGCTCGCACCTTCACTGGATTAATCTTTCATCAGCGCGCGACCAAATGCGTGTCAAATTCAAACGCGCGTCTTTTTTCCTTTTTGCTCTACAGTTTTCAACATGCGCTCATAAAATCCTTACAGAGTATATACTCTCAAAACAGTGTATTAAAGTTTCTTACAGTGTCATAGGAAAAGGAATTCTTGTAATAACATGAACCTTTTAATTTTTTAGATCACAGGAGTGCTGGCTGCACGGGACAGGGGTGGGTTTCCCTAAAAGATAAATAAGCTCTGAACGGAAAACTAGAAACCACACGATGAGTTTTGGGAACTAGGTTAGGGTGGTTTCATGACAATACCCTCCCCTTAGAATCCCCCCTAAAACTATCGGAACTGGTCTTGGTTTTCCTGGAAATTTGTTGTGAAAGGCTTTCAAGACTCTGGGAAAGTTACGTAAATTTTCAAGAGGTTCCCATGAACGGTCTTCTGGACCGTAACCCTTCCAATCTACTAAGTAGAATAATTTACCTTTCACTCTCTTAGAATCTAAAACTGCTTTTACCTCAAATTCTGGTTCACCATCAATTTCGATTTCTGGAGGATGGGTCATTTTGCGAGTTTCAGGATTACATGGCTTAAGCAGCGAAACATGAAACACTGGGTGGAATCGATATGAACTTGGTAATGTCAACTTCATACTGGCTGGGTTGATAATTTTTTCTATGGTAAAGGGTCCGATGAATCGAGGACGAATAGCTTTGTGACTTTTCAATTTTAGATTTTTAGTGGATAACCAAACATCGTCACCTACTGAATAAATTGGTTGTTCAGAACGATGTTTGTCAGCAAATCTTTTTTGTGTTTCTTTTGCGAGAACCAAGTGTTCCTGAGCCTTTAATTGAATGGAAACCAAATGATTTACATACTCAGTTACTGCTGGCGTGTCTGAAACCCTCTTATCAACACTCATGATATCTTTTGGATGGAAACCATGAACACAGAAAAAAGGAGACATACCAATAGAGGAGTGATCTGAATTGTTGTAAGCAAATTCAGCTGCCCACAAAATGTCCGACCATTCCTGATCATGCGTGGTTAACAAACATCGTAAAAATTGTTCAATAGTTTGATTTGTTCGTTCTGTTAACCCATCAGTTTGTGGATGGTAACTTGAAGACATGCGCACTTCCATATTTAAGGATTTACCTAGATTCTGCCAGAAATGTGACACAAATTGTGAACCCCTATCAGAGAGTACCACAGAAGGTATTCCATGCAGTTTGACTATTTGTGAAACAAAAATGTGTGCTAACTCAGAAGCTGAGGGGAGTTTCTTTAGGGGAACAAAGTGAGCATATCTGGAAAAGTGATCCACAACCGTAAGAATGGTGGTAAATCCTGCAGTGGTACGAGGTAACTCCACTATAAAGTCTAGGGATACTGTATGCCAGGGCTGAGGTGGAACTGGTAGAGGCATAAGTAAACCATGTGGAGATCTATGAACAATTTTATTTTGACTACAGACAGTGCATGTTTGTACATATTTCTGAATGTCATTTAACATATTAGGCCACCAAAACCTTCTTTTGATAAGTTGGTACATCTTTGTAACCCCAGGATGGATTGATAAAACTGAATCATGATAAAGTTGTAAAACTCTTTTCTGTAAAGATTCATTAGGTACAAATATCTGATCATTCATGAACAATATATTTTCTTTCCATTGCAATAAAGGGTAGAGCTTACTCATTCTTCTCTAGTTTGATTCTCAAGAACTTTCTCAATGTCAGACAAAACATCAGAATCTATAAGACCTATCTGAAAACATTCCTCAGAAATAATAGGATGTGGTGTTTCTTTTTTTACACTTAAATCATCACTCAATCCTATTCTAGACAATGCATCAGCTTTGTTGTTTTCTTTTCCTGGGCGGTAGGTAATAATGAAACCATAATCGTTAAAAAACAGAGTCCAACGCAATTGGCAAGGAGTCAAAGCTTTAGCGGATTTGAGTGTCTGTAAATTCCCATGGTCTGTGTATATAGTTACAGGATGACGAGCCCCAAGCAAGTGATGTCGCCATTCTTTGAATACAGCTTTTATGGCCAATAATTCTCGGTCAGCTATAGCGTAATTTAGTTCTGGAGGGGATAATTTTCTAGAATAGTACGCAATTGGATGCAATTGACCTGTGTTAGTACTTCTTTGAGATAAAATTCCCCCTATAGCAAATTGAGAGGCATCAGCTTCTACTATAAAAGGCTGAGAGGGATCAGGATGTTTTAAAATAGGAGCTGTCACAAATTGGTTCTTTAGATCCTGAAAAGCTGATTCAATTTCTGAGGTCCATTCAAATTTGGTATTTTTACGCAATAATTTTGTGATGGGAGCTATCTTTTGTGAAAAATCTTTAATGAATCGTCTATAGAAATTCGCAAATCCCAAAAAACTCTGGATTTGTTTCACGGTGGAGGGACTGGGCCATTCTACGATTGCCTGCACCTTTTTTGGGTCCATTTCTATTCCGGCTGGACTGAGGATGTATCCCAAAAAATCTACTGTGGTCACATGGAATAAACTTTTTTCTAGTTTCACAAACAAGGAATTTTGTAAAAGCTGCTGAAGAATGGATCGCACTTGCTGTACATGCTCAGTTTTGTTCTTTGAGTAAATGAGAATATCATCAATATAGACAATACAACAAATATCCCAAAAATCCCTTAGCACTTCATTTATAAAAAACTGGAATGCAGCTGGGGCATTGCAGAGTCCGAAAGGCATCACCTGATATTCATACAATACGAATTTAGTCCTGAATGCAGTTTTCCATTCATCTCCCTCTCGGACTCGCACCAGATGATATGCCCCACGCAGATCCAATTTTGTATAAATGGTGGCATCTTTGATTTGATCAAGCAAGGTTGGAATTAAAGGCAAGGGATACCGATTTTTTACAGTCACATTGTTGATGGCACGATAGTCTATGCACGTGTGCAATTCTCCCTCTTTCTTCGGAATGAAGAAAAGAGGAGAAGAGACCGGAGACTTGGAGTGCCTAATAAACCCATTGGCTAAGTATTCATCTAAATAGTTGCGTAAATGTTCATTTTCTTTTTCAGTAAGAGCGTAGATTCGGCTACAAGGCAACGATGCCCCAGGAACTAAATCTATTTGACAATCAAAATCTCTGTGAGGAGGTAAAGTATTAGCCTTTTTCTTGTCAAATACATCAACCAAATCCTGATACTCTTCGGGTACGCCTTCAATAACCAGCACACTCTTAGAATTTTTTGGAAGTCATATCCTTGAATTAATAACTCAGAACCAGGGAATTGCTGAAAACATTTTGCATGACAATAATCAGATTTAAATAGGATACTCCTATTAGTCCAATCGATATAAGGATTATGTTGCACTAACCAGGGGATTCCAAGGATTAGACCAAATTGAGGAGCATCAATTATGTCAAACGTTATGTCTTGTACATGTTTCTCAGCACAAGTCATTCTCAAGTTTTCTGTATGATGTTGTATTAAACCAGAGGTGAGTTCTTTTCCGTCCACTGCTCTGACTACTTCTGGTGAGTTTTTAACAATCCGTTGTAGACCCAATTTCTGGAATAACTGGGTATCGATAAAATTACCAGTAGCCCCAGAATCAATTAAAGCATCAATGGACCAAGACCGATCCTTATTTACTTGGGACTGAAGAAGAATACGCATGCTAAGATGACAATGAGAGGCAGTTGGAGTCAAGGAGGCCAAGGTGATATGTGAACTCGATAGATCGACCTCTTTTTCTACCGAGCTAACTAGTTTTCCGACTGCTGCAACATTGCTACCTCAGCTGTCTTGATTTTAGGTCTTACGGGTCGTGTGGGGCAGTCTTTTATAAAATGTCCAGTTTTACCACAATACATACATTGATTTAATTTCCTGCGTTTTTCTCTCTCATCTTTAGTGAGAGGACCTCTAACTGTGCCTATCTGCATAGGTTCTACTGGATCCAATTTAGCAGGGGAAGACTCTGTTCTTAAATTCCCTCTTTCTTTGAACACCATCATTTTAAAATCTGTTTTTCCTCTTTCGCCTTTTCTTTCTGAGATTCTATGATTAAGTTTAACGACTAGGTCTATAAAATCTTCACAATCTGTAGGTGGGTCTAAAATCTGGGTCACCATGTCTTTTAATTCTTCTCGTAAACCGCGATAAAATAACGAAACACGTTTTTCCTCTGGCCACTCTGCTTCAATGACCAACCTATTGAAGGTAGAAATGTAATGCAAAAGGTCGGAAGAGCCTTGTTTTAAATGTAATAACTCATGGTCAGCTGATTGAACAAAAACATGTTTAGCAAACAATTTCTTCATAGCCCTTTTAAAACGTCTGAAATCGTTTAAAATTGGATCATTTCTTTCTACATAAGGGACTGACCACAAGGCAGCATCTCCTCCTAGGTAGGACAGGATAAAGGCGACCTTGGAAGGGTCATCAGGAAATACTGTAGGTTTCGCCACGAAATGTAACTGACATTGGTTCAAGAATATTGTAAACTTATTACAATCCCCATAGAATCTCTCTGGAGGTGCTAGAGGAACAGCAACTGGAGTAACTACCTGAATTTGGGTGTTGGCCGTAGCGTTAGGGGCTGCATTCCCACTATACAAAGTTTGCATAGCAGGCTGAAAGATCGGTGGTTTTACATAAGATTTTTTATCAGAATGAAAAGTCCAAGTTTGAGGACTAGGTGCTTGTAGTCTATTCTGAATTGCAGTTAAATCTCTTCTTAAAGCTGCGTTTTCTTCCCTGATTTCTAATAACACTGTAGCTAAATCCTGTAAAGTGATCTGCTGAGATTCCTCCATAGCGTCTGGGCAAAACCTTTTACGTGGGCTTAGTCTTCTGTCAGGGGAGACCAAGCACTCTTACCTGGGGTGAACACCAACCTTACCTGTAAGGTGCTTGATCGGTTTTGCAGAGACGCTATGGACCAATCTCCCAGAACCCTACCTTACAACCTGTGGTTCTTGTACATACACTAGGGTGATGGATAGCAGTCAGGGAGAGAGGCCGGATCTGACGCTACTTGTATTCTTGTAGTTGACCTGCAAACAACAAGAAACTCTTTAAAACAGGTTTCTCACACCTTGTCTCTTGCTCTCTCTCTCTACTTTCTTTCACTATCTACTTGTCTTTTCTTATCTAGAAATTATCTCCTACCTGCGAACTACTAGTCAAGGCTTCGCGTCCAGGAAGTCGTCGTCGTCTAGGCGTGGTCGGTTTATTGCTGCTTTTGTGATGAAGGTGATTGGTTTGTTCCCCCCCAATTTTGGTCTTTGTTTTGCTCTAAAATAAACAACAATATTTATTTGCACTTTCCTATAACTTGTTTTTTCCCTGTGAAATAAACCTTCTATTATTCTACTCACTTCTCTTTAAAACTTGTATTGTTCGACGACCTCTCTTGTGGCTGCTTCTAAAAGTTAAATTCACTTCCAAAAGCCTTTTTTTTTACAACATAAGACTTAGCATCTTTTTACATAAATAACACTCATTACAATTCTTAAACATTAAATCAGACCCCTTAAAATATTTTGAAGTCCAAGTTCTGTTTTCAAAAATAGTCCAAAATCGTTCTTTGAGCTAGCGTTGGGCGTCTTAATAGTTAAAGGTACTTAGCTTCTCTTATTTCTGTCCAGCAGGTGATTTTAGAAGATTCCTTGAACTCTGAGCCTTCTGCGATGTCTTGAAGGATGTCTTCCGGCGTTTTCCTCCATGCGCAATGTCTTTGAGTCTTGGGTCTGGAAGACTAAGCAATTTCCAGAAACCCGGGTGTGGCTTTTATAGAGCTGCCACACCCCGGGAAGTTTCCAGAGAACAACGTGCCCCAACGTGCCCCGCCCTGAGTCACTCCAAGCTTTTCCAGGGAAGCGCTCGCACCTTCACTGGATTAATCTTTCATCAGCGCGCGAGCAAATGCGTGTCAAATTTAAACGCGCGTCTTTTTTTCCTTTTTGCACTACAGTTTTCAACATGCGCTCATAAAATCCTTACAGAGTATTTACTCTCAAAACAGTGTATTAAAGTTTCTTACAGTGTCATAGGAAAAGGAATTCTTGTAATAACATGAACCTTTTAATTTTTTAGATCACAGGAGTGCTGGCTGCACGGAACAGGGGTGGGTTTCCCTAAAAGATAAATAAGCTCTGAACGGAAAACTAGAAACCACACGATGAGTTTTGGGAACTAGGTTAGGGTGGTTTCATGACACTGCATGTGTTGATCAGTAGCTATATGAGTGGCTATATGGGTTATTGATTAGTTGCCCAAGAATTTGAATGGGAGACTGAGTGTGTGTGTGGGTGGCTGGGAGGTGTGTGACTCTGTGCATAGACATGTGAGCAGTTGATTCACTAGGTGTATGAGCTCAAGAGTGCATGTTGAAACAGCTATATGGGGGGTTGACTGTGTGCATGGGTGTGTTGGTGAGTGAATGGATATCTCAGTGTCACATGTGCAAGTAAGTATATATGTAAAACACAGTGCATGTGAGAGTTGGCATATATAAATGACTATACATGAGAGCCAGTGAATGTGCGAGTGGCTATATGGATCATTGTGTACTTGTATCAGTGATTGTATAAGAGAGTAAGTATGTGTTAGTATGTGTTTGAATAAGTAAAGTGTTGTGTGTATAACTGTATAGTTGAGGAAATGGAAGTGTGATTGATTCTTTGCATGACTGACTAGGTGTGTGAGTAACTCCATGGATGAGTGGCAGTGTGTGAGTGCCTGTATAGGTGTATGAGTGCATATGATAGTGTTGTATTGATGAGTGACTGTATGTATGAGGGATTCTATGGGTGAATGAGTGAATGTGTGTGTAGACCTAGGAATCAGTGAGTGCGTATGTAGTAACTGGTATTGGTGTGTCAATGGTTTCAAGAATGGTAGTCTGTATTTAACACTGGGTGTATCAAAGGTTATATTAGAGTGTGAGGAGGTGCATCGTATTATCACATGAATGATATCATCAGTGATGTGATCAGTGATGTCAAATGAGATGTCATCAGTGATGTCATCAGTGATGTCATCAGTGATGTCACTGACCATGTCAGGAGCAATTTCAATGGTTTTTAAAATGCTAATTCCTAACTATATAAGGCCTGAAACCTATGGTTTTTTAAGTGAATTTGTAAGGTTTTTAAAATGCTAATTGCTAACTATATAAGGCCTGAAACCTATGGTTTTTTAAGTGAATTTGCAAGGTTTTTTAAATGCTAATTCCTAACTATATAAGTCCTGAAACCTATGTTTTTTTAAGTGAACTTGCAAGGTTTTTTAAATGCTAATTCCTAACTATATAAGGCTTGAAACCTGTGGTTTTTTCAGTGAATTTGCAAGGTTTTTTAAATGTAATTCCTAACTATATCATGCGTGAAACCTATATTTTTTTCAATAAATTTCAAAGGTTTTGTAAATGCTAATTCTATTAGCGGATAACGTTTATATATGTTATTATCCTTCTGGGACCACCTGAGCAGCCATCTTGTTTCTCAGGAGAAGTGAGGCACAAGAGAGCACAAAACAAGAGTGGAAAAAGCGAAAAGGGGGCAGGGTTGAGACCCCCTGACCACCTAGCCCTTCTCAGGGGGTCCAGAAGGACTACCAAGAGCAAAAAAAATAATGTTTTTTTAAATCGCGGGGTACGTGTACGGTGCGCGTACCCCGCGATTTTTTTGTTTTTTGTTTTTTGCCCTTGGGGGTCCTTTTGGGACCCCCTGAGAAGGGCTAGAGGGTTGGGGGGCCTCTACCCTGCCCCCTTTTCGTGTTTTCCACTCTTGTTTTGGGCTCTCTTGTGCCTCAGTTCTCCTGAAAAACAAGATGGTGGCCAACACTTCCTGGTTTGGACAGTTTGGAATGTTGAAAGTCGACTGCCAGCCAATCAGAAACTCGATCGCGTACGGTGAGCGCAAATAAATATATAATGTGATCAAATTCAATTTTCTCAACAACTACTGGAGGGATTTTCACCAAATATAGAAAAGGCACTACTACATACCTGTCGCTACCATTTTGCCAAGTTTGGTGTAATTCCGTTGAGCCATTCGGGCTGTAGCCGTGTCTAAAGGTCCCATAGAAAATGCCTTTTGAAAAATTTCAAATTCCATTTTCTCAAGAACTACTGGAGGGATTTTCACCAAACATAGCAAAGGCACATCTGCATACCAGGCCCTACCATTTTGCCAAGTTTGGTGTAATTCCATTCAGCCGTTCGGGCTGTAGCCGTGTCTCAAGGTCCCTATGGAAATTACCATGGGGAAAACACGTTTTTGGGACCCCCCTTTTGGCCCCCGCTTGACGAATCCCCCCGAAACTTTCAGGGAAGGAGCGGAGCTGGCCAAAATTCTGGAAAATTACACAAAGATTCCTCAATCGGCGCCAAAGTTATTCCCAATAGAATGTTGAGCGCATATAGATATATAATTTGCTCAAATTCATTTTCTCAACAACTACTAAAGGGATTGTCACCAAATATAGAAAAGGCACTACTGCATACCTGTCCCTGCCATTTTGCCAAGTTTGGTGTAATTCTGTTCAGCCGTTCGGGCTGTAGCCGTGTCTAAAGGTTTCATAGAAAATGCCTTTTGAAAAATTTCAAATTCATTTCATTTCAATCTTTATTCGGTTTAAAAAACCTTGTAAGATGCAATACATTCAATCGCAATACATCATATTACAATATATTACATAATGATAAAAAAAAATAACAGTGGGTAAAAATATCAACACAATTCCTTTGCATAAAATACCTAAAATTCAATTCATTTTTCAAGTCATCCACTTGAGGTTAGCTAGATCTTAGTTGTCCCCTCTAGTATACAGAACACTAAATATACAGAGTAATAAAACAATAAATTAAACATCTGTTTTTGTTAAAAAAAAAAGGTACACATCAGGACAGTAAAGCAAACATCACTTTAGCAGCTGACAGATGACTCAGTAACATGGTAAAATAGCCTATTTCATTAGGTTTTTAAATTCTTCATCCTCCTAATCAGGGCTACACATAAGAGAAAGCGACTTAGGCTGAACACAATCGGTTGTGCAGTGTCTCCCTTAAAAATTCTATATCCAACCTTGATTTGTCTAAGGCCTAACCTTTTGCAGATTGGTTTAAGCCATTTTTTCTTGGCTCTAAGGTATGCTGGACATATAAATAAAACATGAGACTCGTCCTCTTTCAGCCTCATCTCACATAACTCACATATATCAGAGCCAGCGGCCCCGGCCAACCCCTTATTACAGTTCCAGCTAGTTGTCCTTTCTTTTAGTTGCAGGATACCATACCGGAACTTTAAATATAGGCTTTTGGCCAGTGGAGGATAAATTTCGTCCATAAGGGGCTCTAATTGCATAGTCATTTTAATTTCAAAAAATTTCAAAGTTAGAGTCCTGTTCTAGGGTTGGATAACACTGAATCTCTAACATAGTCCCAGTACCTTTGCTTCAGGATCTTTTTTGAGCTGTTTGTGAGGGAATCAGGGTCAAACCAGAAGTCACTTAACCCTAGTTTTTCAAACCATTTTTTGACGTACTCTAACCATGGCAAATGCGTAGTATTCCTTATAGCCAATATCTCTTTCAATGCTTCTCTATAATCAACCAGCTCCTCAACGGAGCATAAACGGATCCAATAGAGGAGCGGACGAAGAGAAGCATAGTCATCTGTAAGTCGAAAGTTAAGGTCCCATAGTACGGGTGTTAGTGGTGTTGACCCAGGTATCCCTAGGTATTAACAATCGCAACGTGAAGAAGGGTAATATTGTTCCCCCCTTTTTCCACTCACTAGGATGGTAGTTACACTAGCTTACACACACCATACCTTATGACAGTAGTGTAGACAGTTACATTTACACTTATATATTTGCTAAATCAGTCCCCTTGGTCCTGAAGAATCGCTCAGTAAATTTTAGAGTAGCGAGAAACATGTCGACCGGACTCTAGCACACTCCAGAAGAGAGTAGGAAACATCATTTTCCACTACCCTCCTCTAGGAAATTGGTTTTAACTAAAGCAGTGGCCCTCCTGAATAAAGCGTCTCTGGTACCACTAGCTTTATTTTATCTCACTCAACCACGTCTACCTTGAATCCTGGCCCCACACCCGCACTTCATCTATACGGCAGTTGGAAAAAGATCTCCGCCAAAGAGCCCCTCTTTGAGGTGTTGCCCGTTGGGTATTGCACCGCCGACCCAACGAGGAGCAGGCCCAAATGATGAAGCATGACACCTGAAAGGGTGTGTGAGGGCATTAAATCCAACAAAATGGATTCCCAGGGTGACCACCAGGCTACCCTGTTCTGATCCACCGGCACTACAGTCTGTACCAACACCTTCCTTTATCTATAGGAACATAGCGACTATCTTTGCATTCTATGTCATTTGGGCATGTCGCGTATGGACCTTCTGCTCCGATAAGAGCAGTAATAGCCCAAGACTCCTCTTTTTTGATACTAATCCCTAGGAGTTGCCTAATAAAGGAATTTTCCCTCACTCGAAAAGTATCCTTTAAGGCATAGGCCCAAAGGTCCGCGCCATAAAGTGAAGATGATTGCACTTTGTATTTAAATAATTCAATGGCTGGTGAGACTGCTTTAAAATGGCTATTCTTATGCTTCTTTAAAATCGGACACTGATTTTGGGTCAGCCTTAATTTTGAGTTCTCTAATTGTGTTTTCCATGTAACGTGGCTGTCTAAAATGATACCCAGGTATTTAAAATTGGGGACTTCTTCAATAGGTTCATTGTTTATCTTAAAAACCTTGTTAAAACCTTTATGGGGGTTGATTGTCATAACTTTTGTTTTTGAGGAATTGATTTCCAATTCCTTGTCGTGACAGTACAAACTAAATGTGTTTAAAAGGTTTTGAAGCCCCCTGGGTGTCTGGGAGATTAAAATAGTGTTGTCTGCAAACAATAGTGCCGGAACGGCTTGCCCGCTCAATTTGGGAGAGTCATGCTCGCAGCCCAAAAGAGTATCGGGAATGTCATTGACGTATAAAGAGAATAAGGTAGGTGCCATTACGCACCCTTGCCTTACCCCTTTTGCTATTTTTATTTTTTCACTGACTTCTCCATTTGGTCCCCATCTAACTCATGCATAGTTATTCACATGGAGTCTAATTAAAATTTGAAGGATATTCACAGGGACGCCCATCTTACTTAGTGTCTTCCATAGGGCTGCCCTTGGAACCATGTCAAAAGCTGCCTTCAAATCAACAAAAGCCACGTATATATGGGAACTTCTTATAATCGTATATTTCCAGACTAAACATAAAAATCTAAAAACCTGGTCTACAGTGCTCATCTTTGGTCTAAAGCCTGCCTGATATTTTGTATAAATAGAGTGTTCTTCAATCCAGGAGGAGAGCCGACCGAGAACCTGTCGGGCAAAAAATGTTTGCAACACGTCAATTAGACTGATAGGCCGATAATGCGAGGGATTTGACCTATCACCCTTCTTGAACAGTGTTACAATCTCTGCCCCCTTCCAAGTTTCTGGAACTGGAGCTCCTCGAGCAATATCATTAGATAATAAATTGATATAAGGAGCCCAGATATAATTTTCGTGTTTCCAAAGATCACCTGGTATTTTATCAGGGCCTGGCGCTTTCCCTGGCTTAACTGCCTTGGTTGCTAGGATTGTTTCTGTCAAAGAAAAGACAAGAGGTGTGTCATGCACTGCAGGAGGAGCCTGCAAAATGTCCCAGCCATCAATCTCGCTTGGGCTTTCACAGGAATATAGCGAGGTAAAGTGCTCGACCCATGTTTTCTCCTCTAAGAATTTATCTTTGCATTCGGTCGCCCCCCTGGTGCCTCTAGCAATGAGGCTCCAGAAGGAGGACTGGTCTTTGCTCTTACATGCGTCCAACAAATCTGACCAAACCCTTTCGTCCCATTCTTTTTTGGCCATTATCAAGGTTCTTTTATACAGTGCTCTCTTTGTTCTCACAATATCCGCAGAATCCCCCCTGACCGCTCTAATTAAGTCTGTCTTGGCTTTCCGGCATTCCTGGTTATACCAGGTGATCCCTGTTTGTTTACTCTTTTGGGCGTTATATGATCTTTTAGCCGCCTTGGTCAGGATCTTGCCAAGTTGATTAATTAAATGTTCATGGGATTCTATCGGACGAGGATTTTGGATGACAGTGCTATTTCCTAAGAGAGCAGACATATGCCTCACAAATACATTATAGATTTGACTAATGATTTTTGTATTATCTAGTACCACTGGCCACTTCAGGGATCTACGGTTATTTGCCACTAGAGGATCCTGTGGCAAGGAGACTGTACTAATAATGCTTTTATCAAGGGTTTTAAAGATCTGAGTCTGGACAGATAAAATCAGGGGATAATGGTCACTTTCTATGCGGTCGTCTACCAATAGATCGATAGTCATGGGCCACAAATTCACAGAAACAAACAAGTAATCTAAATGGCTGGGATTCGCCCCTCTAGTAAATGTTGGTTTGCTGGGGCAGTCTGATGGCAACCGCCCATTGCAGGCACGTAGGCCTGACTCTAGGGTCAGATTCAATAGTTGTAAGGCACTCACTGTACAGGGTGCTTTATAATTTGTGTCAACTAAAGGGATGTTGTTGGCACTATCCTCGTCCTTGTAGATGTCTTCTAAACCTATTATAGGTTCAAAACCTCTGTTGAAGTCACCACCTATAATTATTTTTGCATTTTGATCAAACCCCGCCACAATACTGCTCAAGTGGGTTACAGCTGATGATTCTTTACTTGATCGATGTGGTCTACTGTAAATATTGATCAAGTAAGTGCTACAACCCGTAGTGTTTTTTAACTCAAGTAATAAAAGGTCGGGATTATTTGTATCAATTTGCTTAAAGGACAGGCCTCCTGTAATTTTCACCCAAATTGTTAAGCCACCAGAAGGTCTTCCCCCATTTGTATTCACTGCGGAGATGAAGAAAGATCTATAATCAACCTTGAAATAGTTCTCGAGCCCCCAGGTTTCCTGGAACATAATTAAATCCCCACTAGCCAGATAGTCATGCCAAGCGGGATCTGAAAGATTTTTTTTCAGACCTGCGATGTTCCAACAGATAATTTTTGTTACTCCTAGAACATCTAGTTCCTCTGTTACCTGCTGTGGTATCGTTAGCCCAGTTACATCTACATGTGGTGTTCGTACCATTGGGTCAACAGGATGCAATAACTTTTGAGGATTTTTGACAGATACAATCTGCTTTGATGCAGCTTCAGGAGCCAAACGGGAATCTATGTGGTTTGCGCCACCTAACATTGTCATAACCCCTCCATCAAGTCAATCGCAATCGGCTAGACCAGCTAGGGCCTCGAACCTATTTGAGGTGCTCACTCCCCAATTATAAGATGGGGCCCCAAAGCCCCAGCCATTTGCAGGTACATTCCATCTAGGTGCAGGTGTGATAGGAAAAGATGGATTCTGGTGAGTACCCGGCCATCCTCCATTATAGTTACCATTACCTATAGGTGCTGGGGTATTAGGATACACTAGATTCTGGTGCATACCCGGCCATCCTCCATTATAGTTAACGCTACCTAAAATCCCACGGTTGTTAGCTGGTATACCAGTCCCTCGTCTGCCCATTAAGTCCCAGTTTTGCCCTGGGGTAAAGTGGTGAGGAGTGTTTTGTTGGTTAACTTGCCATGGGCCAGCCCTATTTTTAGGAGGATAGTTCATGTTAACCTTTGTAGATCCCCCACCCCATCCATTATCTCTCGCTAACCAAGCTGGCTTAAGGGGCTTATAATTATTGGCCTTTTGTGACTCGTTATAAAAAAATTCTAATGTGAGGGGGATTATGGAACTACTTCTTCTTTGTGGTGGAAGTATATTGGATAGAATATCAGGAAGAGCAGCTGGAGTTGAAAAGTTTAATATCACACAGTCGCCCTTCCATTATTTTTGCTTGTTTCCTATCCATCCAATCCTCCTTGCCGTTATAATTTCGTCAGCCAACCTTTGTTCTCCCCCCTGTGCTATCCGCATATTATTTGACAGCCAGTATAATGCCTTGCTCTTTAGTGACGAGGCTGACTCAATTTGACCCGGTGGTAGAATTGGTGTATTAGCTAGCACTAACACCAATGGTGATGCTTCAACTACAAATTGTGTAGAATTTTCCTCTAAGGTAGGGGGCAATGTAACATGTGGTGGATCACTTAGTTGAACAGTTGGGGCTTCTAGTGGCAGGTCATTAATGATATGGCCAGTTTGTGGGCATTCTGGAGGAGTTGGTCCTGGTGGGATAGAATCTGATATTGACCCAGATTCATTATCTTCCTTGGGGCAATCACGACCCTTATTAACATTACTTAAAACATTTCCTATCGCATCTGCTAATACATTTTGAGTACCTCCCAATTTCTTTATCTCTGCAGAGAGTTTATCAATCTTGCTAATAAGTGGCTTAATAATAGTCTGGATTTTTATTTCTAATAGCTCCGCTATTCTTGACATTAGGTCCTCATCCAATATTTCCCTTGAATTGTTCTCCTCATTGTTCTGGCAAGTACTTTTTGATTTTTGCGGTGATATAACCTTGCTTTTTCCTGAACGTGTCCCCCCACGTTTACTTTGTAGTCTGCGACAGGCTCTAACTGCCCTTGAAGACTGCTTTACAGGTGGTTCATCTTCCACTTCTTCTTTTTCCTCATTTTCTTCAACCTCAATGACAACCTGTGCATCTAAATCATTGTCTGCATGCTGCTCAATGTCCGCCACATTAGCTGCACTGGTATCAATATTAACAATTTCTGAGGAGGCTGTTTCATGGGCATCGTTGTTAGAGTCTAATAGCAGGGACTCATTTGTTTGTGAGGAAGTGGGTGGGCTCAAGGGATGGAGGATAGGTGACTGGGACAGACCCAATGATTGTCTGCGCTCACTATTTATCTTGTTAACCACTTGAACAAGGTAGTTTTCCATGGTGTTCTTTGGTGTTTCGGATGCCATATGAAGATTTCTTTTAGGCATAATTACACAAATGTGTGTGATAGTCTTACATCCACAATTCAGTAAAATAACAAGGTATTATTCTCAAAGTTAAAACAAAAGTCTTACTTCAATGCCTTGTGCAGATATCCAGCGGGCTTGTTTCCTGGTTCGTAGAGGTGTATTTTCTGCTATCAACTTATCTACAATGAGCCCTTCCTTTTCCGAGCTCCTGGGCGATTCGGCAAAGGTTATACAGCCTACTTGCCGACCCCCGTCTGGACAGCTAGGACGTAGGAGGCAGTCAATCGAAAGCATTTACACCCCCACTCACTATGGAACTGACAGGAACTGCTCCCTGGTGCACAAAGAAGGAATTTGGGGAGGTGGCCTAGCCTGGCCTACTCGTGCCGATGAGGGCCGTAGAGGGCCCGCCCTTTGCCCGGGCTTAGCCCTGGGCGTCCCGCTCGCGTCCCGCGACGCGGGGATACTCCTCGCTTTATTGGGCCGGTGGCGCTCTCTAGCGCGTCTGAAGTCACCTTCCACGCGCCGCCGCGAGGCCTGCCGGGTGTTGTGGTCCCCCGGAGCGGCGGCGCGGAGTCAGATGCCTTTGACTCTCGGCGGTGGCGGCTAGAACGTCTGCTCGTATCTCTGCCCTCCAAACAGACTCTCGGCAGTGTCGGCGGTATTTGTGGTCTCCCCCGCTCTGCCGGGATACTCCTCGCTTTATTGGGCCGGTGGCGCTCTCTAGCGCGTCTGACGTCACCTTCCACGCTCCGCCGCGAGGCCTGCCGGGTGTTGTGGTCCCCCGGAGCGGCGGCGCGGAGTCAGATGCCTTTGACTCTCGGCGGTGGCGGCTGGAACGTCTGCTCGTATCTCTGCCCTCCAAACAGACTCTCGGCAGTGTCGGCGGTATTTGTGGTCTCCCCCGCTCTGCCGGGATACTCCTCGCTTTATTGGGCCGGTGGCGCTCTCTAGCGCGTCTGACGTCACCTTCCACGCGCCGCCGCGAGGCCTGCCGGGTGTTGTGGTCCCCCGGAGCGGCGGCGCGGAGTCAGATGCCTTTGACTCTCGGCGGTGGCGGCTGGAACGTCTGCTCGTATCTCTGCCCTCCAAACAGACTCTCGGCAGTGTCGGCGGTATTTGTGGTCTCCCCCGCTCTGCCGGGATACTCCTCGCTTTATTGGGCCGGTGGCGCTCTCTAGCGCGTCTGACGTCACCTTCCACGCGAGGCCTGCCGGGTGTTGTGGTCCCCCGGAGCGGCGGCGCGGAGTCAGATGCCTTTGACTCTCGGCGGTGGCGGCTGGAACGTCTGCTCGTATCTCTGCCCTCCAAACAGACTCTCGGCAGTGTCTGCGGTATTTGTGGTCTCAAGAACTACTGGAGGTATTTACACCAAACATACAAAAGGCACTGCTGCATAACAGTCCGTACCATTTTGCCAAATCTGGTATAATATTGTTCAGCAGTTCGAGCTGTAGCCTTGTTAGAAAGTCCCTATGAAAATTAACATGGGGAAAACACGTTTTGGGACCCCCCTTTTTTCTCGGCCCCGCTTGACGAATCCCCCCGAAACTTTCAGGGAAGGAGCGGAGCGCAGCGAGGCAAATTTAAGGAAAATTACAGGCAGATCCCTTAAATCCCTTAATCGGCGCCAAAGTTATTCGCAATAGAATGTTTGGAATTTCCTATGGTAACTAGGTCCTAACTATATATACCTACTGGCGACTGCATGTTACTCACAACATATTTTTTATCTTAAATGATTTAGTAACTGAATTTAGAACTCTTACCAAGACTTGGAGAGTTTCACCATCAACCTCAGTTTCGTTTTTAGTATTCATTATTTTCCTGAGGCTGCGGATACATATGTCAATGTTTTAATAAATGTGTTCTTTTGTTGAGCAACAGATAACGTGCTGATTAATAAATGTGTTTCAATGCAACAATGTGCATTATTATAAGTCAAAAGGTAATGTAAAGCATCATTGTATGGATATTGAAAACGCATCATAAAGTGTGTTTTCCTTTGTACATTGACAGTAAAAAGTAGGTTTAACAAATCTGAAAATGGGAAAGTGAAGTGTATTGTGGGACAGAGTAATTTACTGCTTGGTGACAGGGTTCTGTTTTTGTAATGCTGATTTTTACCCACTACTAGTGAGGATTCATTAATAGATGGTTGTATCAAAGGAGGGTCCTGCAAGGGTGAGCTTGTCAGGTGCGCTGATTTATGCTGTGAAGATTTTTTTTGCCAGCAATGAAAGAAACATAAAAGGCTGTGTTAGCGATCCATTTAACTTTTTTATTTGACTGGGAATTCAAAAAATGTCAGCTTAAAAAAATGTGTAGGTCCAGAATACCACATACTGAGTATTTGCTTGAAATACACATTTAGGGTCAGTGGTGCCCCCCTTACTGGCTTGTTGGCAGCCCTGCGTCCTGCGCAGTCTTGGATAAGCAGTCACTTTGTGGTCTTGAGACGTCAGAGGAGGGCTTCCCTTGGTCCACGGCCCCCTTATCTGTCTGGAACACGCGGCCACTGAGGGGGGCAGCAGTGCTCATCGGAGGGGACTGGTAGATGGTCGGTGTCATCTCAGAGGCCTGGAGGGCCCTTCTAGCTCCTGGAAGCCCGTGAGCGCCTAACAAGGTGAGTCCAGACACCCGTCCGTGCAGCTCCTGTCTCTGTGCTCCCTGCTTGTTTAAAGCTCACTGGCCATTCTGGGTAGAAAACATGGGCCATCGCGGCACGTGACCCCTCCCTAACCTCTGCAGCACCTCTGCATGGTGATTGGGGGTTTCTACTAGAGGTGGGTGGGTGGGCCACTAAAAGCTTGAGTCAGGTTCAAGCCAGAAGCTCTGGCTTGACTCGACGTCTTCTGGGACCATCGAGCCCCAAACGAGGCGAGCTTTCATGGGGGCAATGTGGGCTAATGGCCAGATCTGGCAACCAGATATCATAGGGTCCAAATCCTGACCCCTGAACAACCATGAATTCTGCCCCTGTGCCTGAAATAAAACGTGTAATGTAAACTGTGTCTGTTGTTAAGAATTGTATGCCCTTGGGCAAGTTTCACACTGTGCAAAAATACCCCAAAAAATGTGAATACTGCCTGTCATCCGCACTCAGATCTCATCTTTCAAGAGTTAAGGGCAAAACATTAGTCTTAGATGTCAGAAGAGTATCCATCTAGTCTGTCGTCAATTGCAGCTTCCAGCTTGACCAAACTGTGTGATCTTAGGTAAATGCTTTACCCACCAAACTTCCTTTTGCTCATTATCACATATCAGAGCGCCTTCAAATACAAGAGTTCAGGCCTGCCCAGTACAATAAACATGTCTTGTGTTTTATTTATTAGTCAATAAATTGGCTTCAAACATGTGATCCTAGGTGGCATTTAAGACACTCGTGACAACTGACTTGCCTCTTACTACACTGGCGGCATTGTCATCGTGCGTTGGCTTCTGAAGAGTGCGTTATTACCTAACAGAAGGGTCCTTACATGTGCATCAGAAAGATGAACGGGTGAGTAGGCAGCACACAAATATCTTAACCCGCTGAGCTAACCTTTCCGGGACCCTTTCTTTCCTGTCTCGTGTTGCCCCGGGCCCCCTGGAAGCCCTTGTTGAGAATCATGTCCAGGTCGGACATTGCCTAACACTCCAAAAGTCAATCTCAGCCAAGAGATCAGAAGGGCGAATGGGCACGGTGCATAAACAATGCACCTGAATAATTGTAATTCTGAGCTAAGGGCAAATAATAGCGCTGCTGCGCCACGCAGCAGGAAATGATACGAATACAAGATGTAAACGAATATTGATGGTCTAATAGCGCTGGCAGTGAGAGTGTTTTCCTCTAAGTACTTTGATTTAGTCCCAGGAAGGGTAATGGATTGGATGATGGGGGTAAAGTCCCCCATCGCACTGCGGGCTCCCCACTGCGTCTGTCCTCGTGTCCCGAGCTCCTCGCTTGCTCGTCGTGGCAGTCACTCATTACTCACTCCCTTAAGAGTCACTCACCGCATAAGTCACTTATCCCATGGTAGTTACTCACTCAATATGAGTATCTCACCTCGTGACAGTCACTTTCCAGGCTGGGGCTGATCCCGGTGCAAAGACTCTTTGTCTTCTCTCTCTAAAGCCCCCCGGCTGACTCTTTGCTTCAAAGACTTTCGATTGTCACACATTATTGTGCTGTCTTCGGCTGTCACCTCTCCGTAGTCAGCTGCCTGTGTCTTGTTCGTCTTGGTCTCTCTTTACCTGGCTCGTGCTAGCTTTCACGAGCCTCTATTTGTTGATGTCTCCCTGCGAGGATTCTGACTGTCTCTTGCCCTTAACCAGTCCCTTCGAGTCCCCTTCGATCGCCTCTTCTTGCCCTGTCGCTGCCCCTGACACCGGCAGCTGGCTGCTTGTTATTCGCGCCTGTCTCTGATCCTGAAACCCGCGACTGTCTCGTGCTCTTGACCGGTGTCTAGCTGAGTCTCTGCCCCTCACTTACCCACTGTGCCCTGTTCTTGGACTGACTCTGACTGTCTCTACCACAGTGCCTTCTTTTCAAGCGGTCTCTGCCTGTCTCTAGGCCCTAGACCCTCGACCGTGCACTCTTCTCCGCCTTCCTCCGACTCTACCCCCGAGGGGCATGTCTTTCTCCTTTCATGTGCATGTCTCATCTGTTTCTGTCTTCGACCCTGTCCCTTCTTCTGCATCTGGCTGCACCGATAAGACTCCCGACAGTCTAATGGCGCATCTCTCTCTGTCTATCTGCCCCTGAGGCTCCCGTCTCTTGTACTTCGCCTGCAGGTGGACGCCTCTCTGCTGCAAGCTTCTTGACTGTCTCTCATAACAGTTACTTGTTACTGTCTATGCCGCCGAGACTCCTCGCTGTCTCTTCGTCTTGGATTGTCTCTTCCGCTGCCCCTGGCTTTGAGATGCTTGACCACTACTTGTTTTTACTCGTCTGTGTCGGTTTCTCTCACCACAACACCCTAGACTGTCTCTTGTTCTGTCCTCGCCTCATGGTTTTGACTTTGTTTGTCTCTGGCACTTCTGACTGTCTCTTGTTCCTGACTTATACTTGGCTTTGCGCGTGCCTTTAGACTCTCGACTCTCTCTTGTTCGTGTCCTTTTCTGTATCTCTGCTCTGAGTCTCCGACTGTCTCTTGATCTTGACTTTTAATTCTATTTATTTATTTATTTAATGCAATTTTATATAACGCGAAACTTACCCGAATGAGTCACAGCGCTTTACAAAAGAACCAGTTGCGTTACATAAGGACTTTGGATTGCATGAGTTACATAAGAGATACAAACAGAAAAAAATGCAAATGTACAAGTGGTAAAGTCACTCAAGGAAGAGATACAAGCGGAAAAACTCAAAATCACATAGGAATGGTAGAGAGTACAAAGGTCTACTGCATATACTAGTGGTTAGAGTTATCTCTATATACATAGGGAAGGGATACGGATGGATATACTCTAAGAGTCACCTAGCAATGGTAGTAAGTACAAAGGTCTACTACATATACTAGTGGTTAGAGTTCTATATATACAAATAGTAAATTCACTCAGGATTACATTTTAACAGCGATTGGGATTGGACAATTATATATTACATATTGTCTGTGTGTGTGTCTCAGCCAGTGGTCGAAGTGGGGACAAAAAAGTAGGGGAACTCTGGGCGGAGACTCAGGGGGCGGGAATAAGCAGGTGATTGGATCAGTGGGCGGAGTCGGAGGTGTGGCTAAAAATAGCAAAACATACCCATTTTTTTAGTGCATTTGGTATTTCATTGACCAGTTACAGCTTATAACGTTATTCAATTCAAACAATCGATAAACATGTTTATTTGAGGTTTAATATATAAGTTGTTTATATTTAATTCATTTACAATGTGGGACATGTTTCCAATCACAGAATATTCCAAATACGCTTATAAGTGGAATCATAAGCCATTTGTCTCTGTGATTTTTGCATTTTTAAGAATGAGTCATTATGCCAATAATGCTGGTTTTGTTACTGGGAGACGATTTTGCAGCATTTGTGCTGCGTTGCACTACTCAATATCTATGAAGTTGTTTAAAGACATGCAAAGTGGCTTTACGTGGCTTTTAAAACATGACTTGGAGCTTTGCATTGTGCATGTACCACATTGCAAGGTGCAAGCATGACGCAAGGCCCTTGAAAACATGCTCCTTTGTCTGGTGTGCATGCAAATCCTGCATTGCAAATTCCTGGTGAGGTTGCAATGCAAAATGGAGGCACCAATGGTTGAGGTGGACTGGCCTCAAGGGTCCTGTGTATCATCCCCAGATCGAGCCTCCCCTTCACACCGTCATTCTGGCATCGATCAATACCCTGCTTTATACATACCTGTGTTCTGTCCTCTTTTTGCCACCATTACTTCCTGGCATCGCTCATTACCGTACTTCTGGCATAGCAGGGTTGAGCCCTCCTCTTACCAACCTACATCTTGGCCTCACTCTTAACGCTGATTCCAGCAAACCCAGATCTAGCCCTCCCCAATTTTAATTCCTGCCATCGCACATTACTCCGCTTCTAACATACCCAGATCCAGCATTGCTTTCACCCACTCTCACTTCCTGGCATTGAACAAAACCCTGCTTCTGGCATAGCCAGGTTCAGCCCTACCCATGCACCCTTAGCCCCTGGCATAGTCGTTAGTATGCTTCTACCATACTTGGATCCAACCCTCATCTCGTCACCCTTAGTTTCTGGCTTCGCTAACTACCCAACTCCTTGCATACAGGGTATATCCTTCCTGTCACCTTACTTCCTGGCATTGTCCTTTACCCTACTTCTAGCACCCCAGGATCAAACTATTGTGTTGCCACCCCTATTTTGAGCAAGGCTATTTACTTTACTTTTAGGATGTCAGGAGCCACCTCTCCCCTCACCATCCTCACTTTCTAGCACTGCTCATTACCATGCATCTAGCATACCCAAATACAGCCATCCCATTACCACCCTTACTTCCTGGCACTCATTACCTTGCTTCTAGCATACCCAGCTTCAGCTCTTCCCTTACCACCTTTACTTCATGTTATAGTTTATTGCCATGCTTCTACCAAACTTAGATCTAGCCTTCATCTCGTCCTGCTTAGTTTCTGAAATCAATCACTACAAAACTTGGAGGATACCAAGGTACAGCCTTCCTCTGCCCACCCTTACTTCCTGGCATTGCTCTTTACCTTAGTTTTAGGAGTGATGCAGCCCTTCCGGTGCCATCGCTACTTCCTGGAATTGGTAGTTACCTTGCTTATAGCATTACTAGAGTTACACCCTATTTGCTAACCTTACTTCAAGGTATTCCAAATTACCTTACTTCTAGCATACCCAGATCCAACAATCCCTTCACTACCCTTACTTTTTAGACATCATTACCCTGCTTCTAGCATAGACAGGTTCAGACCTTCCCTCGTCCTCTACCTCCTTGGACCGCTTATTATTACCCTACTCTAGAACACCTAGGTCCTACCCTTCTCTCGGCACCCTTACTGCCCGGGATCACTCATTACCCTAGGTCTAGCCATACCTGGATCTCGCCCTCCCTTCGGAACCCCCACTTCCTAGAATCATTTATTCCCCCAGCTTCTAGCTTACATGGTTCATTTCTCCTCTTTCCACCCTTACTTCCTAGCACCACTCATTACCATGCTTCTTCATATCCAGATTGAGTCCTTTCTTCACCCCTCTGTATCCTGTCATCCCTCATTACCCAACTTCTAGCATACCCAGATCCTGCAATCCCCCTCAACCTTAACTCCCGGCATTGCTCATTACCCTATATTTAGAGTACCCAACTCCAGCCTACCCTCCCCACCCAATCCCCACCCAAACTTCCTGGTATCACCCATTACCTTGCTTCTAGCATACCCAATTGTTCACCCTAACTTCCTCACATTGCTCATTACCCTGCTTCTAGCGTCCCCTCATCGAACCCTTCCTCGCCACCCATGCTCTCTGGAATTACCCTGCTTCTAGCATACCTACACCCAGCACTCCCCTCGCTCCCCCTCTCTTTCTAGCACATCATTACCCTGCTTCTAACATACCCGGACCCAGCCCTCCCTTGCCACCCTCACTTCCTGGCAACGCTCATTACCCTGTTCCTAGCATACCCACATCCTTGCCTCCCCTCACTCCCCCTCACTTCCTGGCAACACTCATTAAACTTGTTCTAAAATATCCACATCCTGGCCTTCCCTCGCTCCCCCTACCTTCCTGGCATCACTCACTACCGTACTTCTAGTATACCTGGATCCAGCCCTCCCTCGCCACCCAAACTTCCTGGTATCACCCATTACCTTGCTTCTAGCATACCCACTTGTTCACCCTCACTTCCTGGCATCGCTTATTACCCTGCTTCTAGCCTACCCACATCAAACCCTCCCTCGCCACCCATGCTCTCTGGAATTATCCTGCTTCTAGCATACCTACATCCAGTACTCCCCTCGCTCCCCCTCACTTCCTGGCATATCATTACCCTGCTTGTGCTTGAATTGTCTCTGGCTGCGCTCTGCACCCGAGACTCCTGTTGTCTGTTGTGCAGTTTCTCTGGGGTGTCTCTGCCTTTGAGACAGTCGACTCTCACTTGTTCTTGAACTGTCTCTGGGTGTGCTCTGCACCCGAGACTCCTGGCTGTCTGTTGTGCAGTTTCTCTGATGTGTCTCTGTACATGAGACAGGCGACTCTCACTTGTTCTTGAATTGCCTCCGGTTGTGCTCAGCACCTGAGACTCCTGGCTGTCTGTTGTACTGTTTCTCTGGGGTGTCTCTGCCTTTGAGACAGTCGACTCTCACTTGTTCTTGAACTGTC
Source organism: Lissotriton vulgaris (assembly GCF_964263255.1). NCBI lineage: Eukaryota > Metazoa > Chordata > Amphibia > Caudata > Salamandridae > Lissotriton > Lissotriton vulgaris. The sequence continues at coordinate 6,733,007 of NC_141699.1, read as the reverse complement.
TCTGGGTGTGCTCTGCACCCGAGACTCCTGGCTGTCTGTTGTGCAGTTTCTCTGATGTGTCTCTGTACATGAGACAGTTGACTCTCACTTGTTCTTGAATTGTCTCCGGTTGTGCTCAGCACTCGAGACTCCTGGCTCCCTGCTGTACAGTTTCTCTGGGGTGTCTCTGCGCTTGAGACAGTTGACTTTCACTTGTTCTTGAATTGTCTCCGGTTGTGCTCAGCACTCGAGACTCCAGGCTCCCTGCTGTACAGTTTCTCCGGGGTGTCTTTGCCCTTGAGACAGTTGACTCTCACTTGTTCTTGAATTGTCTCCGGCTGGGTTCTGCACCCGAGCCACCCGATGTATTCCTCTTAATTTTTCTCTTGCTTGTCTTTGCCCTTGAGACGGTTGACTGTCTCTTCTTCTTGACTCGTTTCTGGATCTGTCTCTAGCAGACAGTCCCAGTTGTCTCTTGTTCTAAATGTCTCTGATCCCTGGCTGTCTTTTTACAATATACATAAACAAGAAGTGGCAAAGTAAAATTCTTGCACAATAGTGTATCAGGATATCCCAGATTATTTGTTCATGAATGGCGCGCAGAGGATGAGAAACGGCCACTTCAGCCGTCCAAAAAATCAACAAAAATGTCTAAAAAAATCAACAAAAATCATGAGCACCAAATCATTACCCAAAAATTTAAAATGTCCACCGGACATTGTAGTTTATGTTTTCACTTTATTTCTAATCTTCATATATATCCAACAGAAGTCCAACATGACCTTGTAGCCTACATGTGTTTCGTCTCAAGGCAAATCTACCATTGACTTCATCAGGGCTAAAAAGCGTTCTAAGTATATCATCAAATCTATATTGTTCCCGTCTTAAGTTCCAAGTCATATCATGTAGCCACCAATCAATAATTCTGACAATATCTCGCTCCAAGTCTTCAAATTATAACACAGTTTAATTGTTTGCAAGAACGGGGAGTACTCTGTCTCTGGCCAGGTTCTTCGTTCTTGCAAACAATTAAACTGAGATATAATTTGAAGACTTGAAGAGGTGTATTGTCTTTTTACAACATATTTATCTCAATTCCAAGTCATTCACAAACTCCAGGTTTTTTACCATATTGACCAGCTGGACTGAAATCCAGATGTGACAAGTTTTCAGGTCTGTAGCCGACTCACCTGTTTTGTCTCAGATAGGTCCTCGTCTGTTCATGGCCTGTCTCAAGCTGGTCCCTGGTGTTCATGACCTGTCTCAGACAGGTTCTCTTTTGTTGATGACCTGTCTCAGACAGGTTCCCTTCTGTTCATGACCTGTCTCAGACAGGTTCTCTTCTGTTCATGACCTGTCTCAGACTGGTTTCCTGGTGTTTATGACCTGTCTCCAGATCTGTCTCAGAGAGGTTCTCTACTGTTCATGACCTGGATCTTGTTCTGTCTCAGGCTAGTAGTCTCATGCTGATGATATGTCTCTTTTTTGTCTCCAGCTTGTGGTCTCTAGTTCTGGACATGCCTCTTTATCTGTCCTTGGATAGTTCTATTCAGTTCTTGGTGGGTTTCTTCTTTTCTCTCACAGGTTCTCACCTGTTGATGACCTGTCTCTTGGTCTTTCTTTGGCTAGTAGTCTCCTTTTATGATCTGTCTCTTGTTCTGTCTCAGACAGGTTCTCTGCCGTTCATGACCTGTCTCTTGTTCTGTCTCAGACAGGTTCTCTGCCGTTCATGACCTGTCTCTTGTTCTGTCTCAGACAGGTTCCCTGCCGTTCATGACCTGTCTCTTGTTCTGTCTCAGACAGGTTCCCTGCCGTTCATGACCTGTCTCTTGTTCTCTCTCAGACAGGTTCTCTGCCGTTCATGACCTGTCTCTTGTTCTGTCTCAGACAGGTTCCCCGCCGTTCATGACCTGTCTCTTGTTCTCTCTCAGACAGGTTCTCTGCCGTTCATGACCTGTCTCTTGTTCTGTCTCAGACAGGTTCTCTGTCGTTCATGACCTGTTTCTTGTTCTGTCTCAACAGGTTCTCTGCCGTTCATGACCTGTCTCTTGTTCTGTCTCAGACAGGTTCTCTGTCGTTCATGACCTGTCTCTTGTTCTGTCTCAGACAGGTTCCCTGCCGTTCATGACCTGTCTCTTGTTCTGTCTCAGACAGGTTCTCTGCCGTTCATGACCTGTCTCTTGTTCTGTCTCAGACAGGTTCCCTGCCGTTCATGACCTGTCTCTTGTTCTGTCTCAGACAGGTTCTCTGCCGTTCATGACCTGTCTCTTGTTCTGTCTCAGACAGGTTCCCTGCCGTTCATGACCTGTCTCTTGTTCTGTCTCAGACAGGTTCCCTGCCGTTCATGACCTGTCTCTTGTTCTGTCTCAGACAGGTTCCCTGCCGTTCATGACCTGTCTCTTGTTCTGTCTCAGACAGGTTCTCTGCCGTTCATGACCTGTCTCTTGTTCTGTCTCAGACAGGTTCCCTGCCGTTCATGACCTGTCTCTTGTTCTGTCTCAGACAGGTTCCCTGCCGTTCATGACCTGTCTCTTGTTCTGTCTCAGACAGGCTCTCCTCTGTTCATGACCTGTCTCTTGTTCTGTCTCAGACAGGTTCTCTGCCGTTCATGACCTGTCTCTTGTTCTGTCTCAGACAGGCTCTCTTCTGTTCATGACCTGTCTCTTGTTCTGTCTCAGACAGGTTCTCTGCCGTTCATGACCTGTCTCTTGTTCTGTCTCAGACAGGTTCTCTGCCGTTCATGACCTGTCTCTTGTTCTGTCTCAGACAGGCTCTCTTCTGTTCATGACCTGTCTCTTGTTCTGTCTCAGACAGGTTCTCTGCCGTTCATGACCTGTCTCTTGTTCTGTCTCAGACAGGTTCTCTGCCGTTCATGACCTGTCTCTTGTTCTGTCTCAGACAGGTTCTCTGTCGTTCATGACCTGTCTCTTGTTCTGTCTCAGACAGGTTCCCTGCCGTTCATGGCCTGTCTCTTGTTCTGTCTCAGACAGGTTCTCTGCCGTTCATGACCTGTCTCTTGTTCTGTCTCAGACAGGTTCTCTGCCGTTCATGACCTGTCTCTTGTTCTGTCTCAGACAGGCTCTCCTCTGTTCATGACCTGTTTCTTGTTCTGTCTCAGACAGGCTCTCTTCTGTTCATGACCCGTCTCTTGTTCTGTCTCAGACAGGCTCTCCTCTGTTCATGACCTGTTTCTTGTTCTGTCTCAGACATGTTCTCTTCTGTTCATGACCTGTCTCTTGTTCTGACTCTGGCTAGTAGTCTAGAGTTGATTTGATCTTGTTTTGTCTCCCGCTTGTGGTCTTCTGTTTTTGGCATGTCTCCTTTTCTGTCACTGGAAAGTTCTCTTCTGTTCTTGGCATGTCACTTTCTCTGTCTCTGGCTAGTTCTCTTCCACATTTGACAACTCTGTTTTTCTGCATCTGGCTAGGTCTCTCCTCTTTTTGACAAGTATCGAGTTCTGTTGCCTATGTCTTTCTTTTTCTTAAAATGTCTGTGGCTTTGCCCACAGCTATTTCTATTCTGTTCATGGCATGCCTCTTTATCAGCAATGGACTAGTTATCTGCTGTTCATGACACGCCTCGGGCTTCTGCTCCCCTGTTCCTGGCATGTTTGGTTGTTATTTCTCTGGCAGGTGCTCTTCTGTTCCTAGCATGTTTCTTGGTATGTTTCTGACTGGTGAACTCCTGTTCCTCACATGTTTCCTGGTATGTTTCTGGCTTGTGCTCTTTCATTCCTGGCATGTTTCTTGTTATGTCTCTGGCTGCTGCTCTCCTCTTCCTCACATGCTTCCTGGCATGTCTCTGGCTCGTGGTTTTCTATTCCTGAATTAGTTTGTGTTATGTCTCCGGCTGGCGCTCTCCTGTTCCTCACGTTTCCTGGTATGTGTGAAAGTATCGGAACGAGTAGAAGAAATCAAATATTCCCTGGAGTAAATTCCAATTTATTTTGACGTATTTTGTAAGAAAGTGAGAACAGTTATAGCCAACACGTGTTTCGCCTCTTTACATTAGCCATCTGGCCTGGGGCTTCCTCAGGGCAAAGTATGGCAAATTTCCTGGGTTAGGAATAGAATTCTGTCCTACCCAGAGGGCTGCTGCGTGGCAATATTCTGATCCGGCGATAAATGAAATGGACGTCTGTATCAGTCAGTCGGCATTCCTGGTATGTGTCTGGCTCGTGCCTTTCCATTCCTGACATGTTTCTTGTTATGTGTCTGGCTGGTGCTCTTCCGTTCCTGACATATTTCTTGTTATGTCTCTGGCTGGTGCTCTCCTGTTCCTGACAAGTTTCTTGTTATGTATCTGGCTGGTGCTCTACTATTCCTGGCATGTTTCTTATTATGGCTCAAGCTGGTGCTCTTCTGTTCTTGACATGTTACTGGTTATGTCTCTGGCTGGAGCTGTCCTGTTCCTAGCATGTTTCTTGTTACGTCTCTGGCTGGTGTTCTCCCATTCCTGGCATGTTTTTCATTATGTCTCTGGCTGGTGCTTTCCTCTTCCAAGCATGTTTCTTGTTAAGTCTTTTACCGGCACCCTACTGTTCCCAGCATGTTTCCTATTATATCTCTGGCTGGTTCTCTCCTGTTCCTGGCATGTTTCTTGTTATGTATCTGGCAGGTGTTCATCTGGTACTGGCATGTTTCTTGTTATGTCTCTGGCTTTTTCTCTCTTCTTCCTGGCATGTTTCTTGTTACGTCTCTGGCTTGTGCTCTTCTGTTCCTGGCATTTTACTTGATATGTTTCTGGCTGGTGTTGTCCTGTCCCTAGCATGCTTCTTGTTACATCTCTGTCTGGCGCTCTCCCATTCCTGGCATGTTTTTCGTTATGGCTCTGGCGGGTGCTTTCCTGTTCCTAGCATGTTTCTTGTTATGTCTCGGACTGGTGGTCTCCTGTTTCTGACATGTTTCTTGTTATGTCTCTGGCTGGTGCTCTTCGGTTCCTGACATGTTTCTTGTTATGTCTCTGACTGTCGCTCTCCTGTCCTGGCATGTTTATTGTTATGCCTGTAGGTGGTGGTCTCCAATCCCTGGCATGTTTCTTTTTTATGTATCTGGCTGGTGTTTTCCTGTTCCTGACATGTTTCTTGTTATGTCTCTGGCTGGTGCTTTCCTGTTTCAGGAATGTTTATTGCTATTTCTCTGGCTGCTCCTATTCTGTTCCTAGCATGTTTCTTGCTTTGTCTCTGACTGGTGCTCTCTTGTGCCTAGCATGTTTGTTGTTATTTATCTTGCTGATTCTCTTCTGTTCCTGACAAGTTTCTCGTTCTGTCTGTGGTTGATGCTCTCCTGTCCAATGATTCAGAAAAGGGGGTGGTGATGAACAGAGTGTCTGAATTAAGCAGACCACTCTTACCCAGTCCAAAGATAAGGGCTTGATCCATCACCGTTTTTTAGCTCACTGCACCATCCCAGCTCAGAACTTGGCTATATGCAAATTAGTCTGACCCTGGCCCAGTGCATCATGGGAACAGGGCAGACCAAACTACCAAGCCAATTCTTATACTGGGAAGGAAACAAGCTACCGGGGACCGGTTTCTGGCATTTCAGCTGTCTTCGGCCCGGCTTGCTTGAATCCTGATGGTGCAATGAGCTAGGGACTCACATCTGAGTATACCCTTCCACGCTCATGGTGGACAAAAATGATTCAGAAAAGGGGGTGGTGATGAACAGAGTGTCTGAATTAAGCAGACCACTCTTACCCAGTCCAAAGATAAGGGCTTGATCCATCACCGTTTTTTAGCTCACTGCACCATCCCAGCTCAGAACTTGGCTATATGCAAATTAGTCTGACCCTGGCCCAGTGCATCATGGGAACAGGGCAGACCAAACTACCAAGCCAATTCTTATACTGGGAAGGAAACAAGCTACCGGGGACCGGTTTCTGGCATTTCAGCCGTCTTCGGCCCGGCTTGCTTGAATCCTGATGGTGCAATGAGCTAGGGACTCACATCTGAGTATACCCTTCCACGCTCATGGTGGACAAAAATGATTCAGAAAAGGGGGTGGTGATGAACAGAGTGTCTGAATTAAGCAGACCACTCTTACCCAGTCCAAAGATAAGGGCTTGATCCATCACCGTTTTTTAGCTCACTGCACCATCCCAGCTCAGAACTTGGCTATATGCAAATTAGTCTGACCCTGGCCCAGTGCATCATGGGAACAGGGCAGACCAAACTACCAAGCCAATTCTTATACTGGGAAGGAAACAAGCTACCGGGGACCGGTTTCTGGCATTTCAGCTGTCTTCGGCCCGGCTTGCTTGAATCCTGATGGTGCAATGAGCTAGGGACTCACATCTGAGTATACCCTTCCACGCTCATGGTGGACAAAAATGATTCAGAAAAGGGGGTGGTGATGAACAGAGTGTCTGAATTAAGCAGACCACTCTTACCCAGTCCAAAGATAAGGGCTTGATCCATCACCGTTTTTTAGCTCACTGCACCATCCCAGCTCAGAACTTGGCTATATGCAAATTAGTCTGACCCTGGCCCAGTGCATCATGGGAACAAGGCAGACCAAACTACCAAGCCAATTCTTATACTGGGAAGGAAACAAGCTACCGGGGACCGGTTTCTGGCATTTCAGCCGTCTTCGGCCCGGCTTGCTTGAATCCTGATGGTGCAATGAGCTAGGGACTCACATCTGAGTATACCCTTCCACGCTCATGGTGGACAAAAATGATTCAGAAAAGGGGGTGGTGATGTCCAAGGCATGTTTCTTGCTATGTTTCTGGCTGGTGTTCCTCTGGTACTGGCATGTTTCTTGTTATGTCTCTGGCTTTTTCTCCCTTCTTCCTGGCATGTTTCATGTTATGTTTCTAACCTGTGCTCTCCTGTTCCTGCCATTTCTCTTTTTTTGTCTCTGGCCGGTGCTCTCCTGATCCTCACATGTTTCTTGTTGTTTCTCAGCTTGTGCACTTCCGTTCCTGACATGTTTATTGTTATGTATCTGACAGTCGTTCTCCTGTCCCTGGCATGTTTCTTATTATTTCTCTGGCTGGTGCTCTTCTGTTCCTAGTATGTTTCTTGTTATGTCTCTGGCTGGTGCTAGCCTGATCCTCACATGTTTCCTGGTATGTCTCTGTCTCGTGCTCTTCCGTTCCTGACATGTTGCTTGGTATGTCTCTAACTGTCGCTCTCCTGGAATGTTTCTAGTTATGCCTCTAGCTGGTGCTCTTCTGTTCCTTGCATGTTTCTTGTTATGCCTCTAGCTGGTGCTCTTCTGTTTCTAGCATGTTTCTTGTTATTTCTCTGGCTAGCGCTCTTCTGTTGCTAGTATGTTTCTTGTTGTCTCTGGCTGGTGCTCTCCTGATCCTCACATGTTTCCTGGTATGTCTCTGTCTCGTGCTCTTCCGTTCCTGACATGTTGCTTGGTATGTCTCTGACTGCCGCTCTCCTGGCATGTTTCTTGTTATGCCTCTAGCTGGTGCTCTTCTGTTCCTTGCATGTTTCTTGTTATGCCTCTAGCTGGTGCTCTTCTGTTCCAAGTATGTTTCTTGTTATGTCTCTGGCTGGTGCTCTTCTGTTTCTAGCATGTTTCTTGTTATTTCTCTGGCTAGCGCTCTTCTGTTGCTAGTATGTTTCTTGTTGTCTCTGGCTGGTGCTCTCCTGATCCTCACATGTTTCCTGGTATGTCTCTGTCTCGTGCTCTTCCGTTCCTGACATGTTGCTTGGTATGTCTCTGACTGTCGCTCTCCTGGCATGTTTCTTGTTATGCCTCTAGCTGGTGCTCTTCTGTTCCTTGCATGTTTCTTGTTATGCCTCTAGCTGGTGCTCTTCTGTTCCTTGCATGTTTCTTGTTATGTCTCTGGCTGGTGCTCTTCTGTTTCTAGCATGTTTCTTGTTATTTCTCTGGCTAGCGCTCTTCTGTTGCTAGTATGTTTCTTGTTGCCTCTGGCTGGTGCTCTCCTGATCCTCACATGTTTCCTGGTATGTCTCTGTCTCGTGCTCTTCCGTTCCTGACATGTTGCTTGGTATGTCTCTAACTGTTGCTCTCCTGGCATGTTTCTTGTTATACCTCTGGCTGGTGCTCTTCTGTTCCTTGCATATTTCTTGTTATGTCTCTGGCTGGTGCTCTTCTGTTTCTAGCATGTTTTTGTTATTTCTATGGCTAGCGCTTTTCTGTTGCTAGTATGTTTCTTGTTGCCTCTGGCTGGTGCTCTCCTGATCCTCACATGTTTCCTGGTATGTCTCTGTCTCGTGCTCCTCCGTTCCTGACATGTTGCTTGGTATGTCTCTAACTGTCTCTCTCCTGTTCCCGGCATGTTTCCTGTTATGCCTCTAACTCGTGCTCTTCTGTTTCTAGCATGTTTCTTGTTATGCCTCTAGCTGGTGCTTTTCTGTTCCTAGCATGTTTCTTGCTATGTCTCTGGCTGGTGCTCTCCTGTTTCTAGCATGTTTCTTGTTATGTCTCTGGCTGATGGTCTCCTGTTTCTAGCATGTTTCTTGTTATGTCTCTAGCTGGTGCTTTTCTGTTCCTAGCATGTTTCTTGCTATGTCTCAGGCTGGTGCTCTCCTGTTTCTAGCATGTTTCTTGTTATGTGTCTGGCTGGTGCTCTTCTGTTTCTAGCATGTTTCTTGTTATGTCTCTAGCCTGTGATTTTCTGTTCCTAGCATTTTTCTTGCTAAGTCTTTGGCTGGTGCTCTCCTGTTTCTAGCATGTTTCTTGTTAAGTCTCTGGCTGGTGCTCCCCTGTTTCTAGCATGTTTCTTGTTATGTCTCTGGCTCGTGCTCTCCTGTTTCTAGCATGTTTCTTGCTATTTCTCTGGCTGGTGCTCTCCTGTTTCTAGCATGTTTCTTGTTATGTCTCTGGCTGATGGTCTCATGTTTCTATCATGTTTCCTGGTATGTATCTGGCTCGTGCTCTTCTGTTCCTGGTATGTTTCTTGTTATGTCTCTGTCTCGTGCTCTTCCGTTCCTGACATGTTGCTTGGTATGTCGGAATGTTTCTTGTTATGTCTCTGGCTGGTGCTCTCCTGATCCTCCCATGTTTCTTGTTATGCCTCTGGCTGATGCTCTCTTGATCCTCACATGTTTCCTGGTATGTCTCTGTCTCATGCTCTTCCATTCATGTTGCTTGCTATGTCTCTTTCGCTCTTCTGTTCCTGGCATGTTTCTTGTTATGCCTCTAACTCATGCTCTTCTGTTCCTGACATGTTTCTTGTTATGTCTCTGGCTGTTGCTCTCCTGTTCCTGGCATGTTTCTTGTTATGTCTCTGGCTGTTGCTCTCCTGTTCCTGGAATGTTTCTTGTTGTGTCTCTAACTGTCGCTCTCCTGTTCCTGGAATTTAGCTTGTTCTGTCTTTGGTTAGTTCTTTTTTATTTGTATCATGTATATTTTTCTAGCTATTTCTCACCTGTTTATGCCACTTATTTTATTTGGTTTATCTTGCTAGTTCTATTCTTTTTTATGGAATTGTTATTATTCTGCTTATTGCTAATTGTCCTTTTTTTCTTGACGTTTCTCTTGTTCTAGTTTCGGCTGGTTCTTTTCTTTTTATGGCGCGACTTTATGCTCGTATCTTGTTCTAGTCATCCAGTCCTTTCTGGTTCTCTCCTGTTGTTGATACGTCTGTGACTATCTCTGGCTGATCCAAGCCCCTCGAGCAGGAGAAGGAGACTCTGCGGCCACCGCATCTCCCTCGCTCCAAAACTCGTCACCCTGTCTGTCTTACAGAACAAGAGACAGGTCTTTTTATGGTTCCAGACAGAATGCGTCCAGGGAAACGGCGCAGGCTCCAATCCGACACTTAGCCTTGTGTGTAGACAGAGCTTGGGTGGTTTCTCAACAAGGAGCGGGCTGCAAACTTTTTGACACGTCCTGCATCGCGACGTTTCAGATGGAAAACAACTCTGGAGCAAGCCTGCCCTCAAGCGGCCGAGAGATAGATGACAGGGCACATTTTGATCAGAATTCATCTTCAAAATGACCTCCAACCCCTTAACAGCTGGGCCTTCCATCCAAGCCCCCCCCCCCCACCTCCAGCCAGTGCTCAACCCTTTTTGGGGCTATTTGGGTTAGTTTGTGCTGAGGGCTTCATCACTTTTTACCACATATTTTTTTTGACACAGTAATTGGCTGTCCTATTTCCTCATCTTGCTTTGCGAAGCTGAGAAGCATAAGGAAACTCCTGTACCTCCTGCTGTAGGAGTGCTGTAGGATTATGATCCATGCACAGGTGACCTCCCCGTTAGACTATGCCCACAGTCTGTATCTGGGGTGCCTGCCTATCTGATCAACAGATTACCGATGGTACAGGATGCAGCAGGGAGATTCATTTGATGGGTTCATTTCCGCCATCCCATTTCCCCTCTTATTAGGCAGCTACATTGGCTCCCGGTAGCAAAACCAATTAATCAATCAGGAATTTGTGAAGCACGCTACTCACCCGTGAGGGTCTCAAGGCGCTGGGGAGGAGGGGTCGTGCAGCTCCCATTCAGCCAAACAGCCAGTTCTTGAGGCTCTTCCTGAACGTGTGCAGCGTGTGGGAATGTCTGATGTAGAGCTGGGGCTCGTTCCCGGTCTTTGCCGCGATGTAGGAGTAGGCTCTTCCACCCGCTCTGGCTCTGCGGATGCGCAGGGTTTCGGTGAGGGCGAGGTCACCAGAGCAGAGGTTTCTCTTGGGTACGTGGAAGGAGACTCTTTTGTTGAGGTATTGGGGTCCGGTGTTTTGGAAGGATTTTTAGGCATGCGTGAGTAGCATGAAGGTTATTTTCTTCTCCACTGGGGCCAGTGGAGGTCTCATTGGTGGTCAGTGATGTGTTCATGTTGTGGGATGCCGAGGACGAGTCTGTTTGCGGTGTTCTGGATGGTCTGCAGCTTTCGGAGCTGGGATTTGTTTATACTGGCATAGAGGGTGTTTGCATAATCCAATTTGTTTGTTACAAGTGTGTGGATGATGGTTCACTTGAAGGTCTTTCGAAGGATGCAGAGGGTGTTGAAGGACATGGAGGAGACAGCGTTGATATGTCGGGTCATGGTGGGGGAGGAGTTGAGGTTCCAGGCGTGGTCCATGGGAGTGGAGGGGTTGCCAAGGGTGGCGGGCCACCAAGTGTTGTCCCATGCTGAGAATGTGGGTCCGAGAACGAGAACTGTCTTCTCCGAGTTGAGCTTCAGACAGCTGCTGCTCTTCCAGGTTGCAACATCTTTCATTCATTCCTGGAAGCTGAGGCTGGTGGTGTCGGTTTGCTCCATGAGGGAGAGGATGAGCTGGATGTTGTCGACGTAGGATACTATGCTGAGTCCATGCTACCTGACGATGGCGGCAGGGGGCATGTAAAAGAGCGTGGGGCTGAGTGATGATCCTTAGGGTACTCCGCAGTTGATATCTGTGGGTTCAGAGAGGAAAGGTGAGAGTTTGATTCTTTGGGTTTGGCTGGTGAGGAAAAAGCAGATCCAGTCGAGGGCAGTTCCCTGTATGCCGCGCTGTGGAGTCTGGGGGTGAGGGTGCAGTGGGAGATGGTGTTGAAGGCTGCAGAGAGGTCTAGTAATATGAGGGCTGCCATGTGGCCCTGGTCGAGAAGCATGCGGATATCGTCTGTGGCGGCGAGGAGTGCAGTCTCTCTGTCCTGTGGTTGCTGCAGAATCCGAATGTTGACGATCTTCTTGTTGACTGTGGCCATGAAAGGGAGGAGAGAGATGGCTCTGTAGTTTTTGAGGTCCGTAAGATCTGTGGAGGGCTTCTTGAGGGGGAGGCTTGACTTCTGTGGGGAAAGTGTCGGATTCTATGGCGCAGGCTGCTCTGTGGAAGATGTGCCGCGGGCAGAGGTCCGTGGGGGCTCCTGAGTGAATGCTCTTCATGGTTGTGCGGTGTCTTTGGTGGTGATTGGGGTCCAGGTGGAGATGCTAGGCTGGCTGGCGTTGCTGGTGGTAGGTGTGGTTTTGGTGTTTGGTGTCTGTTCATTGAAGTTGTTGTAAAGGGACTTGATCTTGAGATGGAAGTAGGAGTCTAGTTTGTTACAGAGGTCCCGGAAAGGAATGAAGGCTGAGGCTTCGCTGGGGGGTTTGGTGAATTCATGAATGATGCTGAAGAGTTCCTTCAAGTTGCTGGAGGACTGTGTTCTGGAAGAAGGTCCTTTTGGTGGATCTGATGTGTTGGTGGTATTCTGTCATGGCATTCATGTGAGTGGTCAGAGCATCTGGGGTTTTGGTGTGTCTCCATATTTTCTCTAGACGTCTGCAGGTGCTTCTGGATTCTTGGAGGTAGGTGGTGAACCAGGTGGCTTTCATGGGGCGTTGTCTGTCGAAGTTATGGAGGGAGGGGGGCGAGATTGTCTGCGCAGTTGGTGATCCATCTGTGTAGTTCGTTGGCTGCAGAGTTGACGTTGGTCGGGAGGGGGATCGTGGTTGAGGGTGGAGTTGAGGTGCTCCTCTGTGACCTTGCTCCAATTCCTTCACGGATGGCGTGGTGTAGGTTTGTGAGCGGTGTTTCTTTCAAGGAGATGTATATGCAGTGGTGGTCTGTCCAGGGGGGTTGCATGCTGTGGCTGAAGTGTATGTTGTTTCCTCCTGCGGAGATGGGGTTCAGGGTGTGTCCACCCTTGTGGGGAGGGGTGGTGATGAGCTGTTTCAGTCCGAAGTTGGCGAGGTTGTCCAGGAGGGTGGTTGAGTTGGGGTCGCTGAGGTTGTCGAGGTGGACGTTCAGGTCTCCGAGCAGTATGTAGTCCATGGAGGCAATGGCGTGGGCCACGATGAGGTCTGTGATGGTTGTGGTGAATGTGGTTCATAGTCCGGGAGGTCTGTAGGTGAGGATGCCGCGAAGGGTCCATCTCAAAAAGGATAGAATTTAAGGCTCTGACCGTGGCTTTTTGAGCCCTCCATTACAGGGGCCCTGGATACCTTAAGCTCAGGCCATACCTGCAGAATCGCACTCTGAGATCTAATTTCCAGCACCTACTCTGTGTCCTTTGCTATACAAAGACCTGATTGGGAGGAAGGTCTTTCACCGTCAGGATCGCTGGACTGTGGAACTCTTTGCCCTACCGTCTGCGCCAGATTGATTCAGAACTTGATTTTGAGAAGACCTTAAAAACTTGGCTCTTTAGTCAAGGCTAACTCCACTGATTGGCCAGATCTCTGCTGCAATAGTCGCTTAGTCCCGGGACACCTCTGTTTGAGGTAGCTGTCACACTTTTCAAATGCTTATTACTATTACATAAGCTAACCACGCCAAATTTGCACCCTTTTTTCCCAACATCCTGGGGATTCTAAAGGTATGTACACACAAAAGGAAGTAAGGTGATTACAAATCGCAAAATTTTAAGTATGTATGAAGTTATGCCTGGAGCACATTCACGTTGTAAAAACTGCCATCACCCACAGCAAGTTGTGGCAAGCTTCCTCATAGGGTTGCTACTAAACGCCTCAGCGCAGACCAACACTAGAGGCGGAGCAATAGGGAGGGGTAGACAATACAAACAATTAGAAACAGGAAAAGAAAAGGATCCTAAACAGGTGCAGATGATTAGAGATCTTAAGAGATATCGTCATAACAATTGTATTCCTTGATTCCCTTGCCAGGAGTAAAAGAAGGGTAAAAAGATACCTTCGGGTGGTGGTGGCATGAGTGAATTATGCACCCTCCACCCCTCTGTTCCGCATGGAGGTCAACATGTTTCTGCCGGCTCCGTCCCTCTACCAGCATTCATCAGGACAAATGGGATCCCTATGCTACTTTCCTTGTTGACACAAATCCTCCTGGTATTTCCACTGTACTAAGTGTTACTCCACCTGTAAGTCTGGTGCAGTCCAGCACACTTACTCATCAATGACATCGAGTTTATTGAGATGAGCACTAGAATGGGCACAGGAGTAGAGGGCGGCCCCCTGTAGTCACACTTTTGTCCAGGGTGGTCAGCCGCCACCTAATCGGTCTCTCCGGGTGCCGCTTAGATACATCTAAAGGTACCCAGACGGAGAAATTAGCAAAAATACAGATACATTGGGGTTTTTGGGGGAACATTGGAAAAAGGGCTTAAGAAGAAAGCGTCTGTTTTTTCCCCTGCAAAGGGTATCAACGGAGGGTTTGTTTTGCTAAAATCACAATTTTCCCATCTTTCAGGAACAGGCAGACTTTTGTCAGAAAACCAAAATGTTCTACACAGTTTGGGCATTTTAGTCGGACATAGCCTATTTTTCCTATTTTTTTGTGCTTTCAACCTCCTTTCAGTTAGTGGCTGAAATTGATATGAAACTAATAATGGATCCTGGAAATATATACATTACTAGAAAGTAGACAAAATCCTAAATTTAGAAAGGGGTAATTTGTCTGGATCCTTAAAGGTTTTCCTATAGAAAGTAACAGTTGAAATAAAAATATATTGAAAAAGAGTTGAAAAAAAACAGCCATTTGTGCCTTTGTTTTCACCTGTAACTTCTGTTAAGTATGGCAGATTTTTAAAAGCAATATACCGTTATGTCCACAGGCCCCTTAAGGTTGCAGGGATCTATAGGACTTGTAGGTTCACCAAGAACCTGAAGTGCCGAGAGCCAATAACTGAGCTGCACTTTGCTACAGTTCTTTATTGTGTATACTGCTATTCACTTGGTAAAATATAAAGAGAACAATATATGTATCAACTATCAAGGAAAACGATGTATTTTCGAAATGGGAACAATATATGGAGTTTAGAAGCAGTGGTTATTTGCCCAACTCCAAATATGTGGGTACAGATACTCGCATGTGAATTAGGAGGCATTTAGAAAAATTACTTCTTTTTGACACACTGTCTTATATTTGGAAGGGAGAACTGCATAGAAAGTCAATTGGCAATAACATTTGTTCAACTATTCTGTGTTACCCTGTCTCCCGATAAAAATGGTACATCAGTTGTGTGGATAGTCCTAGTGCCCATGATAGGAAACGGCCCACAACGCAACGTGGGCACATCACGTTTTTCCAGCAAAAACTGACCCTTTTTTTGCAGTGTGCCTAGCTGTGGTTTTCAAACCCTAGCTCAGCTAGCACTTAGGGAAACCCGGCAAACCTGTACATTTTTATTAAACTAGGTACCCCGGGGAATCCAGTATGGGATGACTTTTGTGGCTCTCACCAGGTTCTGTTACCCAGAATCCCATGCAAACTTCAAACTTTGTAAAAAAACAACATTTTCCTCACATTTCTGTGATGGAAAGTTCTGGAAACTGTGGGGAGCCACAAACTTCCACCCACACAGCATCCCCCATGTCTCTTGATAAAAATGGTACGTCCCTTGTGTGGGTGACCCAAGTGCCTGCAATAGGGAAGGGCCCAAAACTTATTGTGGAAACATTAAAATGGTCGCTCACAAAACTACCTGTTTTTACATTGGGGATCACCTCCATTTTTGGTCCCGGGCTCCAAATCCAGACAGTTAAAGTCTCCGAGCAGTATGTAGTCCATGGAGGCCATGGAGTGGGGCGCGATGAGATCTGTGATGGTTTGGTGGACGTGGTTTGTGGTCCGGGAGGTCTGTAGGCGAGGGTGCTGCTTAGGGTCGATCTAAAAAAGGATAGAATTTAAGGCTCTAACCTTGGCCTGTCAAGCCATCCATGATAGGGACTCTGGATACCTTAGGCTCAGACCATACCTGCAGAAGCGCACTCTGAGATCTAATTTCCAGCAGCTGCTATGTGCCCCTCGCTATACAAAGACCCGACTTGGAGGGAGGTCTTTCACAGTCAGGACCGCTGGACTGTGGGACTCAGACATTTCCGAAAACCCAGACATTTCTCAAAACCAGACACCTAGGGGAGTCCATGGAGGTGTGGCTTGTGTGGATCCCCATACATTTTTCTACCCAGAACTCCTTGCAAACCTTCAATTTTTCTTACATTTCTGTGTGGGATCACAGCGCAGGTACTAATTTCCTACCGTGCAGCGTTCCCCTCGGTCTCTTGAGTAAAATTATTTTTCACTTGTGTGAGTGCACAAAGCAGAGTCAGCCTATATATGTATAAAACATAATGGTGCTTATCAACTCGCTGTGATAGCTCCTCAATATCTTCAGCTTGTTACAGTCGCTTGACCCACCCATAGAAGCTTGTCAAACAAATGTTTTTTTTAATGAAAAGTGTCCAATGCCACAGTTTCACTTTAATGCTGGCCGTGCCCCTTTCCTTACACACGGCTTGTCTAAGGAAAAGGGCGCCATTAAAGTGAAAGCGCGGCAATGGGCAGTTTTAAACACAAAAGTTAATAAATACAAAAAAACCATGCAGCTGTGTTCTGTGCTGCAAATATACTAAAGGCATGGCCGCCACTGTATGAGGTTGATATGTTATGAAGAAAAAAAAATTGAAGCAATGGGGAGAGCGTGTCCTGCCTGCAACAGCAAGCAGGAGAACCATTTAAGCAAACAGTGCACAGAGGCTGTAATTAAAGCCTACTGAGTAACAACACATGAGTGTCCTCATGGGAGGTTACATAATGAGACGAGGCGGGACCAAGGAGGGACTACTAAGCCTATTGACCAATGAAAAGCCCCAGTTTCCAAACGACAATAGCACATGCCAATGAAAAATATGGGCGGAGAGTGGGTGGAGCTTCAAGTCCATAACTGAATACAGCGTGCTTTGCAGAGCAGCGCATGTGCTGCCCAGGCTCGACCTAAAAAGGGGTATCTGAGACAGACTTTCAAAAGCACTGTTGGGATTTCATGACACCTTTCGAATCACACAGTGGTGTTCTAGTGACAAATGGGTTGTACCGGGGGCGTAATGCTGGGCTCTGCGGTGGAGGGTGCTTCCCCCCCTCCAGAGGGCCCCCACTCAGTGTAAGGTCTATGCCTTTCAGTAAGGTATGGGGGTCTCAGGGCCCCTCATCACAATGGTAACCTCATCCTTGTACCTCACTTTCCTGGATTCAAGCCAACGCATGTGAAAATCATTTACAAAAGAGGGGGGTTGTGACCTCTGGAAAGGTAGTAACTTTGAGGGCATTCACAAACCTTTCCAAAGCTCTTCCCAAGGGAATAAGTGTGTGAATTGGAAAGTCTGAAAATAAATAGCAAAGGTTGGGCTTCAGCCAGCAGAATGCACTGAGATCACACAGGCGATCAGAACTTGTTGACTGATGTAAAAGGTTCACCATGTGACAGAGATGTCACAAACCCCTTCTTGGGGATTTTTAATCCTCCAAAGTCCTACATTTAGTCCAGAAAAACCATGTATACTAAAGATGAAAAAAGGAGACATGTCAAAAGAAGGAGAGAACTGACTAGAAGGAGAACAAGAGAAACTCCAAGAGCAGGACAAAAGTAGGCAGAGGCAGAACAAGACACATGTCAAGAACAGAAAAAAACACTATCCAGGGATAGGACAGAACAAGATACCCGCCATGAAGAGCAGAGAATTAGCCCAAAACAGAACAAGTGCCCTTTCAAGAAAAGCAGAGAATGAGCCAGATGAGAGTCAAGAACACGAGAGGACAAATGGAAAAAGAACCAGAGAAACATCAACAAGATTACATAACTATCTAGAGACAGAAAAAGAGACATAAGAAGAATGCATCAGCCGGAGACAGAACTAGATTTATCATAAACAAGAGAGAACAAACTAGACACAGAAAAGGAGACATATCACGACTCAGAGAGAATTAGGAAGAAATGGAAGAATAGAAATGTCAAGGAGAGAACAGAACAAGAACAGACAAAAAGAGATATTTCATGCACACCAGAGAACTATCCAGAGAGAGAACAAGAGTCACATCTTGAACAGTGGAGACTGAGGTAATGACATGTCAAGAAACTAGAGAGAAGTGCCAGGGATAGAAAATGAGACATGTCATGTACAAGAGAAACCTAGCCAGGGACAGAACAAGAGACATTTCATGTACAAGAAACACCTAGCCAGAAACAGAACAAGAGACATGCCATCTACAGGAAACATCTAGCCAGGGACAGAACAAGAGACATGCCATCTACAGGAAACATCTAGCCAGGGACAGAACAAGAGACATTTCATGTACAAGAGACACCTAGCCAGGGACAGAACAAGAGACATTTCATGTACAAGAAACACCTAGCCAGAAACAGAACAAGAGACATGCCATCTACAGGAAACATCTAGCCAGGGACAGAACAAGAGACATTTCATGTACAAGAGACACCTAGCCAGAGACAGAACAAAAGACATGTCATAAACAGGACTCACCTAACCAGAGACAGAACAAAACATGCACAGGAGATATGTCATGTACAAGAGGCAACTAGTC
Source organism: Lissotriton vulgaris (assembly GCF_964263255.1). Classification (NCBI taxonomy): domain Eukaryota; kingdom Metazoa; phylum Chordata; class Amphibia; order Caudata; family Salamandridae; genus Lissotriton; species Lissotriton vulgaris. The sequence goes on along the minus strand of NC_141699.1, from coordinate 6,714,839 downwards.
AGAGACAGAACATGTCAAGAACTGGGGAGAACTTGCCAGACACAGAACATGAGGCATGTCATGTACAAGAATCACCTAGTCATAGGCAGAACAAGAGAAGGCATGTACAAAAGACACCTAGCCAGAGACAGAACAAGAAACATGTCATGAAAATGAGAGAACTAGCAATAGAGACATGTCAAGAGCAGATGAAGTGTCAGAGACCGAGCCAGGCACACGTCAAGAACAGACAACACCTAGCCAGCGACAGAACAAGACACACGTCATGTACAGGAGACAACTAGCCCGAGACAGAACAAACACGTCATATACAGGACACAACTAACCAAAGAAAGAACAAGAGACATGTCAAGAACGGGAGAGAGCTATCCAGGGACAGAACAAGAGGCATGTCATGTAAAGTGACACCTAACTAAAGACAGAACAAGAGACATTTCATGAAAATGACAGAACTAGCAATAGACAGACCAAGAGACATGTCATGTACAGGAGACACCTAGCCAGAGACAATAGAAGTGATAAATTACACAGGCCTGAAATCATCAGTAGCCTTTCTGCCCATTTTGGCGAATTCTTTATGTTTTTTTGATAATTTGGGGCTGAGAATTGGGACTAAACATCAGGATACATAGGAATAGATTCCTCCAAAACGCTAGGTGGGGTGCAGCATAGGTCAGCATAGGTCACCCAATCAATAAAGTCTTCTTATGAATTAGTGACCTGACAATCAACACTTCAATATTGACTGGATCTTGGGCTGTCCCTGCCCCAGTCTCACAAGCTCCATGCTATCAGCATGATAGGGTGCCCTGCCCTGCTCTCCCATGTTCAGAGCCACTCTACCAGGCAGCCATGTTTAACAAAACACAAAAGGAACTTTTATCTAAGAAGTGCATGCAAATCATACTCACAAGTAATCCAAGTCTAAATGAGTAATAAACCAGGGTCTCAATGATGCTAAACACAGACAAGTACAGTAGAAAAGTGTACAGAATTACAGCTCAAAGAGATGTGCCTGCAATATACACACTTTGAGTAATGCAAAGAAATACATTGATGTGACATCATTTTTTGTTTGTCAATTCCAGAGGGTGTCCTGACTGCGGTGCATAGTATGGTGCCCTGATTCCAGGCATGGAGATGAGATCGTGGATGCTGCATCTTTTCCTGCTGGCCCTCATCCCTTTCGCAGTGTCCGGCTGCCCCCCGCTGTGCCGCTGTACCTCCAACATCGTGGACTGTGGCAGCAAGGACCTCCTCGAGCAGAACCTACCGACCTCCTTCCCACTTTCCACCGAAGTCATCCGCCTCAACCAGAACCGCTTGACCACCATCCCCAATGGCCTCTTTGACAACCTGCGCCTCCTCCGTGAGGTCCACCTACGGGAGAACCCGTGGAACTGCGACTGCACCGTGCTCTACCTGCGCACCTGGATGCAGAAGCAGCAGGCGCGGTCCCTCTACAAGGATGTGGTCTGCGCCACCCCAGAGAAGCTGCGCGGGCGGGTCATCATGTACCTGACGGAGGATGAGGTCCTCGCCACCTGCCAGTACTGGTACTGCAACATGGCGCTCATCTCGCAGCTCTGCCTCTTTGTCTTCATCGCCATCCAGGCCATACTGCTCATCTTCGTCATCGTCTTCCTGCGGAGGTTCCAGAAGATCGCCAAGGAAGCCAGGCGGACAGCCAAGGAGCTGTACCAGAACGCAGACACCTACACCTATGACAATTATCCAACCTACAATCATGGTGGCACCTAACCAGCACACCAAACAACTGGAAGGGTCTCAGGTCAAAACCATTACTGTATTGCATCAGCCTCAGATCTGTGTAACATTTTATATGTACATATAAACAGGGAGAGGAGGGCCCAAGGGGATGTTTAAGGACCACTCACTGCTACGTCCCCTAAACAGACAGTACACAGAAAAAAGTAGCAGTGGGTCATCAAGTGAGTAAGTTAGCTCCGATTATATGTCTGAAAACAAAAGGACGCCCAAACAAGGAAAATGAGTTAAGTGACGCTATCTCAAAGTGAGTATCTTTCCTGTGTTGAAAAATACCCATCAGTTGTCGATCCTGAACGCCCTGTTCATCATTTGGGTTCCTTCACACCGGGAAGCTAAGTGTTTTTAGAAAAGTTCACCGTAGACAACACAAGTTTATGTCTAAACAGTGGAACCCAACATGTGTTAGCACATACTAGGGTGTGAGGAGGCAACTGTAGAGCAGTGCAAGTGAGAAGGTGAAAAAAAAGGGGGGAAAAGTGATATGTACCCTAAAATTGGGTCGTAGAAAGGATAACAAACTTTATTAAACACCTTAAGACTCCCAAAGCAATAAAATGTGTGCGACAATAGTGGATTGAACCTATAACCACTAATCATTCAGTACGGTCAACATGTTTCTGCAGACTTAAAGTGGAGCCTAATAGGTATCCTGCTGCATTCTTCTGGACCATAATCGTGACTGCTCATTAAAAAGGTGAAAAAGAAAGAATATCACCTGAGTATTTTAGTGGATCTTCATTCTCCTTGCCAAATGAAAGGAGAGAAATGCTCCACCCCACCTGGCCACAGCTCAGGTAAATGGAGCCCCGCACTTCCGGTCGGTACTCCGGACGTCCCTCTGGGCTATCTCGGGGGGATTTTCCTTGTTTGGGCGTCCCTTTTGTTTTCAGACATATAATCGGAGCTAACTTACTCACTTGAAGACCCACTGCTACTTTTTTCTGTGTACTAACATTTTATATGGCAATGAGGACAGTATATCTCAGGTAAATAGTTCTTGAAAAAAAAGTCCCTTTTCAGAAACAGATTTAGATAAAGACATCTGAAATTTTTAACAGGTGTGAAATGTGGAAACAGAAATGTTTTGGAACGTAGACATATTTTCTTTCTTGATCTTTTTAATTTGGTATGGTTTCAAAGAAATAAAAATAATTTTGCAAATAAGAGAGACATCTGTCTTCATTAAGGTCCTGAGGAATAATAAAAATAAAAAATGAAAAAGAGTTGATTTACTTATTTTGTATGCTTTTATATAGTTTAACTGGGCAAAGAGATGAGACTGAGCTTCACATGAAAAGTAGAAACAGAAAAAGAAAAAACGAATATCATGCACAACAAAGAAACAGTGAAACTGTGCGACAATAACATTTGCTGGATATTCACATCAATAATGAGCTAACAAATAAAAAAGAATCTTGTTATTATTTTTTTTAATTTATTTAGTGTTGGTATAGTGTGCTCTCCTGGACCAATAGGTAATAAGGTGCTTTACACAAATAGAGCAAAAAAACTGTAAAAGTAAGAATCTAACTGTGTCAATATAACATTAAAACTTTGTAACAAAAAGGACTGATGGCAATCTCTCTCCTCAGTTGTTGCGCGAGAGGCTCAATATAAAAGTCAAACAGTAGGGGGGAGAGCGGGCAACCCTGCCGTGTCCCTCTGGTTATATAAAAAGGGTCTGACAGCTCCCCGTTGATCAATAGGCTCGCCACTGGGCTGCCATACAACAGACCAACTGCTCGACGGAATCCCTCCCCCACGCCGAACTTGGCCAAGGCCCCCGACAGGTAAACCCAATTAAAGGTAGCTCTATATGCCGATGACCTGCTTATCCTCACATCAGATGTAACTACGGCTCTCCCTGTAATATTCGAAATTGCTCGGGGGTTTGGTCGGATATCAGGGTACCAGATCGATACATCAAAGACAGAGATGTTGGTTTGGAACGATGATGTGAGTGCATTAGAAGTACAGGCGGGCGAATCAATGCGTTATTTGGGCCTAAACATAATAAAGGATATCAATAAACTTGCTATAGTAAACCTCACAGCAGTTGCTAAAGAGTGTAGGAAGCTAATGCAGTCATGGTCCCACCTTCAATTATCCTTGATTGGGAGAGTTAATTTGATTAAAATGTCCATTTTGCCCAAAATCTCATTTCTTTTCAATACCATTCCCCTTTATTTTGATCAGACTTATATATCTAAAGTACAGTCAGATTTCACTTCTTTTATCTGGAACAAAAAATTACCGAGAATAGCCTGGAAGAAGCTTAGAAGGCGATGGGAGAAGGGGGGCTTAGCAGCCCCAGATTTAAAACTATACGCTTGGGCGTTTCAGCTGTCTCATACTCGAATGCTCTTAAAAAGACCTACTGACCATGGGGTAGGCTTAATGTTTTTAGCCATGTTGGATGGGGAAGGTCTCAGCCAGTCGGGGTACCTATTTAAATTTGGCAACCCGAAATTCTTAAAAAAGATCAAACTGAAGGTCCTATATGGATTGGCGAAAATGTGGTGTGAGGTAACAAATTCAATCAAACAGGGGTATTATTGTGATAAAACACCGCTTTGGGGGTTACCTGAAAGCCCAGCCTGGCTAGAATGCCTTTAAAAGAGGCAGGCCTTAAAGTATGGGGGGACCTCTTCTATGAGGGGACTTGCTTTTGTGGGAGCACCTCCAGAATAAAATAGGTCCAACCATTTCGAGGTTTAAATACCTACAAATGAGTAGTTGGACACAGGCTTATAAAATTCCACCTTCAAAAAGAAACAGGTTCCCTCTTGGAGGGTATAGTCAATTAATAACTAACTTAGTGAGTATTGATCCAACTAAAAGCGAGATCTCACAATGGTATAAACTCCTACTTGAGGAATCTGATGGGGAATTTAAGCTACCAGTCCAACTGTGGGGTGTCTTAACAACAGGACAAGATGTACAAAAACTCTGGTCCACCTCTTTTGAGCTCTTAAAGAGTTTAATGGAGAAGTGTGGCTCACTGGTTAGAGCAGGCAGACCCTGAAGCAGAGGTCAGACCCGGGACCAGAGTTCGATTCCCGACGCGGCAGGGTGTTGAGCTCAAATGTCCTCGGACTCGATAATTCTCGCTTCGGTGCCTGACCTAATCATGGGTTCACACTATGCAACTCTGGGCATTAAGCTTGCTTAATCTCCACAACGGCCCCCCGCGGCGGGATGCCTGGCTTTCACCTTGGGGATGCCCTGTAGGGGCTATCTCACAGGGAAAAACCAGGACGGGTTCCCAAGGCAAGCGCGGAGATACCCCTTCGGGGGTCGATTCTGGCGCTATATAAGAAATGCAATAATAATAATAATAATAATAAAACCTTCATGGCTTCGCAGGAACCATCTTTATACCCTCCATAGGGCGTATTACTCTCCCCAGAGATTATTTAAATTTGCCATAGGAAATCCAGTGGCATGTGCAAGGTGTGGGCTGCTGGCAGCATCAGATATTCACATGTTTTTTGAATGCCCTCGGGCTGCTGCATTTTGGGAAGCTATTGGTAAGACTCTTACAGCATCGTTGGGTTTCCCAGTTATCATTGATCTACCTTTAGTGATTTTTGGGATCCTGACAGGATCACAGAATGCAGCTAGAAGCCTAGTGTTTTATACGGTCCTCTTGGCAAGGAGGGAGATCTGCAGGAGGTGGAAGGACCCCCTACCTCCTTCCCACAGGGACTGGCTGACATCCAGTCTACAGACGGCACAAATGGACCTAGCCAGACCAGGGAATCAAAGCAAAAGAGCTTTTTGGCACATGCTTGTTTGGGCACAATAAAGATCCGGGTTTTTTTTTTCCGGGTCCAATGATTACACTACTATGGTGCCTATGTTTAGCCATAAACTAGCAGATATCCGGTCGTAGCCCGGCCCAGGCCCTGCTGTAGGCTTCCCCAATGGTAGCCAAGAATGAGACTAAGCTAGTGACAGCTGAGGGTTGCTTGGTCCTCCCACTTCATATGATCCCATCCAGTTATAACACTGAGACAGCTGTACTATGGCTTGTTTTAGATGGCTTTCTTATACCATGGTGGATATGAGGACAAAAAAAAAAAAACATTACAACTTTGTAAATACAAATAGAAGAGGCAATCACGTTTCTTTGATCCTCACAGAAATAATGAAAATGAAAAACATAAAAAACAATCTCTTTTATAGCAAGGAAACACTGAAAGTTTTTGTGTAAGAAAACAGGGCTTTTTGGAGATGTCCCACACTTTTTGCCCCAGTTGGACTACTAGACTACTAGATGCTGGTCTTCGACTCTGAAGCTGCACTGAAGCCTGCTACCCAGGCCCCAGTGTCAGTGCTCTTTCCTCAAAACTGTTAATTGTGAATTGGTATCCCCAATCAGCAAGGAATTTACCCCCCTTATAAGTCCCTAGTATAAGGTACCAGTGGTACCCAGGGCATGGGCGGTAAAAGGGTCCTGAGGGCTTGCAGCACTCTTTGTGTCACCCTGAGTGACCCAAAGTGACTACTGACAGCAGGCCTGCCATTGCAGACTGCAGGAGCAGTGCAAACTTCTCGAACTCAACGGTGCCCTCACCATGTGCTGCACAGTCAATACACTATCTTTAATATATGTCAGGCACCCCTAAGAAAGGCCTCCTGAGCTCAAGGGGCAGGATTCGTTATATTAAAGATGAATACATATGAGTGCAAGCCTATATGTCCCGATACAGGAGTTTCTTGGTGGAAACTACCATAAGCATCAGCAGTCCATAGGATAACATGGGCTGGTACCTGGGCAAACCCAAGGTTACCAGCACCATTATGGTACCGCCTACATATGTCATGTTTGGTATCAAACAAAGTGCCTTCTCACCCCTGACCTGAATCTCGTGTCCTGGTGATGTGGCATGCACCCAGGTGGCTACCTTAGAGGCTGCCCACCTGGGCGCTCCAGCTTTTCTGTGCTTTGGCTGGCCAGCTAACGCTTCCCGCATTTGCTGCCGGCAAGAAATGATTCTGACCTCATGCCAGGCAGTGTGATCACTCCGAGGAGTAAGGAACAAAGGCTAGGGCAGGAAGGAGGTCACAGCTCCCTCCTCCCAGGCAGGCTAGTGAAGTAGAACATCAAGGCTGTGGCCTTCAAAGGCTGCACTGCCTCCGAAATGTATCAGGGCTGACTCGCAATGGAGGAAACAGCCCTGCTTCAGGCATATATGCACCCAGACAGGCGGGAAAATAGTTAGTCAAGGAGGTGTTCACCCCCAGACCGCTAGCCACACTTCCAGGCCTGCTCTGTACACTAAAATTATATTTCCGCCATCTCTAAGAGTGCAGGAGATAACCCACACCTAACTGCAGGGACTAGTTGCTCATTGGGTACTAGCATCCACACCCCTAAATCTAGGATTTAAAGGATCCCCCTGACACCAGAACCTCAGCTCTGATTCAAGTTGCATCAAAGAGGACACAGAAGGGACCCATGTCATCAACAACAGGAATTTGTACAAACAAAGAGAAGGATACTCCGAGCATTGGAATGTTGAAGGCAATGGAGTGCTCTTCTAATGTCCGGTAGAATCCCGGAGCATCAACATCCAGTGTTTTCCTTTCCCAACTCTTGTTGTGAACAAGAGCCTCAAATTCCAACCCCCTTGGACTCTGTGAGGCCTTTGTTTTACTAATTTTAACATTCTGCCCTCTAGTGGCACAATGTTCTAAAAGCCTTATAGCCCTCCCTAGTGGGCTATACCGGCTATTAAAGGCCCTTGCCGAATGCTCGAGTGGGCCTTTGATGGTCGGCATAGCCAGCTACAGCTGGCTATAAGGCTATATTAAATCCTGGATCCTACTTTTACGAGATATTGGTCTCTACTTTAGAACATTAGAGGATCAACTGTGAGTAATATGTCAGTTTCAGTACTACTCTTCCCTTTGCAGTAACAAAGACAAGGCATTTTTCATCTGATACGTTTCGGCAGGGTTAACCTTCAGATTTTAGCCAGGGAAAAATATGGGGTGTGATCATTATTACGCGACTCGCAATTCCAATCTCTGCGGAAACCTGTCTGGAAAACTTTTTTGAAAAAATGTCAGAAAAACACAATAAGAAAAACCTTATTAGCAATCCAGCCACCCGATACTGAAATTCCTTTAATAGTATTGGGCAAATTCTAGCAGAATATGTTGCCAGGGGGGGGTTACCCTCGAATACTGGCTCAAACACATGCCACAGAGTTCTGAGCCACTCTGTATGGCCGCCTAATGTTGTGCAGCAAAATAACAGCCCAGCTTTAAGTTGAAATAAGGACTACTTTATTCAGACTGGCAGCATGAATATCAGCTGAGCCCATTTATATTAGAACTGAATATATGCATCTTTTATGCAGGTCTACAAAAAACAATTTGATCTTCTAGATTCCGTCTCCTCGTTTTATACATGTAAGCTCAGATCCTCAAGGTTGTATCCTTTGTAGACCCTTTTTTTGTGTAATCCTAGCGCGGGACACTCCGTTGGAGTAACCGTTATGCTCTACAAATGCCAAATAAATATAAATAAGATAATATGGTCTCTGAAAGGTAATGCTCTCTGCGTGCACGAGGTGCAAACCTTCCTTCTTGCGATAACACTATACAATTGATGTGTGCTTGCTGACACTCAGTAGCACTATATCGCTGCTTTACACTCACTCAAAGATCTATTTATTTATTTATTTATTTTAGTGTTTTATAGAGCGCAAACTTGACCCGTTAGGGTATCAGAACGCTTTACAGAAGTCACAGAGTGAACAATAGGAAGGGTAATGCAGGGTACTGTAAATTAGGGGCAGATGGGGTGCGGGTACAAGAGGGAAAGAAAAACATTAAACAGCATAGTCCATATTACAATTGTTTAGGACGGACTCCGAGTTCTTGGTGGGGCGAGGTCGCAGGATACAGGCATTGCAATGTCCCATATACCTCAAAGCTCTGTTACTGATGACACAGTCACTTTGGACTTTGATATGTAAAAGTGTGGCTCCAAGGGTGTCTCTTGAAAGAGTATAAGCAGCAACCAAGGGCCTCAGGCGAGAGGGCCTGATCAATATATGACCTGATTTCAATAAACAGTAAGAAGACCAAATCTCTGACATTGCAATTATATATTAGTTTGACATATGCTGCCTAAATTTAAAATTATAGTGCATCCAGCGTAGCACACTGCGAAAAGTGAGGAATAAACATAGTGCAAGTGCAAAGTTACCTCAACCCCATCTAGAAAATAAATACAAGATGCCTTTTAAGGGTGGTGCTTGTGGGCACAACAACAGACCTGCCACTCCAGGGTGCTTGTGAGCAAAATTCCAAGATCTGCTCCTCGAGACTTCTGAGAAAGTTTTATACGAGACAGAATAAGTCAGGTCAATCACCTGTTGTTAATTCAGCAGGTAGGAGGAATCAATCTGATTCTTTCCTCAAGGGAGTAGCCAGAAAAATAAAATACCCTCCACTGTGAACCATGTTCCAAATACTCCTGGGCGAAAAGGGGTGAGATAAGCGAAATGACAGTCACTAAGAAGATTGTGCCCCCTGAAGAAATTCTAAAAAAATCTTAAATTCCCTTCCTTTCTTCTCTTCACCCTTCTGTAAGACTTTTGTCCTTCCTTCTTCTCTCCACCCTTCGTTCGGTCCTTTTCCGTCTTGCCTGTCTTCCTTATTTCTATCCTTAATGTACTTTGTCCATCCATCCAACTACTCACCCATCCTTTTTTGTCTTTTCCTTCTTTCCTTTTCCATTAATCATCCATCCTTTCGTCTTGATATCCATCTACCCATCCATCAATCTACCTTTCTTCTTTCCATTACTCTCTGTGTCTTTTCCATCCATTCAATCATCCATCCTTCTCTCCATTCATTCATACTACATCCTTCCTTCCATCTATCCCTCCATCTTGTGCTACATCCATCCGTCCATCCATCCATCCTCTCTTTATCACTCTCCCTGCTTATGCCTACTTCCTCTTCTCTGTCTCTGAATCCATCCATCCTCTCTTATTCTTCTCTTCTCCTCTCTCCTTCTCTCATTTCTTAGCTCTGTACCTTCCCTCCATTTATCCCCATCCTGTGCTACATGCATCTATCCATCCATCCATCCTCTCTCTATCACTCTCCCTACTCATACCTACTTCCTCTTCTCTGTCTCTGAATCCATCCATCCTCTCTCATCCTTCTCTTCTTCTCTCTCTTTCTCTCCACCCCTCCATCGCTTCCCTCCATCTATCCCCCATCCTGTGCTAAATCCATCCATCCTCCTATACTCTGTCTATCCCTCTCCCTGCTCATGCTTACTTCCTCTTTTCTAATTGTCTCTGAACCCATCCATCATCTCTCCTTCCTTTTTTCTTCTCTCTCATTTTCTCTCCTTCTCTTTATCCCCCCCCCTTCTTTCCCCCCTCAGACTGGAGGTCATTGTTATGTGCTTCTTGCATACCAGAGTCTCTGACCATAGTTAAAGGAGCCATGAATACCACGTGACACAGAAATGCACAGCGACATCAAACACCAGCTCAGGCTCCTGTACTGGGGGCCAATCAAGGCTTGTGCCAGGAGTGTGAGTCCTGCAGGGTCTTTGCAGCTTTTGAGCTCTGACCCTTTTGTAGGATTCCCTTAAACTCTCCTGTAACTTTCATCACTGTGTGATGTCAGCAGGAGCATGTGAGAGCTGATTACTCCTTCCCTCGCCCAGGATGCAAGAGGTGTATCCTGGAGCATCTCTTCTTTCTGGGTTAATCTTCTCACCCCGTAACATCTCAAAGGCCCTCTCACTTCAAGGAGAACTACAGGAAGGGTCTCCCCACAGGAGGGGAGCAGCAAGGGACTCCACCAAGGAGCCCTTGGCCATCTGGAAGAACATCTTGAGGAGGCACAGAGCATTTTGAAACATCTTCTTTGGGGTCCTTGGTGGAGTCTCTTGCTGCTCCCCTCCTGTGGGGAGACCCTTCCTGTAGTTCTCCTTGAAGTGAGAGGGCCTTTGAGATGTTACGGGGTGAGAAGATTAACCCAGAAAGAAGAGATGCTCCAGGATACACCTCGGATATATGACGTTACCACGCGTACTTTTAGCACGCATACCATTACCACGGATTTTTTACAACGCAGGTCATGTTACAACGGATACCCTTACAACGCAATACACTACAACGCACATACTATTACAACGCATACCATTACAACGTAAGTATAGGTAAGTATATATATTTTTAAAAAAAATATTTTGGTAATATTTAATTTAATTATTCATTATTATATTTTAAATAATTATTTTTAAAATATTTAATTTAATTATTCATTATTTAATCATTAAATATTTTTTTAATGAAATTATTTTTAATTGTAATTTTTTTAAATATATATTAAAAATACCCCTGTACCCCAAAACCCATACCCAGCCCTAAAACCTAAAAATACCCCTGTACCCCAAAACCCAAACCCAACCCTAAAACCTAAAAATACCCCTGTACCCCAAAACCCAAACCCAACCCTAAAACATAAAAATACCCCTGTACCCCAAAACCCAAACCCAGCCCTAAAACCTAAAAATACCCCTGTACCCCAAAACCCAAACCCAGCCCTAAAACCTAAAAATACCCCTGTACCCCAAAACCCAAACCCAGCCCTAAAACCTAAAAATACCCCTGTACCCCACAACCCAAACCCAGCCCTAAAACCTAAAAATACCCCTGTACCCCAAAACCCAAACCCAGCCCTAAAACCTAAAAATACCCCTGTACCCCAAAACCCAAACCCAGCCCTAAAACCTAAAAATACCCCTGTACCCCAAAACCCAAACCCAGCCCTAAAACCTAAAAATACCCCTGTACCCCAAAACCCAAACCCAACCCTAAAACCTAAAAATACCCCTGTACCCCAAAACCCAAACCCAGCCCTAAAACCTAAAAATACCCCTGTACCCCAAAACCCAAACCCAACCCTAAAACATAAAAATACCCCTGTACCCCAAAACCCAAACCCAGCCCTAAAACCTAAAAATACCCCTGTACCCCAAAACCCAAACCCAGCCCTAAAACCTAAAAATACCCCTGTACCCCAAAACCCAAACCCAACCCTAAAACCTAAAAATACCCCTGTACCCCAAAACCCAAACCCAGCCCTAAAACCTAAAAATACCCCTGTACCCCAAAACCCAAACCCAGCCCTAAAACCTAAAAATACCCCTGTACCCCAAAACTCAAACCCAGCCCTAAAACCTAAAAATACCCCTGTACCCCAAAACCCAAACCCAGCCCTAAAACCTAAAAATACCCCTGTACCCCAAAACCCAAACCCAAACCTAAAACCTAAAAATACCCCTGTACCCCAAAACCCAAACCCAGCCCTAAAACCTAAAAATACCCCTGTACCCCAAAACCCAAACCCAATACCCCAATACTTACCTTTAAACTTACCTAAACTTACGATGTAATGGTATGCGTTGTAATAGTACCTGCGTTGTAAAAAAATGCGTGGTAAAGGTATCCGTGGTAATGGATCCTGCGTGGTAATGGATCCGTGGTAACGGTACTGCGTGCTAAAAAATCCGTGGTAACAGTTACATACCGCTCTCAACCCTTATCGAGACCCCTGTGGTAGGAATGATTTTGAGAGCAGGAGGTCGGATGTTTCTAAGGTTAAAGTATCTGTATCTGCCTTTTATAACTGGATTTTTGCAAAGTGATATTGCTCTTTTTATATTCAGGAACACAAAAAGATGTTCAGCACTCCGTCCAACACCTTGTTGTGTTGCTATAGTCGCCCTAAGTGGACCAGAGTGCCCAGACATGGGTCCCGTGCTCTCCATGCCACTGGATTCGAGCTAGCCTGGCTGATGAGGGGTGATACCCTGAAACCGGTCCCAGGATGCTTGTTTCCTGGTCCAGGGACGACCTGGCCGGGTGCTCGGGCTGGACTACTCCCATGAGGCACAGGGTCAAGACCGATTTGCATATAGCTGGGTCCAAACTGGGGTGGCATGGTGAGCAAAAAAAACTATTGATTTAACCCAGATGAGTGACGGGGGTGAAAGTTTGAAAAAGTTCACCATTCCATCTATCATCTTTTTGTGTTGCTCTTTTTATATTCAGTCAGTGAGTGTGTAAAGCATACAACTTTTAGCCTCACAAACTTATCATTCCAATCAATATATTTAAAACCTGTTTTACATTTCGGTGTTTATGGCCAAGCTAAGGATTGGGGTTTTAGTATGGGTATTTGCCATATGTTATGATGCTCGTCACCGTGGTTTCTGTTTTTTGCCATTCTACAAGAGGACGTTCAGCTTCATCTGTTGGCAGATGTGGTCCTGTGGATTGGTGATGTTGGTAGGGTTTCGGCCTACTTTATCCGAACTGAGGTGAATTTAGGGCCCGATTCACAGAACTAACTTAAGACAAAATCCTAAACTTACTACTTTTGGTATTCACAGAAGTTAGGATTTTGTCTTAAGTCTGTCTTAAGTCTGTCTTAAGAGAAAATCCTAACTTCTGGGATTACCAAAAGTAGTAAGTTTAGGATTTTGTCCTAAGTTAGTTCTGTGAATCGGGCCCCAAGACATCACCTAGGTCTATGTTGAAGAGTGATAGTGAAAGGAATAGCTCTTGGAGTACCCTGATTTGGGCCCTGCTCTTCGAAGATATACCTGCTTTTATTTTATTATTGATGGATAGTTGGATCTGCTCCCTGGACCTCCCTACGGTTTCCTTCCACTAGTTCGACCTGCAGGCAGGACACCATTGTCTTTGTTTCATATGGTGTTCCTGGGTTGAGGGCTGTCTGGTGGTCTTTGTTGGAGGTGAACAGTCGCTTCTCACTAATGTTCACTTCTCTGGTTTCCATGGACCTCATTTATCTGAATCCTCGCTGTTGGTCATGTAGAAGGTTTCGTCATTTCATGTTCATTTGCAGTTTCATTATGACGTTCTTTTCAAGAACTAAGGGGCATATTTACAAGGACAGCGTTAAAATTATCGCAGCTTTAGCGGCAGAAAACTGCCGCTAAAGCAGCGACAATGGGCTTGATAATAGGCTCTTGAGAATTCCAGAGAATTCCAATAGAAGCCCAAGTTTACACCAGAACATGGTCTTCTATTGGAATTCTGTGGAATTCTCAAGAGCCTATTATCAAGCCCATTATCGCTGCTTTAGCGGCAGTTTTCTGCCGCTAAAGCGGCGATAATTTTAACGCTGTCCTTGTAAATATGCCCCTTATTTGGGAAAGGGAGATTGGAGCTGGGCCTGTAGCTGGGTGGTTCTGCTGAGACAGTAATCAGTTTCCATGAGGAAGGAGTAAGGGCTACTTACGCCACGTGGTCTAGGACTTTACTCTTGCGATGGGATGCGCTGGCACCGATCTAATTAGAAGAGGTCTGAATGTGTGCAACTGGTGCAGCAGCACCCACAAGTAGATGGGACACTTGACTATCCCTGGGTTTGAATGAAGAAGTGGGCCGACGAGAGGGTAAGCGAGGTGATAGGGTGTTTGATTTGAAGTAGGTATTTTACACTAAATGACTGTCTGATCCTTGCAATGTTGTGAATTACATTGAAGGAAGGATAGCTTTAATGGCTTCTGGGTTAGTAAGTTTGAGGAAAGTTTGCATATACCTGTTGACTGATTGATTGCATTTATTAATGTAATTGCCAAAGTGCTCTCTATTCCCCCTCCTCGCTGTTGTATGATGTCCATGTCTGTGAAGCTAACACGTCATTCTATCCACGTCATACGTAAACTCACCATTTTAGCATTCTAGAGGGCATATTACCAAGCCCTCGATAAATGCGTTAGCGACTTTTAAAGTCGCTAACGCATTTATTTTCATTTCGCACTGTTCCCAATACGTCTCTAACCTGAGTTAGAGACGTATTTTTGACGTTATCTATCGCCCCGTGCTGGGGGCGATAGATAACGCTAATGGGATGCAGGGTGGGCGTTCCCACGTCCAACCACATGTAAAATGTGGTTGGCGGTGTTAACACCCTATCATCAAGGCAGGCGTTGGGAGAAGGAGACCTGCTTGTTTATCGCAGGTCTCCCAACGCCTGCTTTGATCAGGTGTTAGGCATAGATAACATGGGGGTCTGGATCATAAAGCTGAATCCACCCCCCATATTATCAAGGCACACATTAGCGCGTGAAAACAATGCTTGTTTTCATGCGCTAATGTTCCATATCGCCGACTATCGCCGGATTTGATTTCGCCTAAGTGATGCGCGTTGATAATTATGCGCTGTCACGGGAAAAAATCCGGCGATAGCCGGCGATATGAAAATGTGCGATGTGCGTTTTTTAACGCACATCTAGATAATATGCCCCTAGATTTTGCCTCATTGTTTTCAGGTTATACATTTTTTAGTTGTACCAGATATTGGAGATTCGTATGATTGTTTTGTTCTTTTCGTTTTTCATGGGGGCAACAGTAGTGTTTCTTGGCTTTGTCAGTGAGCACTGAAGGTTTTTTGGAAGTCAGGTTTCTTTTGTATCTAAGTGGATGAGAGTTGTAGTTTCTGCTGGAATGAGGTCCATGTATAGTGCTCGAGAGATAAATAGTGTTCATGGATAGTGTCACCATAGCTGGGGTGCGTTGGGTGCAGTTGCGGCTCGCCGTGGGAGTGCTGCGGGACGGTGGGGTGGGGGAGGGGCAGGGTGAGGTGGGGTAGAAGAGTCCGACATACGATGGTTGGGAGTAAGGTAAGTAATTAAATAAAGAAAACAAATTACCTTACGCGTGCTGCATCGCCAACTCGCGACGCAGCACGCGTAAGGTAATTTGTTTTATTTATTTAATTACTTACCTTACTCTCGTCCAACGTATGTCGGACTCTACTACCTCCCCCTGCTCCTCTCCCGCCCCGCCCCACCGCACCGCAGCACTCCCACAACGAGCCGCTACTGGTTGGGTGGTTGATGGCTTTGTCTTTGACATGTGTGAAGTACAAACTTAGAGGAAGATTTACAAGCGCCTTGCACCACTTTTGCGTCACTTCTCCCATGTTACAAGTGACGCAAAAGTGGTGCAAGTGGGTTGTAAATCTGCCCCTTAGTGCGTAACCCGCCATGTGCCTAGAAATGTCACTATTTCTTTGAGGCCTGTTCAAAAGGTCTCCACCTCTTTGTTCCAAGCCCTCTCCACTCCTAAATTCTCCCGACAGTAGACATATGTGGCCCACGTGTAGCAGGTGCAGTGCCACACCAAGCACCTGGTCCAGGAATGATCTATCTCATCCCAATGCTCCGACTCCCTGTCACTTCCCCACACGCCCCGCATCCACCGGAGCAGGAGTGGAGGACACTTCTCCTACATCACAGCAAAGACCTGTAACAGCATCTCCTGGCAGCTCCGAACCATCACCTCTCTTCAGGAATTCCAAAGGGCCCTCAAGACCTGGCTGTTCGAATGAGCCTCTGAGACCTGCAAGCGCCTGGATACCCTATGGGGTGATTAGCAGCGCTATAAAAATCCCGGTTGATTGATTGATAACTGCTACGATGAAGGAAGTGCTTGCAGTGATTGTAAAGCAGAAGGACACACATGGACTGGTTTTCATGTTGATGCCTGATTTCAGCACATGGCACCTCCATTGCACATGCTACCTCTACCGCCCCTCCCCCCACCCTCACTGCTCCTGCTTCATGAATCATTGGACATGTGATTAATTTATCTTAGAAAGAAGATCAGACGGAATGCTTGGGTTCATCTCAGCCAGTAGAACTACTTTGCGTCATATTTCACGTTCATCAGTGGTATTGCTCAATGTGCCACTTCAAACAGGGACAAACCACGTGCAATCAGACCTGGCCAGGCCCCTAAGGGACAGTCCGGGGTGAACGGTACAGGCCGGGGCTTCTCTGTAAGGCACCATCACTCACTTCAGACATGTTTCTGTCTGATGACTGATCACAGCTGACCCTCTGTGAGCGACTCACTGAGAAGAACAACTAGGGATGGATGGAAGGTTTGAGTAAATCTCAGCCACTGACTGTTAGTCGGCTGCATTCATTGGATTGTGCTGTTACTCACTGTGCTACAACGACACATAGGGAAAGCAAAAAAAAGTGATGGATTGAAAGTTTCAACCAATTAATCAACTGGGATTTGTATAGCGCTACTGATCCAGGGCTGGGCTCCTGCTGCCGAAGGGGGTCAGTCGAACAGCCAGGCCTTGAGTCTCTTTCTGAATACCCTGAGTGAGGTGCGTCCCCCACTGTTGCTCTGACGGGTTCGGGGGTTGTGCGTGAGGCGAGGAAGGCGGAGCGGAGGTGTCTAGAGGGTTGGTGGATGTTTGCATTGATCTCAGCTGCTGGCTGTTTCTCTGGTGCACATTGCAACTCGTTTATTCTATTCCAGACTAGGATAAACATATGAAACCCAGCATCATCGAAACCTTTCTATGGGTCTCTATTCCCATTCAGAGGGGACCAGGCTGCACTGTTCCTATTGGATCAGGAAAAAGCCTCGTTTGCATAAGACTGGTCCCGTCTATAGTTGCACGCAGAGAGCAAAAAAAGGGGAGAGACTGGAATAAGACGAACTGAAAATTATAAGTGTCTGATGTTCATTCAAACATTCCACCATTCACTTTAGGTTTGTCTCGCTGGGACGCCCCTCGTGCCTTGAGGACGCCCAGATGCGGGCCCCAGGTCTGCCGCCCCAGACTGGACTAGCTATGCTCAGTTTTCATTGATTTTAAATAATTCTGTAGCATTTTGTAATGATTGAATGATGTGTGGGCCCTGGGCCCTCATGGTAGGCGCAGCAAGGATGACACGGACACCAGGAATGAGTGGTAGGAAAGGTCCTGAGCACGTGCGCTCAGCCTCTTTTATTGGCAGCGTCATGTGACACCATGACGTCTGTGGTGGGTGGGTGTAGATTGTATTACAATGCATAGAAACACTAGAACGTGTCCACACTAAGACACCACATCACTCCCCCTTTTAATCTATGAAAAGACTAAACCTCAGAGTTCACCATTGTAGAAAATAACATATCTCGGGATGCAGTGAAGTGTTCAGTTCCGCCAAGCTTTTCACTCCGCCGCTGCTTGGAATTGGGCAGATGGAGTTCAGGTTGTTTAGGGGAACAACTGTCCGCCTTGGCCTGGTTGGTGGTGCTGATGGGAACAGTCTGCAAGCCCTTGGGTAGCCCCGTTGTACTCACAATCTTCCTGTTGCTGACCTCCGCGGTGACGGGTGCAGTTGGAGTTCTTTGCTTAACTGTGGCAACGGCCACGTGGGTTACTTCCTTCTATTGTTACTTGTGGCAACGGCCACGGGGATATACTTCTTTCTGTTCTTAACTGTGGCAACGGCCACGTGGGTTACTTCCTTCTATTGTTACTTGTGGCAACTGCCACGGGGATATACTTCTTTCTGTTCTTAACTATGGCAACGGCCACGTGGATCTTCCTTTTCTTCCTTTCTGTTGATGGCGGCAGCCATGCCACCAGCTCTCTCCTCTTCTTCCTTTCTTTGCGCAGTGGCAGACGTGCCACGCCAATCTCTCCTCTTCTTCCTTTCGTTTCGCAGTGGCAGACGTGCCACACAGATCTCTCCTCTTCTTCCTTTCTTTTCGCAGTGGCAGACGTGCCACGCAGATCTCTCCTCTTCTTCCTTTCTTTTCGCAGTGGCAGACGTGCCACGCAGATCTCTCCTCTTCTTCCTTTCTGTTTCGCGACATCACTCGGTCCAATCTTGCATCTTCTCTCCTGACCTGGCTCCTCCATGCAGGGCGCGCCCGCTGCATGTGTGATCCTGGTTTGTCCCCGTCTGGAACACTTCCTCCTTCTTCCTCAGCTTCCTGAGTTGGCGTCGCAAACCCTCTTCACTTGTAGGTGACGTTCGTGGGATGGTGTTTAGAGACCTTGACTAGGTCGAACGTCCTGGACCATTGGCGGCCCGCTCCTGCTGATGTTTTGGCAGGTTTCTTCGGTCGTCCCTTCGGACTTTCTGATGTTGGTTAAGGAACCCATCGCGGGTCATACTTGGTACGCGATCTTTCTGTGGATCGGCTTCTGGGGGTGCCACGCTTAGTGGTCTTCTTCGGTAACTCTTCTGCACTGTGGCGTTACCTGTGCCCTTCTTCCATCTCGTGGGGGCTGTGCCTTGCCACGTGGCGCGTTATCTGCGCCCGTTTTCTTCAAGGCTCTCGGACACTTGTGGCGTGTCGTCGGTACTTGCAGCTTCGGCTGGCGTCCTTTGTCTTGCTGCTTGGCTGACGTCCAGTACTTTGCTGCTTTTGGACCGTCGGGTACTTGCTGCTTTGGATGGCGTCAGCAGTTTGCTGCTTCGGACCGTTGGCGGGCGTTAGTTGATTCTGCGGTGATCTCCCGTGGCCACTAGAAGTCACTGCTCTCTCCGTCTTCTGATCTCGGCAGTCTTATTCCCTGATCCTACCTCCAGTGCTTGGCAGCTGTCTTCTCCAGACGTTTCGTCCTTGCTTGGATGCTTGGTGAGGCGTTGGTGCCTCTTCCCACGTCACTCTGGAAGTGGCATGTGCCGACTCCTTGCTGGTGCGTGTTGGTGTTTTCTCTTACTTGACTTCTGCGCGGAGCGCGCTTTCTGGATTGCGGCGTTGAGACGTTCTCCCTTGGGGCGCTACTCCGACTGTTGCTCCTCGATGGTGCTTACTTCTGTCGCTTTGAGCAGTGCTTGTTTCTCTGCTGCGAGATGATGGTGCAGTAATACTTTTGGCCACTGGGTGGCAGTGTTGCTGGATCTTTTGAACAGCCTGTCTTGTCTTTCCCGGGAAGTGCACTCTACTGCTTCAGTGCACCGGGGGTTGAAGCTGCTGCTGAAAATGGGTGAGTAGATTTTCATTGCTTTAGTGTTCACCAATGTAACTGTACTGAAGCCAGTGTAAGGAAGTCCGGAGGCCTTTCAAAAGCACAGTTTATATCCCCTTTGTTTTTCGTGCAGGCTTTTGTGCTGGGGGCAATTTTGGCAGTCTTTGTGGGTGCCCCGGTGGTTCCTCTTACTTCAGTGTCCCGGTGGGGGCTTGCGTGAACTTTGGCGGTGTTGACCGCTTTGCCGGCGTTCTGCTTCTCCCCCTGAGCTCACAAGGAGGGGGGGGGGCACCTTAGGTATAGTTGGTGCGGCCGCTTCCCGGCACTTTGTCCCTGCCCTCACCCGGGGTGGGGGCACCTGTAGTCACCGGCGCCTGTCCTGCTTTCTCTACTTTCCGCCCTCCCGGCCCGCTGCAGCTTCATGCATTCCTCGCGCGGCGGGGGCCTTGTTCTCGGCGCGGCGCTCATCCACCAATGCGGGGGGTGCTTGAGGCAGGCCGCGGGATGGGCTCCGCCGGCTCTGCCAATTTACTCGCCGGTTACGATCCGGCCCCGCAGGCTCCACTTTCCTGTGTCCCGCTTACCCTTCACCGCTCACGGCAGTCTTGGCAGTCCTCACGCGGGCGGGGGTGTGTGCCTCGCTCCCTCGGTTGGGATCCGCCTGCTCTGTGATCACGGAGCTCTTGGTCCGCCGTCCCCACTTCCGCCGGTCTCCCGCCGCTGCAGCTTCTACTCACACACGCTGCACGGCGGAGACCAACCTTGCTTCTCGCAGGCCGCGGGTGGGCTCCGGTGGCTCTGCCGTGACTGTCCTTCTCTGGCGCTACCGGCGGGCCGCGGGTGGGCTCCGCTGGCGCTGCTGAGTGTCTTCTTCGCTGGGGGTGCCGCCTGCAGGTCGCGGGTGGGCTCCGCTGGCACTGCTGTGTCTTCCCTCGGTGGAGGTGCCACCGGCCGGTCGCGGGTGGGCTCCGCTGGCCTGGACCACGTCGCGAGGGGGGTCGGGAGGCGGTTAGCTACTCCGCTCCCTCCCCCTCGTGGGTTTAGTTGTGTTTTGGGTCCGGCCGCCTTCCCTACGCGCCGTGGCTTACTCTGGGCCCTGCCGCTTCCTTTACACACGCGGCGGGGGCAATGGATGACTCGGGCAGGCCGCGGGTAGGCTCCGCTGGTCCTGCTTATACTTGGGCACAGTTTCTTAAAGTCATTACGCCCCTGGGGCTCACCTTCGGCCGGCAGGCCAGATGCTCCGTCGCGGTCGCGGCGGGTGGTCTCCGCCCGGCCCGTGCCCTTTTCCGGTGGGGTTTTCCAGCCTCGCGGTCGTCACAGGTGGGCTCTGGGCGGTCCGCCGTTACTTGGTGGCACTCGTTGGTGGCAGTCGACTCGGGTGGCTTCCGGTCGGCTCGTTGTGTGGCTCCCGGTCACTGCGGGGCTCCTATGTGCTCACCGGCTTCTTGGCTCGCTGTTCCTTGCTGCGGGGGTGCCCTTCAGGCAGGCACCACTCCCCCTTCTTCGCAGTGTTTGGTAGTGGCACGCGTGGGTTGCACTACCGACCTCGTCGCCATTGTAATGTTTGAATGATGTGTGGGCCCTGGGCCCTCATGGTAGGCGCAGCAAGGATGACACGGACACCAGGAATGAGTGGTAGGAAAGGTCCTGAGCACGTGCGCTCAGCCTCTTTTATTGGCAGCGTCATGTGACACCATGACGTCTGTGGTGGGTGGGTGTAGATTGTATTACAATGCATAGAAACACTAGAACGTGTCCACACTAAGACACCACACATTTCGCTTCCTACGACTCTAAACACTTTCCATTGGTGAATTCACTTCCTAAGAGGGGGTGCAGCAGAGAACCCTGGTATTTCGGTGCCACACAGTGCAGAAGGCATTCCTTAAATTCTCCCGGCTCCAGGGACGCGCCTTCTCACGGGCCGCGGACTGAAACAGAGAGGGTTTTTAATGCTGGCCGCAGAGTGGAGGCTAGTGATGTATTGCCTTGCTGAGTGATGGGGTTTAAATGTGATGGTTTCTTCACAGGGAGAGCCAATGGCGCTGCCTCTGAACTGGTGCCAAAGGGTGTCTGTAATTTCCACCGTCAGTCGAGAGGCAGCTGTGCTGAGGGCAGCGCGGGGGCCCTGGTGCAGCCGTGGAGCCAGGCTTTCAGGGAGGGTCTCAGTAGCCCAGTTTATCTGCTAGAAGGGTCTGGAATGTTGTGTTTCTAGTCGCTTCCTGGAGGAGCTGGCGTGACTTATGCACATGTATGTGTCTGAGGAAGTGATCATGTGTACCTGGGCATGAAACCGCAGAGGGTTCCATGGAGGACTTAACCCCAGCCATTTCCATCACTCACTGAGCCCACTCCCAACTGCTCTCGTGCACTGAACCCACTGCTCGCACCAATGCACTTTCGTAACACCCACCCATTCACACGCCCACCCTCGCTCACCACAAAATCACTCACTTCACTTCCTCAGTTCCTCCCGCCATCCTTCTCTCCATTGCTGGCTCTCTCCTTCTCATAGAAACCCAGCCATTCACTCACTTCCTCACTGGTTTACTCATGCAAAACTCATTCACTCACTCATTCTACTTCTTCAATTCCTTCCACCATCCTTCCCGCCATTTCTAGCTATCTCCTTCTCGTACAAACCCAACCATCACTCACTTCCTTGCTGGGTTACTCACTCACTCGCTCACCCATTCACTCACTTACTCACTCACTCATTCCACTTCTTTAGTTGCTCAAACCATCCTTCGCTCCATTGTTGGCTCCCTCCTTCTCATACAAACCCAACTATTCACTCACTTCCTCACTAGGCTACTCATGCACAACTCACACACTCACTCTCCTATTCACTCACTCACTCACTCACTCACTCACTCACTCACTCACTCACTCACTCACTCACTCATATCACTTCTTCAGTTACTTCCACCATCCTTCCCTCCATTGCTGACTCTCTCCTTCATGCACAAACTCAACCATTCTCTCACTCCCTTTCTGGGTTACTCATGCACAACTCACTCACTCACTCATTCCACTTCTTCAGTTCCTCTCGGTATCCTTCCCTCCATTTTCTGAATCCCGACTTCTTGTATAAACCCAACCATTTACTCACTTTCTCACTGGGTTACTCACTCACTTACTCAGTCAGTTCCTCTCGCCACCCTTCTCTCCATTGCTGGCTCTCTCCTTCTCATAGAAACCCAGCCATTCACTCACTTCCTCACTGGTTTACTCATGCAAAACTCATTCACTCACTCATTCTACTTCTTCAATTCCTTCCACCATCCTTCCCGCCATTTCTAGCTATCTCTTTCTTGTACAAACCCAACCATCACTCACTTCCTTGCTGGGTTACTCACTCACTCGCTCGCCCATTCACTCACTTACTCACTCACTCATTCCACTTCTTTAGTTGCTCAAACCATCCTTCGCTCCATTGTTGGCTCCCTCCTTCTCATACAAACCCAACTATCCACTCACTTCCTCACTAGGCTACTCATGCACAACTCACACACTCACTCTCCTATTCACTCACTCACTCACTCACTCACTCACTCACTCACTCACTCACTCACTCACTCACTCATATCACTTCTTCAGTTACTTCCACCATCCTTCCCTCCATTGCTGACTCTCTCCTTCATGCACAAACTCAACCATTCTCTCACTCCCTTTCTGGGTTACTCATGCACAACTCACTCACTCACTCATTCCACTTCTTGAGTTCCTCTCGCTATCCTTCCCTCCATTTTCTGAATCCCGACTTCTTGTATAAACCCAACCATTTACTCACTTTCTCACTGGGTTACTCACTCACTTACTCAGTCAGTTCCTCTCGCCATCCTTCCCTCTATTGCTGGCTTCCTATTTCTCATACAAACCCAACCATTCACTTTCTCATACTCATGCTACGTTTTCCCACCCGATCACTCACTTCCTCACTGGGTGACTCATGCACAACTCACTCACTCACTCACTCATTCTATTAATGAGTAACTTACACATTTAATCGCTTCCTCATTACATCCATCTTTCCTGCACTCACCACCCACCCACCCAATGACACCCATAATAAGTGCAAATGCAACTCACTCACTTCCTCACTGACTTAATAATGCACCAGCCCAGTCATTCACCTACCTACCCACCTACTCAACTCTCACTCAGTTACTTGCTTCTCTTGCCTCACAACCCTACTCACTGAACCACTCACCCACATGCCCACTGTTGCCCCCAGCCCCATCGCTGACTGATTGAATTAGTTAATTTCCTTCTCCTACACCCACTCACATCCTCATTGGCTGACTGAGTAATTTACTTGTGCACTCATGCACCTGCTCACTTGTTCATTCACCACTGAATCTTTCACCCACTCATCACCTCACTGACTCACTCACACTCACTTCTTTGACCACTTCTCACAGCAGAGGATCCCTCCATAACCCAGCATTCCTTCTTGCCCCCAGCACTTCCCAGATGTCCCCCTCCCCGTTACAAAAGGAATAAGGTACATGGATAGGAACGCCACTGCCAAGGGCTGTCCATGCCACAGGGCAGGTTTCTGGGTAAATGGCCTTATCACAGGGTGTCGTGCTCGGGCACCCAGCGCGCCCTGTTCTGCACTTCTCTCTACTCCTATCTCCAGAAAGCTGTGTGTCTTACACAGATGTGCAAGGTGCACATACTGAAGCACCGCCAGTCACTCTATGATCACACCTTGAATGTCTATTGGACAGAAAGCAGAGGACTGCTTACTCTCTAAACCCACTGGCTATTAAGTGAAGAGACGGTTTACAAAATGGAACAAGCATTGGCAAAAGCCAGTAGGATTTGCCTATGAGAGAGCTATTGGCTTTGCCAATGTATTTAGCCATGTTGTATAGTAGCACTGCGGCTGTGCAGAATGGCTGAAAGTAAAAGTAAAAACAAAAAGACACCTAACATGGCTGTCACGGAGCTTTTTGTTGCTGGTTGGACGGGAAGCAACACGGAGGGAGGGAGATAAGCGTGGGTGGAAAATCCGTTCCGCTCGCGGATTTTGCGGATTTTCGGGAAATCCGCAATCCGCGAGATTTGCGGATTTCCCGCAAAATCCGCAAATTCGCACGCAGCGGATTTTTTTGGCGGCGCGCGGCGTTGGTGATACAATTTTTGCGGCGCGCGGCGTTTATCATCGTTTGCCGAGTTGTTTTTTTCGATAGTTTGCGAGTGCTGCGCCATTTTGGATCTTGCTGTGTGATCCCGCGGGAATTGGCGAGCGCGATTACGTCATCGCGGCTTGCCAGCGATAGTTTGTCAACGCGAGTACGGCGAGATCACGTCTCGCGGTACTTCGCAATTTGCGAGATTTGAGATGCGGCGAGCGAAAATATAAATTTGCAATTCTGCACAAGAAATCCACCAGCAAGCAGCATAAACCTTCTAGAAATGATGATTTTTATGTGAATAACTCCTTAGTTTGACATTTGCCTGCACTTTTTTAGCGAGGAGTCCATTTTGGGGAGGGGGCAGGGGGGTGGGAGGAAGGAAGTGCCCCATAGTCTTCAACTTCCTGTTCCTGTTCAGCAGGCTCCTCCCAGTGCTTTGTCCATCTCCTGGTCACTTTTCATTCGGATGTGGACCTGGAAGGATTACCTTTTGTGGATGCTGCTGGATCTTTGGATTTGAGGCCTTTTTGACTTTCTTTGGATCACTGTTGGATTAGAAATTTTACAAGTAAGTTTGTTTGGGGCATTACAGTTGCTGCAACTAAAATTTTGGGATTTTCGATTTTTGGGCTGTTTTGGGGCCTTTTCCCAGGGGTACTCAGTGGTGGGTGGACTGATTCTTTCTGTGGGTTGTCTTGAATTTAAACATCATGGAGGCCATAGATGAATTGGGATTGTGCTGATTTTTCTGTGTTTTTCGATTTTTTTTTTTTGTAAAATTTTGTGTTTTTCGATTTTTGACCTGTTGTTGGGGCCTTGACCAGGGGTAGTGAGTGGTGCATGGGGCCTAGTCTTTCTGTGGGCTGTCTTGAATTTAAACATCATGGATGGAATGGGATTGTGCTGATTTTGCAGTGTTTTTCGATTTTTGGGGGTGTTCATGGGGAGGGACATGCCATGTGGCTGGTGGCCATTTTGAGTGCAGCTACAGGCACTGGCCATGTGCTGGCAGGCAAGTGGCCATTTTGAATGCAGGCTTTGTTGTTAGGCCTCCAACCATTTTGCCTACTTTTCAACCTTTATTTATGCCAGGGGTAGTGAGTCTTGCATGGGCCTAGTATTTCTGTGGGTTGTCTTGAATTTAAACATCATGGAGGCCATGGATGGAATGGGATTGTGCTGATTTTGCAGTGTTTTTCGATTTTTGGGGGTGTTCATGGGGAGGGACATGCCATGTGGCTGGTGGCCATTTTGAGTGCAGCTACAGGCACTTGCCATGTGCTGGCAGGCAAGTGGCCATTTTGAATGCAGGCTTTGTTGTTAGGCCTCCAACCATTTTGCCTACTTTTCAACCTTTATTTATGCCAGGGGTAGTGAGTCTTGCATGGGCCTAGTATTTCTGTGGGTTGTCTTGAATTTAAACATCATGGAGGCCATGGATGGAATGGGATTGTGCTGATTTTTCTGTGTTTTTCGATTTTTTTTTTTTGTAAAATTTTGTGTTTTTCGATTTTTGACCTGTTGTTGGGGCCTTGACCAGGGGTAGTGAGTGGTGCATGGGGCCTAGTCTTTCTGTGGGCTGTCTTGAATTTAAACATCATGGATGGAATGGGATTGTGCTGATTTTGCAGTGTTTTTCGATTTTTGGGGGTGTTCATGGGGAGGGACATGCCATGTGGCTGGTGGCCATTTTGAGTGCAGCTACAGGCACTTGCCATGTGCTGGCAGGCAAGTGGCCATTTTGAATGCAGGCTTTGTTGTTAGGCCTCCAACCATTTTGCCTACTTTTCAACCTTTATTTATGCCAGGGGTAGTGAGTCTTGCATGGG
The DNA here is from genome assembly GCF_964263255.1 of Lissotriton vulgaris. Lineage (NCBI taxonomy): Eukaryota > Metazoa > Chordata > Amphibia > Caudata > Salamandridae > Lissotriton > Lissotriton vulgaris. Next base: position 6,688,270 of record NC_141699.1, on the reverse strand, counting down.
CCTAGTATTTCTGTGGGTTGTCTTGAATTTAAACATCATGGAGGCCATAGATGAATTGGGATTGTGCTGATTTTTCTGTGTTTTTCGATTTTTTTTTTTTGTAAAATTTTGTGTTTTTCGATTTTTGACCTGTTGTTGGGGCCTTGACCAGGGGTAGTGAGTGGTGCATGGGGCCTAGTCTTTCTGTGGGCTGTCTTGAATTTAAACATCATGGATGGAATGGGATTGTGCTGATTTTGCAGTGTTTTTCGATTTTTGGGGGTGTTCATGGGGAGGGACATGCCATGTGGCTGGTGGCCATTTTGAGTGCAGCTACAGGCACTTGCCATGTGCTGGCAGGCAAGTGGCCATTTTGAATGCAGGCTTTGTTGTTAGGCCTCCAACCATTTTGCCTACTTTTCAACCTTTATTTATGCCAGGGGTAGTGAGTCTTGCATGGGCCTAGTATTTCTGTGGGTTGTCTTGAATTTAAACATCATGGAGGCCATAGATGAATTGGGATTGTGCTGATTTTTCTGTGTTTTTCGATTTTTTTTTTTTGTAAAATTTTGTGTTTTTCGATTTTTGACCTGTTGTTGGGGCCTTGACCAGGGGTAGTGAGTGGTGCATGGGGCCTAGTCTTTCTGTGGGCTGTCTTGAATTTAAACATCATGGATGGAATGGGATTGTGCTGATTTTGCAGTGTTTTTCGATTTTTGGGGGTGTTCATGGGGAGGGACATGCCATGTGGCTGGTGGCCATTTTGAGTGCAGCTACAGGCACTGGCCATGTGCTGGCAGGCAAGTGGCCATTTTGAATGCAGGCTTTGTTGTTAGGCCTCCAACCATTTTGCCTACTTTTCAACCTTTATTTATGCCAGGGGTAGTGAGTCTTGCATGGGCCTAGTATTTCTGTGGGTTGTCTTGAATTTAAACATCATGGAGGCCATAGATGAATTGGGATTGTGCTGATTTTTCTGTGTTTTTCGATTTTTTTTTTTTGTAAAATTTTGTGTTTTTCGATTTTTGACCTGTTGTTGGGGCCTTGACCAGGGGTAGTGAGTGGTGCATGGGGCCTAGTCTTTCTGTGGGCTGTCTTGAATTTAAACATCATGGATGGAATGGGATTGTGCTGATTTTGCAGTGTTTTTCGATTTTTGGGGGTGTTCATGGGGAGGGACATGCCATGTGGCTGGTGGCCATTTTGAGTGCAGCTACAGGCACTGGCCATGTGCTTGGCAGGCAAGTGGCCATTTTGAATGCAGGCTTTGTTGTTAGGCCTCCAACCATTTTGCCTACTTTTCAACCTTTATTTATGCCCAGGGGTAGTGAGTCTTGCATGGGCCTAGTCTTTCTGTGGGTTGTCTTGAATTTAAACATTATGGAGGGCATGGATGGATTGGGATTGTGCTGATTTTGCAGTGTTTTTCGATTTTTTTGTGCTCTATAACTGAACTGATGTTCCTCTGTCTTCCATTTTTTTTAGGTGCACAAGACTCAAGAGAACCACCAGTGCCAGGAAGAAGTCCTGCAGCGGTGTGTGTGTGCAGCATAACGTCACGCGACGTCACGTCTGGCCTCAGACAACTCTACAATTCGTGCAACTGCGGCCTGCTGTCTGACCTGCTCTGAAGAAGATGGCCCCAAAGAAAGTTCTCCGTAGCTCCTCTAGCAAGAAAGTTGCTAGTAAGGAGCAGAAGAAGCAAGTTACCAAGGAGGCTGGTGTGCCACCCGCCACTTTTTTTGGGAGCAAAAAAAAAAGTACGCCTGCAGCAGCAGGATCTGCTGGGGACCAACCTGAGAGCAGCACCCCTGCTCCATTGGGTTCAGTGCCTCCACCACCACGCCAACTTAAGTCAAAGCCCTTGAGTGCTTCAGAGGCAGTCAGTGTACTTCTCCAATCACCATCGACCAGTGATGTTGGCTCATCGCAAGAAAGTAGCAGCAATGTCCCTGAATCAACACAGGTTGTTGTAACTCATCTGACAAGTGTTGAACAACCACAGCCGCAACAACAACACCATGTGCAAGTACACGCCCAAGTACATGTGGAAGGAGAGGCAGCAAAAGGAGATGCGCAAGCAAAGGTGCATGGACGTTCACAAGTGCCCACAATAGTTGTTCCTCCCGAAGTAGGGGCACATTTGGAAATCGACAATGAAGCTGAGGTATCATTGGAAGCCACTCCTCCTGATGATCATTCATTGTCTTCCACATCCCTAGCAAGGAAAAGATCAAGGGGGGTGTCTACATCTTCTTCAAGCCCACCTCGTTCTGGTGCAAGTGATCTGTCTTGGGAACCACGACAACTGCGGTCTGACAGTGAGGCAGAGGCACACCATGATCTGCCACCGGTACCTAAGCGTAAAAGGAAGGTCGTCCAAAAACTCAAACCTATGGAGTGTGATGAGGCTCAACAAGAAGTGACAGATACTGCTGGTGATGAAGCCTCTCACGATGACGACGAGGCAGTCATCACAAAGGTCACTGCAGCCCCACCGGGCATGCAGCAAAGAGACATTTTGACCCTATCCCGAGAAGCTGCTGAGCGTGATGATGATGTCGGCGAGGAGGCAATGGAAATGGAATCATTAGATTTGGAGTTAAGTAGTACACCAAAACCTACCGCTTCCATATTTCTTCCTCGCAAGAAGGTACCCACCTCGTCCTCGACCTCAATTCGTGGTGGTGAAAGTGCAAAACGTACTGAAGTTCGGCAATCCACATCCTCCACTTCATCTGTCATTAGCAGCAGGACCACCACCACCAGTATCGCCGCCTCCTCCGGCCCCCGAAGACATTTCAAGTCTCCAGTTTGGGACTTCTTTAGTGTTTGCCCAAAAAAGGAAAACGTAGCCATTTGTAGCCTTTGTAAGCTTCGATTTAGTCGTGGTAAGCTTGGTTCTAACTATGGTACCGGAGGCCAGAGAGGTCATCTTGAGAGAAGGCACCCTGTCGAATGGTTTCCGCACCTAGAGGCGGTCAAGAAAGCCGGAATTGCACGTAATGAAAACGTTGATTTGTCATCTGCTGATGACGAGGAGGTAGAAGACGATTCAAACACTTCACTTACACCCAGTTCCCATGTCAGCAGCACACCCCATGGGAGCCACACTAAGAGTGTGGGAGAGAGTGAGACATCAATGCGGAAAAGTTCATCAGCGAGCGTAACTGGGTCGAAGAGATCATCATCATCCCGTAAATCATTGGTCCAGGGCAACATTAAAAAGATGTTGTTTACAGAAGCGCAATATGAACGCAACCACCCAATGACCCGTCTGTATAACACTAAGCTGGCTAAAATGCTAGCTCTGGACCTTCTCCCTTTTTCTTTTGTAGAAGGGGTTGGTTTTCTAGAATTAGTGACAGTGCTCTGCCCTAAATGGAAGGTTCCTAGCCGGTTCTATTTTGCCCGAGTTGCGGTTCCAGCACTACATGAAGATGTTCTGAAGGTGATTGGGGCAGCTTTGCAGAAGAGTGCTGTTCACACTATACATCTGACAACAGACATGTGGACCAGTGGCGCAGGCGCTGATTACATGTGCATCACTGCACACTGGGTCTCTTTTTCAGGGGCTAAAGCAAAGCTAAACTCAGGTGTTGACACTAACATTGTTTTTAAAGGTGCTCGGAAACATGCAACACTAGCCATGTTTGGTTTGGAGAAACGTCACACAGCAGAAAACATTTTGGATGTCTTTAACACAAAGGTCCTTAACTGTCTGTCCCCACTAAAACGCAAGGTTGGTTATGTTTCCACAGACAATGGCTCCAATATAGTTAAGGCCATGAGGGACGGTTACTATTTCAGAGTGCCGTGTTTGGCGCACTGTATAAACCTGGTTGTCCAAAAATTCTTGGGTAATAAACGCAGTGCAGCGTACAGTGTATTGGAGAACTGCCGAAAAATTTGCAAGCATTTCAGGCATTCTTTTAAGGCCCGCAAGCAGCTGAGGAGCATGCTATATCAAAGTCAAATGCCAGTGAAAGCACTCATCCAGGAGGTGGTAACACGTTGGAACTCAACCTTCTACATGCTTGAGCGTCTGTATGAGCAGTATACGCAACTCGATCAATTTTTCTTGAAAGAGGGTATAGAGGAGCTGAGGATGGGTGGGCCGCAATGGAACATAGTTGAAAGCCTAACACGCATGCTTCGTCCTTTTGAGGTCTTCACACGTGCAGTCAGCAAGGAGGACTCTAATTTGGGAAAAGCTATCCCATTGTTGTACATGCTGGAGGACCAACTGAAGGAGGTGTGTTCTGTGTTTCGAAAAGATGACAAAAAGAAAGACTCTTTGCTTCTGGCTGAGACATTATTAGAGCTCCTACAAGGTGATGAACGTCTTCAAAAGATCCACTCAGAACAGCATTACATTTGTGCTACTATTCTGGATCCACGCTACAAAAAGGCGCTGGCAGGCAGAGCATTCTTTCCTTTTGCTGATGAAGATGTTACAAAGTACAAACGTTGGCTAGCCTTGTCAGCCAAGAAGTTTGAAACAGAACGGCTGGAAATTGAAGGAAATGGCAGTACATCAGCAGGCCATCCCCAGTCAAAACAATCCACTTCTGCACCTGTGGCTGTGGCACAAGTGACCTCTCAGCCGTTAAAGACACCGGCAACCGCATCATCTGCACGAAAGGCAGCAGAAACATTGGAGGCTGAAGAGGATTGGCTAGCTCTGCGTGGGTTTGGTTCTCAAAAGGCCAGAGGCACAGCAAGAGCTACGCAAAGTGGAGGAACCTTGGAGGAGGACCTTGAGTCGATGGTGAAGGACTATCTGAATGACTCCACAGAGGTCTATGTTAATTCTGACCCATTGGCGTATTGGCATGGGAAAAAAGAATTGTGGCCACAGCTCACCAACCTGGCTTTAAACTACTTGTCTTGCCCACTCGCAAGTGTGTCTTCTGAACGGGTTTTCAGTGCGGCTGGTGGGATTGTAACTCCCAAACGGAGCCGCCTCTCGCCCAAAAATGTGGAGAGGTTAACAATGATCAAGATGAATCAGCACCTCATACCACCAGATATAAGAGTACGAGAGAGCGTGCCGGATGAAGAGGAGGTGGCCAGCACCATAGATGAGGGAATTTCTACTCTGTCAGGTGGCACTGACCTCACCCGGGCTGAATTCGCAGAGTATGATGACGAAGCCTTATTCTTATTCCTGGACCGTGATTCCGACTTCGAGCCCTGAAAATGAGACAACGAATCAATAACTTTCTTTTTCATCCTTATTCACTTTTATTCCTGTGTGTCTGTCTTTCTTTGTTGTGCACAGTTAATATAATTCAAACTTTAATCAGATAATCACAAAGACAAGCCCATCAGCAGAACTGTCTTCACTTGTTTGCTAATTTATTTGAAGGTGCCGCAGTCTGCATTCCTCAGGTTCACAAGTTCAGAAGAACATGCTCCTCTATCCTCCTCCTCCAGACTCCTATTTCCATCAAAGCAGAGGGCTGGTTTACGCCCAATGAAGAAAGACTCAGCACTTGTGGGGGTGTTGTTCTACCTCTTTGCAGGTGAGTTGACGGGTCTGGGGCCATTGCTGGGAAGCACTAAAAGTGGTTTGTGCCAAATCCGAGGCGGAATTTTTTTTGTGTTTTTGATGACTTGCTTGCCTTTGAGGTGCTCTTAGGGGGGGTTCCGTCTGTTTGTGGGTGAGTTTCATGGTCTGAGAGCATTGCTGGGACACTCTAATCTTGATTGCATTTGCTTTTCAGGAAATCCGTCGTGCCAACCCCGACTTATGGCCCAGCTACGCAGCGCGTTTGGACCGAAGGCCCAGAAATATTGCAAGTATGAGAGTTTGCTTTTGGCCTGTTTGGGGGTGTTATACTTCTTGGCGGGTGGGTTGCCGGGTCTTGGGGCATTCCTGGGAAGGTCTAATACCGGGTAGAAGTGGTTGGGACTAAATCCAGGCCGATTTTTTTTTGGGCTATTTCTGACATTTTGCTCTATGTAGCGTTTTCGGGGGCCTGTTTGGGGGGCTTCCTGGTGTTTGCGGGTGAGTTTCGTGGTCTGGGAGCACTGCTGGGACACTCTAATCTTGATTGCATTTGCTTTTCAGGAAATCCGTCGTGCCAACCCCGACTTATGGCCCAGCTACGCAGCGCGTTTGGACCGAAGGCCCAGAAATATTGCAAGTATGAGAGTTTGCTTTTGGCCTGTTTGGGGGTGTTATACTTCTTGGCGGGTGGGTTGCCGGGTCTTGGGGCATTCCTGGGAAGGTCTAATACCGGGTAGAAGTGGTTGGGACTAAATCCAGGCCGATTTTTTTTTGGGCTATTTCTGACATTTTGCTCTATGTAGCGTTTTCGGGGGCCTGTTTGGGGGGCTTCCTGGTGTTTGCGGGTGAGTTTCGTGGTCTGGGAGCACTGCTGGGACACTCTAATCTTGATTGCATTTGCTTTTCAGGAAATCCGTCGTGCCAACCCCGACTTATGGCCCAGCTACGCAGCGCGTTTGGACCGAAGGCCCAGAAATATTGCAAGTATGAGAGTTTGCTTTTGGCCTGTTTGGGGGTGTTATACTTCTTGGCGGGTGGGTTGCCGGGTCTTGGGGCATTCCTGGGAAGGTCTAATACCGGGTAGAAGTGGTTGGGACAAAATCCAGGCCGATTTTTTTTTGGGCTATTTCTGACATTTTGCTCTATGTAGCGTTTTCGGGGGCCTGTTTGGGGGGCTTCCTGGTGTTTCTGGGTGAGTTTCGTGGTCTGGGAGCACTGCTGGGACACTCTAATCTTGATTGCATTTGCTTTTCAGGAAATCCGTCGTGCCAACCCCGACTTATGGCCTAGCTACGCAGCGCGTTTGGACCGAAGGCCCAGAAATATTGCAAGTATGAGATTTTGCTTTTGGCCTGTTTGGGGGTGTTATGCTTCTTGGCGGGTGGGTTGCCGGGTCTTGGGGCATTCCTGGGAAGGTCTAATACCGGGTAGAAGTGGTTGGGACTAAATCCAGGCCGATTTTTTTTTGGGCTATTTCTGACATTTTGCTCTATGTAGCGTTTTCGGGGGCCTGTTTGGGGGGCTTCCTGGTGTTTGCGGGTGAGTTTCGTGGTCTGGGAGCACTGCTGGGACACTCTAATCTTGATTGCATTTGCTTTTCAGGAAATCCGTCGTGCCAACCCCGACTTATGGCCTAGCTACGCAGCGCGTTTGGACCGAAGGCCCAGAAATATTGCAAGTATGAGATTTTGCTTTTGGCCTGTTTGGGGGTGTTATGCTTCTTGGCGGGTGGGTTGCCGGGTCTTGGGGCATTCCTGGGAAGGTCTAATACCGGGTAGAAGTGGTTGGGACAAAATCCAGGCCGATTTTTTTTGGGCTATTTCAGACATTTTGCTCTATGTAGCGTTTTCGGGGGCCTGTTTGGGGGGCTTCCTGGTGTTTGCGGGTGAGTTTCGTGGTCTGGGAGCACTGCTGGGACACTCTAATCTTGATTGCATTTGCTTTTCAGGAAATCCGTCGTGCCAACCCCGACTTATGGCCTAGCTACGCAGCGCGTTTGGACCGAAGGCCCAGAAATATTGCAAGTATGAGATTTTGCTTTTGGCCTGTTTGGGGGTGTTATGCTTCTTGGCGGGTGGGTTGCCGGGTCTTGGGGCATTCCTGGGAAGGTCTAATACCGGGTAGAAGTGGTTGGGACAAAATCCAGGCCGATTTTTTTTTGGGCTATTTCTGACATTTTGCTCTATGTAGCGTTTTCGGGGGCCTGTTTGGGGGGCTTCCTGGTGTTTGCGGGTGAGTTTCGTGGTGTGGGAGCACTGCTGGCTATATATACTTTACTTTGCAAGAGGTTTGAAGCAAATCCATGGTGGCTGAGGGGACTTAGGGCCTAGCTGCAGAGCGCGCGCGGAGTGATTTGGGAAATTTGTGAAAAAGTGACTAAGTCCCCATTTTTGTACTTTTGCTCTTTGGCTGTTTGGGGGTCTTCTACTCGTTTTCTCCTGGGTTGACGGCTCTGGGGCCATTGCTGGGAAGCTCTAATACCGGATAAAAGTGTTTTGGACCAAATCCCAGGCGGAATTTTTTTTGTGTTTTTGATGACTTGCTTGCCTTTGAGGTGCTCTTAGGGGGGTTCCCGTCTGTTTGCGGGTGAGTTTCGTGGTCTGGGAGCACTGCTGGGACACTCTAATCTTGATTGCATTTGCTTTTCAGGAAATCCGTCGTGCCAACCCCGACTTATGGCCTAGCTACGCAGCGCGTTTGGACCGAAGGCCCAGAAATATTGCAAGTATGAGATTTTGCTTTTGGCCTGTTTGGGGTGTTACGCTTCTTGGCGGGTGGGTTGCCGGGTCTTGGGGCATTCCTGGGAAGGTCTAATACCGGGTAGAAGTGGTTGGGACAAAATCCGCGCGGAAAAGCCTTTAGTTTTTGGCACTTTTTGTAAACTTAGGGTTCGTTAGGGTTAGCCCTAGCAGCAGGATTGCATGTGTTTCGGGGTGTTCTAGATTTTTCAAACTGAGTTCTGGGGTCTTAGAGCACTCGTGAGAATGTGTAATTTTGGTTGCAAGTCATTTGAAGAAAATCCATGGTGGGAAAGGGGGGATTTGGCATAGTTAAAGAAAGCCTTTGCCACTATTCTTAACTTAGGGTTCGTTAGGGTTAGCAGTATTTCTATTGCATGTGTTTGAGTGGGGGGGATTTCGAGTCTTGGAGCGATGCTGGCTATGGCTACTTTTGCTTGGTTGCTTGCAAGTGGTTTGAATGCAATCCACGGTGGGTAATGGGTAATTAGGGTACTTCGGCCTACTTTTACTTTCAAAGTAAGTTTTGTCACCAGTTTTCTGCTAGGCCTCGTTTTTTGAGATTTGATTGGGGGTCTTCTACATTTTTGCGACTGGCTTTAGTAAGGGTCTGGGTGGGAGCACTGCTAGGAAGATCTAATTTTGTTCTAAAACACAGTTTACAGTACACCTAGCTTGAGGGGCAAGATCCGATACATTAATTTGCCCATACATCCTTCAAAAGGTGACTCAGAGTACGCACTTTCAAAAACATTGTACTGTCTACTAGGAAAAACAAATTGTGACTTTTTGCACTCCACAGCCTACATGCCTTATATTTATTTATCAGTGGTGTTGTAATATTATATCACTTCCTGTTTTTCGTTGAATAATTACAGGCCGGGTTTCAGTCTCTGCAATGGGGAAAAAAGGATGGAGTCAGGCTTCACAGTAGCGAGCCACAATTCAGCATCAGGCAGGCAGTGGACAGGGTGTCTTCTGGTGACCAACATCGATGGACGAAGCGTCGGCTGCAATGGAGGAGTGCCGCTAATAGGAGGATTTTTTTTCTGCGGGCAACTTACTTACCACTTCCAACAGGACCACTACAACCACATAGATACAGTATCCCTTGCCTTTTTCTCTGACTGTGACTGCATTTCTTGGCTCTCTCTCTGCTTCTACATTGATCCCTTAACACATCACTTAGTCCACTCCACTATCACATCTGCACCACACATAGTCATTTGTAAGTGCTCCTACGTAATTCGCAAGTCGCAGCACGCCCCAGGCCGTAGAGGACTGGGATGGCCCCAATGATGAAGCATGTCACCAAGGGGCAACCCTGGTGAGTGAGGGGACACCTAGAAAAAAAGCAATTTCTCCTTTTCTATCTACTATACCTTCTGTCAGGTTACGCAGCCCCTAAGCGCCTACCGTACTATGAAACTACATTTCCCATGAGTAGGCGGGAGACTTGCAGACTATTTAGTGAGACTATATGAGAGTACCCTTGTATGTTAGGACAGCACTTCACTGATGCCTGTCTTGTCTTCTGTTACAGGTATCCTTTCCCTGCTGACCCTACCTTTACCCATCCCACATTTTTTATTTTAGTTTGTTATTTTTCTCCCCCGCCTAATGCCTCGAACACCCTGTGTTTACACTTCTGGGTGTTGGTGACATTTGGAAGTGGAACCATATTTGCATCGACTGGATCACGGGGAGTAAACCTGACACCTTCCAGACCAACCCCATTGAGTGTTGTTGTGAATGGATTTATAGTGACCAGCAAGGCTCTCAGGTATCTGGCTACAGAGACCTTATGTTGAATATAGTTATCAATATTTCCACCCACGCCCTGTACTGTCGCATTCTTTCTTCCCACAGTTGTCGAAAGTACTAATTACTTTTAACTGACATGCATGCAGTTACAGTAGTGTATGCACTTTCAAAGATTGATGGATAGGTTTGTACCCAAAGATTTGTTTATGTTCACAATTGTTCGTCCATGCTGTGCTACTTTTTCTTGTCTCCCAAAACCTTTCCCAAAAACCCCCGTACCCATCCATTTTTCAAACCCTAACCCTCTTCCCCCGGGCTGTGTGGTTTTGATTGATGTGTGACTAAATTACAGCAATAAATCCACACACTTGCTGGGGAGGATAAGGTGATAGCAACAGGCTGGTGAAGAAATCCGATGATATATTCTTACTCTGCTTGACAAAGACCCATGGCTAATGTCAAAGAACTTCAACCGAATTAGTTATACTTTAACATTTGTTAGGCTACAACGTGGCACTGTTCTAGTGTACTTCTGTCACCTGCTATATTCTGTATTGTACCTTTGTATTGCTCAGGAGCACAAACCAGATTTCATTTTCTTTTTTTCATAGGCAAGCAACTGCCACTGTGTCACACACTAGTACCACCGCTATGAGGAAATTTTATCCGCCCAGGATTGCCAACCTTATTTGCTGTTTCCCGTGGAGCCAGCCCTGGGCCTAGCCTACTTGCAAACAGAAATTACAGGTAAGATAGGCGTTTGGTTGGAGGTAGTATAATGGAGTATTAGGAGAGACGAGAGATTTGATTGACGGTAGTACTACTAAAGTCCTAGGACTATTCAGGAAAACAAACTTACTGTTATGTTAAACCCCCACCCACCAGACTCAAAAGCAGTAAAAAACAGGTATGGTCAGATAAAGTTTCAAAAAGTATATTTTTATAGCCCTAACAAAAGAATCTCCCGCAAGACCCTCCCTAACCCCAACGATTGTCCTTCAAAAGTCCCCAAAAATCACAACTCCCAATTCCCACCCCCCAAAAGTCTCTAAAAAAGGGGCAAGGGACACTATGGCAGGGTGCTGTTGGAATTAGCAGCCAGGGCATCATGCTCCTTGCGGAGGGTGGCAAGTTCGAAGCGGAGGCCCTCCACCACGTTCTTATAATTATGGACCTCCTGCTCCAGGTAGGACAGTCTGAGGGATAAGCGGCGCCGGTGTGCCTTGCAATTCCTGTGAGGGGCAGCTGCTTTCTTTGCTGCTGGGCGGTGGCGTTTGGCTTTGGTAGCCCGGCTCCGTACCGCTGGAGCACTGCGCTGGCTGGCAGCCCGCACGGAGGAGGAGGCAGCTGTCCCAGTGGACGTTGTTGTTGTTCCAGACTGCGTCTCCTCCTCCTCCAGGGCCACCAGCCGCCGATATTCAGCAACAGTGGCATCCAGCCTCCGTTGCCGGGCCATTCGAGCCTGCTCCTTCCTCCTTGATGGTGTCTTGGATTTGGAAGGAGCAACTACATGAAAAAAGAAAGACATAGTCTGTAACCAATGCTCCTTAAGATTAACACAAAATGATTGAGCAGAAAGTTGTCACAGTACAAGTAGCAAATTGAAAGCACAGTGCATAACTATTGAGGACAGTATCTATGTAACCTCCGACTTCTTCATCCTTGCTCTAACATTAGTGGGAGTTTAAGGAACAAATTCTACGAGCACTATGGACTTCTATTACAGTCGACTATGACAGTACACCACTCTTATTCTTCTTCTTCTCTCTTGTTTAGGACAATTGGTACGTTATCTTATGCAAGCCGGCATAATGCCAGCGCAGTGA